>NC_058082.1:177595257-178252043 GCF_014858855.1 Bufo gargarizans
ACAAATTCCAGAAGCCCAAATGTGGGCCAAAAGTGTCAAGAGGAAATGTGGGAAAAGCTATTAAGGCGCAAATGTTATACAAATTACAGAAGCCCAAATGTGGGCCAAAAGAGTCAAGTGGAAATGTGGGAAAAGCTATTGAGGCGAAAATGTTGGCCAAAGAGTATAGCGGAAATGTGGGACAAATTATTGAATTGCAAATGTGGTACAACTTGTTTAAGTTTAAGCATTGAATCAAAGGAGGTGGCGCGCATCAATTAAAGAAGCATTTCAGAAATGTTATTCCCTGTCACCTATGCAGAGCAGGGATTTATTCACGTCTAAAATTGTATAATGTCAACCCAAGAATGTAACAGAAAAATGACAGAAATGTATTAACCTGTCTACTTGGTAGAGAAGAGGGTCTATGACAAAAAAAAAAAAAATGTTTATCGTCACCCGAAAATGTAAAATAAAAATTATTTAAATTTATTAAGCTGTCAACTAGGTAGAGGAGAGGTATATTACACCCAAAAATTGGTGAATTTGAACCCTAAAATGTAACAGACAAATTATTGAATTTTTTTTTATCTGTCTACTAGCTATAGCAGTGGTAAATCACACCACATACGTACAAATAATAAAAATAAAAATATGATTTATGATTTGGATTTCCATATGGAGTAGGCGTTTGAGTAGACGGTGGACGTAGCCGTGTAGGTGGAAGCGGTGGTGGAGGAGGACGAGGTAGCCAACACAGGTATTTGGTTTTAATTTTATTTTTTTAAATTAGGGTACACTCTAAAAGAGTGTGAAATATCCAAAATACAAGAATGAGCAATTGCGCTGCAGTATAACAATGGCTGGTTAGTGCCGGTATACATGTCTATTCTGCACAAGGTACGGTCAAGTCCTGAGGGATCCATCCCTGGTTTATTTTAATGAACGTGAGCTTGTCCACATTGGCTGTGGACAGTCGGCTGCGATTGTCTGTGATGACGCCCCCTGCCGTGCTTAAAGAGGACCTTTAACTAGTTTACAAACTAAAAACTAACTATATCTGTGGGCAGAGCGGAGCCCAGGGGTCCCCCTGCACTTACTAGTATGTCTGGTCGCCGCTCCGTTCGCCCGGTATAGGCTCCGGTGTCTGCGGCTCCGTCTGTTGTACTGGACTGATTTTTTGTATGAGGCGTGTCCCTTGCTGCAGCGCTGGCCAATCTCAGCGCACAGCTCATAGCCAGCTTGTGCTGGCGCACCACAAGACACAAAATGGCCGCCGATCACCCCAGAAAAAAGTGACAGAAAAACGCTCTGGGCAGCCTAAAAACAGTGAGCAATTAAATAGCAGAGGTTGAATTATACACAGCTGCAGATCGATCACTTCATTAAGTGTTTTTGAAGAGTAAATCCCTGCCTAATCTCGCCCTAACAGCAGAGTGACGTGCGGCTCTACGTGACTCCAGCTTAAATAGAGGCTGGGTCACATGCTGCACTGGCCAATCACAGCCATGCCAATAGTAGGCATGGCTATGATGGCCTCTTGGGGCCAGTAGTATGACGCTTGTTGATTGGCTGCTTTGCAGCCTTTCAAAAAGCGCCAAGAAAGCGCCGAACACCGAACCCGGAATTATACGAAAATGTTCGGGTTCGGGTCCGTGTCACAGTTCGGGTTCGCTCATCCCTAGTAATGAACCCTTTAAATGCCTGTATCAAACAGCACTTGCACCCTAATAAGAACAGTTTGCTGGAAATACAGAGCTGTATAATGGCAATTTGGGTCCCCAGTCAGTGCTGCAAGGTGTAATAGGATTGTTGCTATTACCCAGGCTGTTACCTCCCTGACAGAACCCTGTTTAACCTAAATGCTGTGGAATGATTCCTCCCTATCCTTTCCCTACACCTTGAATAATCTTGCCCTGCATTTGTAAGGCTATTTTCACACTCGCGTTTGGTGCGGATCCGTCATGGATCTGCACAGATGGATCCGTTCAGATAATACAAACGTCTGCATCCGTTCAGAACGGATCCATTTGTATTATCTTTTACATAGCCACGACGAATCCATCTTGAACACCATTGAAGGTCAATGGAGGAAGGATCTGTTTTCTATTGTGCCAGATTGTGTCATAGAAAACGGATCCATCCACATTGACTTACATTGTGTGTCAGAACTGATCCATTTGGCTGAGTTTCGTCAGACGGACACCAAAACGCTGCAAGTAGCCATTTTGGTGTCCGCCTCCAAAGCGGAATGGAGACTGATCGGAGCCAAACTGATGCATTCTGAGCGGATCCTTTTCCATTCAGAATGCATTAGGGCAAAATGCGTTTTGGACCGCTTGTGAGAGCCCTGAACGGATCTCACAAACAGAAAGCCAAAACGCCAGTGTGAAAGTAGTCTAAATCTTTTTTTTTATCACAATGACAATTTTTTCTATCACTGCCCCTAGCGCCTGCGGACATGTCTCTCCCTGCACTAAGTACGCTGGTGAATGGCAGAATCTAAGATGGCTGCCGTATTTATAGGGTTGTGACATAACAGGGCTGGCTGATAATTGGCTGCATGCATGTCAGCATGTGTGATCCCGCCTTCTCAGACTTCCTTTCTCCATGTCCTCACATGTGCAGCAGCCATTTTAGGAAAAATGCTATTAGTTACTACGAAGCGCGAGGAAATTCCACGTCGTCAGCTTCAATTAGCTCATCTCTAATTGTGGCTTTCAGGGGTTAATCTGGTAAGAAAAAAATAAATAAATACTCACCTCATCAATTTGGTTTGAGGCTGCCGCAGCCATCTTGAATGAAGATGCAGCGTAAAATCCCGCAAGCACGATTTTGTGATGGCTCTTCAATCAAGATTGGATATTTAAATGGATAAAGTGGGTTTGATTTGCATAATTGATTCGTTACCATAAAGCCTGAGGAAATTTGGCTTTGCAGCAAATCAATTGTATCTGGAATTCGGATCAAAGTCCGCTTTGGATACTACTGATGCTTTCAGATTGCATTGCATTTTTGGTGATAGGTCCTCTTTAAAGCATCTTAGGTACTTTGCTAAGTAAGGTTGTTTCCTGCTTACATCATATTAAAATCCACATCAGAACTATGTCTCTGTATATACTACTGTATACTGTATATGCAGACAAATAAATTGCTAATACAAACTTTACACCAGTGCATTTAATAAGCTATAGTATCATGGATTGAATATAAAATCAAACTAGACAGCCAAGGAAAGGTGGACAGCAGGGTATCAGTGTAAAATGATATTATACATTCTTCAGGATTAAGCTTCATTTTTCATATTTATATATTTTGTCATGTTTAAGTTGATTTTAGACACAGCAGTATATATTTATATTGCATGATTTAGCAAAACTACAATCTGTTGCATAAATTTATTATTCATTTTTATTTAGTATGACAATTTCATGGATTAGGACAAAGGCAGGATCACTGACTATGTGAGATAGATGTGACGATTATACAGATGTTATGTAGATATGTAAGATATTATGGCATAGACATATGTACACACATATATATACAGACGTGGACAAAATTGTTGGTACCCTTTGGTCAATGAAAGAAAAAGTCACAATGGTCACAGAAATAACTTTAATCTGACAAAAGTAATAATAAATTAAAATTCTATAAATGTTAACCAATGAAAGTCAGACATTGTTTTTCAACCATGCTTCAACAGAATTATGTAAAAAAATAAACTCATGAAACAGGCATGGACAAAAATGATGGTACCCCTAACTTAATATTTTGTTGCGCAACCTTTTGAGGCAATCACTGCAATCAAACGCTTCCTGTAACTGTCAATGAGACATCTGCACCTCTCAGCAGGTATTTTGGCCCACTCCTCATGAGCAAACTGCTCCAGTTGTGTCCGGTTTGAAGGGTGCCTTTTCCAGACTGCATGTTTCAGCTCCTTCCAAAGATGCTCAATAGGATTGAGGTCAGGGCTCATAGAAGGCCACTTTAGAATAGTCCAATTTTTTCCTCTTAGCCATTCTTGGGTGTTTTTAGCGGTGTGTTTTGGGTCATTGTCCTGTTGCAAGACCCATGACCTGCGACTGAGACCAAGCTTTCTGACACTGGCTAGTACATTTCTCTCTAGAATTCCTTGATAGTCTTGAGATTTCATTGTACCCTGCACAGATTCAAGACACCCTGTGCCAGACGCAGCAAAGCAGCCCCAGAACATAACAGAGCCTCCTCCATGTTTCACAGTAGGGACAGTGTTCTTTTCTTGATATGCTTCATTTTTTCGTCTGTGAACATACAGCTGATGTGCCTTGGCAAAAACTTCGATTTTTGTCTCATCTGTCCACAGGACATTCTCCCAGAAGCTTTGTGGCTTGTCAACATGTAGTTTGGCATATTCCAGTCTTGCTTTTTTATGATTCGTTTTCAACAATGGTGTCCTCCTTGGTCGTCTCCCATGTAGTCCACTTTGGCTCAAACAACGACGGATGGTGCGATCTGACACTGATGTTCCTTGAGCATGAAGTTCACCTTGAATCTCTTTAGAAGTCTTTCTAGGCTCTTTTGTTACCATTCGGATTATCCGTCTCTTAGATTTGTCATCAATTTTCCTCCTGCGGCCACGTCCAGGGAGGTTGGCTACAGTCCCATGGATCTTAAACTTATGAATAATATGTGCAACTGTACTCACAGGAACATCTAGTTGCTTGGAGATGGTCTTATAGCCTTTACCTTTAACATGCTTGTCTATAATTTTCTTTCTGATCTCTTGAGACAGCTCTTTCCTTTGCTTCCTCTGGTCCATGTCGAGTGTGGTACACACCATATCACCAAACAACACAGTGATTACCTGGAGCCATATATATAGGCCCAATGGCTGATTACAAGGTTGTAGACACCTGTGATGCTAATTAGTGGACACACCTTGAATTAACATGTCCCTTTGGTCACATTATGTTCTGTGTTTTCTAGGGGTACCATCATTTTTGTCCATGCCTGTTTCATGAGTTTATTTTTTTACATAATTCTGTTGAAGCATGGTTGAAAAACAATGTCTGACTTTCATTGGTTAACATTTATAGAATTTTAATTTATTATTACTTTTGTCAGATTAAAGTTATTTCTGTGACCATTGTGACTTTTTCTTTCATTGACCAAAGGGTACCAACAATTTTGTCCACGTCTGTATATATATATATATATGTATCAAAGTATTCTATCAAGCTATTAATTTGTATACATCATATTACAAAGTATTTCAAAATTACCTCTGCTTCAAATGTAATAGGTAGAGAGAGAGAGATTGGTAGAAAATAATTTGAGTACATCTACAATTCTATATCCTTAATAAAATATCTCTACCATTTCCAAATCTGGTTGTTTAATGTTGATATTCAGGATATCCTCAGAAGAGCACAGGTGGCGCTAAGATTAATACAAGAAGTGCTGTCAAAATGATTAATTCACTGATCTACCTTGGCTTACGTTAGGACATCTGGAAACTTGCTCTGTTAGTGGTTTTAGAGAACTACAGCGCAAAAAAAAAACAAAAAAAAAAACGTTGAGCTAGAATGTAAATTACAAATCAGTGTCATTAGCATTTAATAACCTGAATTATTTAATGCTAATTTGGATCATTAAATGCTGATAATTGGTTTAATTATAATACAAATCTTATATTCCAGGTTAAAAAATATTTGATCACCTAATAATAGAGATTGTGATAAAGCTTTTTGTCATAGCAATGTAATAAATGAGATAAAATATCAGTTTTCTGGCATTTATATGTTGAAGATTACAGCACAAAGGTAATTTGCACAACAATCTGCAAATTTAACCTGCTCATACCAGGTTCAAAAAAGGTGTGGTGTGGGTGGGGACGTGCCTAAAACAGGTGTAGAAAATGGTCTAAAATTAAGCCAGCAAGGGTACGCAAGGGATTATTAAGACCGGCGTTTTAGACGCCGGTCTTAATAAATGACCCCTATAGTATTTAGTGACAGATTAGTCATTATCAGTTGCTTTCACACAAACATACAGTAAATAAACACTAGTGTGAATCTGCCCAATGTGCCATTATTTCATAAACTATTTTCATTTATGTCAAAATGTTCCAAAAATGTCATATAAGGACATCAAACAAATGAGCTATTTCATGGCTACAGAAAGCCTGTATATCGGCGTACAACACTGTGCATTGCAGAAACATGCATAGCTAGTCCTCTGTGGTAGTGAAACAGTTACTCTGTGTCAGTATGACAGACAGTTGACAGGCATGACTCTTAGAATCAGTTCACATTTTACCTATTTTGTCAGTTACGGGGCCAAAACTGACCAAATAACTCAGCCTTACAGTTGAATGTTAGCATCAGGTATAAAGAACTGTGCAGTGGCCCAAGATTGTACTATAGAGTGAAAGAGTTCCCTCCTTTTATACCATCAGCTAATTCCACATAGATTTCTACAGAACCTTTTCTGTTACACACTGATACAAGTAGTGGCCCCATGATGGAGTGGAGAGGGTGTCAGGAGAAAGTTTGTGTTGACGTTATGGTTTATTTTTCCTTTCTTCTGATCTGTCATAATGACAACCCCCAAAACTAATCCTGTCTTCTGATCCTTCACCTTCACACAGTCAGCATTTGGTCAGTAACCTGTCAGTATTGCTAAGGCCAAAAAAACAGGAGTGGATCCAAATCAGAGATGTCACATGATTGGAATATTCTGTTTGTTGTACCCACTCTTGCTTTTGTTTACAAATCATATACATATCCTGATGCAAAATAGGGACCCATATGATAGAGTCCTTACAGATGCTCCAAAGACAGAATTTGTTGTGTTTTTCATTTTTATGTCCATCTGACAGATCAGAAGAAGGGTAAATTGAATGGTGATGTCAACAAGCCCAAACAGGGACACTAGTGGCCGGATTACTGAGTGGGGCAGGTGGCAACCACATGAGGAGTCAACATAGTGGCCCAGTTACAGAGTGATAAGGTGGCAAACGCATGAGGAGTCAACATAGTGGCCCAGTCATAGAATGGGGAGGGTAACAACCACATGAGGAGTCAACACAATGGTCTAATCACAGAGTGGTGAAGGTGGCAACTGAACGAGGAGTCAACACAGTGGCCCAGTCACAGAGTGGGGAGGTGGGGACAGTGGCAGTGGCTACACAAGATGATGGGGGGCAGTAGGAGAAGATGGCAGCAGAGGCAGCAGGTGTGTGGCATCAGGTGGGTGGCAGCATCAGAATAGTGTCTGAAGCAGGTGGCCAGAAGAAACTGATCTTTTTTCATAAAGCTTTCGAGTGGTACCCAGAAAGATCTAGTCTGATGCATCAGGCATTGGCATATGGAAATCCTGGCTAATCAATGCCTCGTTCATCTTTACAAAGGTTAGTCTCTCAGCATTTTGGGGCAAGGATAATTCTCTTTGGGCTAACTATGCCCCCCACCACACCAAACTCACCGTTCTGATGCCAAACTACTATCCGAGCAGGAAAGCTTGTCCAGGGCAAATTTGGCCAGTTGCGGCCACAAATCAAGTTCAGCTGCCCAGTAGTCCAGGGGATCTTGGATCTGGAGTGGCAGGGTGCAGTCCAAGTATGCCACCACCTGCTGATTCAGGTTCTGCTCCATATCTTGCTGCTGCAGCTGGTGGGTGGATTCTTCACTAGGCGGGTGAAGAAAAGTGCTCATTAGAGAATCCAAGCTTAAGTTGCTACTGATGGAGCTGGTTCTTCTCCTGTCTTTCCCCCTACAACATTCATGGCAGTGGAATGTGAGTGCAGTAAGCCCCCCCACTCAGACCTTCATGTGAGAATGGGCCATGGAGCACATAGGTGGTCGCCAACTGACTGCATAGGATGTCTCAATAGTAGTTGAGTTTATGCTCCCTCTCAGCAGGTGGAAAAAGGCCCCCATTTTGGAGCGGTAGCGAGGGTCTAACATGGTTAAGAGCCAGTAAAAATCTCTCTGCAGGATGGTGATAATATGGCAATCGCTACACAAGTAACTCAGCATTAGAGATGTCGCAAGCATAAAATATTCCGTTCGCGAACGGCGAACGCGAATTTCTGCAAATGTTCGCGAACGGGTGAACCAGGCAAACCGCCATTGACTTCAATAGGAAGGCAAATTTTAAAACCCACAGGGACTCTTTCTAGCCACAGTAGAGATGGAAAAGTTGTTTCAAGGGGACTAACACCTGGACTGTGGCATGCCGGAGGGGGATCCATGGCAAAACTCCCATGGAAAATTACATAGTTGACGCAGAGTTGGATTTTAATCCATAAAGGGCATAAATCACCTAACAATCCTAAATTTTTTTGAACAACGTGGTTTAAAACATCCAGTGTGTGTATACGTTCAGGTATGATGTTGTATCGATCAGGTAGTGTAAGGGTTACGCCCGCTTCACAGACATTGACAGGCCAAACTCCCCTTTTAATGCACCGCAAACAACCAACAACCGCAAATAGTCCATTTGCCCAACAGCAAACTTCCCATTTGCACAAGGTTGGATACCAAGCTAGCCATGTCCCATTGATGTCATTGAAGGTTTCTTCCTCCACCCAGCCACGTACAACACCAAGGGTCCCCGAAAGGTGAATTGAATTGATTTTTCGAACGGGGAGATGGTTAAAAAAACGCTGGCTCCCTCCCCTTTGTTTGAATCCACGCCACGGTAACTGCGTCTGCGCCGTGCAATTTACTTTCACACCCGATATGAGTGGTATTTTCTGAAGTACTATTCTCATCAGTTTAATCCCTGTTACGTCCCCTATCCGGGGACGTGTGTCGAATTGATTATTGATCATTGTCGAATTAACGACATCCTGAAATAATTTTGTTCTAAGCTCTGTACTTGCTTTGTATGGGAATTGATGGGCATTTTTTAAATTGACTGCATTATTTCTAATAAACTATTAAGAGACTTTATTATGATTTTTTTTTATTTTATGTTTTAAAAACCCATACAACTTAAAAATAAAATAAAAAAATAATGTTTTTTCTCTGAAAATTTTTCCAGCCGATCGCTTTTAGTCTGATCATAATGAATCTGGGGTGTGGCAACATTGCCAACACACTCATAGAGGTGATGATAGCTTCATTGTGATGCGCAAGCCCCTTCACCACAAGGTACCGATCACAAAGGGGAATTGACACATGTATGTGCCTTTTTTTTTGTTTTGTTTTTGCAGCCACAGCGCAGCACTAGAGGCCAGAAAAATTAGGCATGTGTATGCCTGAAAAATTAGGTATTGTTGCAAAAATTGATGTTTTGCAGGCAGAAAGGTGACTAAAACAATGCGGCTTGAACCCTAGTTGGTGGCGGAGAATTCACGAAAGTTATCCGGTATGCAGACATTAAATACAGCAGCGTGGGGAGCATTTTGAGGCCGAGGCATGTTATCAGGCCTTTTGTTAGTCAAACGTATCCCCCACTGTCAGTCCCTTCGGGATCCATGCCTCATTCATCTTAATGAAGGTGAGGTAATCAACACTTTTTTGACCGAGGCTGCCTCCTGCTGCACTGAAGGTCCTTTCTGACAGGACACTTGAAGCGGGGCAGGCCAGAAGTTTTTTTGCAAACTGTGATAGTTCAGGCCACAGGTCAAGCCTGCACACCCAGTAGTCAAGGGGTTCATAGCTCCTCAGAGTGTCAATATCTGCATTTAAGGCGAGGTAGTCTGCTACCTGTCGGTCGAGTCGATCTCTAAGGCTGGATCCCGAAGGGCTGTGGCGATGTGTAGGACTGAAAAAGCTCTGCATGTCCTCCATCAACAACACATCTGTAAAGCATCCTATCCTTGCCGCCGTGGTCGTGGTAGGAGGAGGATTACTTTCACCTCTTCCCCTGTTAGATTCCCGTTGTGCTGTGACATCCCCCTTATAAGATGTGTAAAGCATATTTTTTTGTTTGGTTTTGAACTGCTGCATCCTTTCTGACTTCCGTTAATTTGGTAACATTTCTGCCACTTTCTGCTTATAACGGGGGTCTAGTAGCGTGGCCACCCAGTACAGGTCGTTCTCCTTCATCCTTTTTATAAGAGGGTCCCTCAACAGACATGACAGCATGAAAGACCCCATTTGCACAAGGTTGGATGCCGAGCTACTCATTTCCCGTTCCTCCTCCTCACTGATGTCATTGACGGTCTGTTCTTCCCCCCAGCCACGTACAACACCATGGGTCCCAGATAGGTGACAACAACTAGCACCCTGGGATGCCTTCTGTGGTTGGTCTTCCTCCTCCTCAAAGCCACATTCCTCCTCTGACTCCTCATACTCCTCTTGCAGTGTTGCCGCAGGTCCGGCAAGCGATGATGACAAGGCTGTTTCTGGTGGTGATGGTGACCATAACTCTTCCTCTTCATGCTCATCTACAGCCTGATCCAGCACTCTTCGCAGGGCACGCTCCAAGAAGAAAACAAATGGAATGAGGTCGCTGATGGTACCTTCGGTGCGACTGACTAGGTTTGTCACCTCCTCAAAAGGACGCATGAGCCTACAGGCATTGCGCATGAGCGTCCAGTAATGTGGCAAAAAAATTCCCAGCTCCACAGAGGCTGTCCTAGCACCCCGGTCATACAAATACTCGTTGACGACTTTTTCTTGTTGGAGCAGGCGGTCGAACATTAGGAGTGTTGAATTCCAACGTGTCAGGCTGTCGCAAATCAAGCGCCTCACTGGCATGTTGTTTCGGAGCTGAATGTCTGCAAAGTGCGCCATGGCCGTGTAGGAACGCCTGAAATGGCCACACACCTTCTTGGCCTGCTTGAGGACGTCCTGTAAGCCTGGGTACTTAGACACAAAGCGTTGTACGATGAGATTCCACACATGTGCCATGCACGGCACATGTGACAACTTGCCCAAATTCAATGCCGCCAACAAATTGCTTCCATTGTCACACACCACTTTGCCGATCTCCAGTTGGTGCAGGGTCAGCCACTGATCCACCTGTGCGTTCAGGGTGGACAGGAGTGCTGGTCCGGTGTGGCTCTCTGCTTTTAGGCAAGTCAACCCCAAGACAGAGTTACACTGTCATTTTTGGGATGTGGAATAGCCCCTGGGGAGCTGGGGGGATTGTCATGGTCTTACCTTCTCACTGTTCTCCTTCGTTTGACATGTGCTGGCGGCCATCTTGGTTTCTGGGTTTCTTGTAGCCTCCCACCCTGCGGCTCCTCCTTCCCACTGGGAGGAGCTGGATGCCTAGCTCATATATATAGAAGGTCTGTGGCTTCAGTTCCTTGCTTGGTCCTCCTGTGTGCACATGCTTCAAAGACTGCTGCTGCTTCCGGTTCCTGATCCTGGCCTCGTCTGACTACCCCGTTGGTTCCCGATCCTGGCTTCGTCTGACTACCCCGTTGGTTCCTGATCCTGGCTACGTCTGACTACCCTCCTGGTTCCTGACCTCCGTCTACGCAAGACCCTGCTTCAGTTTAGCCATCCGTTTGGACTTTAGCTACGGCTTGATTTTCAATAAAGCCTTCTTATTCCACCTATCTCTGTTGTACGTCTGGTTCATGGTTCCATGACATTAGGACCAAGCCATGAATTCTGACGGTACAGGGCCATCCTCGCTACCTACGCTGGTTGCCAGACTTGATCAGCAGGATCACCTGTTGGGTCGGTTCGCTGTGGCGTTACAAACCCTGCTTGAACGCACGGCTCATTTAGCTTCCGTTGCCGATGGGTCGGTTGTCGCTCCTGGGCCCGCTCCTACTGCCGCTCCGGTTGTTGCGCCAGAGTCTACCCCGACACCTGTTGCTGCACCTGCGGTGTTTCGGGGTATGACCGGTTCTGCCCCCCTTCCACAGCGCTTTGGGGGAGAGCCAACTCAGTGCCGAGGTTTCCTTAACCAGGTGGCCATTTATTTCGAGTTGCTGCCACATGCCTTTCCTACTGAGAGATCAAAGGTGGGCTTCTTGATCTCGCTGCTCTCGGACAAGGCCTTGGCCTGGGCCAGCCCTTTATGGGAGAACAACAATCCGGTGGTTGCCGAGTTTTCCGGTTTTGTTGCTTCTCTTCGGAAGGTATTCGATGTGCCGGCTCGTGCTGCCTCTGCTGCGAAGCTCCTTATGTCCATCAGACAGGGTTCACGATCCGTAGCTGAATACGCCATTGAGTTTCGTACCCTGGCAGCAGAGGTGGGCTGGAATAATGAGGCTCTGGTCGCTGCTTTCTCTCATGGTCTCTCGGATGCCTTGAAGGATGAGATTGCAGCCAAGGACCTACCAGTGGAGCTCGAGTCCCTTATTTCTTTCCTGATTTTGATTGACACCAGACTCAGGGAGAGACCTTCCTTTAAGGAGAGCCTGCGGAGGCCTTCTAACAGATTGGCGCCTACGTTTGCTGTCCCACCCGTGCCTCCCTCTCCTCCCACGCCTCCTGGGGATGACTGGTCTGGGGGTCAACCCATGCAGCTGGGGGTTGCTCGCCTGTCCGAGGGGGAGAGGGTACTCCGGAGACGCGAGGGCCGATGCATGTACTGTGGTCTCGGTGGGCATTTTCGGTTGGCATGCCCGAACCGTCCGGGAAACGCTCGCACCTGAGATCCTGTCGGGGGCAGATCTTGGGTGGAGTCTCCTCGTCCCCGGTTTCCCGTGTTGACAAACCACTGATTACTGTTGTCCTCTCCTGGGTCGGGGGCTCGGTGACGACCCAGGCGTTGGTGGACTCTGGTGCTGGTGGCTTGTTCATTGATAGTGTGTTCGCCGCCGCCAATTCCATTCCTCTGCAGCCTCGAGGTTCCCCACTGGCTCTTGAGGCGATAGACGGCAGACCCCTTCTGCCGCCACACGTGACTCAGGAGACCCTTCCAGTGGGGATGGCCATTGGTGCCGTTCACAGAGAGTCGGTCTGTCTCCAGGTTATTTCGTCTCCACACTACTCGGTGGTCTTGGGGTACCCCTGGCTCCAGAAGCATAATCCGACTTTCGATTGGAGATCGGCCGAGATCCTCTCGTGGTCACCGCAGTGTGGGGCTAGTTGCATCCATGGGCCTGTCAAGTTGCTGTGTACTTCCTCGGACTCTCTGTTGCCTCCTGAATACGAGGAGTACCGGGATGTATTCGATAAGGTGCGTGCGGTTGCCCTACCTCCGCACCGCCCATACGATTGTGCCATAGAGTTACAATCTGGTGCCGTTCCTCCTCGTGGCAAAGTCTATCCACTGTCGGTAGCGGAGAATGTGGCCATGGAGGAGTACGTGAGGGAGGCGCTTTCACGCGGACACATTCGCAAATCCTCGTCCCCGGCAGGGGCTGGATTTTTCTTTGTGAAAAAGAAGGGCGGTGAGTTGAGGCCTTGCATCGACTACAGGGGTCTCAATCGCATCACGATCAAGAACGCTTACCCGATACCCTTGATTTCCGAGCTGTTCGATCGCCTCAAAGGGGCCACGGTCTTTACCAAACTCGACCTGAGGGCGGCATATAACCTGGTAAGGATCAAGGCGGGCGATGAGTGGAAGACCGCGTTTAACACCAGGACCGGTCATTATGAATCCTTGGTTATGCCCTTTGGGTTGTGCAATGCGCCCGCAGTCTTCCAGGAATTCATCAACGATGTTTTCCGTGACCTGTTGCAGCAGTGTGTGGTGGTCTATTTGGATGACATCTTGGTATATTCTGCATCCATGGAGGCCCACATTCTGGATGTCAGACGAGTGTTGCAACGCTTACGAGAGAACAAGCTGTTCGGTAAGCTTGAGAAATGCGAATTTCACCGATCCCAGGTAACCTTCTTAGGTTACATCATTTCCGCTGAGGGGTTCTCCATGGATCCTGAGAAGGTTTCGGCTGTCTTACAGTGGCCCCAGCCCAGTGGGCTTCGTGCCCTGCAGCGCTTTTTGGGCTTCGCCAATTATTATCGGAAGTTCATCAGGGACTTTTCCATGCTAGCCAAGCCTCTCACGGATCTGACCAGGAAGGGCAGTAATCCTCAGGTCTGGCCGCTCGAGGCCATCCGAGCTTTTGAGGCTCTAAAGTCCGCCTTTGTGTCGGCTCCGATTCTGTCGCATCCCAACCCTGGGTTGCCTTTTGTCCTCGAGGTGGACGCGTCTGAGACGGGAGTAGGCGCCCTCCTGTCTCAGCGTAGAACACCAGAGGGTCCTCTGCTTCCTTGTGGGTTTTACTCCCGGAAACTGTCTTCCGCGGAGTGCAACTATCAGATTGGTGACAGGGAGTTATTGGCCATCGTGCAGGCCCTTAAAGAATGGAGGCACTTGCTCGAGGGCTCGGTGGTTCCGGTTCTCATCCTGACGGACCACAAGAATCTGACCTACCTCTCTGAGGCCAAGAGATTGACACCACATCAGGCCAGATGGGCTCTGTTCTTGTCACGTTTTAATTACGTGGTCTCCTACCTACCCGGCTCCAAGAACATCAGAGCGGATGCCTTATCACGGCAGTACTCCGAGCTGTCCGGGGAGGAGTCGATTCCGACTACGGTCATACCCCCGAATCAGATCCTGGCTGCTATTCGCACCAGCCTGACCTCTCCTCTGGGTGAGCAGATTTTGGCGGCTCAATCTGGTGCTCCCTCTGGGAGACCCAACGGCAGATGTTTTGTGCCTGAGGAGTTGCGCACTCGGTTGTTGCGAACCTACCATAACTCCAAGGCCGCGGGGCACCCTGGAAAGAATCAGCTGTCCTGGGCGGTTTCACGTCTGTTCTGGTGGCCTTCTCTACGTTCCGACATCGCCGCATATGTAGCGGCATGCTCCGTTTGTGCCCAGAGTAAGTCCCCTCGGCACCTTCCGTTGGGCCTTTTGCAACCCATAGCCACCGGGGAGCGTCCATGGTCACACCTGGGGATTGATTTCATTGTGGACCTTCCTGCATCCCGAGGCCATACGGTCATTCTCATGATTGTGGATCGGTTTTCCAAAATGTGCCACTGTGTTCCTCTCAAGAAGTTACCCTCTGCACAAGAGTTGGCCTCGATTTTTGCCAGGGAGGTCTTCCGGTTGCACGGTTTGCCCAAGGAGATTGTGTCGGATCGGGGGAGTCAGTTTGTGTCCAGGTTCTGGCGCGCCTTTTGCTCCCAGTTGGGGATTCATCTCTCTTTCTCCTCGGCCTACCACCCTCAGTCCAATGGGGCCGCAGAACGATCCAATCAGGCCTTGGAGCAATTCCTTCGTTGCTATGTCTCCGATCACCAAGACAATTGGGTTGACCTCCTGCCTTGGGCTGAGTTTGCCAGGAACACGGCGGTGAACTCTTCCTCTGGGACGTCTCCCTTCATGGCCAATTATGGGTTCCAACCTGCCGTGTTACCGGAGGTATTCTCTCCCCAGGATACTCCGGCTGTGGAGGATCACCTTTCCGTCCTACGTACTTCTTGGGTACAGATCCAGAGGTCCCTTGAGGTCTCTGCGCAACGCCAGAGACTCCAGGCTAATCGCAGACGAGCGCCCGCTCCTTCCTACCAGGTCGGAGACCGTGTATGGTTGTCCACCCGCAACCTCAACCTTCGAGTGCCCACTCCCAAGCTGGCGCCTCGCTTTGTTGGTCCCTTCCGAGTGCTTCGCAGGGTAAACCCGGTAGCCTATGCCCTTGCGCTTCCTCCTGGCATGCGGATCTCCAACGTGTTTCATGTCTCCCTGTTGAAGCCATTGGTGTGTAATCGTTTCACTTCCTCGGTTCCTCGGCCCCGTCCGGTCCAAGTGGGCAATCGTGAGGAATATGAGGTGAGCAATATCCTGGACTCACGCCTGGTCCGCGGTCGGTTGCAGTTTTTGGTCCATTGGCGTGGTTATGGTCCAGAGGAGCGTTCCTGGGTTCCCTCCACAGATGTCCATGCTCCTGCGTTGCTCCGAGCCTTCCACGCACGCTTCCCTCTGAAACCGTTCCTTACTCCGCGGAGGAGGGGCCCTTGAGGGGGAGGTACTGTCATGGTCTTACCTTCTCACTGTTCTCCTTCGTTTGACATGTGCTGGCGGCCATCTTGGTTTCTGGGTTTCTTGTAGCCTCCCACCCTGCGGCTCCTCCTTCCCACTGGGAGGAGCTGGATGCCTAGCTCATATATATAGAAGGTCTGTGGCTTCAGTTCCTTGCTTGGTCCTCCTGTGTGCACATGCTTCAAAGACTGCTGCTGCTTCCGGTTCCTGATCCTGGCCTCGTCTGACTACCCCGTTGGTTCCCGATCCTGGCTTCGTCTGACTACCCCGTTGGTTCCTGATCCTGGCTACGTCTGACTACCCTCCTGGTTCCTGACCTCCGTCTACGCAAGACCCTGCTTCAGTTTAGCCATCCGTTTGGACTTTAGCTACGGCTTGATTTTCAATAAAGCCTTCTTATTCCACCTATCTCTGTTGTACGTCTGGTTCATGGTTCCATGACAGGGATTCAGTTGATGTGCAGCCAGATGCCGCAGCAGAAGAGGACTCAGCCGAGGAGGTTATGGAAGAGAATGGAGTAGGAGGAGTAGAGGAGGTGGCAGTAGGCCTGCCTGCAAGTTGTGGCGGTGTCACCAACTCCTCTGCAGAGCCACGCATTCCATGCTTGGCAGCCGTCAGCAGGTTGACCAAATGCGCAGTGTAGGTGATATATCTGCCCTGACCGTGCTTTGCAGATCAGGTATCAGTGGTCAGATGGACCCTTGCCCCAACACTGTATGCCAGAGATGCCATGACTTCCTTTTCAATCACTGAGTAGAGGTTTGGGATTGCCTTATTTGAAAAAAATTATAAAAAATTGTCCGGGTACCTTCCACTGTGGTGTCCCAATAGCGCCAAATTTTTTGAAGGCCTCAGACTCCACCAGCTGGTATGGTAAAAGCTGACGGGTTAAGAGTTCCGTCAAGCCAGCTGTCAGACGCCGGGCAAGGGGGTGACTCTGTGACATTGGCTTCTTACGCTCAAACTTTCCTTTACAGATACCTGACTGTGGGCAGATGAGATGGAACTGTTGAAGGTGAGAGGCGGAGTGGCGGGTGGTTGAGAGGGGGCAAGGAGGACAGCAGTGGTTGACTTGGCTGAAGATGCTGGACCAGGAGGAGGATGGTGGCTTTGAGCTTGTGTGCTGCTTCTACTCGTCATCATGTGTTGATCCCAAAGCAGTTGTACGTAGGTGGGTGTTGGATTTCCCACGACTCAGTTTCTTTTGGCACAGGTTGCAAATGGCATCACTGTTGTCAGAGACAGACACACACAAAAAATGCCACACTGCTGAGCTTTGCAATGACGGCATTCTGGTGGTGGCAACAGGATGTGTTGATTGGCGTGCTGTCTGGCTGACTCCGAGTGCCGATACATGCTGTCTGACTGTGCCACTAACTCCTTGCGACGACCTCCCCCTGCTTCCAACTCGTCTCCTTCTTCTCTCTGTCTCCCCTTCTGAACTTTCCCCCTCTTCTTCTTCTCTTTGAGCAGGCACCCACGTGGCATCCATGGACACATCGTCATCATCAACCACTTCACTTGTATCTGACACCTCAGCAAAGGAAGCAGCAGCGGGTACAACATCATCATCATCATCACACTGTACGTCCATGTGTGTAATGCTGCCTGACTGAGACATATCCCTGTTATCTACATCTTCTGGCAAAAATGGTTGTGCATCACTAATTTCATACAACTAATGTGTAATAACTCCTCTGAGGGATCAAGTGAAGCGGCTGTGGTGGCTGTGGTGGTAGTGGTGGTGGTGGCGGCGGGCAGGAGAGTGGTGACCAAAGCTTAGCTGGAGGAGGATGGTGCGTCAAGGTTCTTAGCGGAAGCTGTTGAAGATTGGGTGTCCTGTGTAAGCCGGGCAACTATTTTCTCCGAATATTTTGGGTTCAGGGTACGTGGTCTCTGAACACTGGACATTATTCCACGGCCAGTGGAAATCACAGCACCACGACCACGACGGCCCCTGCGGGGTGGCCTGCCTCTGCCTGACATTTTTTTTTAGATAAGTGGTTTATGCGTGCAAGGTACTGTGCCACCCTATATAAGTTGTGGGCACAGTACAGTCTGTGTGGGCCTGACACACACAGGCTTGCAATTTGCAAAAGTGATAATAATAATAGAATTGTTTTTCAATTTTTTTTTATCTGCAAGGTATTTGAGTGAATGACACCCTGTAACAGTATGAGTGCAGGCCTAACCAGTGGCCACAATACAGCATGTGTGGGCCTGACACACACGGGCTTGCAATTTGCAAATGTGATTATATCACCGAAATAAAATTTATAGAATTTTTTTTATCTGCAAGGTTTTTGAGTGAATGACACACTGTAACAGTATGAGTGGAGGTCTAGCCACTAGCCAGTGGCCACAATACAGTCTGTGTGGGCCTGACACACACGGGCTTGCAATTGGCAAATGTAATTATACCACAGAAAAACATTTCATAGAATTTTTTTTATCTGCAAGGTATTTGAGTGAATGACACCCTGTAACGGTATGAGTGGAGGCCTAGCCAGTGGCCACAATACAGTATGTGTGGGCCTGACACACACACGGGCTTGCAAATGTGATTATATCACAGAAGAATTTTAAATATAATTTTATTTTTATTTGCAAGGTATTTGAGTGAATGACACCCTGTAACGGTATGAGTGGAGGCCTAGCCAGTGGCCACAATACAATATGTGTGGGCCTGACACACACACGGGCTTGCAATTGTGATTATATCACAGAAAAATTTTAAATATATATTTTTTTTATCTGCCAGGTATTTGAATGAATGACACCCTGTAACGGTGTGGAGGCCTAGCCACTAGCCAGTGGCCACAAAACAGTCTGTGTGGGCCTCACACACACGGGCTTGCAAATGTGATTATGTCACAGAAAAATATTAAATAGAATTTTTTTATCTTCAAGTTATTTTCTGTCACACCCTGTATGAATGGTGTGCACGTGCACGTGCTGTCTGTGACTGAGCCTGCAACCTCTCACACACGGGCAGCCAGGCAACTGCAATATATATATATATATATATAAAAAAAAGCACACTGAAAAGGGCTTTTTGGGGTGCTGTCAGGACGTTGTCCTTACAGCAGATGAGTCTGTGGACACAGAACAATGCCTTAGCTAACGCTTTCCCTATTGAATCAGCAGCAGCAGCACTGTCCCTCCTCTCACTGTGAATGCAGCTTCCAAATGAATCTAAAATGGATGCTGTCCAGGATGTGGGAGGGTCTGGGAGGGAGGGTCTGCTGCTGATTGGCTGGAATGTGTCTGCTGACTGTGAGGTACAGGGTCAAAGTTTACTCAATGATGATGTATAGGGGGCGGACTGAACATCGCATATGTTCGCCCGCAGCGGCGAACGCGAACAAGCAATGTTCGCCGGCGAACTATTTGGGACATCACTACTCAGCATGCATCTGGACATATAAGCAGGAGACTCGGAGGGACTCCATGCCTCCATCTCCACTGCATACTGTGACAGTGTGTCGGGGTCATCTGCCTGGTCCTTCTCATCACCCTCTGCAACACGCCAGACCTGCAGGGGATGACGAAGTGAGGTCACAGTTATGGGCAATCGAGGGTACTCACTATATTTGAAGAACCCTGGGCAGGCGCGTGGCAGTGAAGGAGAGGTAGACACAGTTCCTCTGGGGCACGCTCTGTAGATAGGGACCAGGCCTGATGGTAGTTGAGGTGCCCTGGATGTTACAGGTATTTTGTGTGCCTGGGGCAAGGTCCCTGTGGTATTCGTGACGCCAGTGCCTTTGGCCGGTGGCACGCCGGTTGGTGGTTGGAAAGATGAAGGTACACAAGTATGCAGTGAACCAAACGTAAACTTTACTGGACAATCCAACTTTGTACAGCAGGGAGTAGTATAGTCTCTGTATTACAGTTCCACAAAAGAGGCTTATTCACAAATATGGCAGGCAATAGTCATGCAAGTTACACTGAGGGTAAATTCCACAAGCACTCAGCAGCAGGTTGTACTTTTCCTAGAACTCCTGCTCTGGCTTTATATCTCCCAAGGCCCGGATGCCTAAAAGGGTGGCTTATATCCTTGGTTACTTCCTTCCTCAGGTATTATACTGCTTGCTATGATTCCTAAGTTCTTCTGCATATCAGGGTCACTTTGCTTACCCTGGGCCGCCTCCTCCTATCAGGTGGGTAACTGTAGGTTTTTCCCAGGAGGTTGAATCCTGCAACTGGGTATCTCTTCAGAGCTAACTTAGGCTCTCTTGTTCTCAGGCAGGCTGGAGCTTCTTAACAGCCTCCTGGATATCACTAGCAGCCAGGGCTATCCAGCTGCATGTCAGGAGCAGGCTTACTGGCCTCTGTCTTCTCAGACTCCTGACTCTGCACTAACTCTCCCTGTCTGGGCCTGGACATTTATACTAGGGGCTCCCTATCTCCCTCTAGTGTCTGGGATGTCTAACTACACCCAACTAGGCCTGCTACTGCATTAGACAGGGGTACATTGCATATAACAACACATTAAAACATACATTAAATGCAGAATTCAATATGACATTCCTGTTCCTTGTGAGTAGGAGTAACGCGCACACCAATTGACCCTTGTGTAGTGCCCACCCATACCTAGTGGGACACTACACCTCTAGATCCTCAAGCACCTCCTACTCCTCCTGCTCTTCTCCTTTCAGTTGAACAGATAAACCACCCATTTCTGCATACAATGCTTGTGCATGAAAGTGCTCCTCCTCCTCTACCAGTTCAGACCCCACAGGGCTCAGGTGGCCATGTCTCCTGTTCCCTGGCCAGCCAAATTTATCAGCATCTGCTCCAGGACGTGAAGAGTGGAATTAAGTAATTCATCCCGTAGTCCTGGTGACTGACAAATAAAGTGGCCTCCTCAAAGGGCCTGAGCAAATGGCAGGTGCCACGCATGAAATCCCACTAGCTAACGTTGAATTTACACAGGGGAGTGCTCCTGTCCACCTGCATCATCAAAAGGGAACCACTTTATAACCAGATTAAATACATGTGCCATTCAGGGCGCATGAGTCAGCCTCCCTTAACACAGCACTGATGTGATTCTTCTCATTATCGGTAACCATGGTTCCAATTTTTAGTTGGCAAGGAGAGAGCCAGGATTCGATTTCCTCTTGAAGGACATGGAGTAGCTCCTCTCCGGTGTGACTCCATTCGCCCAGGCAAACCAGGTGCTCAACAGCGTGACACCACCCTGCTCTACATAGGTGGTATGCTGGAGTAGCACTCCAAATTATGCCTGCAGTGGAGGCTGAGGACAAGGTGGAGGATGAGGAGGCAGAGGAGGACTTTGGTTTAGAATTCAAAGCTTGAGAACATGGAGGGGCAGTGTTGTCACCTGGCCAAGTTGCTGGTGTGGCTGGTCAGGAACCACATTTACCAAGTGGGCCATAAAGGACATCATTTGGATGCAGATTTCTGTGGTACAAGGTGCAGAGGGAAGGACTGTAGTACCAGCAACTTGGCTAGGAGCAAGTTCAGCTTCTGTGCCATTGTCTATTTCAATTGCCTCAATAATTGATTGCTGACAAAATGAGTGACAATGAGCAGGAGGAGTAGAAGCAGAAGCATCAGAACCTGTAGATGATGGGAAGGAAACACAGCTCCCTTCTGCTGAGGTGGTGGAACCTTTAAATGCTGATGCAGGGGTGCAAGCCACTGTTTTATGCAGCGGTTGCTGCATCAGGCTGTGCCACTCCATTAGCGCCAGGAGTTTTCCCAGGCCACTTTAAGGTGACGCTGCACGTGTTGATGCAGGGCTGTGGTGCTAACATTGGCTCCCTGGTCACACTTTACTTTCTGCCCACAGATTCTACCAACGACCATGCTTGCATCCTCTGGCGACTTGATGAAAAATCCCCATACCAGCAATTATGGCATTTCCCCCCACCACTCTGTGCTGACTGCCTGCTGCCACTGCCTCCGTGAGCCCGTGCACCACTAGTTCTTTCTGGAAAGGTAGGCTTTTAAGTAGCAGACAGTCTACCCCAGGCATGTTTGGCACCAGACCTCACACTGCTGCCATCATGCTGACTCATGGCCATGCTACCATCCTGGTGCCTCACACATAGGCTGCCACCTTTATACCCTGATGATGATGAGGCCCCCTATTCACCAGGCACCAACATGCAATCAGCTAAATCATCCACTACTGTCTGCACATTACTGATATCACCCTCACCAGTCTCAAGGCTGCATGCCTGACCGTTTGAAACACCTGCTCCCATGTGGCTCTCAGTGTCACTACTTACCCACCTACAGGAGGAAGCAGTGGATCTCTCTTTCACATATTGCCTGAGCAGTAGCGATGGACTGTCCTCAATAACTCGTCCTCGCTGAAAATAGCAGAACTGACAGCATACAATACCCCCGAGCAGAAGGAACAGAAAATGAAAGACACCGTTTCAGGACAGGGTGGGGCACAGAGCTTGTTCTTGGGCCATGCTAACTAAGGGTGGTGTCAGAGTAAACCACCAAATCCTGGCTGGGAATGTCTGATGTCACTGGAGATTTTGCTGAAGACCGAGTCAAGCATTCAAGGGCAGCTGGGTTTCTGGTCAAAAACACAACCGCTGGATGATACTGACAGCTCTGGGTTGTTGCTGCGAATGCTGCTATCAGCCCCCGCCCACTTCTGCTTCTATTTCTGCCAGATCTATAAACATTTTTGCCACTGTCCGTTTCCTTAAAAGGGAATGGCACCTGTCTGACATTTTGTACTATAACAGTAACTGTAAGTGTAAAATAGCAGTAGTGTCAAGGTACAATTTCACCCCAGAAACAAGGTGAGTGGATTTGCTTATATGTAAAAGAATGTTAACTCCCGAAAATCTGTGGTTTCAGGCCACAATTTTACATTTGAATCAAGGATGAATGGATGTACTAATATATAAAAGAATGTGAACACCCCAAAATTTGTAGTATCAGGCCGCAATTTCACCCCAATTACACAATTAAAGACTAATAGATGTAATTAAGTATGAAATAACGTGAACACTGTAAAATCTGTAGCATCACGCCGTATTTTCACCCCAGAATCAAGGATGAATATATGTACTTCTATATAAATGAACGTAAACACCCCAACATCTGTAGTATCAGTCCGCAATTTCACCCCAATTACACAATTAAGGAAAATTGAATTATGTATAAAAGAACGTGAACACCCTAAAATCTGTTTTATTAAGCCGCAATTTCACCAATGACAAAACTAAGGATTAACCCCTTAAGGACCCAGCCATTTTTCACCATAAGAACCAGGCCATTTTTAGCAAATCTGACATGTTTCACTTTAAAATGTTTATAATTATCCAGGCCAATCTGAGATTATTTTTTTTATCACATATTGTACTTCATGACACTGGTATAACTGAGTCAAAACATTTCATTTTTATTTATAAAAAAATACAAAATTTACCAAAAGTTTGGAATTTCACAACTTTTATATTAGATAGTGATAACTCCAAAAATAGTTATTACTTTACATTCCCCAGATGTCTACTTCATGTTTGAATCATTTTGTGAATGCCATTTTATTTTTTGGGGAAGTTAGAAGGCTTAGAAGTTTAGAAGCAAATCTTGAAATTTTTCAGAAAATTTCCAAAACCAACTTTTTTCAGGATCAGTTCAGTTATAAGGTCACTGTGGGGCTTACATAATAGAAACCACCCATAAATAACCCCATTTTTGAATCTACACTCCTCAAGGTAACCAAAACAGCTTTTATAAATTTAGTGAACCCATTAGGTGTTCCACAAGAATTAAAGGAAAACGGAGATTAGATTTTAGAACTTCACTTTTTTGGCAGATTTTCGATTTTAATAATTTTTCCCCCACTAACAAAGCAAGGGTTAACAGCCAAACAAAACTCAATATTTATTGCCCTGATTCTGCCCTGACCACCATATGTGGTCGTAAACTAATGTATGGGCACACGGCAGGGCGCAGTAGGAAAGGAAGACCATATGGTTTTTGGAAGGCAGATTTCACTGGGATAATTTTATACTGCCATGTCACATTTGAAGGCCCCATGATGAACCCCTAGAGTAGAAACTCCCCCCAAAATAACAATTTTGGAAACTACAGGATAAGGTGGCAGATTTGTTGGTACTATTTTAGGGTACATATGATTTTCGGTTGCTCTATATTAAATTTTTATGAGTTTTTATTTTTTTGTTATTTACTTATGTTCCTCTGACAGGTTACATCATGTGATATTTTTATAGAGCAAGTTTTTACGGATGTGACAATACCAAATATGGCAACTTTTTAAGGTCGTTTTTTTTTAAAAGATTTTTTTAGTGTCTCCATATTCTGAAAGCCATAGTTGTTTTCTTTTTTGTGTGACTATCTTAAATAGGGGGTCATTTTTTTTGGTATGAGATGATGGTTATATTGGTACTATTTTAGGGTGCATATGACTTTTTGATCGCTTGGTATTACACTTTTTTGGCTTTTTTGACACACTTTTTTTAATCTTTTTCTTTTTTTATATAGCAAGTTCTTAAGGATGCGGCAATACCTAATATATATATATATATATATATATATATATATTTTATTCAAACAGAATAACATTTTTGAATTAAAATAAAATCATGTTTCGGTGTCTCCATACTCTGAGAGCCCTAGTTTTTTTATTTGTTTTTAGGCAATTGTCTTATGTAGGGTATCATTTTTGTGGCATGAGATGATAGTTAGATTGGCACTATTTTTGGGTGCATACAACTTTTTGATCGCTTGCTATTACACTTTTTGTGATGTAAGGTGACAAAAAATTGCTTTTTTTGACACTTTTTTTACGGTGTTCACCTCAGGGTTTAAGTCATGTGGTATTTTTATAGAGAAGGTTCTTACGGATGTGGCAATACCTAATATGTCTACTTTTCTTTTTTTGGGGGCGATTGTCTTAGGTAGGGTTTCATTTTTTGAAGGATGAGTTGATATCTTGATATTACAGTTTTTTTATGTAAACTGGCAAAAAATGTTTTTTTTTACAACATATATATTTTTTTTTACAGTGTTCACCTGAGGGTTTAGTTCATGTGGTATTTTTATACACCAGGTCCTTATGTACGTGGTGATACCTAATATGTATACTTTATTTATTTATTTATTTATGTTTTACACAATAACAGCATTTTTGAATAAAAAATAAATAAATCATGCTTCAGTGTCTCCATATTCTGAGAGCCCTATATTTTTTTTTTTGGGAGATTGTATTAGGAAGGGGCAAATTTTTTGCGGGATGAGATGACAGTTTGATTAGTTCTATTTTGGGGTACGTATGACTTTTGATCGCTTGGTATTACACTTTTTGTGATGTAAGGTGACAAAAAATGGCTTTTATGACACCCTTTTATTTTTTATATTTTTTACGGTGTTCACCTGAGGGGTTTATTTCATGTGTTTTTTTATACACCAGGTCCTTACGGACACGGCAATACCTAATATGTATACTATTTATTTGTTTTACACAATAACACCATTTTTGAATAAAACAAATCATGCTTTAGTCTCTATATTCTGAGAGACCAATTTTTTTTTTTTGGGGGGCGAATGTATTAGGTATGGGCTCATTTTTTGCAGGATGAATTGACGGTTTAGTGTCTTCATAGTCTGAGAGCCACAGTTTTTCAGATTTTTTTTTACTTTTTTTTACTTTATTTTGGGAAAAGGACCCTTTTCTTTTACTTGAAACTTTAAAGCATTTTTGAAATTTTGGGGGTCTGATCCCCTTTACAATACATGAAAATACTTCTGTAGTGCCATGCATTGGCTGTAAGTGTATTACACACCGTAATACACTTCAGCCAGCTTCCCTGTGAGATCCAGGGGGCTGGATCTCACAGGCTGTCACGGAAGGCATCGGGCTTCCTTCCCTGCGATCGGGTCCACAACACAGCAGCGCGGGAACCCGATGGCCACCCCGCACAGTTCTGAAGCCCGTATGTATTGCGGTCAGCGTTGACCGTGGCCGTGCAGGGGTTAATGAGCCGGCATCAGTGATTTCACTGATGCCGGCTTATATAGCAGGGGTGCGGCTAATAGTCACTGCCGGACCCCTGCCGCTGATTGGGATCAGAGCGCAGTACATGTTCGACGCTGGGCGTTAAGTCACGTCCGGTTGCTACGTACATGTACGGTGCAGGTCGTTAAGGGGTTAACAGATTGAATTTTATATATATATATATATATATATATATATAAAAATAATACGTGAACACCCCAAAATCTATAGTATCAGGCCAGATAAAATGCAGGTATGCACAAATTTTATGCAACCAGAAGAAAGCAATAAAGCATGAAGATTTGTACTCCCAGGTCAGTGCTATGTCAGTGTTATGCTCTATACACATTATTTATGAACTTTTTAAAGACACAGAGCACCACTAAGGACTATGTTGGAATAGAGATCCTAGCACTGACAGCAGCATATGCAGAGCAGTCCCAGTCTGCCTCTTGGTTGTTTTTGACAGAATCAAGGATTAACAGAATTACTTATGTATTAAAGAATGCAAACAGCCTTAAATCTGTAGTATTAGATTTTTTTTAACAACTGCCACCCCGCAAACAGAGGATGTGGCAGGAACACCACCTCCACCACCATCACCAAGCATCTCCACACTGTCCCATGGAAGAGTTCTGCTGTCCAACCCCTAACACTGGAGAGAAAGAGGAAGTACCCCCCCCCCCCCCCTACCCACCAGTGATCCCTGGATCTAAATATCAGCATTTCAAAATTCTTGGCTGTCATTCCGTCTGGTGGAGACAAAAACTTTTTAAAACCGTATGGCGGTGGCTGTCCCACAGTACGTTGTTTCCAGCCACCACTACTTTTCCAGGTGAGCCATCCCTGCTCTGCACAACCAAGTGGCAGACAAAATCAGGTGTGCACTGAGCAACGCCATCTGTGGCAAGGTCCACATGATACGTGGACCAGTAAGAACGGACACACTGGGTAAATGCAGTGGCGGCTAGGCCTGAGGCGGATAGCAGTTTGGCGTATGTCCTTCCACCACCGAGGATTGCAGGACGTTTCTCATTGCCTCCTGCTGCCTCTTCCTGCTACTCCACTTCCTCCTCTACCACCTCCTCATCCCTTCAGCGTAACACCTGCACCACCAACTTCAGCACAGCCAGGGGGAACAACAGGCTGTTTTAAAACTCATCTGTTTGAGGGACACACACACACCATGCAGAAGCTGTCAACGGACATGAAACAACATATAGATGTGTGGTTGGTGCCACTGAGCCTCAAGCCTGGCCTGGTGGTGTGAGATAACAGGCGAAATCTCATAGCAGCTCTGGGCCTAGCCGGTTTGACGCACATACCTTGCCTGGCACATGTGCTGAATTTGGTGGTGCAGAGGTTCCTGAAAAATTACCCTGATATGTCAGAGCTGCTGCAGAAAGTGTGGGCCATCTGTGCACGCTTTCGGCACCTGACAGTGGGGGCTCATTGGAAGCACAAGGCAAAGGCAGAGAAGGAGGAGGAAGAAGTCGCCAACGCAGCTGGGGCACCGCCAGCACCTCAGAAGGGAGGGTTAGCATGACCGAAATATGGAAAAGCTTTGTCAGCACGCCACAACAACCAGCACCACCAGCTGATACGGAACGTCTTAGCAGGAGGCAGCATTTTAGAAACATGGTGGAACAGTACATATGCACATGCCTACACATACTGACTGATGGGTTTGCCCAATTCAACTTCTGGCTCTCCAAATTGGACACGTGGCCTGAGCTTGCCCTTTATGCCTTGGAGGTGCTGGCCTGCCCTGCGGCCAGTGTATTGTCCGAATGTGTATTTAGCGTGGCAGAGGGGGTGATCACAAACAAGCGCAGCCACCTGTCCGCAGCCAACGTGAACAAGCTCACGTTCATTAAAATGAACCAGGCATGAATCCTACAGGACTTCTCCGTACCTTGTGCTGAATAGACAAGTAAACCGACAGCAGCCAGCCATTGTTATACTCCAGTGCACTTTCTCTTTGCATTCTCTTCTCCATTTCCAGATGTTTTGGGGCCTTCCCAAATTTATAAAAAATAAATAAATAGAAAAAAAAAAAAAACGGTCTTGGCTATTTCCTTCTTCTCCACGGCTTCCACCTACACCGCCACATGTACCAAATTTACAGTTTGAATTTCTCTACTTCTAGGAATTATATTTTTTTTTTTGGGGGGGGGGATGTTACAAGGCTTAGAAGTTTAGAAGCAAAAAAACAAACAAACAATTTTTAGGGACCAGTTCAGGTCTGAAGTTACTTTGTGAGGCTTACATAATAGAAACCACCCAAAAATGACTCTATTCTATAAACTACACCCCTCAAGGTACCGTATATACTCGAGTATAAGCCGACCCGAATAAATACAGGGAGCCATCCACAGATCTCCCCCCTAAACAGTGCCATCCACAGATCCCCCCTAAACAGTGCCATCCACAGATTCCCCCCTAAACAGTGCCATCCACAGATCCCCCCTCCCCTAAACAGTGTCAGGATGGCACTGTTTAGGGGAGGGGGGATCTGTGGATGGCACTGTAGGGGGATCTGTGGATGGCACTGCCATCCACAGATTCCCCCTACAGTGCCATCCACAGATCCCCCTCCCCGACGCTCACAGCAGTATATTTATAAAGTAGTATTTATCAGTATTCTTTAACTTTGGATATCTTACTTTGTCTTTACTCCGGTAATAGCAGGCAGTGCGGGGAGCGGCGCTCACTCACTGACGTCACGCGCCTGCTCCCACTAGGCGGCGCAGGCGCGTGACGTCAGTGAGTGAGCGCCGCCCCCCGCACTGCCTGCATTACTGGAGCAAAGACAAAGTAAGATAGTAGACTTGAGTATAAGACGAGGGGGCTTTTTGAGCACAAAAATATGTGCCCAAAAACTCGTCTTATACTCGAGTATATACGGTATTCAAAACTGATTTTACAAACTTTGTTAACCCTTTAGATGTTCCACAAGAATTAATGGAAACTAGAGATAAAATTTCTAAATTTCACTTTTTGGGTAGATTTTCCATTTAAATATTTTTTTCCGGTTACAAAGCAAGGGTTAACAGCCAAACCAAACTCAATATTTATGGCCCTGATTCTGTAGTTTACAGAAACACCCATATGTGGTCGGAAACCGCTGTACGGGCACACGGCAGAGCGCAGAAGGAAAGGAATGCCATACGGTTTTTGGAAGGCAGGTTTTGCTGGACTGTTTTTTTTTTTTTTACACCATGTCCCATTTGAAGCCCCCCTGATGCACCCCTAGAGTAGAAACTCCATAAAAGTGACCCCATCTAAGAAACTGCACCCCTCAAGGTATTCAAAACTGATTTTACAAATGTTGTTAACCCTTTATCTGTTCCACAAGAATTAATAGAAAATAGATATACAATTTCAATTTTTTTGGGGCAGATTTTCCATATTAATAATTTATTCCGGTTACAAAGCACCGGTTAACAGCCAAACCAAACTCAATATTTATGGCCCTGATTCTGTAGTTTACAGAAACACACCATATGTGGTCGTAAACTGCTGTACGGGCACATGGCAGGGCGCAGAAGGAAAGGAATGCCATGCGGTTTTTGGAAAGCAGGTTTTGCTGGACTGTTCTTTTTGACACCATGTCCCATTTGAAGCCCCCCTGATGTACCCCTAGAGTAGAAACTCCAAAAACGTGGCCTCATTTTAGAAACTACGGGATAGGGTGGCAGTATTGTTGGTAAAATTTTAGGGTACATATGATTTTTGGTTGCTCTATATTACACTTTTTGTGAGGTAAGATAACAAGAAATAGCTGTTTTGGCACCTTTTTTTTTTTTTTTGTTATTTACAACATTCATCTGACAGGTTAGATCATGTGATATTTTTATAGACCAGGTTTAGAGTTGAGCGAACACCTGGATGTTCGGGTTCGAGAAGTTCGGCCGAACTTCCCGGAAATGTTCGGGTTCGGGATCCGAACCCGATCCGAACTTCGTCCCGAACCCGAACCCCATTGAAGTCAATGGGGACCCGAACTTTTCGGCACTAAAACGGCTGTAAAACAGCCCAGGAAAGGGCTAGAGGGCTGCAAAACGCAGCAACATGTAGGTAAATCCCCTGCAAACAAATGTGGATAGGGAAATGAATTAAAATAAAAATTAAATAAATAAAAATTAACCAAAATCAATTGGAGAGAGGTCCCATAGCAGAGAATCTGGCTTCCCGTCACCCACCACTGGAACAGTCCATTCTCAGATATTTAGGCCCCGGAACCCAGGCAGAGGAGAGAGGTCCCGTAACAGAGAATCTGGCTTCATGTCAGCAGAGAATTAGTCTGCATGTCATAGCAGAGAATGAGGCTTGACGTCAGCCACCACTGCAACAGTCCATTGGCATATATTTAGGCCCAGCACCCAGGCAGAGGAGAGAGGTCCTGTAACAGACAATCTGGCTTCATGTCAGCAGAGAATCAGTCTTCATGTCATAGCAGAGAATCAGGCTTCACGTCAGCCACCACTGCAACAGTCCATTGGCATATATTTAGGCCCAGCACCCAGGCAGAGGAGAGAGGTCCCGTAACAGACAATCTGGCTTCATGTCAGCAGAGAATTAGTCTGCATGTCATAGCAGAGAATGAGGCTTCACGTCAGCCACCACTGCAACAGTCCATTGGCATATATTTAGGCCCAGCACCCAGGCAGAGGAGAGAGGTCCCGTAACAGACAATCTGGCTTCATGTCAGCAGAGAATCAGTCTTCATGTCATAGCAGAGAATCAGGCTTCACGTCAGCCACCACTGCAACAGTCCATTGGCATATATTTAGGCCCAGCACCCAGGCAGAGGAGAGAGGTCCCGTAACAGACAATCTGGCTTCATGTCAGCAGAGAATCAGTCTTCATGTCATAGCAGAGAATCAGGCTTCACGTCAGCCACCACTGCAACAGTCCATTGGCATATATTTAGGCCCAGCACCCAGGCAGAGGAGAGAGGTCCCGTAACAGACAATCTGGCTTCATGTCAGCAGAGAATTAGTCTGCATGTCATAGCAGAGAATGAGGCTTCACGTCAGCCACCACTGCAACAGTCCATTGGCATATATTTAGGCCCAGCACACAGGCAGAGGAGAGAGGTCCCGTAACAGACAATCTGGCTTCATGTCAGTAGAGAATCAGTCTGCATGTCATAGAAGAGAATCAGGCTTCACGTCACCCACCACTGCAACAGTCCATTGTCATAAATTTAGGCCCAGCACCCAGGCAGAGGAGAGAGGTCCCGTAACAGACAATCTGGCTTCATGTCAGCAGAGAATCAGTCTGCATGTCATAGCAGAGAATCAGGCTTCACGTCACCCACCACTGCAACAGTCCATTGTCATAAATTTAGGCCCAGCACCCAGGCAGAGGAGAGAGGTCCCGTAACAGACAATCTGGCTTCATGTCAGCAGAGAATCAGTCTGCATGTCATAGCAGAGAATGAGGCTTCAAGTCACCCACCACTGTAAGAGTCCATTTTCATAAGTTTAGGCCCAGCACCCAGGCAGAGGAGAGAGGTCCCGTAACAGAGGATCTGACTTCATGTCAGCAGAGAATTAGTCTGCATGTCATAGCAGAGAATAAGGCTTCACGTCAGACACCACTGCAACAGTCCATTGGCATATATTTAGGCCCAGCACACAGGCAGAGGAGAGAGGTCCCGTAACAGACAATCTGGCTTCATGTCAGCAGAGAATTAGTCTGCATGTCATAGCAGAGAATGAGGCTTCACGTCAGCCACCACTGCAACAGTCCATTGGCATATATTTAGGCCCAGCACCCAGGCAGAGGAGAGAGGTCCCGTAACAGACAATCTGGCTTCATGTCAGTAGAGAATCAGTCTGCATGTCATAGAAGAGAATCAGGCTTCACGTCACCCACCACTGCAACAGTCCATTGTCATAAATTTAGGCCCAGCACCCAGGCAGAGGAGAGAGGTCCCGTAACAGACAATCTGGCTTCATGTCAGCAGAGAATCAGTCTGCATGTCATAGCAGAGAATCAGGCTTCACATCACCCACCACTGCAACAGTCCATTGTCATAAATTTAGGCCCAGCACCCAGGCAGAGGAGAGAGGTCCCGTAACAGACAATCTGGCTTCATGTCAGCAGAGAATCAGTCTGCATGTCATAGCAGAGAATGAGGCTTCAAGTCACCCACCACTGTAAGAGTCCATTTTCATGAGTTTAGGCCCAGCACCCAGGCAGAGGAGAGAGGTCCCGTAACAGAGGATCTGACTTCATGTCAGCAGAGAATTAGTCTGCATGTCATAGCAGAGAATGAGGCTTCACGTCAGCCACCACTGCAACAGTCCATTGGCATATATTTAGGCCCAGCACACAGGCAGAGGAGAGAGGTCCCGTAACAGACAATCTGGCTTCATGTCAGCAGAGAATTAGTCTGCATGTCATAGCAGAGAATGAGGCTTCACGTCAGCCACCACTGCAACAGTCCATTGGCATATATTTAGGCCCAGCACCCAGGCAGAGGAGAGAGGTCCCGTAACAGACAATCTGGCTTCATGTCAGTAGAGAATCAGTCTGCATGTCATAGAAGAGAATCAGGCTTCACGCCACCCACCACTGCAACAGTCCATTGTCATAAATTTAGGCCCAGCACCCAGGCAGAGGAGAGAGGTCCCGTAACAGACAATCTGGCTTCATGTCAGCAGAGAATCAGTCTGCATGTCATAGCAGAGAATCAGGCTTCACGTCACCCACCACTGCAACAGTCCATTGTCATAAATTTAGGCCCAGCACACAGGCAGAGGAGAGAGGTCCCGTAACAGACAATCTGGCTTCATGTCAGCAGAGAATTAGTCTGCATGTCATAGCAGAGAATGAGGCTTCACGTCAGCCACCACTGTAAGAGTCCATTTTCATAAGTTTAGGCCCAGCACCCAGGCAGAGGAGAGAGGTCCCGTAACAGAGGATCTGACTTCATGTCAGCAGAGAATTAGTCTGCATGTCATAGCAGAGTATGAGGCTTCACGTCAGCCACCACTGCAACAGTCCATTGGCATATATTTAGGCCCAGCACCCAGGCAGAGGAGAGAGGTCCCGTAACAGAGGATCTGGCTTCATGTCAGCAGAGAATCATTCTGCATGTCATAGCAGAGAATCAGGCTTCACGTCACCCAACATTGGAACAGTCCATTGGCATATATTTAGGCCCCGGCACCCAGACAGAGGAGAGGTTCATTCAACTTTGGGTAGCCTCGCAATATAATGGTAAAATGAAAATAAAAATAGGATTGAATGAGGAAGTGCCCTGGAGTCCAATAATATATGGTTAAGGGGAGGTAGTTAATGTCTAATCTGGACAAGGGACGGACAGATCCTGTGGGATCCATGCCTGGTTCATTTTTATGAACGTCAGCTTGTCCACATTGGCTGTAGACAGGCGGCTGCGTTTGTCTGTAATGACGCCCCCTGCCGTGCTGAATACACGTTCAGACAAAACGCTGGCCGCCGGGCAGGCCAGCACCTCCAAGGCATAAAAGGCTAGCTCTGGCCACGTGGACGATTTAGAGACCCAGAAGTTGAATGGGGCCGAACCATCAGTCAGTACGTGGAGGGGTGTGCACATGTACTGTTCCACCATGTTAGTGAAATGTTGCCTCCTGCTAACACGTTGCGTATCAGGTGGTGGTGCAGTTAGCTGTGGCGTGTTGACAAAAGTTTTCCACATCTCTGCCATGCTAACTCTGCCCTCAAAGGAGCTGGCATTGACACAGCTGCCTTGGCGACCTCTTGCTCCTCCTCTGTCTTGGCCTTGGGCTTCCACTTGTTCCCCTGTGACATTTGGGAATGCTCTAAGTAGCGCGTCTACCAACGTGCGCTTGTACTCGCGCATCTTCCTATCACGCTCCAGTGCAGGAAGTAAGGTGGGCACATTGTCTTTGTAGCGTGGATCCAGCAGGGTGGCAACCCAGTAGTCCGCACAGGTTAAAATGTGGGCAACTCTGCTGTCGTTGCGCAGGCACTGCAGCATGTAGTCGCTCATGTGTGCCAGGCTGCCCAGGGGTAAGGACAAGCTGTCCTCTGTGGGAGGCGTATCGTCATCGTCCTGCCTTTCCCCCCAGCCACGCACCAGTGATGGACCCGAGCTGCGTTGGGTGCCACCCCGCTGTGACTATGCTTCATCCTCATCCTCCTCCACCTCCTCCTCATCCTCGTCCTCCTCGTCCTCCAGTAGTGGGCCCTGGCTGGCCACATTTGTACCTGGCCTCTGCTGTTGCCAAAAACCTCCCTCTGAGTCACTTCGAAGAGACTGGCCTGAAAGTGCTAAAAATGACCCCTCTTCCTCCTCCTCCTCCTCCTCCTCCTCCTGGGCCACCTCCTCTTCCATCATCGCCCTAAGTGTTTTCTCAAGGAGACATAGAAGTGGTATTGTAACGCTGATAACGGCATCATACCAACTGGCCATGTTGGTGGAGTGCTCGAAACAGCGCAACAGGGCACACAGGTCTCGCATGGAGGCCCAGTCATTGGTGGTGAAGTGGTGCTGTTCTGTAGTGCGACTGACCCGTGCGTGCTGCAGCTGAAACTCCACTATGGCCTGCTGCTGCTTGCACAGTCTGTCCAGCATGTGCAAGGTGGAGTTCCACCTGGTGGGCACGTCGCATATGAGGCGGTGAGCGGGAAGGCCGAAGTTACGCTGTAGCGCAGACAGGCGAGCAGCAGCAGGATGTGAACGCCGGAAGCGCGAACAGACGGCCCGCACTTTATGCAGCAGCTCTGACATGTCGGGGTAGTTGTGTATGAACTTCTGCACCACCAAATTCAGCACATGCGCCAAGCAAGGGATGTGCGTCAAATTGGCTAGTCCCAGAGCTGCAACGAGATTTCGCCCATTATCACACACCACCAGGCCGGGCTTGAGGCTCACCGGCAGCAACCACTCGTCGGTCTGTTGTTCTATACCCCACCACAACTCCTGTGCGGTGTGGGGCCTGTCCCCCAAACATATGAGTTTCAGAATGGCCTGCTGACGTTTACCCCGGGCTGTGCTGAAGTTGGTGGTTAAGGTGTGTGGCTGACTGGATGAGCAGGTGGAAGAAGAGGAGGAGGAAGCCGAGAAGGAGGAGGTGGCAACAGGAGGCAAAGAATGTTGCCCTGCGATCCTTGGCGGCAGAAGGACGTGCGCCAAACAGCTCTCCGCCTGGGGCCCAGCTGCCACTACAGTTACCCAGTGTGCAGTTAGGGAGATATAGCGTCCCTGGCCGTGCTTACTGGTCCACGTATCTGTGGTTAGGTGGACCTTGCTACAGATGGCGTTGCGCAGTGCACACTTGATTTTATCGGATACTTGGTTGTGCAGGGAAGGCACGGCTCTCTTGGAGAAGTAGTGGCGGCTGGGAACAACATTCTGTGGGACAGCAAGCGACATGAGCTGTTTGAAGCTGTCTGTGTCCACCAGCCTAAATGACAGCATTTCATAGGCCAGTAGTTTAGAAATGCTGGCATTCAGGGCCAGGGATCGAGGGTGGCTAGGTGGGAATTTACGCTTTCTATCAAATGTTTGTGAGATGGAGAGCTGAACGCTGGCGTGTGACATGGTTGAGACGCTTGGTGACGGAGGTGGTGGTGGTGGTGGTGTTGGTGGTACATCCCCTGTTTGCTGGGCGGCAGGTGCCAACGTTCCTCCAGAGGCGGAGGAAGAGGCCGAGGCGGCAGCAGCAGAATAGGCCGAGGCGGCAGCAGCAGAAGAGGTAGCAGGGGGAGCCTGAGTGACTTCCTTGGTTTTAAGGTGTTTACTCCACTGCAGTTCATGCTTTGCATGCAGGTGCCTGGTCATGCAGGTTGTGCTCGGGTTCAGAACGTTAATGCCTCGCTTTAGGCTCTGATGGCACAGCGTGCAAACCACTCGGGTCTTGTCGTCAGCACATTGTTTGAAGAAGTGCCATGCCAGGGAACTCCTTGAAGCTGCCTTTGGGGTGCTCGGTCCCAGATGGCGGCGGTCAGTAGCAGGCGGAGTCTCTTGGCGGCGGGTGTTCTGCTTTTGCCCACTGCTCCCTCTTTTGCTACACTGTTGGCTCGGTCTCACCACTGCCTCTTCCTCCGAACTGTGAAAGTCAGTGGCACAACCTTCATTCCATGTGGGGTCTAGGACCTCATCGTCCCCTGCATCGTCTTCCACCCAGTCTTGATCCCTGACCTCCTGTTCAGTCTGCACACTGCAGAAAGACGCAGCAGTTGGCACCTGTGTTTCGTCATCATCAGAGACATGCTGAGGTGGTATTCCCATGTCCTCATCATCAGGAAACATAAGTGGTTGTGCGTCAGTGCATTCTATGTCTTTCACCGCTGGGGAAGGGCTGGGTGGATGCCCTTGGGAAACCCTGCCAGCGGAGTCTTCAAACAGCATAAGAGACTGCTGCATAACTTGAGGCTGAGACAGTTTCCCTGGTATGCATGGGGGTGATGTGACAGACTGATGGGGTTGGTTTTCAGGCGCCATCTGTGCGCTTTCTGCAGAAGACTGGGTGGGAGATAATGTGAACGTGCTGGATCCACTGTCGGCCACCCAATTGACTAATGCCTGTACCTGCTCAGGCCTTACCATCCTTAGAACGGCATTGGGCCCCACCATATATCGCTGTAAATTCTGGCGGCTACTGGGACCTGAGGTAGTTGGTACACTAGGACGTGTGGATGTGGCAGAACGGCCACGTCCTCTCCCAGCACCAGAGGGTCCACTAACACCACCACGACCATGTCCACGTCCGCGTCCCTTACTAGATGTTTTCCTCATTGTTATGGTTCACCACAACAACAAAAATATTATTTGGCCCAATGTATTGTATTCAAATTCAGCGGGATATAAATTTGAGGCCTAGTATTTAGGCGCTGGGTGACCGGTATGGATTTACTAACAGAATTGGACTTGGAAATGCACAGTAGCGTGTGTGTGAAGTTATTCTGAATGACCCTATGTGCACCTTGAATATTATATACCCTTTTAGGGATAGATTTCAAATAGCTCTGATATAGCAGAAACCACTAAATTATGAAATTGCTAAATTGGGAATTGTATTTCAACCCAGAACAAAAAATGTGCTTTGACGGACACTACATAACTTTCCCAGCCACAACAGGACAGCGGTAACGAGAGATTTAGCGGGATATAAATTTGAGGCCTAGTATTTAGGCGCTGGGTGACCGGTATGGATTTAGTGACAGAATTAGACTGGGATATGGCCAAAAAATAACCACTCTATTGCTGGTTAAATGCACTTGGTGTGACAGCTTGACCAACCACACTACTGAGGGTTAAATGCACTTGGTGACGGGCGCAGCTTGCCCCTGATGTAGTATATGGCCAAAAAATGAACAGACTATTGCTGGTTAAATGCACTTGGTGACGGGCGCAGCTTGCCCCTGATTTAGTATATGGCCAAAAAATGAACAGACTATTGCTGGTTAAATGCACTTGGTGTGATAGCTTGACCAACCACACTACTGAGGGTTAAATGCACTTGGTGACGGGCGCAGCTTGCCCCTGATGTAGTATATGGCCAAAAAATGAACAGACTATTGCTGGTTAAATGCACTTGGTGTCACAGCTTGATCAACCACACTACTGAGGGTTAAATGCACTTGGTGACGGGCGCAGCTTGCCCCTGATGTAGTATATGGCCAAAAAATGAACAGACTATTGCTGGTTAAATGCACTTGGTGACGGGCGCAGCTTGCCCCTGATTTAGTATATGGCCAAAAAATGAACAGACTATTGCTGGTTAAATGCACTTGGTGTGATAGCTTGACCAACCACACTACTGAGGGTTAAATGCACTTGGTGACGGGCGCAGCTTGCCCCTGATGTAGTATATGGCCAAAAAATGAACAGACTATTGCTGGTTAAATGCACTTGGTGTCACAGCTTGACCAACCACACTACTGAGGGTTAAATGCACTTGGTGATGGGCGCAGCTTGCCCCTGATGTAGTATATGGCCAAAAAATGAACAGACTATTGCTGGTTAAATGCACTTGGTGACGGGCGCAGCTTGCCCCTGATGTAGTATATGGCCAAAAAATGAACAGACTATTGCTGGTTAAATGCACTTGGTGTGATAGCTTGACCAACCACACTACTGAGGGTTAAATGCACTTGGTGACGGGCGCAGCTTGCCCCTGATGTAGTATATGGCCAAAAAATGAACAGACTATTGCTGGTTAAATGCACTTGGTGTGACAGCTTCACCCTGATGTAGGCTTTAGCCAAAAAACAACCACACCATTGAGGGTTAAATGCACTTGGTGACAGGCGCAGCTTGCCCCTGATGTAGTATATGGCCAAAAAATAAACAGTCTATTGCTGGTAAATGCACTTGGTGTGACAGATTCACCCTGATGTAGGCTTTAGCCAAAAAACAACCACACCATTGAGGGTTAAATGCACTTGGTCGCAGCTTGTGCTGGCGCACCACAAGACACAAAATGGCCGCCGATCACCCCAGAAAAATGTGACTGACAAACGGTCTGGGCAGCCTAAAAACAGTGAGCAATTGAGGATCAGCAGCTCAATGATCCACAGCTGCAGATCGATCAGTTAATCAAGTCCTTTGGAGGAGTTAATCTGCCTAATCTCGCCCTACTGTCGCAGCCGCAACCTCTCCCTACGCTAATCAGAGCAGAGTGACGGGCGGCGCTATGTGACTCCAGCTTAAATAGAGGCTGGGTCACATGGTGCTCTGGCCAATCACAGCCATGCCAATAGTAGGCATGGCTGTGATGGCCTCTTGGGGCAAGTAGTATGACGCTTGTTGATTGGCTGCTTTGCAGCCTTTCAAAAAGCGCCAAGAAAGCGTCACAAAAGCGCCAAGAAAGCGACGAACACCGAACCCGAACCCGGACTTTTACGAAAATGTCCGGGTTCGGGTCCGTGTCACGGACACCCCAAAATTCGGTACGAACCCGAACTATACAGTTCGAGTTCGCTCATCCCTAACCAGGTTGTCATGGATGTGGCGATACCTAATATGTTTTCTTTTTTTATTTATGTAAGTTTTACACAATGATTTCATTTTTGAAGCAAAAAAAATTATAATCATGTTTTAGTGTTTCCATAGTCTGAGAGCCATAATTTTTTGAGTTTTTTGGCGATTACCTTGGGTAGGGTATGATTTTTGCGGGATGAGATGACAGTTTTATTCGCGCTATTTTGGGGTGCGTGTGACTTTTTGATCGCTTGCTATTGCACTTTTTGTGATGTAAGGTGACAAAAAATGGTTTATTTAGCACAGTTTTTATTTTAAATTTTTTACGGTGTTCATCTGAGAGGTTAAGTCATGTGATATTTTTATAGAGCCAGTCGATACGGACGTGGAGATAGCTAATGTGTATACTTTTTAAAAAAATGATGTATGTTTTACACAATAATATCGTTTTTGAAACCAAAAAATAAATCATGTTTTAGTGTCTCCATATTCTGAGAGCCATGGTTTTTTTTCAGTTTTTGGGAGATTATCTTAGGTAGGGTCTCATTTTTGCGGGATGAGATGACGGTTTGATTGGCACTATTTTGGGGTGCATATGACTTTTTGATCACTTGCTATTACACTTTTTGTGATGTAAGGTGACAAAAAATGGTTTATTTAGCACAGTTTTTATTTTTATTTTTTATGATGTTCACCTGAAGGTTTAGGTCATGTGATATTTTTATAGAGCCGGTCGATGCGGATGCGGCGATACCAAATATGTATACTTTTTATTTTATTTATGTAAGTTTTACACAATAACTGCTGTTTTCAAACAAAAAAAATAATGTTTTAGTGTCTCCATATTCTGAGCCATAGTTTTTATATTTTTTGGGCGATTGTCTCAAGTAGGGGCTCATTTTTTGCAGGATGAGGTGACGGTTAGATTGGTACTATTTTGGTGAGCAAACACCTTTTTGATCGCTTGCTGTTGTACTTTTTGTGATGTAAGATGACAAAAAAATTGTTTATTTAGCACAGTTTTTATTTTTTACGGTGTTCATCTGAGGGGTTAGGTCATGTTACATGTTTATAGAGCCGGTCGATACGGACATTGCTATACCTAATATGTATACTCCCCCCCCCCCCTCCCTATTTTTTACCAATTTATTTTAACTTGTTGGGGGAAAATTACGTTTTTTGTTTATTTTTACTTGAAACTTTTTTTTTGGGGGGGGGGAAACTTTATTTTTTCAACTTTTTTTTTCACTTTATTTTTTGTCCCACTTTGGGACTTCAACTTTTGGGGGTAAATTCCTTTACAATGCATTCCAATACTTCTGTATTGGAATGCATTGGCTGTATGAGTAATACTGTGTATTACTCATACAGCTTCCGGGGCCTGTGAGGCAGGCATTGCACTGGCTTCAATGCCATCGGGTCCCCCCCACAGACCCACGGGGACCCGATGGCATCACCGCACTATAGAAAGCCTCAAACCACAGGTCTGAATTGACCTGAGGTTTGCGGCGAACGCCGACAATGGGGGTCACGGGACCCCCCCCGCACATGTAGCCGAGGTGTCTGCTCAATGATTTGAGCAGGCACCTTGTTCCGATCACCGCCCGACGGGCGGCGGTGATCGGAACAACACATGACGTACCGGTACGTCATGTGTCCTTAAGAACTCGGGAAACAAGCCGTACCGTTACGTCATGTGTCCGTAAGGGGTTAAGCTTTTATGTCAATCAGTGCTTCCTCATGGGCTATAATTAGTTTCATGAGAAATAAAGAACAATCCAACAGAATTGCATCCCACCTATCCCACATTTGTTGTTTCAGATCCATATTAGACATAGGAATATAGCTCCTAGTTTATTTATACGTGCAGAGCAATCATCCATGTTTTTCATGGACAGTAGACATGTAATAATGAAAATAAGAGGGAGCATGGACAAATAAGCTTCAAAAGCAAGTGTATAGAGTTTGTCAGATCACCTACCGTGGGTACACAGGATTCAGGCCGATTCAGCCTTCCAGGAAATTCAGAAGAAGAGAGCAAATCCAGCACTCCAGAAAAATATTATAAAATATACCATTTACTCTATACTTGTTAAAATGTGATACATCATATCCAAGTGCCGAGGTAGCACACCATCTGATGCGTTTTTGATCCTTCCGAGTAATTATTCATAGATAAGTGTGAAACTAGACATAAGTGTCCCAATAGAAAAGGTACACGGTCTGCATCACTCTGTCAAACCAGCTTATGGACACATACGGTCAGCGGGTGAGAGACCATTGCAGTGTTTCGTGGCAAAGAAAGAAAATCAATTATCCATAAAATGAAGATACAGTAAACAATGTCCTGTGGTCATCTGCTGTGCTCCCCAAGCGTTGTGCACTTTGTTTTTGCAATTAAAGAATATACCGACAACTGGTGAGTGCCCTGGACATTGTTTATCTTCATTTTTATGAAAAATATCAGTATAACATAAGTGAGCTCATGTTCCCACCATAGTAGTAAGATGTAATTAATAAGACTGGTAGAAAATATACAAAATAAGAAAAAGACAAAACCAATACCAGAAAAAATCTGTAGTTTAAAATAAGATCTGTTCTATGGATGTTCTATCCAGTAACCTTCTCTGCTTAATAGGTCTTTTTATATCACCACCTATTTTAGGAGTTTTTAACTTTTTCTATGCCTGGAAGGCTGATGGAGAAATGTCTTTTTTTCAGCCTTATAAACGACGTAATCATGTAACTGATAGAGATGAGCAAATTTCTCAAAAATGTTATTGGGCCGGTTCAGCAAATTTTCCGAAAAAATTTGATTTGATCCGAATTTATTTGTGGTGAATCGCGTTAAAAAAACAGCTATTTCCTTGCTGCAGAGAGCCTTTATAATGGTGTAGAACACTGTGTCTTGCAGGAACATAAGGAGTCTGCTGTGGTAGTGAAACAATACTGTGAGTCAGTATGACATATAGATGACAGGCGTCACTCTTAGAATCACTGCACACTTCACTTATTTGGGCAGTTACGGGGCCAAAACTGACCAAATAACTGAAATGTGAACTCAACCCTACATGTCAATGTTAGCAACAAGTATAAAGAACTGTGCAGAGGCCCAAGATCCTACTATAGCGTGAAAGCGTGTACTCCTTTTACACCAATTCACAAATTCCACATAGATTTCTACAGAACCTGTTCTATTAAACACTTATACAAGTAAAGCTCTCCTGACAGAGTGGAGTGAGTGTTAGCAGTAAGTTTGTGTTGACTTCACTGATTATTTTGTCCTTCCTCTGATCCATCAGAACAATAACCTACAAAAAACAGATCATGTCTGTGGAGCATCCGCCTTCACTCGGTCAGCATTTGGTCAGTAATCAATCAGTATTGCTAAAGCCATAAAAAACAGTACTGGATCCAAAACAGAGATGACATGTGAATGGAATATTTATACAGGGAGTGCAGAATTATTAGGCAAGTTGTATTTTTGAGGATTAATTTTATTATTGAACAACAACCATGTTCTCAATGAACCCAAAAAACTCATTAATATCAAAGCTGAATATTTTTGGAAGTAGTTTTTTGTTTGTTTTTAGTTTTAGCTATTTTAGGGGAATATCTGTGTGTGCAGGTGACTATTACTGTGCATAATTATTAGGCAACGTAACAAAAAACAAATATATACCCATTTCAATTATTTATTTTTACCAGTGAAACCAATATAACATCTCAACATTCACAAATATACATTTCTGACATTCAAAAACAAAACAAAAACAAATCAGTGACCAATATAGCCACCTTTCTTTGCAAGGACACTCAAAAGCCTGCCATCCATGGATTCTGTCAGTGTTTTGATCTGTTCACCATCAACATTGCGTGCAGCAGCAACCACAGCCTCCCAGACACTGTTCAGAGAGGTGTACTGTTTTCCCTCCTTGTAAATCTCACATTTGATGATGGACCACAGGTTCTCAATGGGGTTCAGATCAGGTGAACAAGGAGGCCATGTCATTAGATTTTCTTCTTTTATACCCTTTCTTGCCAGCCACGCTGTGGAGTACTTGGACGCGTGTGATGGAGCATTGTCCTGCATGAAAATCATGTTTTGCTTGAAGGATGCAGACTTCTTCCTGTACCACTGCTTGAAGAAGGTGTCTTCCAGAAACTGGCAGTAGGACTGGGAGTTGAGCTTGACTCCATCCTCAACCCGAAAAGGCCCCACAAGCTCATCTTTGATGATACCAGCCCAAACCAGTACTCCACCTCCACCTTGCTGGCGTCTGAGTCGGACTGGAGCTCTCTGCCCTTTACCAATCCAGCCACGGGCCCATCCATCTGGCCCATCAAGACTCACTCTCATTTCATCAGTCCATAAAACCTTAGATATTTCTTGGCCCATTCTTGACGTTTCAGCTTGTGTGTCTTGTTCAGTGGTGGTCGTCTTTCAGCCTTTCTTACCTTGGCCATGTCTCTGAGTATTGCACACCTTGTGCTTTTGGGCACTCCAGTGATGTTGCAGCTCTGAAATATGGCCAAACTGGTGGCAAGTGGCATCTTGGCAGCTGCACGCTTGACTTTTCTCAGTTCATGGGCAGTTATTTTGCGCCTTAGTTTTTCCACACGCTTCTTGCGACCCTGTTGACTATTTTGAATGAAACGCTTGATTGTTTGATGATCACGCTTCAGAAGCTTTGCAATTTTAAGAGTGCTGCATCACTCTGCAAGATATCTCACTATTTCAGACTTTTCTGAGCCTGTCAAGTCCTTCTTTTGACCCATTTTGCCAAAGGAAAGGAAGTTGCCTAATAATTATGCACACCTGATATAGGGTGTTGATGTCATTAGACCACAGCCCTTCTCATTACAGAGATGCACATCACCTAATATGCTTAATTGGTAGTAGGCTTTCGAGCCTATACAGCTTGGAGTAAGACAACATGCATAAAGAGGATGATGTGGTCAAAATACTCATTTGCCTAATAATTCTGCACTCCCTGTATATCTTCTGTGTTTTGTACCCACTTCTGCTTTTGGCTACCATACCAATCATAAGCCAATTTTGGTGCAAAACAGAGACCATGTCATACAGGCCTTGCAGCTGTTACATAGACAGGATCCATTGTGCGTCTCATTTTTCCTTCCTTCTGACAGAGGCAAGGCCAGCCAGGCTGAAAGGCAAAATAGTGGCCCAATAATGACGTGGGGAGGGTGGGAACAGCATGAGAAGTCCACAGAGTGGCCTTATGGCATAGTGTTGAGGTGGAAGCAGCATGAGGAGACAACAGAGTGGCCCAATGACAGAGTCTGGAGGTGCCAGCAGCATCAGGAGGAGGCTACAGAGTGGCACAATGACAGTGTGCAGGTGGCAGCAATAGGAGGCCACAGAGTGGCACAATGACAATGTGGAGGTGGCAGCAGCATCAGGAGGAGGCCACAGGGTGGCACAATTACAGTGAGTAGGTGGCAGCAGTATTAGGAGGCCACAGAGTGGCACAATGACAGAGTGTGGAGGTGGCAGCACCATCAAGAGGAAGCCACAGAGTTGCTCAATGACAGAGTGTGGAGGTGGCAGGAGCATCAAGAAGAGGCCACAGGGTGACACAATGAGAGTGTGTAGGTGGCAGCAGCACCATATCCCCACTCTGTCACCTTGCCATTCTGTGGTCTCTTCATGCTGCTGCCACCTCCACACTATGTCACCTTGCCATTCTGTTGCCTCCTTATGCTGCTGCTACCACATTCACACTCAGTCATTGTGCCACTCTGTGGCCTCCTCATGCTGCTGCTATCTCAACACTATGTCACTGGGCCACTCTGTGGCCTCATCATGCTGCTACTGCTACCTGCACACTCTGTCATTGTGTCAATCTGTGACCTCCTCATTCTGCTGTTGCTGCCACCTGTCTGTGTAGCAGCTGTAAGGCCTGTATAGTCCCATCAAAATTGGCTTATTATTTTGTAGCCAAAAGCAGGAGTCGGTACAAAACAAAGAAGACATGCAAATATTCCATTCACATGTAATCTCTGTTTTGGATCCACTCCTGTTTTTTTTTTTTTTGCATTAGCAATACTGATGGATTACTGACCAAATGCTGACCGAGTCAAGGCGGATGCTCAACAGACAGGATCCGTTTTTTGTGGATTATTGTTCTGACAGATCAGTGGAAGGGCAAAATAATCAGTGAAGTCAACACAAACTTACTGCTGACATCCTCTCGGGGGGCTCTACTTGTATAAGAGTTTAAGAAAATAGGTTCTGTAGATATCTATGTAGAATCAGCTGACGACAGTGTAAAAGGAGTGCGCTTCTTCTTGACGCTAACATCAACCTGTAAGGCTTGAGTTATTTGGTCAGTTTTGGCCCCTTGACTGCCCAAATAAGTGAAGTGTGCAGTGACTCTAAGAGTGACGTCTGTCATCTGCGTGTCATACTGACTTACAGTATTGTTTCACTACCACAGCAGATTCCCTATGCATGTTACTGCAAGGCACAGTGCTCTCTGCAGCCAGGAAATAGCATTTTTTTTTTACAGTATTCACCGTGAATAAATTCAGATAGAATTGAATTGTTTCGGAAAATTCAGTGAATCGGCCAAATCGGATTTTTTTTTTAAAATCACTCAACTCAAATATATATATATATATATATATATATATATATACAGAAAAAAGATTTAGTGGCAGCACCGTCAATAGAAAATGTGGGTGCAACTGGCCCAATGCGGATAAAAGCCAATCCAAATAGATAAAATAACAAAAAAAGGGCAGCACTCCATCAAGTAAAAAATGAAAAAATACTTTAATTACCCATATGGGACAAGCGACGTTTCGGCTCAATGTGTGAGCCTTTCTCAAGCTTGAGAAAGGCTCACACATTGAGCCGAAACGTCGCTTGTCCCATATGGGTAATTAAAGTATTTTTTCATTTTTTACTTGATGGAGTGCTGCCCTTTTTTTGTTATTTTATATATATATATATATATATATATATATATATATACAGGTCCTTCTCAAAAAATTAGTATATTGTGATAAAGTTCATTATTTTCTGTAATGTACTGATAAACATTAGACTTTCATATATTTTAGATTCATTACACACAACTAAAGTAGTTCAAGCCTTTTATTGTTTTAATATTGATGATTTTGGCATACAGCTCATGAAAACCCCAAATTCCTATCTAAAAAAATTAGCATATCATGAAAAGGTTCTCTAAACGAGCTATTAACCTAATCATCTGAATCAACTAATTAACTCTAAACACCTGCAAAAGATTCCTGAGGCTTTTAAAAACTCCCAGCCTGGTTCATTACTCTAAACCGCAATCATGGGTAAGACTGCCGACCTGACTGCTGTCCAGAAGGCCATCATTGACACCCTCAAGCAAGAGGGTAAGACACAGAAAGAAATTTCTGAACGAATAGGCTGTTCCCAGAGTGCTGTATCAAGGCACCTCAGTGGGAAGTCTGTGGGAAGGAAAAAGTGTGGCAGAAAACGCTGCACAACGAGAAGAGGTGACCGGACCCTGAGGAAGATTGTGGAGAAGGACCGATTCCAGACCTTGGGGGACCTGCGGAAGCAGTGGACTGAGTCTGGAGTAGAAACATCCAGAGCCACCGTGTACAGGCGTGTGCAGGAAATGGGCTACAGGTGCCGCATTCCCCAGGTCAAGCCACTTTTGAACCAGAAACAGTGGCAGAAGCACCTGACCTGGGCTACAGAGAAGCAGCACTGGACTGTTGCTCAGTGGTCCAAAGTACTTTTTTCGGATGAAAGCAAATTTGGCATGTCATTCGGAAATCAAGGTGCCAGAGTCTGGAGGAAGACTGGGGAGAGGGAAATGCCAAAATGCTTGAAGTCCAGTGTCAAGAACCCACAGTCAGTGATGGTCTGGGGTGCCATGTCAGCTGCTGGTGTTGGTCCACTGTGTTTTATCAAGGGCAGGGTCAATGCAGCTAGCTATCAGGAGATTTTGGAGCACTTCATGCTTCCATCTGCTGAAAAGCTTTATGGAGATGAAGATTTCATTTTTCAGCACGACCTGGCACCTGCTCACAGTGCCAAAACCACTGGTAAATGGTTTACGGACCATGGTATTACTGTACTCAATTGGCCTGCCAACTCTCCTGACCTGAACCCCATAGAGAATCGGATGATATTGGGAAGAGAAAGTTGAGAGACGCAAGACCCAACACTCTGGAAGAGCTTAAGGCCGCTATCGAAGCATCCTGGGCCTCCATAACACCTCAGCAGTGCCACAGGCTGATGGCCTCCATGCCACGCCGCATTGAAGCAGTCATTTCTGCAAAAGGATTCCCAACCAAGTATTGAGTGCATAACTGAACATAATTATTTGAAGATTGACTGTTTTTGTATTAAAAACACTTTTCTTTTATTGGTCGGATGAAATATGCAATTTTTTTTAGATAGGAATTTTGGGTTTTCATGAGCTGTATGCCAAAATCATCAATATTAAAACAATAACAGGCTTGAACTACTTCAGTTGGTGTGTAATGAATCTAAAATATATGAAAGTCTAATGTTTATCAGTACATTACAGAAAAGAATGAACTTTATCACAATAGGACCTGTATATACGTATATAGTAGGAAAGCGCAAGGGTCCGTCATTGACGGAAGGTATGTGTCACCGAGATTCCTGGTCTCGGTGAGGTAAGAGACAGTAATTTTAAGTGTCAGAGGCAGTTAGTGCTGACACTATTTGTTGTTTAGTATGGCTGTAGAGCCGCTCTGTGCCGACTCTTACAGGGAGCAGCCAAAGTCCAGGGTGGGTGGCTTCTCCCCATGCTCCAGGCTGGGTTTTGGCTGGGATAAATACCCAGCCAGCAGTCTCAGCTGTGTGGATTATCCTCCATTTCACAGTGAAGCTGTGGCGACGCTGTGGTTTTGGGATCTGCATAAGGTGTGCCATGCTAAAGGACTGAGAGCCGCATTGCTGGAAAACAGGCCCCCTACAGCCTGCTGTGGATGGCTGATGAAAAACTGCTAACCAGGAGAACATTTGTGTTCTGTGGACTTTCCATGGTGTGAACATACACCAATATTGCAAACTTTTATTTTGTTTTGCCTTTTGTGTGAATAAACACTGAACTATTTAAGTTAAAGGGATTCTGTCACCTCCCCTAAGCCAAAAAACGATTTTAAAGCAGCCATGAAGCACAGCTTACCTGGATTAGGCTGTGCTCTTTTATCTTGAAATCCGTCCAGCAGTTACTGCAAAAAACGACTTTGATTGAAATGTAAATGTGTCCTGAAGGTGCCCAGAGGGGCGTTTTGTTCCTCTTAGAGAGCCCAGTACCTCCCCTCTTACAGTGCCCAGCCCGCCTTCCTTGTACTGTCTAACCGCCGCCCCCAGCCTGCCACAGCCTCTCCTCCCTCTCCTCCCTCTCCTCCCCCTCCCTCACGCCGAACGAAGTCTCGCACAGGCGCAGTACCCACTGAGGGCTGCGCCTGTGCGATCAGCAGGAGACTGAGGGCAGCAGCTTCATCTTTGTCACTGGGCATGCGCCGAGCCCAGTGACGGCCGATGCTCGCTCTTCCCTCAGTCAACTGGGCTCTCTAAGATGAACAAAACGCCCCTCTGGGCACCTTCAGGACACATTTACATATCAATCAAAGTCGTTTTTTGCAGTAACTGCTGGACGGATTACAAGATAAAAGAGCACAGCCTAATCAAGGTAAGCTGCGCTTCATGGCTGCTTTAAAATCGTTTTTTGGCTTAGGGGAGGTGACAGAATCCCTTTAAAGACTTTGTGAGTCCCTCTATACTGCATCCGCTAAAATAAACAGCAGCACTCCTTTGATACCAGGTGCAAATCCCCGACTGTTCCTAGGACATGGAACAATGAATTTAGAGCAGAAAAAGTAAGGCAGCACTCCGGTCTTCTGGTGAATAGGTGAATACTTTATTACACCAAACAGCAATACAGAATTTCAGCTCTCTCAATGGAGCCTTTGTCAAGCTAGTGATAATAGTGCTCCAACACAATTAAATATAGCTGAATACATAAATGTTTCATAATTGATAATAAACATATTGCAAGGTGAATACATGATTATAAATTGAGTTCTGTATCAATAAAAATATAAAAACAGCAACTGCTTATAAAGATGACAGTGACATAATACATGATCTCAAATCCATGTTACTGAGCATATTCCATAATTACAGATTATTAATTAACTATTAATTAATCAAATGCTCCTGTGTAAAATATGTGATTAAAAAAGGACAACCCTCGACATGATCAAATCCATGTGCCAGTTGGCGTCCCACGATGTATATTGCGCATGCGTCAGCAAGTGTCCCACTGCAGCGAGAGTCCCACATATCCCGCACACATGGCACAGCACTTACATCTTTCGTTCTATCTGCTCAAACATCTTTATGGCGCACATGGAGGAGAGACACATCTATGTTAGCCACCACTTCAGACTAGTTCTGGGGTGGTGGCGTTACATGGATGATGTCTTTCTTTTATAGACAGGCACACAGTCAGAGTTACACCAATTCAGGGATTTTCTTAATGACATTGATCCAAAGTTCACACTGGTCTCATCTGAGGCTGAGATACAGTTTCTATCCGTCACAGTGAATAGGTTTGGAGAACAATTGCGCACAGATCTCTGTACTAAGAAGACAAAGGTAAGATAAAAATGCATTACTGAGGTTTGACAGTTGTCATCCTAGGAGTATGATCAAATCATTACCCTTTAGCCTGCTTAGGGTTAAAAGGATGGTACAACAAGAGGATGAGGTGACCTAATAGATTGGAAGACATGGGGAACAAGTTTCTCAAGAGGGGTTACCCTAGAAAATGCATACAATCACACATATCCAAGGGTCAAACCATCTCTAGAGCTTCCCTTTTAAATAAAGAAAGGACACTTAAAGGGGATAAAGAACATAATCCATTTGTTACACAGTTTTCACCTTTAAGCACCAAAAGTTGTGATATCCTACGTTGGCCCATATTGGGTAGTAATTTTAAATACATTCCAAAATTCAATAACCCTCCCCTTATGTCCAACCGCCGCACACGGAATATCAAGGATCAGCTAGTACGTGCGGACTTTGGTATGAAAAAAAGTCTTGTTTAGAACATACTTTGGTGTGTCTAGAACAGGGTGTTATCCCTGTCATGGATGTGCAAATTGCCCCCTGATGAGGAGGAACACAGGATCAAACAATATTTAACTTGTGATTCAGCATATGTCGTGTATGTGTTGGAATGCCCATTCCGTCTCCTCTATGTGGGGGAGACGACATGGGACGTTAGAACTTGATTAAATCAACATAGATACACAAATAGGGAGAAGAAACTTGATTTACAGGTGTCCAAACACTTTACAGAAGCTAAACATAGGGAGAGGGATTTGCGCTTCAGAATTTTTGATCAGGTGGCCATGCTGAGGCGGGGTGGCGACAGGTTGATTTTACTAAAGCGGCGTGAACTGTTCTCGATCTATTGCCTACATACATTAAAACCTAATGGATTGAATGTTGAACTCAGGGTTGTCTAATCTCTTACCTATGGGAGAGTGCCATATACCTGTGTATGGGTTAAGAATAGTGCTTTTTACTTTTTTATTTCTCCTCTATTTCAGCATATCTGGATGGAAATAACTGTCATGATTCTAAGGACATGTGACCTCCATGTGCGCCTGTTCCTTCATGATGTACCCATGGCTTTTTTGTCTCTTCCTTTTTTCTCCTCCTTTTATCTTATTTCAGACAGGATCATGGTTGTCATATTACTTGGAATTGAGTTTAATAACCCCAGTGGACTATTAGGTTATTAAACCTGTGTGGTGTGGAATATTTATCTTATAGAATGGTTACATTGAGGTAGATGCACAGTTTTCGGTGTATGAGGGGACTGGGGGGAAGTGACACCTTGGTGTTCCGCTTCCTTGTCCCGCATGGGGGCACCAGTCTTGGATATTCGGGGCTGGTGTTTCTGTGTTAAGCGTGTATGGATTCTGGCCCTCCCTTAAAAATATGCACAAAATTGGGGTGTAGCGATTGGGAGGAGTGGACAGTGATCTGCACCTGTTCCCTGTATCATGATGGGTATTTTCACCTTGGTTGACACTGGGGGCAGTTTCCCATCATACACATTCCCTGTAGTGTGTATAATCCCTTTACTCTTATTGCTTTATTCGTCACCACAACCTTAGTTTTGTTCCATGTATGAATATGACAGCCTGACCTGTAGACATGCGCAGTAGGATTTGCCGCATGGGACGAGGCATGTCTAGTGTGGGCATAAATCCTTAGTGTAATGAGCAGGAGCGCGGTATGTGAATCCCTGCATCGGCTGTGTGCTGTCCGCATGTGCGGGATATGTGGGACTCTAGTGGCAGCGGGACACTTGCCAACACATGCGCAATATACATAATGGGATGCCAACTGGCACGGCACATGGATTTAATCATGTTGGGGTTTGTCCTTTTTTAATCACATATTTTACACAGGAGCACTTGATTAGTTAATAATGAATTAATTATATGTAATTATGGAATATGCTCAGTAACATGGATTCGAGATCGTGTATTAATATGTCAGTGTCATCGCTGTAAGCAGTTGATGTTTTTATATTTTTAATGATACAGAACTAGATTAATAATCATGTATTCACCTTGTAATCATGTTAATATGTTTATTATCAATTATGAAACATTTATGTATTTAGCTATATTTAAATGTGTTGGTATTATCACTAGCTTGACAAAGGCTCCATTGAGAGAGCTGAAATGCTGCATTGCTGTTGGGTATAATAAAGTATTCACCTATTCACCAGAAGACCAGAGTGCTGCTTTACTTTTTCTGCACTATATATATATATATATATATATATATATATATATACAGTATAGACCAAAAGTTTGGACACACCTTCTCATTCAAAGAGTTTTCTTTATTTTCATGACTATGAAAATTGTAGATTCACACTGAGGGCATCAACACTATGAACTTACACATGTGAAATTATATATTTGTGGTCATGGCTACGGCCAAGAGGTATCCGGAAAACCCTAGGGAGAAAACGGGAACAACCTAACCCAGCTAGGCGTGTCTTAGCTGACCTCACTAAATGGCTTGTTGTGTGCCCTAAGCCATGATCGTGGGTAGGCCTATAAGTGGGCATACCCTGTGGAAATGAGAAGATAAGGGAGGGAGGGTGGGGCACCTGAAAACACACACCTGTGAGTGAAGGTGTGGCTCGTATATGAAGAGCCTCCGCCCCTCCCACAAATGCAGGCTGACTCATCAGCCTTACCAACTTGTGGTCATGGCTACGGCCAAGAGGTATCCGGAAAACCCTAGGGAGAAAACGGGAACAACCTAACCCAGCTAGGCGTGTCTTAGCTGACCTCACTAAATGGCTTGTTGTGTGCCCTAAGCCATGATCGTGGGTAGGCCTATAAGTGGGCAAAAACCAAGCCAAGTAGGGTAGAAGAGGAATTTGAATGGCATGTACAAACTAATCCCCAAGCCAACTGCAAGGCATCCGGGATCTAGAGCGAAAATTCGGGGTATGTGAGGCAAGACCAGTAGGAAACCTACAACCCATCTTGTGGATGACAAGGCCAGAGACATGATGCTCAATATTGTGGATATTGCACAAAAGCAGAATGGAGGACCGAGAAAACGTTGTGAAATGGATCATAAAAACCAACTGAAACTTGTAAAGTTTGGTTCTAGTGTGAGTACTGGCAATGCCCTAGCGTCAGGAGATCATGGGACCAAAACCTAACTGCCTAGACTATGCAGGAATGAGGGCCAAAAAGAACCATGTAGATAGGAAGAGAATCCTTGAATAGTTACCCAGACAACAGCTATCCGCGCTTTGTTCTACTGTGCGCCCCTGAGAATTGTTTTTACGCTTGAGACGTGAAGACCGACCTACTATCTGAATCTTCTACCGTGAGAAAATGCTGGACCTTGTCCAAAATCCGATTCAGCAGGGTTGTAGGGAGTCGGAGGTTAGTGCGGCAAGAAGCTATGAAGCCATAATATACAAGATTCTGTCTATGCCCTCCCATGAGTGAGGGAATGCAATGCAATGAAGCTACTGGCGAAAATGAATTCCTGGTCGTGGTAAAAAGGCAAAGACTTTGCGTGGGGACCTGGTTGACAAGATATGATAGACTACAATCAGAGACTGAAATGCTAGAGCGAATTGCCCTACTTGTTCTTCCTCTGGCAGGACCTGAACGAAAGCATGAACAATTAAAGAAAGACAAAATATCTGCGTAAGACATGACAATAATGCTGTAGGGCGAACCGGACCAGTTTGCGGTCAAAACATAAAATGAGCGATCAACGTGGATTATTAGGGAAGCAGGTATGTATGCGATACATAGGGGCCATGGGGCCGAAGCAGTCGTCGGGCCCCCGAAGCCATGGGGCCGAAGCAGTCGTCGGCCCCCGAAGCCATAGGGCCGAAGCAGTCGTCGGGCCCCCGAAGCCATAGGGCCGAAGCAGTCATTGGGCCCCCGAAGCCATGGGGCCGAAGCAGTCGTCGGGCCCCCGAAGCCATGGATCAACATGGAGCGATCAACATGGATTATTAGGAAATTAGGGAAGCAGGTATGTGTGCGATACATAGGGGCCAGCCTAGATGCACAGATAGACAACCAACCAGGCAATCAGCCCAGCAGGACTGGAAACAGTCGTCGGGCCCCCGAAGCCAAGGGGCCGAAGCAGGTCGTCGGGCCCCCGAAGCCATGGGGCCGAAGCAGTCGTCGGGCCCCCGAAGCCATGGATCAACATGGAGCGATCAACATGGATTATTAGGAAATTAGGGAAGCAGGTATGTGTGCGATACATAGGGGCCAGCCTAGATGCACAGATAGACAACCAACCAGGCAATCAGCCCAGCAGGACTGGAAACAGTCGTCGGGCCCCCGAAGCCAAGGGGCCGAAGCAGGTCGTCGGGCCCCCGAAGCCATGGGGCCGAAGCAGGTCGTCGGGCCCCCGAAGCCATGGGGCCGAAGCAGGTCGTCGGGCCCCCGAAGCCATGGGGCCGAAGCAGGTCGTCGGGCCCCCGAAGCCATGGGGCCGAAGCAGGTCGTCGGGCCCCCGAAGCCATGGGGCCGAAGCAGGTCGTCGGGCCCCCGAAGCCATGGGGCCGAAGCAGGTCGTCGGGCCCCCGAAGCCATGGGGCCGAAGCAGGTCGTCGGGCCCCCGAAGCCATGGATCAACATGGAGCGATCAACATGGATTATTAGGAAATTAGGGAAGCAGGTATGTGTGCGATACATAGGGGCCAAATCAGCCTAGATGCACAGATGGACAACCAACCAGGCAATCAGCCCAGCTGGTTTGAAAACAGTCGTCGGGCCCCCGAAGCCATGGGGCCGAAGCATGTCGTCGGGCCCCCGAAGCCATGGGGCCGAAGCAGTCGTCGGGCCCCCGAAGCCATGGGGCCGAAGCAGTCGTCGGGCCCCCAAAGCCATTTTTATTTATTTTTTTTAAGAATTATAACTATGAAAAGTGACATGAATAAGGTGCACGTGAATTAAACCATGAGCCTGACCGATGTGGCAGGTGATACCCAAGATAAACTACGTGGCCTGAATAACATGCAAGGCGAAATATCGTTAGGAACGAGACCTGACCAACGTGGAAGGTGACCCCAATAGTTCAACTGCATGACCTGAAAAGACGAAGGGAAACGTGACAGAAAATGGAGATAATAATGGACATTAACTCAAATTAATAACATAAGCAGGTAAAGATATAAGTCATTCAAAAGCATAGCTGCACAGGTGGACAGACAACCATTGGTCAGACCCCTGAAGCCATGGGGCTGAAGCAACCACCAGGGGCCCATGGGGCCGGCAGCCGCCGGGATGCGAACCTTAGAATTAAGGACGGCTGGGGAAAAGATTGGGCCTTAACCCAACGGGTTTAGTAAGCAACCGGGACTCGAGAACCTAGAAAGACAAAGACATGGACTCGCATAACCTCCAACAGAAACCTGGGACACTAACCAGCCTACAACCATGTCGTACCCTTAACAAACAAAACATGAAAAGCGGTCAAGGGGCCCCCGGAGCCATGAGGCCGGATCGGTCATAGGGCCCCCGAAGCCACAGGGATGACGTTGCGGTGACGATAAGTAATTAAAACGTAAGCCGGACCTGATGGCATATGAAGCGACTTGAATGATTGGATTGGTTAGAAGGTGGCCTAAGGAACATGACTGCCAACAGGCGTTAAAAATATAGACATTAGTAATCCGAAGCACGTGCATACATAAAACACTAACCACCGTGAACCATAAACGTAAACATGAAATGCCTGGGGCATTGCGAGTTCGCTAAGAGAAGTCTCTTATCGTGACAAACAAATGAACAGCTTGTGAAAACATACCAGGAAACGGACTCCTATCGGCCCACTGACCTCCGCTGAGGAGCTGTTTGGTGAACTGGGGCAGGAGACCAGTCTGAGTAAATACGAAACAGGATTAAACAGAAACTAGGCCTATGGAATGTGACCGACCACCGAGGAAGGGAACGTAAGCCTGAAAAGAACGCAGTTATGTTTGTCAGGAGAGAGGTACCAGAGCGGTGGGTGTAGACTGCCCCGGTGAGATTGAGCAAAACCATGATGTAGCAATAAACAGGAGAATGCAGCTTTGAGTGGGAGCAGAGTACAACACATGATGTAACAACAAATGGGTGAATGCAGCTTTGGATGTGAGTGGTACCTAAAAACATGGTATAGGCGCATGAAAAGCATGGTATAAAGACGTATAAATGCAACCTGAAAGTGAGCAGAGTATTGACGTGATGCGAAAGCAGACATGTGGACGCAGCTCTAGTAGTGAAAGGAGTATAGGACAAGATGTGAAAAGCAGACATGCGGACGCAGCTTTGGATGTGAACGGAATATTAACTTGATGTGACCGCAGACATGGAAAGCGGCTTTGGTGAGTGGGGTATACAACCTGGTGTAGCAGTAGAACAGTGAACACAACTTTGGGTATAAGCAGAGCATGAAGATTGGTATAAACGCAGCTCTGGTTGTGAGTGGAGCAAGGTGGGAACACCAGGGTGGTGCGTCCAGAGCATGAAAACGGAGTAACAGTAGCAGCTATGGCTGTAAGCCGAGTATACAACATGTAATAACAGGCATGTAATACGGATCCGGCTGTCGGCTGGGGATGGAATGAGATGTAACAGCCAACAGGTGAGCGCAGCTTGAGTGTGAGACCAATCTGAGTGAATACGAACCAAGAGTAGAAAAGTGCAGTACAGTGAAGACGTGCCGATGCAGCATAAGACATTAAATAAAAGCCGAAAGTGTAAATGCCGCTCAGGATAACAGCGGACCATGAAAGTATGAGATTGTGGAGAAGCTCTGCCTGTATATTTATGTTTAAATTGTACTGGAGCTGTCATTTGGCATTCCGGGCACTAGAGGCCGCTGTTTTGCAGCACAGTCAGCATGCTTCTGGGTGAACCAGTAAGTGTTGATCTGACATGGTGGAAGGATTGTGCTGTGAGGGGCTGAATCCGATTCCATCCTGGCTTGCAGATGTCCGGCAGTGAATGGATACTCAAAGGAAGGAGAGCATCTGCTGTCCCCTGTCTGGATCCAGCACTTTGAAAGAGAGGTTGTCCCAGGAAGACCAGTTCCAGTGTATGGACAGAAAACCTTAGCATCAAGCAAGGCCGCACGGTTGCTGAGAGCTTGGTGGCCATCCTGGGTAAGCGGCATCCTAGGGCCCAGAACGGATGCAGGTCAGTACACCTGATTACCAATTGTACTTCACTGTTTGGCGCCTAAAGTAACAGAGACTAGCCTAGGCCTTGTATGAGCTAGTTAGATAGGGTTATAGCTTTGTTAGGCCTTACTGTACTGGACTGCAGCGCAGTAATTGACTTGCAGGCTCTGCTGTGTCTGCCAGGTGTGTCTTCTATAGCGGCACAGTACGACTTGTAGGCTCTGCTGTGTACGCCAACAGGCTAGGCCTGTCCCTCGGACAGGGACGGTGACTGTGGGCCTGGGGTATTACTGTTTGTACTTGTGTTAATACTGTTTCCAAAGTAAAGTTTATATTCTTGCATATAAAGCTGGTGTCAGTGATGCTTCCATGTCTGTGACTTTGCTGTATCCTGGGGAGCCCACCCCGGTACACGGCTTACGAAAGTGAAATACATGAAGTTTAAAGATGGTGGTAGCGGGGGGAAAAGGGGGGGGGGGACACATGGCAAGGAACAGCTACAGCAAAAGGCCTAAACAATAAACACTGTGTCCGATCTCCAAACATGACGTCACGTGCAGCCCGGGTAACTCTTACTTCAGCTGGATTGCTGTAAAGAAACTTTTCATACGAGACGAACGAAGCAAAGTGAAACTTGTAAGATTTATAGGAACCAACTCTTATTACCAACAAACAAAAATGAAAAGCAAATGGAAGTATTTAGGCCCAAACGAGCAAACCTGAGGTAGCAGATTCTGAGGCGAAGCCTCCCGTTCGCTAGCAAAGTCGGATCCGACCAGCCTGGAGAGACGGCCCCGGCCCAACCTACTTATGTAGTATGGCGCGTGCATGCTACGGTAGCAGAGAGCAAAATAACAAGCTCCATGCTGCAAAGAAAGAATCCTACCACCAGAGAACCTAGTGTGCTAATGACACCCAGCGGCAGCTGTGCACCTGAAAACACACACCTGTGAGTGAAGGTGTGGCTCGTATATGAAGAGCCTCCGCCCCTCCCACAAATGCAGGCTGACTCATCAGCCTTACCAACATATAACAAAAAAGTGTGAAACAACTGAAAATATGTAATATTCTAGGTTCTTCAATGTAGCCACCTTTTGCTTTGATTACTGCTTTGCACACTCTTGGCATTCTCTTGATGAGCTTCAAGAGGTAGTCACCTGAAATGGTCTTCCAACAGTCTTGAAGGAGTTCCCAGAGATGCTTAGCAAACCATCTTGATTCGGTTCAGGTCCGGTGACTGTGGAGGCCAGGTCATCTGACGCAGCACCACATCACTCTCCTTCATGGTCAAACATGGTCAAATAGCCCTTACACAGCCTGGAGGTGTGTTTGGGGTCATTGTCCTGTTGAAAAATAAACGATGGTCCAACTAAACGCAAACCGGATGGAATAGCATGCCGCTGTAAGATGCTGTGGTAGCCATGCTGGTTCAGTATGCCTTCAATTTTTAATTAATCCCCAACAGTGTCACCAGCAAAGCACCCCCACACCATCACACCTCCTCCTCCATGCTTCACGGTGGGAACCAGGCATGTAGAGTCCATCCGTTCACCTTTTCTGCGTCGCACAAAGACACAGTGGTTGGAACCAAAGATCTCAAATTTGGACTCATCAGACCAAAGCACAGATTTCCACTGGTCTAATGTCCATTCCTTGTGTTCTTTAGCCCAAACAAGTATCTTCTGCTTGTTGCCTGTCCTTAGAAGTGGTTTCCTAGCAGATATTCTACCATGAAGGCCTGATTCACACAGTCTCCTCTTAACAGTTGTTCTAGAGATGTGTCTGCTGCTAGAACTCTGTGTGGCATTGACCTGGTCTCTAATCTGAGCTGCTGTTAACCTGCGATGTCTGAGGCTGGTGACTTGGATGAACTTATCCTCCGCAGCAGAGGTGACTCTTGGTCTTCCTTTCCTGGGGCGGTCCGCGTGTGAGCCAGTTTCTTTGTAGCGCTTAATGGTTTTTGTGACTGCACTTGGGGACACTTTCAAAGTTTTCCCAATTTTTCAGACTGACTGACCTTCATTTCTTAAAGTAATAATGGCCACTCGTTTTTCTTTACTTAGCTGCTTTTTTCTTGCCATAATACAAATCCTACAGTCTATTCAGTAGGACTATCAGCTGTGTATCCACCTGACTTCTCCACAACGCAACTGATGGTCCCAACCCCATTTATAAGGCAAGAAATCCCACTTATCAAACCTGACAGGGCACACCTGTGAAGTGAAAACCATTTCAGGTGACTACCTCTTGAAGTTCATCAAGAGAATGCCATATAATTCCACATGTTAATTCATAGTGTTGATGCCTTCAGTGTGAATCTACAATTTTCATAGTCATGAAAATAAAGAAAACTCTTTGAACGAGAAGGTGTGTCCAAACTTTTGGTCTGTACTGTATATATAGAGAGAGAGATCAAGGTAGGCCACATGCGAGTATTGTAGACCAGGTGATGCACCTCTGGGTTGCTGGTTAAGATATTTAAATTGGCTATCCTAAACTTACCTGATGCCAGCAGATGTTAGACATGATAATGTGGATATATGTTACTTAGAAATCCAGAGTACCATTGTGTAGCCTACAATAGTTGTCACTAGAGTTGAGCGGAAAACCTGAATGTTCGGGTTCAACGGGTTCGGCCGAACTTCACTAAAAAGTTTGAGTATGGGCCCCGAACTTCACCCGAACTAAAATGGCTCTAAAATTGTCATGGAAAGGACTAGAGGGCTGCAAATGGCAGCAAAATGGCATGGCAAGTGCTCTGCAAACAAATGTGGAAAGGAAAATTACTTTAAATAAAATAAAATACATAAAAATAAAAAAATATATAATCTTGATCTAGGAGGACAAGGTCCATATGGGGTAGGAGGTTGAGGAGGCAGTGGATGCGGCGGTTTAGGTTGAGGCGGAGGTTGAGAAGGAAGAGGTAGCCTACACTGCTTTTTGGTTTTAAATTTATTAATATGTTTTTTAATTTGGGTACACGCCAAAACATTGGGAAATATAACCCCCTCCAGTCGTGCTAAACACACGTTCAGACAATACACTGGCTGCAGGGCAGGCCAGCACCTCCAAGGTGTAATGGGTAAGCTCAGGCCATGTGGCCAATTTGTAGACCCAGAAGTTGGGGGGCAGACTGATCCTTGATATTCCGTGTGCAGCGGTAGGACATAAGGGGGGGTTATTGAACTCTGGAATGTGTTTAAAATTACTACCCAATATGGGCCAACGTAGGATATCACACATTTTGGTGCTTAAAGGTGAAAACTGTGTAACAAATGGAATATATTCTGTATCCCCTGTAAGTGTATTTTCTTTATTTAAAAGGGAAGCTCTAGAGATGGTTTGACCCTTGGATATGTCTGATTGTATACATTTTCTAGGGTAACCCCTCTTGAGAAACTTGTTCCCCATGTCTTCCAATCTATTGGTCACCTCCTCCTCTTGTTGTACCACCCTTTTAACCCTAAGCAGGCTAAAGGGTAATGATTTGATCATACTCCTAGGATAACAACTGCCAAACCTCAGTAATGCATTTTTATCTTACCTTTGTCTTCTTAGTATAGAGATCTGTGCACAATTGTTCTCCAAACCTCTTCACTGTGACGTCTAGAAACTGTATCTCAGTCTCAGATGAGACCAGTGTGAACTTCGGATCAATGTCATTAAGAATATCCCTGAATTGGTGTAACTCTGACTGTGTGCCTGTCCATAAAAGAAAGACATCATCCATGTAACGCCACCACCCCAGAACTAGTCTGAAGTGGTGGCTAACATAGATGTGTCTCTCCTCCATGTGCGCCATGAAGATGTTTGAGCAGAGAGAACGAAAGATGTAAGTGCTGTGCCATGTGCGCGGGATATGTGGGACTCTCGCTGCAGTGGGACACTTGCTGGCGCATGCGCAATATACATCGTGGGACGCTAACTGGCACGGCACATGGATTTGATCATGTCAAGGGTTGTCCTTTATTAATCACATATTTTACACAGGAGCACTTGATTAGTTATTAATGAATTAATAATCTGTAATTATGGAATATGCTCAGTAACATGGATTTGAGATCATGTATTAATATGTCACTGTCATAGATATAAGCACTTGCTGTTTTTATATTTTTATTGATACAGAACTCGATTTATAATCATGTATTCACCTTGTAATATGTTTGATCAGTCTTTGCAGACATACTGCCCCACCATGTCGCACGTCCCCGTGATGTTCATGATCCAATTGGATATCTGCTCTATCAACTTTCAATTTTCTTTTCAGCACCTTCCATGTTGATAATGGTTAGAGGCGAATCAGGGTTCCACGCCGGAGAGGGAGCCTGAGAAAGAGAGACCACATACAAGGGAGATCAATGTATGAAATTTAATTGTGATCGAGCTGAAATGTGGAAGAAGCTATTAAAATGGAAGAATTGAAGGAAAGGAGGGGGGGCGCGGCAATTACCCACTCCCGACTTGGGGAGGTAGTGACGATAAATAACAATATAGAATTCTTAAGATGCCCTGTTATTGGAATGATTCATAAAAAATTATAGGGAATGTCACTGGGGTATTCAGGATTTGGAAAGGTTAGACAGAAGAGGCCCTGCTGCTTTGTTGACTCTAGATAACTTCTGCCTGATCACACGTCCCTGTGATGTCCGCAATCCATCTGGATATCTTCTCTATCAACTTTCGATGTTCTTTTCTGAGCCTACCATGTTGATCACGGTTATTGGCGAATCAGGGTTCCACGCCAGAGAGGGAGCGTGAGAAAGGTTTGCCACATCAAAGGGAGGTCAATGGCTGCAATGTGATCTAGCTGAAATGTAGGACAAGTTATTAAAGCAGAAGGATTGAATGAAAGGGCCAATTAAAGACAAATTTTACAAATTTTATTCCCTGTCACCTATGCAGAGCAGGGTTTTTTCATCGCCAGATATGGGTTAATGCCACCCACCAATGGAACAGATGATTTTTTTTTTTATTTTGGTCCTTGTCACCTATGCAGAGCATGGGTTTATTCACTGCAAAAATAGTAAAATGTCACCCAAGAATGTAGCAGACAAATTAATGAAATTGTTTTACCTGTCTACTAGGTACAGCTGGGGTATATCACACCTAAAAATTGGTGAATTTCATCCGAATATGTAACAGACCAATTAGTGAAATGTTACCTGTCTACTAGTTAGAGCAGGGGTATGTCACTCCCAAAAATTTGTGAATTTTACCCGAATATGTAACAGACAATTTTTTATTTATTTTTTTACTTGTCTACTAGGTATAGCAGTGGTATATCACAGCCAAAAATTGGTGATTTCCTCCCGAAAATGTAACAGACAAATTAGTGAAATGTTTTTACTTGTCTACAAGGTACAGCCAGGGTATATCACACTCGAAAAGTGGTGAATTTCACCCGAATATGTAACAGACAATTTTTTTTTTCTTACCTGTCTACTAGGTATAGCAGTGGTATATCACACCCACAAATTGGTGAATTACACCAAAATATGTAACAGACAAATTAGTGAAATGTTACCTGTCTACTAGGTATAGCAGTTGTATATCACAGCCAAAAATTTGTGAATTTCTCCCGAAAATGTAACAGACAAATTAGTGAAATGTTTTTACCTGTCTACTAGGTACAGCTGGGGTATATCACACTCAAAAATTTGTGAATTTCACCCGAATATGTAACAGACAAATTATTATTATTTTGTTTCCTGTCTACTATGTATAGCAGTGGTATATTACAGCCCAAAATTGGTGAATTACACCCGAATATGTAACAGACAAATAGTGAAATGTTACCTGTCTACTAGGTACAGCCGGGGTATATCACACCCGAAAAGTGGCAAATTTCACCCGAATATGTAACAGACAAATTAGTGAAATGTTAACTGTCTACTAAGTAAATCAGGGGTATATCACACCCAAAAATTTGTGAATTTCACCAGAAAATGTAACATACAAATTAGTGAAATGTTTTTACCTGTCTACTAGGTACAGCCGGGGTATATCACACCTAAAAATTGGTGAATTTTACCCGAATATGTAACACAAATTCTTTTTTTTTTTTACCTGTCTATTAGGTATAGCAGTGGTATATCACATCCCAAAATTGGTGAATTTCACAAGAAAATGTGACAGAAAAATTAATATAATGACATAAACTAAAAAAAAAAATAAAATAACGTACAAATAAAAAAATAAACTTGATTTATGAGGTGGAGGTACATATAAAGTAGGAGTTGGTGGATGCAGCGGTGTAGGTGGAAGCGGCGGTGGAAGAGGACGAGGTAATCAACACTGGTTTTAGGTTAAAAAAAAAAATTTCTTTTTTTTTATTAGTGTACACTCCAAAAGAGTGTGAAATGTCCAAAATACAAGAATGAGCAATTACGCTGTAGTATAACAATGGCTGGTTAAGGCCGGTATACATGTCTATTCTGCACAAGGTATGGACAAGTCCTGTGGGATCCATGCCTGGTTCATTTTAATGAACATGAGCTTGTCCACATTGGCTGTGGACAGGCGGCTGCTCTTGTCTGTGATAACGCCCCCTGCAGTGCTAAACACACGTTCAGACAATACACTGGCTGCAGGGCAGGCCAGCACCTCCAAGGCGTAATGGGCAAGCTCAGGCCATGTGCCCAATTTGCAGACCCAGAAGTTGAAGGGGGCAGACCCGTCATTCAGTACGTGTAGGCGTGTGCACACATACTGCTCCACCTTGTTGCAGAAATTCTGCCTCCTGCTAAGATGTTCCATATCCGCTGGTGGCGCTGGTTGTTGTGGCGTGCTAACAAAGCTTTTTCACATTTCGGCCATGCTAACCCTTCTTTCTGAGGTGCTGGTGGTGCCCCAGCTGCAATTGTGACCTCTTCCTCCTCCTCTGCCTTCACCTTGTGCTTCCACTGTGCCCCCGCTGTCAGGTGAAAATGCGCTTGTACTTAACCTGGAGTGGACCCTTTTAAAATTTGCTTTTATTAGTTTTATTTAAAAAGCATAAGTATAGACACCCATTGATAACTGGATATCCAAAACAAATAATAGGACAAGATGTTGTCCAGCTATCACCGTGAATTGGTGAAACAAAGGAGATAATTAGACAGATGTGCAAAGAATTCCCGTGGCATTAGTGACCTTTTAGGCTTGGAGTCGGGTAGAAGGTAGGGCACATTGATGTGGGTATTCGGGATGGTTCTTTCTCTGTACCTGCCCTAAGATAATCCTCTGCCCAGGGATGAACCCTGATGGTGGGATCACCCTGTCCCCGTGCCTACCCTGTCTAGCCCTGTACAGCCCTGTACAGTGGGAATTTATTACAAATGATGTCCGCGAATTTTTTATATACCGTATTTTTCGCCGTATAAGACGCACCGGCGTATAAGACGCACCTAGGTTTTTGGGGAGGAAAATAAGAAAAAAAATATTTTTAACCAAAAGGTGTGCTGTGTGTTTGGAACTAATGGTGGTCTGTGGATGGCACTATTACTGGGGATCTGTGGATGACGGACACTGTTATGGGGGGATCTGTGGATGACGGACACTGTTATGGGGGGATCTGTGGATGACGGACACTGTTAAGGGGGATCTGTGCATGACGGACACTGTTATGGGGGGATCTGTGGATGGCGGACACTGTTATGGGGGGATCTGTGGGTGGCACTGTTACAAGGGGATCTGTGGCTGGCACTGTTACGGGGGGGGGGATCTGTGGATGGCACTGTTATACATGTGTCATCCACAGACCCTTCCAGCCCATAACTGTGCCATCCACAGATCCCCCACCGCTCCAGTATACTAATATAATATGTCTTATTCAATTAATAGTTATTAAATATGCCTCTTTATTCCTAATAGTACCTTAAATCCTAAGCGCTTCAGTACAATGCCGGCAGGCCAGGCGGCCGGCGTGGCGCGTCACTCACTGACGTCACTTGCCTGCGCCGCCTGCTTCATTCATAAAGTAGGTCGGCGCTGGCACGTGACATCAGGGAGTTACGCTGCCGCCCGCCCGGCCTGCATACTACTGAAGCGCTTAGGATTTAAGGTACTATTAGGCATAAAGGGGCATATTTAATAACCATTAATTGAATATGACATATTATATTAGTATACCGGAGCGGTGGGGCGGGGCTATAGTACAGTGACTGCACCGCCCCGCCGCTATTGCCGGCCCCACCTCCTCCTCCCAGTCCCTCCCCGAGTCCCCGCTCGCTTTACATCACAGCTTGCGATGTAAAACCTGACAGCATTCGCCGTATAAGACGCAGGGGCATTTTCCCATATATTTTTACCCCGACGCGTTTCCCCACTTTTGGTTCATCAGGGGGTGGTTATAAGATAAGAATTATAATGATTAACATCATGCAGGATGAAATACAATAGATAGTTATATATTATTACTGTGTCCTGATCGATGCCATGATAGGGCAGTCCGTTGTGGAGGAACTGTGGATTCCCCAGTCGAGGAAAAGTCACCTAGGAATAAAATATTATACAAGAGCCTGCTGTCAATATTATGGCTATATAAAAATATTCATATGGATTTCCAATTCGTGGTGACTTACATGTAGATGTCCCCCTGTTATTTGGACTACCACCTGCCTTGTCCGATGGGGCAGTAAGGCATCCCTGTATTAGTGCTGTTTATAAAGGGACTGATTAGAAGGCGCCTTTTTCCGTCGGGAGCCGCATGTCCGGTGGGTGGAATGCACGCTCCACTACTTCCGGCATCTAGGAACGCACCCTCCACTTCCGGTATATTGGAACGCAGGCATCGCTTCCTGTCTGCTGAACCGCAGACGTCATTTCCGGCTAGTAGCGATGCCAGCGCGCTCCCAGTGCTCCTATATAGTACATATCTGGTTTAAGATGAATCCGACTATGGCACCTGATTATTCCCCAGTGTTTATTCTAATTGGGCACTACTGGGCATCTTAGAGGGGCTAAGGTATATATGGTTGTTTATTGAGGTACGATTCCTCTGATACCTTTCACTCTGGGCACATTCGGTATGCCATGTAAAGCAATTTTGGTATGCGCTTGTACTCACGCATCTTACGATCACGCTCTAGTGACAGAATTAAGGATGGTCCGTTTTCCTTGTAACGTGGATCCAGCAGCATGGCCACCAGTAATCAGCACATGTTAGAATGTGGGCAATTCTGCGGTCAGAGACACTGAAGCATGTAATCGCTGATGTGTGCCAGGCTGCCCAGAGGAAACCAAAAGCTATCCTCTGATGGGAGGTGTGTCATCTGTGTCTTCTGTATCCCCCCAGCCACACACCAGTGATGGCCATGAGTTGGGTTGGGTGTCACCCTGCTGTGAACACGGTTTCTCCTCCTCCATCTCCTCATCTTCCACCTCGTCATTCTCTGGAACTGTGCCCTAGCTGGACAATTGTGTACCTGTCATTTGTGGGTGCAGGAACCCACCTTCGGAGGCACTTGTGAATGACTGGCCGAAAACCCTATAAAATGATCCCACTTCCTCCTCCTCCTCCTGTGCCACATCCTCTTCCATGATCACCAGCATTTTTTTTGTCAAGGAGGCATAGAAGTGGGATAGTAACGCTGAAAACTGCGTTATCGGCACAGGCCATGTTGGTGGAGTACTTGAAACAGCTCAACAAGGAACACAGGTTTCGCATGGAGGCCCAGTCATTGGTTGTGAAGTGGTGCTGTTCCGCAGAGCGACTCACCTGTGCGTGCTGCAGCTGAAACTCCACTATCGCCGAAGCCTGCAGCTGCTCGCACAGTCTGGCCAGCATGTGCAAGGTGGAGTTCCACCTTGTGGGCACGTTGCATATGAGGTGGTGAGCGAGAAGGCCAAAGTTACGCTGCAGCGCTGACAGGCGAGCAGCAGCAGGGTGAAAATGTCGAAAGCGCACACAGACAGCCCACACTTTATGCAGCAGCTCTGACATATCGAGGTAATTTTTAAGGAACCTCTAAACCACCAAATTCAGCACATGTGCCACGCAAGGGATGTGCGTCAAATCGGCTAGTCCCAGAGCTGCTATGAGGATTTTGTTGATTATCGCACACCACCAGGCCGGGCCTGAGGCTCACTGGCACCAACAACTCATCGGTCTGTGATTCAAGGTCCGTTCACAGCTCCTGCGTGGTGTAGGGTTTGTCCCCTACACAGATATGTTTTAAAACTGCCTGCTGTTGTTTACCCCTGGCTGTGCTGAAGTTGGTGGTGAAAAGGTGTTGACCAGATGAGGAGCCGGTAGAGGATGAGGAAGCAAAGTAGGGAGGAGGAAGCAACAGGAGGCAAGCTGAAGCACCCTGCAATCCTCGTTGGTGGAAGGACATGCACCAAACTGCTATCTGCCTCAGGCCCAGCCGCCACTGCATTTACCCAGTGTGCTGTTAGGGAGATATAATGTCCCTGACTGTGCTTACTGGTCCAAGTATCCGTAATTAGGTGGACCTTGCCACGGATGGTGTTGCACAGTGCACACCTGATTTTGTCCCCCACTTGGTTGTGCAAGGAAGGAATGGCACGCCTGGAAAAGTAGTGGCGGCTAGGCTCAAAGTACTGTGGGACAGCCACCGCCATAAGGCTTTTAATACTCTCCATCTCCACCAGACGGAATGACAGCATTTCAAAGGACAGTCATTTTGAAATGCTGGCATTCAGGGCCAGGGATCACGGGTGGGTAGGGGGAGTACTTCCTCTTCCGCTCCAGTGTTTGGGAGATGGAGAGCTGAACGCTTCAGTGGGACATTGTGGAGATGCTTGGTGACACAGTTGGAGGTGTTGCTGGCAGATCCTCTGTTTGCAGGGGTGGCAGGTGGCACTGTCACTCCAGAGGTGGATGAAGAGGCAGAGAATGCAGCAAAAGAGGAAGCAGGAGGAGCCAGAGACCTTTCTTGGTTTTTGTGGTGTCTACTCTACTGCAGCTTGTGCTTTGTATATAGATGCCTGGTCATGCAGGTTGTGCTCAGGTTGAGAATGTTTATGTCTCGCTTCAGGGTCTGATTGCACAGCGTGCAAACCACTCGTGTCTTGTCGTCAGCGTATTGTCTGAAGAACTGCCACGCCAGGAAACTCTTTGGAGATGGCTTCTGTGTGCTTGGTCCCTTACTGCGGTGGGCAGTAGCAGGCGTACTGTCTAGGGGATTGTCGCTCCACTTTTGCACCCTGCTCCCTCTTCTACTGTGCTGGTGGCTCTGTGCGACCACCACCTCTTCCTCCGAACTACACAGGTCACTCACATGACCTTGATTCCATGTGGGGTCGAGGACCTCATCGTACTCCACATCATCTTCCACCCATCTTCACCCCTAACCGTCTTGTCGGTCTGCACACTTTTGAAAGCCATAACAGTTGGCATTTGTGTTTCATCATCATCCGAGACATGCTGCGGTGGTGCTCCCATGTTTTCATCTTGTAACATAAGTGGTTGGGTATCGGTGCACTCAATCTCTTCCACTTCTAGGGCAGGGCTCGGTAGATGGCCCTTTCAAACCCTGCTAGCAGAGTCATTAAAATGCAGAAGAGACTGCTGCATGACTTGGGGCTCAGACTGCTTGGCTGATTTGCAAGAGGGTGAGGTGAAAGACTGATGGACATCGGCTGCAGGTGCCAACTCTGATCTTTCAACAGGAGACTGGGTGGGAGACAATGTAAAGGAACTGGAGGCACTGTCAGCAACCCAATCTACTATCGCCTGTACTTGTTCTGGCCTCACCATTCGTAGAGCCACATTAGGCCCGACCACTCGCATCTGAGGAAGGTGTTTCACTTGTGCGTGTAGCTGGCACAGATCGACCACATCCTCTCCCTGCAACAGGAGCTCCACCAGCAGCACCACGACCGGGGCCACTTCCCTTATTTGACACTCTCCTCATATTTCTCAAATTTAGGATCTTGCCCAAAATGGGTGTTTTTTTTAATAGAAGAATAGAACAACATTATCTAAAGAGTATAGTTCTAAAAAAGGGATAAGCGAGCACTCACACTATGGCGTCAAATAGAATTGATTTATTTATAAAACAATAGTGAATGTAGATAAGGTGTTAAAATATATTGAAGTGATAGCAGTGTGGATAATAACAGTAGCAGCGTTAAATGATAGCAGCAATCCGGTGTCACAATAATGGCAGCAATAGATGGTCACATTAATACTCCTGGTATGTTTATACCAATGAATGTAAATCAAATAGGTTAATAGATATAACAAGTAAAATGAAACAAGTGGTGAAAAAATGATAACGTGAAAAAAATAGTGGAAGATGATGAAAAAAATTCACATTGAAATAAAAATTCCAAGAAAATTCTAAAAAATAGATATACAATTGTTTTAATAATAAATGTCAACAATAATCCTGGTTACACGCGATTGGTGTAAAGAAATCTCAAGAGATATAATAGGTGTTTGATCCACTTGCAAATATTTAGTGTCCAGTGCGTTGGTTATTTATATTGAAGTATATGGTCGCAAAGATGGCGGTTGCGTCTTAGTATTCCAAATCGCTATATTTTAATTGCAATATTAGTCTTTTTTATAAAGAGTTAATACGTTTATTCACTTGGATTATAGACCAGTAGGTGTAGTATGTCTTAACTCCTTCTGTATATTTCAGAATAGGCTTTTTCGTTGTTTTTAGTGGAGGTATTACAAAGATATCCGATATGAATCTACCAGACGCATTTCGGGATGATTCCACATCCCTTCCTCAGTGGTCACTGAGGAAGGGATGTGGAATCATCCCGAAACGCATCTGTAGATTCATTTTGAATATTTTTGTAATACCTCCACTACGAACAACAAAAAAGCATGGCCATGCAATTTTAAGTGTATCTTCCACTATTTTTTCACTTTTCTATCATTTTTATAACTACGTTTCATTTTACTTGTTATATCTATTAACCTATTTGATTTACATTCATTGGTATAAACATACCAGGAGTATTAATGTGACCTCCTATTGCTGCCATTATTGTGACACCTGATTGCTGCTATCATTTAACGCTGCTACTGTTATTATCCACGCTGCTATCACTTCAATAAATTTTAACACCTAATCTACATTCACAATTGTTCTATAAATAAATCAATTCTATTTGACGCCATAGTGTGAGTGCTCGCTTATCCATTTTCTAGAACTATACTTTTACTATTAAGGTAGGGTGTCCTCAAGTCTAGCTAGTAGCACCTCACCATAATCTATTGGAAGTGAACCACTCCTACAACTACTGTTTACCTCATTATCTAAAGGGTGTATCTCACAATGACAGATGCAGCAAAGGCTGCAAAATTAAGATTTTTGCCCTAAATAGGTGTTTTGTTAATATCAGACTAGAACAACAGTATCTAAAATGTGTATCTCACAATGACAGATGCAGCAAAGGCTGTAAAATTAAGATTTTTTCCCTAAATAGGTGTTTGTTTGTTTTTTAAATAGCAGAATAGAACAACAGTATATAAAGGGTGTATCTCACAATGACAGATGCAGCAAATACTGCAAAATTAAGTTTTTTGCCCAAAATAGGTGTGTTTTTTTTAAATAGCAGAATAGCACAGCAGTGTCTAAAGTGTGTATCTCACAAGTACAGATGCAGACAAGGCCACAAATTAAGTACTTTGCCCAAAAAGGGTGTTTTTTTGAATAAAAGAATATGACAGCTGTATATAACGTTTGAATTTCACACGTAAAGATGCAGCAAGGGCTGTAAAATTTTGTATTTTGCCCAAAAAGGGTGTTCTTTTAATAACAGAATATTATAGGAGTATATAACGCTTGAATTTCACACGTACAGATGCAGACAAGGCCACAAATTAAGTATTTTGCCCAAAATGGGTATTGTTTTATAACAGAATATGACAGCAGTATATAACTCTTGAATTTCACATGTACAGATTCAGCAAGGGCTGTAAAATGGAGTATTTTTGCCAAAAAGGGTGTTTTTTAAAACCCAGAAAATTATAGCTGCATTTCTATCTAAAATTGCACACTGACTAATGTGGCAGAGGCCCAAGATGGAGGGTATTGAAAAAAATGGGAGTTTCTTAAAACCCATAAAATTATTGAAGTATTTCAAGCTTGTTTTTAACAATCACAGATGCAGCAAAGGCTGCAATATTAAGTGCTTTGCCCCAAAATGTTTATTTTTTTATTTTTTTATAACAGAATATGACAGCAGTATATAACACTTGAATTTCACACACACAGATGCAACAAGGGCTATAAAATTTATCATTTTTCACAAAAAAGAGTGTTTTTTAAAACCCAGAAAATTATAGCTGTATTTCTAGCTTAAATTGCACACTGACTAATGCAGCAGATGGAGGGTATTGCCAAAAATGGGTGTTTTTTAAACCCCAAAAAATTATAGAAGTATTTCAAGCTTGTTTTTAACAATCACAGATGCAGCAAAGGCTGCAATATTGAGTATTTTACCCCAAAATGAGTGTTTTTTTATTAACAGAATATGACAGCAGTATAAAACGCTTGAATTTCACACGGTCAAATGAAGCAAGGGCTGTAAAATTAAGTATTTTGCAAGGGCTGTAAAATTGAGTATTTTGCCCAAAAAAGGTGTTTTTTAAAACCCTAAAAAAAATTATTGCTGTATTTCTAGCTTAACTTGCACACTGACAAATGCTGTAAAGGCACCAGATGTAGGATATTGCCAAAAATGGGTGTTTTTTTAAACCCAGATTATTATTGCAGTTTTTCAAGCTTGGATTTGAATGTCACAAAAGCACATATGCAGTGCTGGTGCACTGAGCTTGCATAAAATGGTTGCCGCTGCCCACCTAACAGACAGATAAAAGTTATTTTTCTGTGTCACTGGGCTCAGGGCAGGGTAAAAAGATTGTGCACTGGACCCACAAAAATCTAGGTAGCTCTCTGAGTTAAGAAGCACTTCTGATTAAATATTATTTTCTATTCTGTCCCTCACAGCAGCAGCATCCTCTCCAACACTAGTAACAGCAGAGTGACGTGCTTATATAGAGGCTGGGTCACATGCTGCACTGGCCAATCACAGCCATGCCATTAGTAGGGTCCGGGGTACAAAAATCCTAAAGTTCGGTCGGGTTCGCTCAACCCGTTGTCACGTATATCAACTGGGTCCGAGGTCCAAAAATCCTAAAGTTCGGTCGGGTTCGCTCAATCCTAGTTGTCACGTATATCAACTGGTCTCCATAATAGAAATAGCACCCATCCAGAGGTCCATCCTAGGGCCTTGCAATAAGAAATGTTGTTTTCATATTTGCTGTCTGATGAAGGGCTTTTGTACTGAAATATCTACAGTGCCTTGACTTTTTTTGTGTTTTGGTGCCTCACAAGCTGGAATTAACATGAACTGTTTGAGGATTTGCATCATTTAATTTACAGAACATGCCCACAACTTTAAAGATGTCTTTTTATATTGCGAACCAAACAACAAATGGGACAAAATAACAGAAAAAGTTAATGTGCATAACTATTCACCCCCCTAAAGTCAATACTTTGTAGAGCCACCTTTTGTGGCAATCACAGCTCCAAGTTGCTTTGGAAAAGTCGCTATAAGCTTGCTACATCTTACCACTGGGACATTTGCCCATTCCTCCTTCCAAAACTGCTCCAGCTCCTTCAAGTTGGATGGTTTGCACTTGTGAACAGCTGTCTTTAAGTCTGACCACAGATTTTCTATTGGATTGAGATCTGAGTTTGACTAGGCCATTCCAACACATTTACATGTTTCCCCTTAAAACACTCAAGTGTTGCTTTAGCAGTGTGTTTTGGGTCATTTTCCTGCTGGAAGGATATCCTCCGTCCTAGCCTCAAGTCACGCACAGAGTGGTACAGGTCTTGCTCAAGAATATCCCTGTATTAGCACTATCCATGTTTCCCTCAACTCTGACCAGTTTCCCAGTCCCAACTGCTTAAAAACATCCCGACAGTATGATGCTGCCACCACCATGTTTCACTGTGGGGATGGTGTTCTTTGGGTGATATGATGCCTTGGGTTTGCACCAGACATTGCATTTTCTTTGATGGCCAAAAAGTAAAATTTTAGCTTCATCAGACCTGAGCACCTTCCGCCATACATTTTGGGAGTCTCTCATGTGCCATATTGTTTTTAGCTGAAAGTAATGGCTTTCTTCTGGCCAATCTGCCATAAAGCCCAACTCAATGGAGCATACGGCTAATTGTTATCCTAAGTACAGATACTCTAGTCTCTGCTGTAGAGCTCTGTGGCTCCTCCAGGGTTACCTAAGGTCTCTGTGCTGCCTCTCTGATTAATGCCCTCCTTGCCTGGTCCTTGAGTTTTGGTGGGTGGCCGTCTCTTGCCATTTTGCCATGTTCTTTCCATTTGGTTATGATAGAGGTGCTCCTGTGGATCATCAAAGATTTGTCACGAGGGTGTCAAGACCCATGCCTGACTCCGTTATACCCGGGGTCAGGAAGTCGCAGCGGTTGGCTGCGCGCTCTATGTAAGATAGGGCTGTTTCCTTATGGTAGCTTTCTGGGTTTGCTTTGCAACCCTTTTTGGCTCACTCAGGGATCTGTAGCTCCTTCTCCTCAGCTGTTCCTTGTCCAGCACTCCCAACGTCCTTATATTCCCCTCTCACACTTCTCTGATTGCCAGATATAAAGCTTCCTGCCTGGACTTCTATACTGACCCACTGGAGCTGTGTTGCTGCGTTCTCTGGTTGTTGGTCCAGAACGTTTCCCTCCGGATCCCTGTTGGACCTTTGTGGTCTGCTGTGGTCGCCCACCTGGGTTTATGTGTTTGTCTGCATTGTCTGTCCTCTCCCTGGTGTTTCCCTCTTAGTGTCAGTGGTGCGGACTAGAGATACCACTGGCCCGTTCACTATCTAGGGCTCATTTTAGGGAAAGCCAGGGTTTAGGCACGTGATCGCCGCACGGGTGAGGAACCCGTCTACGGACGTCAGGGCAGTCAGGTGCCAGCCGCAAGGTGAGTCAGGGGTCACCACCTTTCCCTCTCCCTTGGGCAGGGCTTTCCCTTTTCCCTCCCTGTGCGTGACGCCGGTCATTACAAGATTTGAATACTTTTTTTTATAACCTAACTCTGACTTGTACTTCTCAACAACATCGTCCCTTACATGTTTGGAGAGTTCCTTGGTCTTCATGGCAGTGTTTGGTTAGTGTTGCCTCTTGCTTAGGTGTTGCAGCCTCTGTGGCCTTTCAAAAAAGGTTTTTATATGTAATTACAGATCATGTGACACTTAGATTCCTTATAGGTAGAAATCATTTTTACTAATTATGCGACTTCTGAAGGTAATTGGTTGTACAAGAGCTTTTCATGGGCTTTCTAACAAAGGGTCTGAATACATACACACATGCCAATTTTCTGTTTTCTATTTTTAAACAATAGTTTTATTTATATATATTTTCATTTCACTTCACCAACTTAGACTATTGCGTTCTGATCCATTACATAAAATTCTGATTAACATAACATTGAACTTAAGGCTGAAATGTAACAAAACATGAAAAAAGTCAAGGGGGTGAATACTTTTTCAAGGCACTGTAGTTGCAGATCTCAGGCTATCTTATCTTCTTTTCTAGCTAGGCAAATAAGCCTGTTTAAAAGACAGGGTAGCATCTCTGCCAATCCACTGTTTAAAAATAACGCAGTGCTCTTTATGATTTACCTACTCTACAACAACAATGTTAATGTAAGTATAATTTTAGCTTTTGCTATCTCACTTCAATAGGAAAGCTACTTCCTATGCATCTGATTATATATAATTAGTATAGCAAACACAGACAACACCATCAGACAAAAGTAACCCTCAACTAAAAGTGTGAACAGAGAATGACAACATCCCACAAAGCTTATACCTCTCTCAATGAAACACGCAAGCTAGTTTTCTTTCTAGAACAAGAATGTCTCAAGAGATACTTGTTTTACTTGGTAGACTTGCCTTGTGGGGTACTCTTTGGGGTGCTGTTTATCATTATGTAGAGGAAAAAATAAGCATGAGTCTTGTATGCCAGGTGACTCTACTCTTGGTTTATCAGAAGACTATATGCAAATGACATATCTTAATTCAGCGGGCATGGGGAAAAAAAATCATTCTTTTCTGTTTTGGAAGAAAAGTATTTTGAATATCTTTCCCAGAAAGTCAAAGGTATGCAAATTAGCTCGGCTGACAGAAAAAAAAATGATATTCTATATGATGCCAGAAGAATGAAGATATGTTATTTGCAATATACTCTTCCTAGAATCCAAGAGAAGTGTCGCCAGACACACAATACTCATGCATTTTGCTTGGTCTCCCTAATAATAGAGAGAACCCCACAAGGCAAATCAACCAAGTAAAACAAGCCTCTCTTGTGTCATTCTAGTTCTTTTGTTCTTCTGCAAAGAGAAATACTGTAGCTTGTGTATTTTATTGAGAGATATATACATTTTGTGGGATGTTGTGAAAATGTAAATCTACCTTTCAATTAACTGTTACTTTTGAGATCTCTCTTGTTCATGTGGCATTGAATCCAAATGATGAAATAAAATTGTTCTTTCTCTTTTGTTAATTTACTTTTTCAATGGCTTGTGACATGGGTTATCAGTCAATTTTAGCTAGGCTGTATCTGTAAATTATTCAAAATTATGCTATAAATGTAGTTCTCTCTTAAAGTCCCTTAACCTCAAGTCACTCAGTTAACCAAAACACACTTTAAATGATAAGCATATTTGCAAACTCACTGTTTTATTCTGCTTACAAAGATGCTAATCCCAGATAGTTCCAAACCAGTCAGCAGTGTTTTTCCCCCTCTGGAGTCAAAGGGAATAATACTTGAGAACATTTTAATCCTAGACTGACAAAATATGACAAATATATTTCCATCCATTTGTTAGCTCTACAATCAGCATTGATTGTGGTGCAGAAAGTGTTAAATGGCTGGGATCTCAGTTTTTTTCCATCTGATAAATCTGCAATCCATTTTTAAAATCATTATTTCAATACACCCTTCTAAATTCTTACCACATTTTTACATATGTAAATAGAATAATGTTGTGAGTTACTGGTACAATTTAGGCATGTGACTATGTATTGCATATTTTCATTCTAATTAAGTCAGCTGATTACACATTCACTTACTGAATTTTTGCAGAACATTTATTGAAATGGTAAGCTACATTTAATACAGCTCCTAAAAAAAAAAAATTATAAAAGACTGTCTTTATTCAATTTCCAAAATCAAATATCCTGTCTCTTGCTGTTACATAAATTAAGGGATTACAAGAAAAAAAAATATTATTGTCTTTATCATATTTGGATTGGATTATTATTATTTTTTTCTATTTCTAAACCATTTTAAGCATGAAAATAAATTTTGAAAGCAAAAGTTGCAATGATTATTACCTGCACTTGATAAAATGTATGCAGCATTCAGATCATTCGGAAAACGTTGAAAGTTTTTCAGGATAATAACTGCATTGATTAACTGCAGTTTAAATGTACACATTTTTGATATGTCAAATCCAGAGTGTTACATTTATATAATTTCGCCTAGATGCACAATTAATATATCTGGATATGACAATTATTCCATACATTTGCAGACATAAAAAGTTTATTAAACCAGACCAGTTAGGTCATCTGATACCAAACTAGAATGCCTAAAATCTTCCTAAGTTCAAATTTTTTGTGCCATTACCTAAATGTATGGCTCATAATCCAGACAGGTAACTCAGTAGCACCCACAAAGAAAACAAACTATCATAATCCTACTAAAACAGACCTTAAAATGCTGTAGTTCTCATCTACTCAACTAATGGATTACCTCCTCACTTATGCACAACACCACATCCAATGCTAAATAAATGATAGGCAAATGTAAAGTAGTGCAAGCCTAGTTGCTAAAGGCATTTATTCAAAACTTAGTTGAACTAAAATACTGGCTATGAGATAAAAAAAAAAAAATATGAAAACCTCTGATTAAACTACTTCTATTAGCCAGACCATTCTAACAAGGCAAACTTTCCTCCTATTAAAGGGTTTTTCCCTCTGTGGATAGGGGATATGTTTTTGTTATGGTCAAATTTATATAAAAGGGTTAAAAATCACCTGTTATGTACATCTCCTGACATGCCTGCTATAGTAACTACTTGCATTCTACATGTAATAAATCTGGATCATCTTTTTTTTATGCCTATATGATATACCATTCCTGTGTTATTAACTAATTGCCAACACTCTGCAATAGAGGTCCATCTGGGTGTTACCAGTTGGGAGTGTTTTTCCACAGAGTTTGACACTGTGAGCACTGATTGGATAGTGAGATATTGTGCAGGGACAGGGCTGGGACAAGGCAATTTGGTGCCCTAGGCATAGTAGTAAAATTGCGTCCCACCAGAATAATTTTAAATGACCTTACTTTCTAATAGAGAGATTTAAACATATATTAAAAGAAGCAGTCACAGGTAAAACTAATTTAAATCCAAGGACTCACAGTTGACAAATTTGAGTTGTTCACTTTCTTTATTTTCTCCATTTGGTTGATACCATTTGGTGATTTCTCCTGAAGACTGCAGAGTTTACTCTGCAGGTATCTTTAATCAGGGGTGTGCAGCCCCCTCTGCTATTAAAGAAGATATCAGTATTATTAAATGCACACTGTAGATGGAGCTTGTTACAGATTTTGTGAGGGCCCAGGAGATTAGGTTACACTTCTGACTTTGGCTCATCCCCACCCTCTATCGAAAAGATCCTGCTCCCCCATCTGGCTGTCCTTTTAATACTGCCATCTTGTAGCTGCCAGTAGTACTATACCAGCTACTGCCCCATGTGCCCATATTAGTGTTCTTTTAAACTGAGAATGTGATAAAATAATTAAAAAAAAGTGATACCTTACTGATGCTACCACTTGCTTCACAACCACTGGCTGCAGCAGTCACATGTCTGAGTGGAGAGACACTTGAAAGCATCCAAAGGGTTCACATACTTTTTATTGCAACTGTATATGCAAATTGCTATTATAAAAACGTAAGCAGCAACTTTTCCAATTTCCAATATTTTTGTAATTCTCAAAACTTTTGGCCACGTCTGTACTGTAAAGTCATTGCACAGTGCTAGCACCCAGAGAACAAGATCACCAGAGAGCAGTGAGTACTTCTAGTGCTAAGAGTGCCATACTCAACGTTCCCTGGGCCTCCTTTACTAATGAGCGCTCATTCGTTAAATTAGAAAGCTATTATTTTTCACTCCTTTAGGAATAGTGAGATGGCTAGCCTGCCCGCCATCCCTGCCAGGGATATACCCCCAACTGGTAACACCCAGTTGGACCTGATTACGAGCTGCTGGCAATTCATTCAAATAAAAACTCAAATTGAATATTCACTATGAACTTCTTGTGTCACAAAGACTAGCCTTCATTATCATTAAAAAATGTACTCCATATTAAAAAAATAACATGCATAATGGATATTTAAATTTAGATGTGCAAACAATAATTTTAAACCTTCTGTTGCAAGTGAAAATTGTTTAGAGAATAAACTCTCTATGATTATTATGCTAATTGCTAAATTTAATGTACCACTTTCATAAACCATCATACACAGTATCAATCTCATATTAGCGATATTGAATTCTGGTAATGTAAACTCTGTTGTATTAAAGTGGTTGTCTGGGTTCAGAACTGAATCTGGACATAACCCCTTCTTCACTCATTCTGCATGATAGAGTGGAGCATCGGACCATTTCATGCATTGCACAGAGCAAGGGCTTTATTGTTTACATTCTCACACAGCAAGGCGGAGGCTGCTGTCTAGCAGTAATCCCAGTGAAGTCACTGGCACTAATGGGCGGTCTATATTGCTGCTCTAGTCTGTTTTACAGGCTAGGGCAGTGCTAAAGACTGACCATTAGTGCCAGTGATGTCTCTGGACTCACTGCTAGGCAGAGTTCTCAGCCTAGCATACCCATGTTGAGACCCGTTATGTTACCGGAGGTAATGAAATAGCCCTTGCCATGCGTGATGCAGGACAGGGCAAGAGGGAGCATTAGAGCATGAAATTCCTTGATTCTCCACTCATTCCTGCTGAATTGTGTAACCATTTCATATCTCAAAACTAAGATCTCCTTTTTTCATCCAGACCAGAATAATTAGGAGAAAAAGCAATAAAAATAAATAAAAATAAAAATATTAGCAATAGTAAGGTCAGGCTTAATAGGAGCATAGTAGTTGCTCAAAAATACATAGACATGGTGGTGTGTCTGGTGGTAATGGATGGGTAGGCACCCTGTGCATCCTTCCATGGTGATAACAATTTCCCCATCAAACACCTTTTTAGCTAGTTTTCTCTGGGATCCGTCTCTGGGATTATTTCTTTGTTAACTATTCTCCATGTCATCCTGCTAAGGAGGATTTGCTTCCACCTATGTGATGGTTAGATCTTTTCTTTTAAAACTATAGCTAGCTCTATCAGTGGGCAGCGCATTCCTTTCTACACTATACATAGTTATTATGCACAATTTTCTAATGTTTTTCTGCTCTTCATTGACGATCTCTGTAAAATTCCATGATAGATTTAATAAATACCTTTTATGTACACTTTCATTTTTCAAATTCATGCTGTTCATGCTCTGCAGTTACATTTCTTAGTGAAGAAAATGTTATTCTGCTCCTGTATCTGTATCTGTATAAATTCTTCTGAAAAGGATACAGATGATGGTATTTCTTACAGCTAGCTCTTTATTAACTAAATGGATCCTTAGCTATCATGATTTAATCCCTTAGTTAAGCTCTCAATGCCAGAGTTAAGTTTTCCAAATGTCTTTTAGAGTTGCATATTACCACATTTCTTATTTTATTACTAAGAAGCAGTATTGAAATTGTGTGAAATGATTTTGCAATGTGACCACAGGGCCAAGGAGAACTGAGCATAGAGATGTATGCAGCTCATGATGAAGAACAAGCTATAAAGTCTTTTTTGTGTGTGCTTTTTAATGGTAGAAGCAAGAATCCTTGATTAACAGAAAAGTCTAAAATGAAGACATAAAAAAGTTCAATTATTAATGAGAGAAAATGTTGACTAATTTATATTCCAATCAGAAAATAATTATATCATGCTGCATATTTAAAAATTATGACCTATCAAGGCCTTATGAAGGCAAAACATGGTCCAACAAGGTATGTTAACTTAAAGGCTTTCCACCATCAGATTTTGCCATATGTAGCTGACTGACACTAGCGATGCGCTAGCGTCTGCAGTACATAACACTCTTATTTGTTCACTTCTGTCTGCGGCCGTTCACCTAAAAAACATACTTTTATCCATATGTTAATGAGCCTCTAGGTGCTATGTGGGCGTCGATTCAGCACCTAGAGGCTCCGTCTACTGACCATTTTCGCCGCCCATGTAGTTCTTCTAGCCCGCCCTGCTCCTCTTGATTGACGTCCAATTTGCCTGCATCTGTCTAAATCCTGCACCGCACGCTTCTGTATTCGGCGCAGGCACAGTGAGTTAATGCCCCACTCCTGGTGCCGGCTTCCTCACTGTAACGTAGTCGGCGCAGGCGCAGTGAGGAAGCTTGGAATAACTAATTGCAACTGGTGTGATATACCAGATGTCCCCCCAAAAAACTAATTGAGGCAGGAGTGTGATATACCTATAATATAATTTCTATATAGTGCATATGTATTGTGCAGCAGTTGTGTGCGGTTCTGCTGAGATACCGTAGCTATACAGAGGGACAAACGCTAGTGGACCAAATAATTTCAACTGGTGTGATATACCAGTTGCCCCCAATAAAACTGATTGAGGCAGGGGTGTGATATACCTATAATATAATTTCTATATAGTGCATATGTATTGTGCAGCAGTTGTGTGCAGTTCTGCTGAGATACTGCAGCTATACAGAGGGACAAACGCTATTGGAACAACTAATTGCAACTAGTGTGATATACCAGTTGCCCCCCCCCCCCAAAAAAAAACTGATTGAGCCAGAGGTGTGATATACCTATAAAATACTCCCTATATAGTGCATTTGTATTGTGCAGCAGTTGTGTGCAGTTCTGCTGAGATACCGCAAGTAAAAAGAGGGAAAAACGCTATTGGAACAACTAATTGCAACTGGTGTGATATACTAGTTGCCCCCCAAAAACTGATTGAGGCAGGGGTGTGATATACCTATAATATAATTTTAATATAGTACATTTGTAATTTGCAGTAGTGATAAGCGACAAATGCAATATTCAAATTTGCTATATTTTGAAAAATTTTGGCCGAATATTCGCCATAAATTCACAAATTGTGAAAATCGTCAATTCAATATATTTGCGTTAAAAATTTGCGATTCGAATATTCTCACTATTCGTGAATACAAATATATAGCACTATATTCAGAATATTTGAAAATTCTCGAAGTGATGATATTCACGATTAAAATTCGCAATTCGAATATTTGCAATCAACTATAATTTGCAGGAGTTGTGTGCGGTTCTGCTGAGATACCCCATCTATACAAAAGGGACAAACGCTATTAGAATAAATAATTTCAACTGGTGTGATATACCAGTTGCCGCCCCAAAAAAATTGATTGAAGCAAGGGATGTGATATACCTAGAATATACTTTCCAAATTGTACAATTGCAATTTGCAGGAGCTGTGTGCAGTTCTGCTGAGGTACCCCAGGTATACAGAGGGACAAACGCTATTTGAACAAACAATTGCAACTGGTGTGATATAACATTTTCCCCCTAAAAAAACTGATTGAGGCAGGGGTGTGATATACCTATAATATAATTTCTATATATTGCATTTGTATTGTGCAGCAGTTGTGTACGGTTCTACTTAGATACTGCAGCTATACAGAGGGACAAACGCTATTGGAACAAATCATTTTAACTATTGTGATATACCAGTTTTCCCCCAAAAAACTGATTGAGGCAGGGGTGTGATATACCTATAATATAATTTCTATATAGTGCATATGTATTGTGCAGCAGTTGTGTGCGGTTCTGCTGAGATACTGCAGCTATACAGAGGGACAAACACTATTGAAACAACTAATTGCTGGTGTGATATACCAGTTGCCCCCCCCCCAAAAAAAAAACGTATTAAGGGATTTGAAATAACTGATTCCAGCAGATAATTATTAAGCGGTTTTATATACCTGCTTCCACAAATACTGCTCTTCTATAGGGACTTTGTCACAGGGTCATTTTGAAAATGACAGGCAGAGAAGGAGGCCGGCCGTTCTACAGGGGTGGTAGGCATCGAGCAGGCGCACCAGGCTGGAGCCTAAGTAGGAAGTTAGAGAAGGTGCGTGCGATTAGGTCAAAGGACACACCAGAGTTGGTTGAGTGGCTTTCTCAGCCTTCTGCTTCTGCACCCTCCTCACTCTCTGCTGTGTGCACTCCAAAGACACCACCACCACCATAGCCCCTCCACTTGAGTCAGAGGAATTATTTTCCCATCCATTCCCAGACCTTAACAATGCACAGCCATTCTTGGCATCAGATGAGGAAGAGGAGGTAGCAATGGCCGCCACCCAGCGGTCTGACAACAGTACCCAGATCAGCCCAAGGAGGGTGGTCCCCGCTGTTGCTGCCTACTCCTAGGAGCAACTCATTTACAATGAACACCCATGGAAAAACAAAATAGTTTTCTATAAACGCTACATTGATGATCTACTACTAATCTGGGATGGCAGCCTGGATGAGATCATCGACTTCACCGCCCATCTGAATAACAGCAAGTTCAACCTCGTCTTCACAGCCAACTACTCCATGAGATCTATCGAATACCTGGACTTAGTCCTTTTCACCACAAAAAACATCATTGAAACTAAGACCTTTTTTAAAAAAAAAGTAGACGGCAACAGCTATTTGGACTGCCACAAAAAGTGGAAAAACAACATCCCCTTCAGTCAGTTTAAGCGCATTCGCCGGAACTGCACAAAGGACGAAGATTTCAAAAGACAAAGCAAGGTTATTGAAAAAAGATTTGATAATAAAGGGTACCCAGGTGCTGTCTTTAAGGCAGCTCTACGGCAGGCACAAGAACACACTCAGGAAGACTGCCTACCATCAGGAAGCAAACAACCGGCGATGAAGAAAACGGACCCAGACATCACCAAGAAGTATAAAACCTCCTTCATAACCACATTCAACACCAACCATAACATTCTGAGAAACATTTTTAAAAAACATCGGCAGATATTACAAGTGGATCCTTTTCTAACAAAACACATACAACCGGAGCCACACATAACCTTCAGAAGAGCACAAACAATTAAGAACCTTATTGCCCCCAGCCGTTTGCGCCCTCTAAAGAAAGACCCCCCTCCTATTTTGAGTCTATTTCCCAAGGTGGTTGGCAGTTATAAATGCGGACATGGCAGATGCAAGTGCTGCCTCAACATTTCAACCCGAATTACAAAGTTACGTAACAGGAGAAAACTTCCAAATAAAACATTTTTTGAATTGTTCATCAACTTTTGTCATTTATCTACTGGAGTGCACATGTGGACTGCAATATATTGGCCGCACCACCCTCACCCTAAGAGAGAGGATGAGCAAACACCACTGGAACATCATAAACGGCTTTCTCAAACACGGAGTCTCCCGGCACTTAATCCAGGCACACAATAAAGATCCAGGGGAACTCTCTCTGTTACCCATTGAAGCAATTCCAGCCACTGATGGGAACCGTTACCAAAAACTGAGGAGAAAAGAAATGTATTGGATTTTCAAACTCCAAACCATCGAACCATATGGTCTAAATGAATCCCTAGAGACCAACTGCTTCTAATCTCCCAACTCACGTAGTTACTCCTCATCAGCTCCAATATGCGCCACCCTCACCATCTCCCTATCCCACAATTTCCCCCTCCCTCTTACGCGCCCACACATCACTTCATATCTATTCCCAGCATAATAAAAGTTCACCTTACTCTTTTATTCACTCATCCTTTCATTTACTCATTCATCCCTTCATTCACTTTCACATTTATATTTATTTTTATTTATTATTTTTTATATATATATATATATATATATATATTTTAATATATTTTTTATATTTTCTCTTTATTTTATTTGTATTTATTTTCATATGTATTTATATTTATATATGTATTTACATCTATTTATATGTATATTCATTTGATTTTTACTTTCATTTCTATTTTTATTTTTCTCTTTTTTTCATTTTTCATTTCATTCTTATTTTATTTTTTGTTTATATTTTTCTTTTTTTGATATTTCTATATTTATCCATACATTCATCTGTCCATTCACCCATTTACCCATCCCAGATTCCTCCTCCATCTGTCATCCAGTCTCACCATTTTCCCCCAGCCCCCCCCCCTTTTCCCTTACAACCAGCTGCGCTGCATACACCTACACTACGCTATTAATATATCAGCCTGATCCACCCCACGTTCGGCCTGCCGCATCCAACTTAGTGCCACCCCCGGAGCACCAGCCTGAGCGCTCGATCGGCATAATATCACTGCAGCAAGAGGATTCCCCCCCGGCCTCCAGCGCACCAGCCGAACAGCGCCGCCCACAGAGGCTTCCCCCCAGTGACGTCACTGACCCAGTCCCCACCCCCCAAACTTCAAAAGCGCGCGCTCCCAGACACATGGTGAAGCGACACCAGATACAGCATCAGCTACTACAGCAGGAGTCCCCAGGTAAGCCATACTACAGCCCTATAGAACTTCAATGTCTCTTTTCCTCTACAGGTTCTACTCAACTCCCCTCATTTTTTATACCTAAATATTTACTTTGGGCCTCTTCACTCATATACTCCATTATTGACAGCTCATTTGAGCCACATTGCCGCTTCCCTCTGCAGCTTATCCTTATACATCCAGACAGTGGGCGTTTTTATTTTTATTCAATTATTTTATTCAATTGTGCTATCATCCTTTTATTCATTTAATCATCCTTCTTCCTCCTATAGCCACCCGGCCACCTTTTGCCTGTTGCCCCTTGCTGTTGGCGCCCCTAAGGTAAACCCTATACTTCCCTCCTGTTCCCCAATAAAAAAAATTAGGATTAATTACAAGCAGAGACTAGACCACCCAACATCACTATTCCAATAATACCGACATCTATCCACCACACTCCGTTTTATGTCGCCATATGACACCTCCCAAGCACCACATACTATATCATAGGGATGAGCGAACTCGAACTGTATAGTTCGGGTTCGTACCGAATTTTGGGGTGTCCGTGACACGGACCCGAACCCGGACATTTTCGTAAAAGTCCGGGTTCGGGTTCGGTGTTCGTCGCTTTCTTCGCGCTTTTGTGACTCTTTCTTGGCGCTTTTTGAAAGGCTGCAAAGCAGCCAATCAACAAGCGTCATACTACTTGCCCCAAGAGGCCATCACAGCCATGCCTACTATTGGCATGGCTGTGATTGGCCAGAGCACCATGTGACCCAGCCTCTATTTAAGCTGGAGTCACATAGCGCCGCCCGTCACTCTGCTCTGATTAGCGTAGGGAGAGGTTGCGGCTGCGACAGTAGGGCGAGATTAGGCAGATTAACTCCTCCAAAGGACTTGATTAACTGATCGATCTGCAGCTGTGGATCATTGAGCTGCTGATCCTCAATTGCTCACTGTTTTTAGGCTGCCCAGACCGTTTGTCAGTCACATTTTTCTGGGGTGATCGGCGGCCATTTTGTGTCTTGTGGTGCGCCAGCACAAGCTGCGACCAAGTGCATTTAACCCTCAATGGTGTGGTTGTTTTTTGGCTAAAGCCTACATCAGGGTGAAGCTGTCACACCAAGTGCATTTAACCAGCAATAGTCTGTTCATTTTTTGGCCATATACAAAATCAGGGGCAAGCTGCGCCTGTCACCAAGTGCATTTAACCCTCAATGGTGTGGTTGTTTTTTGGCTAAAGCCTACATCAGGGTGAAGCTGTCACACCAAGTGCATTTAACCAGCAATAGTCTGTTCTTTTTTTGGCCATATACTAAATCAGGGGCAAGCTGCGCCTGTCACCAAGTGCATTTAACCCTCAATGGTGTGGTTGTTTTTTGGCTAAAGCCTACATCAGGGTGAAGCTGTCACACCAAGTGCATTTAACCAGCAATAGTCTGTTTATTTTTTGGCCATATCCCAGTCTAATTCTGTCCTTAGTGCTGTAGCTGGGCGAGTTATTTAGTGTCCGTTCAAGCACATTTCTTGTTCTGGGTTGAAATACAATTCCCAATTTAGCAATTTCATAATTTAGTGGTTTCTGCTATATCAGAGCTATTTGAAATCTATCCCTAAAAGGGTATATAATATTCAAGGTGCACATTGGGTCATTCAGAATAACTTCACACACACCCGCTACTGTGTATTTCCAAGTCTAATTCTGGCACTAAACCCATACCTGTCACCCAGCGCCTAAATACTAGGCCTCAAATTTATATCCAGCTAAATCTGTTCCTAGTGCTGTAGCTGGGCGAGTTATTTAGTGTCCGTTCAAGCACATTTCTTGTTCTGGGTTGAAATACAATTCCCAATTTAGCAATTTCATAATTTAGTGGTTTCTGCTATATCAGAGCTATTTGAAATCTATCCCTAAAAGGGTATATAATATTCAAGGTGCACATTGGGTCATTCAGAATAACTTCACACACACCCGCTACTGTGTATTTCCAAGTCTAATTCTGGCACTAAACCCATACCTGTCACCCAGCGCCTAAATACTAGGCCTCAAATTTATATCCCGCTAAATCTGTCCTTAGTGCTGTAGCTGGGCGAGTTATTTAGTGTCCGTTCAAGCACATTTCTTGTTCTGGGTTGAAATACAATTCCCAATTTAGCAATTTCATAATTTAGTGGTTTCTGCTATATCAGAGCTATTTGAAATCTATCCCTAAAAGGGTATATAATATTCAAGGTGCACATTGGGTCATTCAGAATAACTTCACACACACCCGCTACTGTGTATTTCCAAGTCTAATTCTGGCACTAAACCCATACCTGTCACCCAGCGCCTAAATACTAGGCCTCAAATTTATATCCAGCTAAATCTGTCCCTAGTGCTGTAGCTGGGCGAGTTATTTAGTGTCCGTTCAAGCACATTTCTTGTTCTGGGTTGAAATACAATTCCCAATTTAGCAATTTCATAATTTAGTGGTTTCTGCTATATCAGAGCTATTTGAAATCTATCCCTAAAAGGGTATATAATATTCAAGGTGCACATTGGGTCATTCAGAATAACTTCACACACACCCGCTACTGTGTATTTCCAAGTCTAATTCTGGCACTAAACCCATACCTGTCACCCAGCGCCTAAATACTAGGCCTCAAATTTATATCCCGCTAAATCTCTCGTTACCGCTGTCCTGTTGTGGCTGGGAAAGTTATTTAGTGTCCGTCAAAGCACATTTTTTGTTCTGGGTTGAAATACAATTCCCAATTTAGCAATTTCATAATTTAGTCGTTTCTGCTATATCAGAGCTATTTGAAATCTATCCCTAAAAGGGTAGATCATATTGAAGGTGCACATAGGGTCATTCAGAATAACTTCACACACACGCTTCTGTGCATTTCCAAGTCTAATTCTGTCACTAAATCCATACCGGTCACCCAGCGCCTAAATACTAGGCCTCAAATTTATATCCCGCTGAATTTGAATACAATACATTGGGCCAAATAATATATTTGTTGTTGTGGTGAACCATAACAATGAGAAAAACATCTAGTAAGGGACGCGGACGTGGACATGGTCGTGGTGGTGTTAGTGGACCCTCTGGTGCTGGGAGAGGACGTGGCCGTTCTGCCACATCCACACGTCCTAGTGTACCAACTACCTCAGGTCCCAGTAGCCGCCAGAATTTACAGCGATATATGGTGGGGCCCAATGCCGTTCTAAGGATGGTAAGGCCTGAGCAGGTACAGGCATTAGTCAATTGGGTGGCCGACAGTGGATCCAGCACGTTCACATTATCTCCCACCCAGTCTTCTGCAGAAAGCGCACAGATGGCGCCTGAAAACCAACCCCATCAGTCTGTCACATCACCCCCATGCATACCAGGGAAACTGTCTCAGCCTCAAGTTATGCAGCAGTCTCTTATGCTGTTTGAAGACTCCGCTGGCAGGGTTTCCCAAGGGCATCCACCTAGCCCTTCCCCAGCGGTGAAAGACATAGAATGCACTGACGCACAACCACTTATGTTTCCTGATGATGAGGACATGGGAATACCACCTCAGCATGTCTCTGATGATGACGAAACACAGGTGCCAACTGCTGCGTCTTTCTGCAGTGTGCAGACTGAACAGGAGGTCAGGGATCAAGACTGGGTGGAAGACGATGCAGGGGACGATGAGGTCCTAGACCCCACATGGAATGAAGGTCGTGCCACTGACTTTCACAGTTCGGAGGAAGAGGCAGTGGTGAGACCGAGCCAACAGCGTAGCAAAAGAGGGAGCAGTGGGCAAAAGCAGAACACCCGCCGCCAAGAGACTCCGCCTGCTACTGACCGCCGCCATCTGGGACCGAGCACCCCAAAGGCAGCTTCAAGGAGTTCCCTAGCATGGCACTTCTTCAAACAATGTGCTGACGACAAGACCCGAGTGGTTTGCACGCTGTGCCATCAGAGCCTGAAGCGAGGCATTAACGTTCTGAACCTGAGCACAACCTGCATGACCAGGCACCTGCATGCAAAGCATGAACTGCAGTGGAGTAAACACCTTAAAACCAAGGAAGTCACTCAGGCTCCCCCTGCTACCTCTTCTGCTGCTGCCGCCTCGGCCTATTCTGCTGCTGCCGCCTCGGCCTCTTCCTCCGCCTCTGGAGGAACGTTGGCACCTGCCGCCCAGCAAACAGGGGATGTACCACCAACACCACCACCACCACCTCCGTCACCAAGCGTCTCAACCATGTCACACGCCAGCGTTCAGCTCTCCATCTCACAAACATTTGATAGAAAGCGTAAATTCCCACCTAGCCACCCTCGATCCCTGGCCCTGAATGCCAGCATTTCTAAACTACTGGCCTATGAAATGCTGTCATTTAGGCTGGTGGACACAGACAGCTTCAAACAGCTCATGTCGCTTGCTGTCCCACAGTATGTTGTTCCCAGCCGGCACTACTTCTCCAAGAGAGCCGTGCCTTCCCTGCACAACCAAGTATCCGATAAAATCAAGTGTGCACTGCGCAACGCCATCTGTGGCAAGGTCCACCTAACCACAGATACGTGGACCAGTAAGCACGGCCAGGGACGCTATATCTCCCTAACTGCACACTGGGTAAATGTAGTGGCAGCTGGGCCCCAGGCGGAGAGCTGTTTGGCGCACGTCCTTCCGCCGCCAAGGATCGCAGGGCAACATTCTTTGCCTCCTGTTGCCACCTCCTCCTTCTCGGCTTCCTCCTCCTCTTCTTCCACCTGCTCATCCAGTCAGCCACACACCTTCACCACCAACTTCAGCACAGCCCGGGGTAAACGTCAGCAGGCCATTCTGAAACTCATATGTTTGGGGGACAGGCCCCACACCGCACAGGAGTTGTGGCGGGGTATAGAACAACAGACCGACGAGTGGTTGCTGCCGGTGAGCCTCAAGCCCGGCCTGGTGGTGTGTGATAATGGGCGAAATCTCGTTGCAGCTCTGGGACTAGCCAATTTGACGCACATCCCTTGCTTGGCGCATGTGCTGAATTTGGTGGTGCAGAAGTTCATTCACAACTACCCCGACATGTCAGAGCTGCTGCATAAAGTGCGGGCCGTCTGTTCGCGCTTCCGGCGTTCACATCCTGCTGCTGCTCGCCTGTCTGCGCTACAGCGTAACTTCGGCCTTCCCGCTCACCGCCTCATATGCGACGTGCCCACCAGGTGGAACTCCACCTTGCACATGCTGGACAGACTGTGCGAGCAGCAGCAGGCCATAGTGGAGTTTCAGCTGCAGCACGCACGGGTCAGTCGCACTACAGAACAGCACCACTTCACCACCAATGACTGGGCCTCCATGCGAGACCTGTGTGCCCTGTTGCGCTGTTTCGAGTACTCCACCAACATGGCCAGTGGCGATGACACCGTTATCAGCGTTACAATACCACTTCTTTGTCTCCTTGAGAAAACACTTAGGGCGATGATGGAAGAGGAGGTGGCCCAGGAGGAGGAGGAGGAGGAGGAGGAAGAGGGGTCATTTTTAGCACTTTCAGGCCAGTCTCTTCGAAGTGACTCAGAGGGAGGTTTTTGGCAACAGCAGAGGCCAGGTACAAATGTGGCCAGCCAGGGCCCACTACTGGAGGACGAGGAGGACGAGGATGAGGAGGAGGTGGAGGAGGATGAGGATGAAGCATGGTCACAGCGGGGTGGCACCCAACGCAGCTCGGGTCCATCACTGGTGCGTGGCTGGGGGGAAAGGCAGGACGATGACGATACGCCTCCCACAGAGGACAGCTTGTCCTTACCCCTGGGCAGCCTGGCACACATGAGCGACTACATGCTGCAGTGCCTGCGCAACGACAGCAGAGTTGCCCACATTTTAACCTGTGCGGACTACTGGGTTGCCACCCTGCTGGATCCACGCTACAAAGACAATGTGCCCACCTTACTTCCTGCACTGGAGCGTGATAGGAAGATGCGCGAGTACAAGCGCACGTTGGTAGACGCGCTACTGAGAGCATTCCCAAATGTCACAGGGGAACAAGTGGAAGCCCAAGGCCAAGGCAGAGGAGGAGCAAGAGGTCGCCAAGGCAGCTGTGTCACGGCCAGCTCCTCTGAGGGCAGGGTTAGCATGGCAGAGATGTGGAAAACTTTTGTCAACACGCCACAGCTAACTGCACCACCACCTGATACGCAACGTGTTAGCAGGAGGCAACATTTCACTAACATGGTGGAACAGTACGTGTGCACACCCCTCCACGTACTGACTGATGGTTCGGCCCCATTCAACTTCTGGGTCTCTAAATTGTCCACGTGGCCAGAGCTAGCCTTTTATGCCTTGGAGGTGCTGGCCTGCCCGGCAGCCAGCGTTTTGTCTGAACGTGTATTCAGCACGGCAGGGGGCGTCATTACAGACAAACGCAGCCGCCTGTCTACAGCCAATGTGGACAAGCTGACGTTCATAAAAATTAACCAGGCATGGATCCCACAGGACCTGTCCGTCCCTTGTCCAGATTAGACATTAACTACCTCCCCATAACCATATATTATTGGACTCCAGGGCACTTCCTCATTCAATCCTATTTTTATTTTCATTTTACCATTATATTGCGAGGCTACCCAAAGTTGAATGAACCTCTCCTCTGCCTGTGTGCTAGGCCTAAATATATGCCAATGGACTGTTGCAGTGGTGGCTGACGTGAAGCCTCATTCTCTGCTATGACATGCAGACTGATTCTCTGCTGACATGAAGACAGATTCTCTGTTACGGGACCTCTCTGCTCTGCCTGTGTGCTAGGCCTAAATATATGCCAATGGACTGTTGCAGTGGTGGCTGACGTGAAGCCTCATTCTCTGCTATGACATGCAGACTGATTCTCTGCTGACATGAAGCCAGATTGTCTGTTACGGGACCTCTCTGCTCTGCCTGTGTGCTAGGCCTAAATATATGCCAATGGACTGTTGCAGTGGTGGCTGACGTGAAGCCTGATTCTCTGCTATGACATGCAGACTGATTCTCTGCTGACATGAAGCCAGATTGTCTGTTACGGGACCTCTCTGCTCTGCCTGTGTGCTAGGCCTAAATATATGCCAATGGACTGTTGCAGTGGTGGGTGACGTGAAGCCTCATTCTCTGCTATGACATGCAGACTGATTCTCTGCTGACATGAAGACAGATTCTCTGTTACGGGACCTCCCTCCTCTGCCTGGGTGCTGGGCCTAAATATATGCCAATGGACTGTTGCAGTGGTGGCTGACATGAAGCCTGATTCTCTGCTATGACATGCAGACTAATTCTCTGCTGACATGAAGCCAGATTGTCTGTTACGGGACCTCTCTCCTCTGCCTGGGTGCTGGGCCTAAATTTATGACAATGGACTGTTGCAGTGGTGGCTGACGTGAAGCCTGATTCTCTGCTATGACATGCAGACTGATTCTCTGCTGACATGAAGCCAGATTGTCTGTTACGGGACCTCTCTGCTCTGCCTGTGTGCTAGGCCTAAATATATGCCAATGGACTGTTGCAGTGGTGGCTGACGTGAAGCCTCATTCTCTGCTATGACATGCAGACTGATTCTCTGCTGACATGAAGCCAGATTGTCTGTTACGGGACCTCTCTGCTCTGCCTGTGTGCTAGGCCTAAATATATGCCAATGGACTGTTGCAGTGGTGGGTGACGTGAAGCCTCATTCTCTGCTATGACATGCAGACTGATTCTCTGCTGACATGAAGCCAGATTCTCTGTTACGGGACCTCTCTCCTCTGCCTGTGTGTGTGCTGGGCCTAAATATATGCCAATGGACTGTTGCAGTGGTGGCTGACGTGAAGCCTGATTCTCTGCTATGACATGCAGACTGATTCTCTGCTGACATGAAGCCAGATTGTCTGTTACGGGACCTCTCTCCTCTGCCTGTGTGTGTGCTGGGCCTAAATATATGCCAATGGACTGTTGCAGTGGTGGCTGACGTGAAGCCTCATTCTCTGCTATGACATGCAGACTAATTCTCTGCTGACATGAAGACAGATTCTCTGTTACGGGACCTCTCTCCTCTGCCTGGGTGCCGGGGCCTAAATATCTGAGAATGGACTGTTCCAGTGGTGGGTGACGGGAAGCCAGATTCTCTGCTATGGAACCTCTCTCCAATTGATTTTGGTTAATTTTTATTTATTTAATTTTTATTTTAATTCATTTGACTATCCACATTTGTTTGCAGGGGATTTACCTACATGTTGCTGCCTTTTGCAGCCCTCTAGCTCTTTCCTGGGCTGTTTTACAGCCTTTTTAGTGCCGAAAAGTTCGGGTCCCCATTGACTTCAATGGGGTTCGGGTTCGGGACGAAGTTCGGATCGGGTTCGGATCCCGAACCCGAACATTTCCGGGATGTTCGGCCGAACTTCTCGAACCCGAACATCCAGGTGTTCGCTCAACTCTACTATATCAGTATAATACCAATGCATATTGCATACTACGTTCTAACATTATACATCCTTCACACCATTCTCGTGCGTATGTACACATATATATATATATATATATATATATATATATACACCTCACTTAAACAGCGTCTAATTCAGACATTTTGGAGTACACTAAACCCTTGCCAATACAAGTGGTCAGAAACTGTCTTTGCGTTCACGTTTGGGCTAGCACTAGTTCCACCAACTATCCAAAATGTTAAAAACCCAACGTGCAATATATATATTTTTTATACACATATATATATATATTTTGTATATATATTTTTTTTATATTTTCATATGCTGTAAGTTTAATTGATTTATTCACTACAACTGAATTTTATGCGCATATATATATATATATATGTATTTCTCCCATAGATATTTTCTCCCCCCAACCGTGTGGGGGCCCTTTTTGTGGAGTTTCTGTTGTTTTTTTAACTTCGGCAACTCTTCCCCCCCTTTTCTTCTTTTTGTTGTTTCACTTTAGACTTGATAAAGGAGTTATAAACTCCGAAACGCGTTGTCAACTGAACAATAAATATTATTTATACCAAAAAACCTTGAAACTGTGGTCGTCCCTGTGCGCCAAAGAGGTACCCTATCGTGTGTTTTCGGACACAAATTACTCTTCTCCCCCTTAACAATACCAAGGAGTTTTTGGCAACTCCATCCCAAGGGATTGAACGGGTACCAGCAGCACGGACCTCCCTCACCCTCCCGACCTATTGTGTGTCTAAACCTGTTGTGCACGTACACCTGCACAACACTCAAAGGTGAGCACATTCAATCCATCACGGTTATCTGCGTATCATCGCTTACTACCCTATGAGCGCCTCTCCCTTCTCTCTTTTGCCTCAAATTCCTAGATCTCTAATGTCAGTGATGGTGAAGGTCACGATGATGACATGTCGATGGACGTCACGTGGGTGCCCACAAGAGAGGAAGAGGAGGGGAGTTCAGAGGGAGAGACAGAGCAGCAGATAGGGAGGAGAAGGAGGAGAAGGAGGAGAAGCAGGAAGAACTTGCATTGCACAGGAGGCAAAAAGCAGACTGCAAATGTATCTGGAAGCGAGCCATCCACCATGCACAGTAACATCTTGCCCTCCCAGGTTTCTGGCATATGACTCCCCAGTGTGTTTTTTTTTTTTAACTTGTCAGCTAGTAACATATGAGGCCGAAAAAAGACATTTGTCCATCCAGTTCAGCCTGTTATCCTGCAAGTTGATCCAGAGGAAGGCAAAAAAAACAAAAAACTCTGAGGTAGAAGCCAATTTTCACCACTTAAGAGGAAAATAATTCCTTCCCGACTCCATTCAGGCAATCAGACTAACTCCCTGGATCAACGACCCCTCTCTACTAGCTATAGCCTGTAATATTATTACACTCCAGAAATACATCCAGGCCCAGCTTGAACTCTTTTAGTGAACTTGTGAATCGAGAGCAAGGCAGGTGGTTTATCTCCACAACCAGAAAAGAGTGTGTACTCAGTGGTCAAGTTCAAGAAGATTGTATTTACTATAGATTATTGAAGGCAGGTTAATGGTGAGATAATAGGGGTAAATACAAGCAAAATATTCAGAATAACGTAAACAATTCAAGTCAAATGGTACAACAATTTTCACAGTTTCTACATCCGTATTTGCAGTGCAAACACTCAATAAGCAATAGTCCCACAAACTGTCTCTAACTGACCCTAATCTGTACAACTGGGTGTGCAACCTCTTGTTCGGTGGGGCCTGATGTAATCCCTTTCTTCCAGTGAACGCAGGATCTGTAACAATGAAATCCTCCTCAGCAGGCTGGGAAACCAGTTGGATATAATGGAGTTCAACAGCAGATGTGCTTTAGCACTCTGATCGTCCTGCAGAATGTATATAGGTCATCAATATCAGATCGGTGGGCGTCCGACACCCCCCCCCCCCCCCCGGTCAGCTGTTTGAAGAGGAGGTAAGCGCAGTGCCAGCGCTGCCTCCTCTTTGTTGTTTACCTTCTCGCCGTTGCATCTGCAGTGGTGAGCAAGTGTAATTACACCCAAGCTGTCCCATTCATTTCAATCGGACAGCTTGGGTGTAATTACTCCTGCTCATCACTGCAGATGCAACAGCGAGAAAGTAAACAGTGAAGAAGAGGCAGTGCTGGCACTGCGCGTGCCTCCTCTTCAAACAGCTGATTGGTGGGGGTGCCGGATGTCGGACCCCCACCGATCTGATATTGATGACCTATCCTGAGGATAGGTCATCAACAAAAATAACTTGGACAACCCCTTTAATAACCACCCTCTGTTTTCTATTACTGAGCCAGTAAGGCCTCTTTCACACAGGCGTTGCGGGTGACATGCAGTAAAAGATGCGGGTGCTTTGTGGGAAAATGAGCGATTTTTTTCCCCCCCGTAAGTGCAAAGTGTTTTAATGCGTTTTGCACGCGCGTGAGAAAAATCGGCATGTTTGGTACTCAGACCTGAACCCGGACTTCTTTACAGAAGTTCAGGTTTGGGATCGGTGTTGTGCGAATTGTATTATTTTCCCATATAACATGGTTATAAGGGAAAATTATAGCATTTTTAATACAGAATTCAAAGTAAATTAGGATTGAGGGGTTAAAAAAATAAATAAATAAAGATTCAACTCACCTTATCCACTTGTTTGCACAGCCCGGCTTGTCTTCATTCTTCTTCTTTGAGGGCCTGGGAGGAAAAGGACCTTTGGTGACATCACTGCGCTCATCACATGGTTCAATACCATGGTGATGGGCCATGTGAGGCCAGGTGATGGCTCTACGCTCATCACATGGTCCATCACATGGTCCATCACCATGATGATGGGCCATGTGATGAGTGCAATGACGTCACCAAAGGTACTTTTCTCCCAGGTCCTCAAAGAAGAAGAGAGAAGACAAGCCGGGCTGCGCAAACAAGTGGATGAGGTGAGTTAAAAAAAAAAAATATTTTTTTTAACCCCTCCATCCCTAATTTACTTTGTATTCTGTATTAAGGATGCTATTATTTTCCCTTATATCCATGTTATAAGGGAAAATAATAAAGATCGGGTCCCCATCCCGATTATCACCTGGCAACCATGCGTGAAAATCACACCGCATCCGCACTTGCTTGCGAATGCTTGCGATTTTCACACAGCCCCATTCACTTCTATGGGGCCTGCATTGCGTGAAAACCGCACAATATATAGCATGCTGCGATTTTCACGCAATGCACAAGTGAGGCATAAAAATCACTGCTCATGTGCACAGCCCCATAGAAATTAATAGGTCCGGATTCTGTGCGGGCGCAATGTGTTCATCTCACGCATTGCACCCTCGCGGAAAACTCTCCTGTGGAAAAGGAGCCTTACTTACCCACATACAGACATTTTCTCCCAGTCCAAGCATTCACATTTTATATACTAACCTTTTATATACAGTGTCAAATGCTTTGGAGAAGCCCAGATACACTGTACAACATCCATTGATTCGCCGCTGTCAAGTCTAGAACCTATCTCCTCATAGAAACTGATTAAATTAGTCTGAGATGACCATTCTCTTATTAAGCCATGCTGATATGGCGTTAATTGCTTATTTTTATTGAGGTGCTCCAAGATAGCATCTATTACAAAACCTTAAGTTTACCCACGACAGATGTTAAACTTACCGGCCTATAGTTTCCGGGCTCTGTTTTTGGACCCTTTTTGAATATTGGCACAACATTTGCTATGTTCCAATCCTGTGGAGCACTCCCTGTCAGTATAAAGTCCTTAAATATCAGAAATAAGGGTCTGGCTATGACATTACTTAATTCTCTTAGGATACGGGTGTTTATGCCACCCAGCCCTGGCGATTTGTCAGACAGGACACTTTTAAAGGGACACTTCTAAAGGGCAATTTACTTTTACATTCTGCATTTCATGTGACAGTTTATTTTCTTCAGTGAATACAGTAGAGAAAAAAATATTTAATAGCTTTCTCCTCATCGCTCTCTGCTACTCCCCCCTCTTCACTCTGTAGAGGGCCAACACCTTCAGATTTATACTTTTTACCAATTATATAATTGAAGAACATTTTAGGGTTAGTTTTACTCTCTATGACAATTAATCTCTCGGTCTCTAGTTTGGCCACTTTTATTTGTTTTTTACATATTCTATTTTTTTCAGTGCTTCCTCGCTACCCTCCTGTTTTAGTGATTTAAATGCTTTATTTTTTTCATTAATTGTCTTCTTTACAGTTCTATTTATCCACATTGCTTTCTTCTTGTTCCTTAACCTGTATTCCCATAAGGTATGTATCTCTTACAATTTGATTTTTGGATGCTTTTAAAAATATCCAATTTTCTGGCAGTATTTTTATTTTTTAGGACTCTGTACCAGTTAGTTAGGCCTATGGCCTCTCTTAGGTTGCTAAATTTTGCTTTTTTGAAGTTTGGTAATTTTGTTCCTCCCTGAAGAAACACCTTTTTTTAATGATAATTGGAAGGTTATTACTTTATGGTCATTATTTCCCAGGTGTCCCACAAGCTGCACATCTGTTGTTCTGTCAGGTCTATTGGTTAATACTAAGTCTATTATGTCCGTCCCTTTAGTCGGGTCCTGAACCAGTTGGAAAAGGTAATTGTCATTGGTTATTGCCAAGAACCTGTTTCCTTTATGAGATGTGCAGGTTTCAGTTTAACAGTCTATATCTGGGTAGTTGAAGTCCCCCATAATAACAACCTCATTATAATTTGCCACCTCGTCTATCTCGTTTAGTAGCAGATTTTCTGTGGCTTTAGACAGGACTTTACATAAAGGCAGACCCCTCCCCCTCTCCGGTTTTGGCAATCCTTTCTAAACAGACAGTAACCCTGTACATTAACTTCCCAGTCATAGCTATCATCCAGCCATGTCTCAGTTATTCACACTATGTCGTAGTCCTCATCACATGTCACTAATTCCAGTTACCCAGTTTTATTAGTCAGGCTTCTGGCATTAGTACACTACGTGCAGAATTATTAGGCAAATGAGTATTTTGACCACATCATCCTCTTTATGCATGTTGTCTTACTCCAAGCTGTATAGGCTCGAAAGCCTACTACCAATTAAACATATTAGGTGATGTGCATCTCTGTAATGAGAAGGGGTGTGGTCTAATGACATCAACACCCTATATCAGGTGTGCATAATTATTAGGCAACTTCCTTTCCTTTGGCAAAATGGGTCAAAAGAAGGACTTGACAGGCTCAGAAAAGTCAAAAATAGTGAGATATCTTGCAGAGGGATGCAGCACTCTTAAAATTGCAAAGCTTCTGAAGCGTGATCATCGAACAATCAAACGTTTCATTCAAAATAGTCAACAGGGTCGCAAGAAGCGTGTGGAAAAACCAAGGCGCAAAATAACTGCCCATGAACTGAGAAAAGTCAAGCGTGCAGCTGCCAAGATACCACTTGCCACCAGTTTGGCCATATTTCAGAGCTGCAACATCACTGGAGTGCCCAAAAGCACAAGGTGTGCAATACTCAGAGACATGGCCAAGGTAAGAAAGGCTGAAAGACGACCACCACTGAACAAGACACACAAGCTGAAACGTCAAGACTGGGCCAAGAAATATCTCAAGACTGATTTTTCTAAGGTTTTATGGACTGATGAAATGAGAGTGAGTCTTAAATGGGCCAGGTGGCTGGATTGGTAAAGGGCAGAGAGCTCCAGTCCGACTCAGACGCCAGCAAGGTGGAGGTGGAGTACTGGTTTGGGCTGGTATCATCAAAGATGAGCTTGTGGGGCCTTTTCGGGTTGAGGATGGAGTCAAGCTCAACTCCCAGTCCTATTGCCAGTTTCTGGAAGACACCTTCTTCAAGCAGTGGTACAGGAAGAAGTCTGCAAGGTAAGAAAAACATGATTTTCATGCAGGACAATGCTCCATCACACGCGTCCAAGTACTCCACAACGTGGCTGGCAAGAAAGGGTATAAAAGAAGAAAATCTAATGACATGGCCTCCTTGTTCACCTGATCTGAACCCCATTGAGAACCTGTGGTCCATCATCAAATGTGAGATTTACAAGGAGGGAAAACAGTACACCTCTCTGAACAGTGTCTGGGAGGCTGTGGTTGCTGCTGCACGCAATGTTGATGGTGAACAGATCAAAACACTGACAGAATCCATGGATGGCAGGCTTTTGAGTGTCCTTGCAAAGAAAGGTGGCTATATTGGTCACTGATTTGTTTTTGTTTTGTTTTTGAATGTCAGAAATGTATATTTGTGAATGTTGAGATGTTATATTGGTTTCACTGGTAAAAATAACTAATTCAAATGGGTATATATTTGTTTTTTGTTAAGTTGCCTAATAATTATGTACAGTAATAGTCACCTGCACACACAGATATCCCCCTAAAATAGCTAAAACTAAAAATAAACTAAAAACTACTTCCAAAAATATCCAGCTTTGATATTAATTAGTTTTTTGGGTTCATTGAGAACATGGTTGTTGTTCAATAATAAAATTAATCCTCAAAAATACAACTTGCCTAATAATTCTGCACTCCCTGTATACATACATTTGAGAAGTTTATGCATATTTTTTTTACCCTACACATTTCCTTCTGAACTGTTCTAGTCCCTCCATCCATTCCTCCACCAGTCCCATTACCTTGCCCCCAGTCTCTATCTTCCTCTCCTATAATTAATTTACCCTCCCCCAGTCCCTATTTTAAACACTCCTCCAACCTTTTAGCCATCTTCTCTCTCAACACAGCTGCCCCTTCCCCATTTAGGTGGGCTATTCAATTTAATGGCAGGCGACCCTGAAAAATCTTCAGTTCATATTTGCAGCCACCAAATACTTTATAGAAGTGCACAAATAGTCCCACAACATGGACAGTGACATACTATAGGGGAATCAATTACAAAAATTCCAACAAAAAAATATGTATCTTAATCAGAGGACATTTTTATATGTCTTAAAGGGAAATTCTCTAAAATGTGCCCTGTTGGAGCGTAGAAAAATGTTATTTTAGACCACTGGAGTACGGGCCTTAAAAATTTGGTATTCATCTGACATTAAAGAAATTCTTATTATGTGGCTCGAGGTACGTACATTAGTCAATGGATAAAATTTTTACTGTTGGCCACTGGACTACAGGCCCCAAACATTAGGCATTCACCGGACAGAAAATATCATGTGATTATGTGGCTGGAGGTAAATTAAACAGTCAATTGATATAAATTTTACTGCAGGCCTGTACAAATACAGGTCAAATACATATGTTTAAAATAAATAAAAATATTAAATTGTATTAAAAAAATGGCTAACAAAATCCACCCTCTTGAAAAAAAAAAAAGATAATCTGTGGTCGTCACTGGTCTTGAATTCTTCCGAGGCCCCAACAATTTTTCATTCACCATACAGAAAAGAACAAGTAAGTATATGGCTGGAGGTAGATTTCACGGTCATTGGATATCGATTTTACAGCAGGCCAGTGGACTACAGGCCCCAAAAATAATTAATTCACCGTACAGAAAGTAACAAGTAAGTATGTGGCTGGAGGAAGATTACACGGTTATTGGATATCAATTTTACAGCAGGCCATTGGACTACAGGCCCCAGAAATTATGCATTCACGTGTAATTATGTTGACGGAGGTAAATTAGACGGTCAATGGCTATCAATTTTACTGAAGGCCAGTACAAATACAGTTCAAATACATATGTTTAAAAGAACTAAAAATATGAAATTGGATTAAAAATATGGCTAACAAAATCTCCCCTCTTGAAAAATACCTTAATGATAATAGTTGAAACACGTGGTCGTCACAGGTGTTGAATTCCTCTGAGGCCCAAAACATTAGGCATTCGACGGACAGAAAATTACTTTTATGCCTCATTTTTTACATAAGACAGGAACCATTCTTTGTTCTTTGTGTTGTAAGATATGTGTGGGCTGGCATGAGGAAATTCAATTAAATGTGGTCATCGCAGATGTTCAATTCCTCCGAGATCCATGCCTCATTCATTTTGAGAAATGTGAGGTAGTCCACACTGTTTTTAGCTAGGCATGTGAGCTTATCGGTCACGATCCCCCCCTGCTGCGCTGAACGTCCTTTCAGACAGGACACTGGACGAGGGGCAAGCCAAGAGTTCCATGTCAAATTGTGCCAGCTCTGGCCACGAGTCAAGCCTGCACACACAGTAGTCCCGGGGTTCCTCGCTTCTCATAGCATCTAAATGGGCCGTTAAAACGATGTAGTTGAACACATGTCAGTCTAGGCGTTCTCTAAGTCTGGATCTGAAGGGCGGCTGTCGATGGGTTGGCTGCAAGAATGATCTCATATCCGAAGTGACCAACACATCTTCAAACTGCCCTCTTCTTGCATGCGTTATTGGATTGGTACCCGCAACTGTATCTCTGTGCGTGGAAATTCCTCTGCCAGCGCCCGCAAAAGCAGAATGCATCATTTTTCGAAGCAATGCCTGGAAGTGCTGCAATCCGATAGCCCTCTGTCATTTTGTGTTTGTACCGGGGGTCTTAGTACATTTCCACTCAGTACTGGTCTTTGCACTTTATGCTTTTTATGCGGAGGTCCCTCTTCAAACACTGGAGCATGAAGGCCCTCATTTGCACTAAACTGGAAGCGGTGGAGTGGCCTGGCTCCTGTTCATCGTCCAGGATAATGTCATCCTCGGTCTCCTCCACCCAACCACGGAAAACACCAGGGATCCCAGAAAAGTTTAAAGTATGCTCTTCTTGCTCCTCCTCCTCTGCCCTGGCACCATCCTACTCTGACTCCTCTTCAGACTCTTGCTTAATTGTCTCAGATGGAGTAGCCCCCCCCCTGGAAATTCATCCAGCATTGATACTTCCTCATCTTCCTGTTCCTGTTCCTCGACTGCTTAATAAATGACCCGAAAGAAAGCGTAAGGTATGATGTCATTGATGGCACCTTGGCTTCAACTCACCAGTTTGGTGATCTCATCAAATAGCTGCAGAAGTTGGCATGTGGCGTGCGTGAGCAGCCACTGGTGCGGTGAAAAAAAAAAAAAAAAAAAACAAGCTCCCCAGAACCTGTCCTGCCACAGAGTTCATACAGGTAGTCGTTAACTGCACATTTCTGCTGGAGCAGCCTATCAAGTATATACAATACAAGGTGGAGTTCCAGCGCGTCGGGCATTCACAAATCAGACATCTGTCGGGCAGGTGGTATCACTGCTGAGCATCAGCAAGGCGAACCATGGCCGTGTAAGATCTTCTAAAATGGCCAGAGATTTTCCTGGCCTGCCGCAAGAAGTCCTGGACCCCTAGGTATTTTGCAACATATCGCTGCACCACTAAGTGTGCCAATGGCCACTAATTTTCTAAAGGCCTATGAGTCTACCAGTTTATATGGCAGTAGTCGGTGGGCTTGCAGTTCCAACAAGCCAGCAACCAGCCATTGGGAAAGAGGGATATCCAGCGTGGAAGGTGTAGTGGAGGAGAAATGGGAGGAGAGAGGAGAAGGAGAAGAGGCAGGACGTGGAGCGCAGGCAGTGTGGCTTTGTCGGTTCTGATGGTGTTGCTCCCACTGGGCTTGGTGATGGGAAGCCAGGTGCCTTCTTAAGGCAGTCGTCCCTAGGTGAGTGTTGGGGTTATCGCGACTTATGCATTGACAGAACAGGCTGCAGATGGCAACACTATTGTCAGCAGCGGACATGTTAAAAAAAGCCCACACTGCAGAGCCATGTGCCGGCGTCCTGGGAGCGCAAGATGTGACCCTACATGGTGGATGGCTCATTCCAGATACATTAGCAGTCTGCTTTTTTGCCCCCTATGCACTGTAAGTTCTGCCTGCTTCTCCTCCTTCTCCTCCCTATCTGCTGTTCCGTTTCTCCCTCTGAACTCCCCTCCTCTTCCTCTCCTGTGGGCACCAATTGACGTTTATTGACAGGTCATCATTGTGACCTTCACCACCACTGACATTAGAGATCTCAGAGTGGGCAGCAACTGCGGGGACCACCCTCCTTGGGCAGATCTGGTTACTGTATTTAGACTGCTGGGTTTTAACCATAGATACCTTCTCTTTCTGATCCGATGCCAAGAATGGCTGTGCATCTGTAAGGTCTTGTAATGGAGTGCAAGGCTTACTGAGCCACTCAACCAACTCTGGTAGCGCAGCAGAACCACAAACCAATACTACACTATCCAAATGCACTATATAGAAAGTATATTATTGGTATATCACACCGCTGCCTCAATCAGTTTTTTGTGGGGGCAACGGGTATATCATACCAGTTGAAATTATTTGTTCCAATAGCGTTTGTCACTCTGTGTAGCTGAGGTAATGCAGCTAAACCGCAAACAAATGCTGCACTACCCAAATGTGCTATATATAAAGTATATTATGGGTATATCATACCCCTGCCTCAATCATTTTTTTGTTATTGGGCAACTGGTAATATCACACCAGTTGAAATTATTTGTTCCAAGAGCGTTTGCCACTCTGTATAGCTGCAGTATTGCTGCAGAAATGCACACAACTGCTGCATAGTACAAATGCACTATAATATACTTTCTATGTTTTAAAGTATATTCTAAGTATATCACAACTCTCAGTAAGGTGGTCTCTCTCTAAGGAGAGTTAGTTACCCCCTGACCCAGACACAGGCCTCTCACCCAGTTGAGCCAATAATCTCTGCTCTGCACTGGTAAAACTGCTGTCTTCAGATGAGGTGCTGGCTTATTTAATATCCAAGTCCTGTCTCAAGGCTTATTCTAATAGCTGAACATTGACTTATAGGATAGCAGGTGGCATTAGAAGCAGAGCTTGTAAAGAGCTAATTTGCATCCTTTCCATGGCACACCTATACCAGTCCTTAAAATGACTTTTGTGGCCCTATTAGCTAGTGTTTGATGTCTCTAACAGTTTGATCCTGCTCCACACAGCAACCTCTCCCTGCACTGGCAAAAGACTTAATGTAAAATGGCGGCCAGATCGGGATTATTTATAAGGTAGGGGATGTATCCATGTGCTGAAATGTCTCAATTGGCTGTCCTGTACCACCTGATGGATGTGTCATGGGTCAAAATTATTCACAATCTGAAAGAATATGGCGCCAGCGGACCTCGTTATATGTTCGCCCATTCAGCAAACCGCGAATGAGCAAAGTTCCCCGAGAAATGACCGCCAGGCGACCTGCAAGGCCATCTCTGTGTGAATCAGGCCTTCGTGGTAGAATATCTGCTAGAAAACCACTGCTAAGGACAGGCAACAAGCAGAAGAGACTTGTTTGGGATAAAAAACACAAGGAATGGAGATTAGACCAGTGGAAATCTGTGCTTTGGTCCAAATTTGAGATCTTTGGTTCCAACTACTGTGTCTTTGTGCGACGCAGAAAAGGTGAACGGATGGACTCTACATGCCTGGTTCCCACCGTGAAGCATGGAGGAGGAGGTGTGATGGTGTGGGGGTGCTTTGCTGAAGACACTGATGGGGATTTATGCAAAATTGAAGGCATACTGAACCAGCATGGCTACCACAGCATCTTGCAGCGGCATGCTATTCCATCCGGTTTGCGTTTAGTTGGACCATCATTTATTTTTCAACAGGACAATGACCCCAAAAACACCTCCAGGCTGTGTAAGGGCAATTTGACCACGAAGGAGAGTGATGGGGTGCTGCACCAGATGACCTGGCCTCCACAGTCACCGGACCTGAACCCAATCAAGATGGTTTGGGGTGAGCTGGACCGCAGAGTGAAGGAAAAAGGGCCAACAAGTGCTAAGCATCTCTGGGAACTCCTTCAAGACTGTTGGAAGACCATTTCAGGTGACTACCTCTTGAAGCTCATCAAGAGAATGCCAAGAGTGTGCAAAGCAGTAATCAAAGCAAAAGATGGCTACTTTGAAGAACCTAGAATATGACATATTTTCAGTTGTTTCACACTTTTGTGTTATGTATATAATTCCACATGTGTTAATTCATAGTTTTGATGCCTTCAGTGTGAATCTACAATTTTCATAGTCATGAAAATAAAGAAAACTGAATGAGAAGGTGTGTCCAAACTTTTGGTCTGTACTGTATGTATTTGACATCTATTTGTACTGGCGTGCAGTAAAATTGATATCTAATGACTGTCTAATATACCTCCAGTCACATAATTACTTGGGCTTTTCTGTCCGGTGAATGCCTAATGTTTGGGGCCTGTACTACACTGGCCTGCAGTAAAATTAATATTGAATAGCCATCTAATATACCTCTAGCCACATAATCACTTGATCATTTACAGTATGTACGGTGAATGCATAATTTTGGGGGCCTGTAATCTAACTGGCCAAAATTAAAATTGTTATAAGGTGACCGCCTAATGTACCTCCATCCATATTATTGATTGTTCTTATTTGTCCGGTGAATGCCTAATGTTTGTGACCTGTCCTACACTGGCCTGCAGTAAAATTGATATTAAATGACCTTCTAATATACCTCCAGCCACATAATTACTTGTTATTGTCTGCCTGTTGAATACGTAATGTTTGGGACCTCGGAGAAATTCAACACCTGTTGAAGACGACTACGTGTTATCGAATTTCAACTATTATCATTTAAACTTTTTTCGAGAGGGGGTTTCGTTAGACCATGTTTTTAATTCAATTTAATGTTTTTTGTTTTTATAAACATATGTATTTGACATCTATTTGTAAAGATTGGGTAGAACCGGCACTCAACAGTCAGAATACACGTGGAAATTGAATAAAAATATTTATTAAACAATAAACACTATATCCTGTGTGCACCAGGGTAAAATTCATATAAATTCATTTAGATTTTTGTGCCCTAGAAATATATATTCTTCTGGTTGACACATATGTTATATATGCTTTTTATATGCTTTTTATATGAATTTTACCCTGGTGCACACAGGATATAGTGTTTATTGTTTAATAAATATTTTTATTCAATTTCCACGTGTATTCCGACTGTTGAGTGCCGGTTCTACCCAATCTTTACTATATCCACCAGAATCAGGGGGTGCTTCTTTGAACCCGTGCACCTGTCGTGTCAAATCAGAGTGAGCCACCTGCATAGTACTCCTTGCAAACCACTTTGACATCTATTTGTACTGGCCTGCAGTAAAATTGATATCCAATGACCGTCTAATATACCTCTAGCCACATAATCACTTGATCATTTACAGTATGTACGGTGAATGCATAATTTTTGGGGCCTGTAATCTAATTGGCCAAAATTAAAATTGTTATAAGGTGACCGCCTAATTTACCTCCAGCCACATTATCAATTGTGCTTTTCTGTACGGTGAATGAATTATTTTTGGGGCCTGTAGTCCACTGGCCTGTTGTAATATTGATATCCATTGACAAATATACCTCCGGCCACATAATTACTTGATCATTTATGTACGTTGAATGCTTCATTTTTGTGGCCTGTAATCTAACTGTCCAATAGTAAAATTGCTATAAGGTGGCCGCCTAATGTACCTCCATCCATATTATCAATTGTTCTTATTTGTCCGGTGAATGCCTAATGTTTGTGACCTGTCCTACACTGGCCTGCAGTAAAATTGATATTAAATGACCTTCTAATATACCTCCAGCCACATAATTACTTGTTATTGTCTGTCTGTTGAATGCCTAATGTTTGGGACCTCAGAGGAATTCAACACCTGTTAAAGACGACTACGTGTTATCGAATTTCAACTATTATCATTTGAAGTTTTTTCGAGAGGGGGTTTCGTTAGACCATGTTTTTAATTCAATTTAATATTTTTTGTTTTTATAAACATATGTATTTGACATCTATTTGTACTGGCCTGCAGTAAAATAGATATCCAATGACCGTCTAATATATCTCCAGCCACATATTCAATTGATGTTTTCTGTCAGGTGAATGCCAAAATTTTGGGGCCTGTACTCCTTTGGCATAAAAAAATAAAAAATTCTAGGCTCCAGCAGGGCACATTTCTGAGAATTTCGCATAAAGACGCATAAAAATGGCCCCTGATTAAAATACATATTTTTGCCATTGATCCCCCTGTGGTATGTCACTGTCCATGTTGTGGGACGATTTGTGCACTTCTAGTAAGTATTTGGTTGCTGTAAATATGACCTGAAGGTTTTTCAGGTTCGCCTGCCATTAAAGTGAATCTGGCCCACCTCAAACTTGCAGTTTGCGAACATTTGATCACGTTCACGGGATCACGTTTGCGAATCGTCCTAGCCGATGTTCGTCCATCACTACAGCTTGGACATTCAGTAGTTGTAAGGCACTGAGGGATCATTAAGGATGCTGACACGGTCTGCTATGTACTCCTTCACCATCTTCCAAAAATTTTGCCTCCTTATGACACTAGGCCGTGCATCAGGGTGAGGGTGCTGGCGGGTGTCATGAAACTTGCCCAGGCTTTGGAGAGTGCTGCCCTGCCTCTGTTGGAACTGCTGTGTGTTCCCCTTGTCTTCCCTCCTCGGTTGGCCAAGGAACTACAGACTCTGCCGCCAGCTTTGTCCGATGGAATTTTTGGAGCAATTTTTCAACAAGGATCTTCTGGTATTGTCCAGTTTTGCTCGTCCTCTCCACCATAGGAATGAGAGATGAGAAGTTCTTTTTGTAGCAGGGGTTGAGAAGAGTGAACAACCAGTAATCCATGTTGTCTAAAATGCGTAAATCACGCGGGTCGTGGGAAAGGCAGCCTAACATGAAGTCAGCCATGTGTGCCAGAGTACCAACAGGCAAGACTTTGCTGGAGTCATCAGGAGGATCACTCTCAATCTCCTCATCCTCTTTCTCCACTTCTGCCAATCCACGCTGAACAGATGGAATTAAACTTCCATGGGTACTACCCTCTGTAACGGAAGTAACCGTCTCCTGCTCCTCCTCCTTCTCATCTTCATTGTCCAATTCGCACTGAGAAGACAAACTAAGAGAGGCCTGGCTATCACCACCCTGTGTAATATCTTCCCCCATTTCCACCTCTTACACATGCAAAGTGTTGTCCTTAATTGTGAGCACCGAGTGTTTGAGTAGACACAGAAGTGGGATGGTTATGCTGATAATAGCGTTATCGCCGCTCACCATCTGTGTTGATTCCTCAAAGTTTCTTAAAACCTCACAGAGGTCAGAAATCCATGCCCACTCCTCGCTTGTGAAGAGCAGAAGCTGACTGGAAAGGTGATGACCATGTTGCAGCTGGTATTCCACTACTGCCCTCTGCTGCTCACAAAGCCTGGCCAACATGTGGAACGTGGAGTCCTAGCCCATGGTCACGTCACACAACAGCCGGTGAGCTGGCAATTTTAAGTGCTGCTGAAGCATTGACAGACTGGCTGAAGCTGTTGGTGACTTGCAGAAATATGCACACACGCGGCATATCTTCACCAGTAGCTCAGGCAAATTGGGGTAGGTTTTAAGAAACCAGTGATCCACAAGTTTGAACACTTGGGCTAGGCATGGGATGTGTCTGAACTTGCCAAGCTCTAAAGCCGCCACCAAGTTACAGCCATTATCATACACAACCATGCCTGGTTCTAGGTCTAGTGGCGAGAGCTACAGCTCAGTCTGGTCTTTTATCCCCTACCAAAGCTCTGCAGCGGTGTGCTGTTTGTCCCCTAAGCATATCAGCTTAAGCGCTACACTGCTTCCAGCTACCAACTGATGACTGACTAGTGCTGCACGCGGATAATTCGGAGGTGGAAGTGGAGGAGGAGGCGGAGTAGGAGAAGTGGGGGTTGGAGCCACTAACATAGGTGCTGGCAGAAACCCTGATGGAAGTAGGGCTTGCAATTCTTGGCATCGGTAGCAGCTGTGCCATTCCAGGGTATGTCTCGCTACCGGCCTCCACAACGTTCACCCAGTGTGCCGTCAGGGAAATGTAGCATCCCTGGCCGAATGCACTTGTCCATATGTCTGAGGTTAAGTGACCGTCCCAGTAATTGCGTTGGTCAGGGCACGTGTAATGTTGCGGGACACATGTTGGTGTAAGGCGGGCAGGGCACACCTTTAAAAATTGTGGCGGCTGGGGACTGCGTAATGCATGACTGCTGCTGATATCAAGCTGCAGAAGACCTCAGTGTCCACAAGCCTAAATGGCAACTTTCAAGGGCCAGTAATTTGGAAAGCCGCACATTTAGTGCTATGGCCTGTGGGTGGGTGGCTCGGTATTTGTGCTTGCGTTCAAATGCCTGGAGTAAGGACATTTGTATGCTGCGCTGGGACATGGAAGTAGACGTGGTTGCTGATGGTGCTTGCAAAGGTCTAGGTGCAGAGCAGAATGCATCTGAGCCTGTGCCTTCGACATGGAATTGGCCAGCACGTAACACAGTTGAAAAGGAGGCAGTAGTGTGACCCGTAGACACAGATTGTGGACCCAGGCGTTCGTCCCACTTATTTCGGTTGGCGGATCATACTGGTGGTGGTGAGGTTGCTAGTGTTCACGCCCTGGCTCATTTTTGTATGGCACAGGTTGCAAACTAATATTCTTTTGTCATCCGCTCTTTCCTCAAAAAAGTGCCATACTGCCTTTGTACTGCTGTCCTCACTCGGCTTTCCACCTTTGCAAGTTGGGTCAGTGACCTCATCGTCCACTACCTCCTCTTCCACTTCCTCACTCCGATCAACCTCCTAACTTGTTGACCTAACAACAACCTCAGTGATTGACAACTGTGTCTCATCCTCTTCATCAACCTCTTGAGACAGTAATTGCGTTTGACTCATTGGCAGCTGTGTCTCATCATCATCCACCTCATTAAACACTAATTGCCGTTCCCCACTGTCTTATTCTTGTGACTGTGGATGTTCAAGAGGTTGGGATCAAGGCACAAGATCTAATTTCCCTCTTCAAGCCTGCTTGGCAAGAGGGACAAATCAAGTAATGGTGATGAAAAGAGGTCCTCGGAATATCCAAGTGTGGGATCACTTGTTTGGCCAGACTGTAAATGGTGGGAGGACAGAGGATCATGGTGAGGATTGTGTTGACACTCCTGGCTACTGAGACTGGACTTGGTGGAAGACAGTGTGGTGCTTAATTGACTAGAAGCATTATCTGCTGCAATCCAACCGACCACCTGGTTGCACTAGTCTGACTTAAAGAGTGGTATCCTACGCCGCCCTGCAAACTGGGACATGAAGCTGGGTATCTTGGATGATTGTTTTTCTTGTGCTCTGGCAGCAGGCACAGTTTCACCACGCCCATGGCCAAGGCCTTTGTGTGCATCATCAGCATCCCAGCCACTTCCCCATCCCTTACTGCTTGCCTTCTTCATTTTAAATGTGATATATGCTTAAAAGTTTGTCGTACACGTACAGTAGAGTAGGATTTGGAAATGTATGTGCAAAAAATTTTAAAAAGGTATTTGTGATAAGGAAAAGTTATACAGGCTATACAAGTTACGATAAAAATTTGCATTTAGAATATTTGCGTTCTACACTAGGTCAATATCTGACACTGGGAAAGCTGGGTTATAACTCAGTGTAGATCGTGAGTTATTACCCAGCTATCCCAGTGTCAGATATCATCCTAGTGCAGATCGTGAATATTCTAATTGCACATTTTTATTGCAAATTTTCCATGCAAAAGGCTACACTAATTAGCTTGTTATAAGGATTAGTCTAGTATGCTTGTCAGAAGACTATTAAACCTATAGATGGTGACTTGAGTTATGAACAGTGCCCTCTATTGGTTTCATAGTCTTCTGACAAGAATATTTGTCTTGTCATAAGACTATGAAACCAATAGAGGGCACTGGTCATAACTCAATAGTGCCAGCTATTGGTTTTCATAGTCTTATGACAGCTGAAAAACAATGCAGATTCTGCTCATTTGCATGTCTTTCCCATATGACCATGTTTATGCAAATGAGTTTTTACATGACATAACTGTATAGAAAGGTTATTGAATATTATGTTTGGACAATCAGAAAACTTTTTGTCGCCCTAATGATATTGATCTAGGTGTCCAGGTCCACCCAAGCCATCCAACAGATGCAAAATAACTTTGAGGTTTACTGGTTCTCAGTTAGATGATAGCTGGTTTGGAATATCTCATAGTGCACAAGGCTGCCATTGGAAGGTATGCTGACTAAGCCTGTGATCTTTCTCATGGATAGATTGATGGCTTGCACATACTTGGCTTTTGGCATACAGCCTTTGTGTAGTTGTCTACTGTATGTTGTACATAATAGGAGTCTAAGACGCATCCAGCTATCTTCTTAATGCTGTTTCCAAACCATTTTGATGGGGTTTCCATTAATTTATAACCTTTTTTATGAACCAGACACCCTCTTCTCTTCCAAACAGGGGGTGCCTGGTTTTCTCCCATTGCCTTCCATTATACTCGGGTGCTCGGCCGAGCACACAAATATAGCAATGTGTTCGGGCTGAACACCTGAATACTTTGGTGCTTGCTCATCACTATCTGTAATGTTTTATATTTAAATACTGTATATTACTAGTTTTGAGCGAGCATGCTAGGCCAAATACCAGATCGGCTCGAGCATTGCTATGCTCGGCACATGGCGGTACTCGGCCGAGTACCACATGTGCTGAAGTGCAATACTCGAGTCTCTTCGCGCACGTTTTGCCGCTGCTAAGCAGTCAATAAACGTGCAGGTATGTACTGCCCTCACTGTAATGCCAGTAGCCATATTGGCTACTGGCATTACAATGATTGGCTGGCAGGAAGCAAAGCATCATCGGGTGCTATATAGCACCCGATGATGCGTGTTCAGCTCATTCTAAGTCAGGGAGTGCTGAGCATAGGAAGGGACAGAGAGTGTAGGGAGTGTAATTGAATTAAATTTTTCCACAAAAGCATTTCATAGACCCAAAAGTCCTTGTGAGGACTATTGTGAGTGACAGCAACAATATATGTTTATAGCGTAACCTGCGCTAAATTGCTTAGTGTTAGGGAGAGTGGTGCATAGGAAGGGACAGACAGTGTAGGGAGTGTAATAGCAAGATTTTTATTCAAAAAACTTTTCAGAGACCCAAACGTCCTTTTAAGGACTATTGTGTGTGACAGCAGCAATATATATTTTTTGTGCATCCTGCGCAAAATACTGTGTAATAGGCCACTGCAGACAGTTAAATTATTTGCGCCACATCTCCTGTGTAAATTATGCGTATCCCTAAAATATCAGTGACATCCAGTGCACTTTTTCCGTACCCAGTGTCCGCTGCGGACAGTTATTATTTGTGCCACATATCCTGTTTAAAGTGCGCAAATTCTTAAAATATCATTGACATCCAGTACACTTTTTCCGTAGACCGTTTCCGCTGCGGACGCTTAACTTATCCGCGCCATATCACCTGTTTAAAGTGTGTGCATGCCCCAAAATATCAGTGACACCCAGTACACTTTTTCCATAGACGGTTTCCCTTGCGGACAATAAAATTATCCGCGGCAGTACACTTTGTCTATTGTATGTCGTACATAATAGGAGTCTGAGACGCATCCAGCTATCCTCTTAATGCTGTTGCCATACCATTTTGATTGGGTTTCCATCAATTTCTAACCTTTTTATGAACCAGACATCCTCTTCTCTTCTGAGAAGGGGCTGCCTGGGGTTCTCCCATTGACTTCCATTGTATTAAATTGTATTTGAGCACCCAAATTATTCGGCCGAACACTCGGATCTGCCAAGCATAGCGATGCTCGAGCCGAACAGCAGTTTGGCCGAGCACGCTCGCTCATCACTTATTACAGACCAACTCATTTTGACACTTAGTGAAAGGGAATCTGAATTGAACGTGTCTGTATGGTAGACCCAGTACAGTGGGTCTACCATACAAAGGGATCTAAAATACAATCAAATAGCTTTTTTTTCTTTGCACTGTAAAGTACAATGGATGCATAGCATCTGGACACAGGTGGGCAATACTGGCCCACATCAGAATAACAAGATCTTAAACTGTAGAATGAATCCTCATATAAACTGTAGTTTTATCGAAAACTGAAATCCCAGCTTTTCATAAAATTTCACAGTTGATATTCTATATAAAAAAGGTGAAAAGTATGCTGCCTTACTGTTTTGCATCTATTTTAAGTAGCTTCTTGTTTTTTCTACATTGAAATTGTTACCGCAATGTGTGTGAAACCACTGTGTCAACCAACAGTTTTGACTTCGGGATAGTCCCAAGGGCATTATCCTGGCAGTCCCCTTGTATTCATCTTTTAATCACTGTTCAAGGACTGTTGCTGCAGGGCAACCACCAGGCCACTACTTTTTGGAATAGTCTCTGTTTTATTTACAGTTTACCCATGGGGATCAGTGACACCAGTGCAGGATGCTGAGGGTCAGACATAATCATAGCAAGGGACTAGCTGAAGTCAGGGAAGGCAGAGTACCTGCTATAGTCAGAGATCATGATGGTCCGTAAAGGGTCAATACAGAGGTCAGGCACAAGTCAGGTAGCAGAGAGTAATCCAGTCAATGTGCAGAAAGCTGGTACATAGGCAGACAACAGGACAGAAAACAGGACAGTAGGATTTATACTAGAACACCTGTTACTCAGGCACCCTCTCACAGTACCCCAAAGTTGCCAGCCATTGACTGATGAAGATTAGGGTGCATATGTATTGGCCTTTTAAGAGCCAGAGGGAATATGTGCACACCCTATGAACAGAGGAGGAGAGGCCTTCCTGGCAAGTAGTACGCAGCCTGCATGTAGGAACAGAGCAGACATAGAAGGAAACGGGCCTAGGCCATTTAGGGAGGAAAGCAGAACAACTGTACAAAGTTGTATATTTCAATACACATTTGTAATGCCTGTAGGTATTGACAGAAAAGGACAGTAAGCCCTAACCTAGAACTCAGCCCATTCTCTCTATAAGCCCTACTTGGCAGTACCGCAACTGGATGAAGGCCCCCACTGTAAATAAGTGCAGTGATGGAAAAACACCTATAGACAAACAAACATTAAAGACAAGCCAAGGTGAGAAGCACATAGGAATCAATATGCAAATGCAGGGACAGGGAACAAGGAGCTTAGCTAGTGAGGAAAACAAGACTATCACTAGTGTATTGCCAGGAAGTGATTTAAAATAGAGGGCAGAGTCCCTGGATCAAAACCTGACAGGTCCATTGATTCGGTGCTCCATAAGGCAGAAACACTAGTACATAGTAAGAGAGCAGCTCAGCCAATCAGACCATGGCTAATCTCCCCCATCACATGCCCGCTGCAGGGAAAAGCAGAGCATTGTATCCTGTTACTAAGGATGCTGTCACATGACTATGGGGCGTGGCTCTACAACGTGTCTCTCCTGGTGCAACCGTGCCAAGTTTGAGGATCATGCTGCCTCCCGGACAGGTAAGTTTATTGCAACATTAAACATTCTGTTGGTTTAATTTAAACTAGACAGTAGTTTAATGTCATTCCACCATATGATCATAACTTATCAGCTCATGGCATATTTCTTCTGAACTCCAATTATGCTATACAATCTGTCACATTTCTCTGAATAGTTAATTAGCATTATGTAGAAAAGTGGTTTTAAATGCAGAGTAAACTTTTGATGTAGATTTTATTTGTGGCAGTGCCACCAAATAGTAGCACTGTAATTTATATTTTGTTTAAAAGGGAATAAAAAAAATATGGCAGTAAATGTACAACCCAGCACTGAGAATTTTCTCAGAAATATTTCTTAGTCAATACCAAGTAGTCTGTCAATCAAGACTCCTTATTCCATCCTCATTTTCAAGTTTTATTCTTGACATTATTGGCATTTCCAAGGTAACCCCTATAATATCAGCAGTGTTGGTTCTTCCTTTCTTTTACTATTTTCCTGATTCAAGTCTTCAGTGTTTCTGAGTTCCTTGTCGGTATAATTTTCTCAATATTTATTTATTTTATTCCTGATGTATTTGTCTTTTTTTAAAAACCCTTGGCTTATACTATATTTACCTGTGTTTCTCAGCTCTTCTGTGGTTGCTAATGGTTATAGAAAGTGTAGAGTGAATCAAAGTATCCAAAGTGGACTTCGATCCAAATTTCAGTAAAAATTTGATCTTGGCACAGTCAGGGTCATAAATTGCAAATCTATTAACCCATGATTAACCCCTTAGCAGCTGAATGTTAGTTACATATGCCATGAACAGCGTTGAAAGCGGCATCTGAGAGGTTAAATGATGGGGGTTGCATACAATGCAGCAGTTCCATACATTGGAAGACAATTTATGACAATTTGTCAGAAATCAAAATTATTGTCAACATTTTCAAAATATTCGCTCAGCTCTAGTTCGGCTAGGTTCTTTGGATATATCTTCTGTGCATGCAGTTTGACTCCTGATGTACTTTGGACTATAATTTCATTTATGTACCAAACTCTGAGAACAATGACTTGGGACCACACCGCAAAAAATGCCATATCTTTATGCTTAAATGACATACTACCTTGCAGGCTGAATACCAAAGCTTCCATAAAATTCACACTACAATAACACCAGACCAAGTCAGACCAAGTTTTTTGACAGCACCAAAAACTGCTGGACAGCTGAGCAAAAACGACCTCCCATTGTTTTCAGTGGGAGGCTGCAATTTATGACCCTAACTATGCCAAGAAATCTATACCAAATTCATCTGTCAAAAACTGTGTGCAAATAGCTCTGGAAACTGAAATAGATTAAACAGTTTAATATATTTTTAACTATTAGTATATATTGTATTTTAACGTGCACAGTGTCTTTCCTCAGCCCTTTGTGGAGACTGATTTGAGTGCCTTGGGCATATTAATATAAAAAGATAAAGTGATAATTAACATGTAATCTTTCCAAATAAATGTAGCTCAAATTAATAAAATAAAAAAGAGGTAATTGCAGTGTGTAGCACTATTCTTAAAGTCAAATACGATGAAACTGTAATGGGATCCAGACAGATCATGTTATGAGGGTGTTTTTTTGTGGGAAAAAAATACTTTTTTTTTAGAGGTTTGTCATGCAAAATACAGTACATTGATACAAAAGAAATGGGAAAAAGACTCGAAAAGGACTTGAAGGATATATCTTCTTGCAGGATCCATTTCTAACTTTTGCTCAAAGAACTGCATCTAAAACGGCAGTGGCTTAAAAACAAACACACCCTAAATTAGCATGCGTGAGGCCTTTTTGATCTCTAATACAATGGGTCTTTCACAGCATTATGGCTTCCATAATAATCTGAAATGATAAGCGCAATGCAGCCATATGTAGAGACTACGGTAGATTGGGTGCCCTGGCATTGTTTTTTTTTTTTTCTTAAAAAAATAAAATAATAATAATTGTGTGAAACCACACTAAATCAAGAAGATCTGTTTCTGATCATTTGGATATATAATACAGCGGGTCGTTTACATCATCATGGTTTCCATAATGAAATTAAATTATGGTCCTTAAGCTGAAAGTGATGGCAGGCTAACATCAAAGTGAATCAGTCACAAGTATTATAAAAAAATAAAAAAATAAAACATTGATGAAAACTGATATAAACCAATGTACTTTGGAATAAGTTTTAAATAATTGAATTTCTGAATCAACGATACTGGCTAAAAAGGCTGTATTTTTAAATTGTACTATATTAAGGGTAATGTTAACCCTTTCACGTCTGCAATCTGTATATATACGTGATAGCTGCACATACCCCGTGCAGCTACCACGTATATATACGTTCTGGCAGCTCTTTAATCCAAGCGCTGCAAAGCGCTTGGATTAAAGCTTCTGCTCCTGTCCTGCTGCTGTCACGGACAGCATACAGTGCAGTAATGCCGGCAAGGGACCAATCAGAGTGGTCCCTTGCCGGCAATCGATCCGATTGGTTAGTCTGTGCAGACTAACCAATCGGATCGCGGCAGCGTTAAAATGCCGGTTTCAGGCTCTGATCTGCGCTCTGCAGATCAGAGCCTGAAATCGGTAAGGTGTCCTCGTGCCCCCCGATCCTCCAAGCTTTTGGTGCCCGCCTTTGGTGCCCCTCTGTGGTCCCCCCCCCCATCTGTGCCACGCCGATCTGTGCCTCCTGCGCAGCTGCGCTGATCTCCTTCCTGCCCTGATGCGGTCCGCCCCCTCCCCGCCCCCTGCATTAATTTTCTGGCCGCCCCCCCCCCCCCCAGCGCTGCCCCCGATTCCCCATTCTGTGTGCGATGGCGGCGGCTCCATTCCTGAGCCGCCGCCATCAGCAGAGAGTGTCAGCTCTATGCTGACACTCTCCTGTAACCCCATAGATGCTGCGGTTGCGGCATCCATCGGGTTAACAGAGGGAGGGGGCTCCCCCTCTCCACCATCGGGGCTGCAGCGCTGTGATTGCAGCGCCCGATGGTTGCCATGGCAACCGGACGCTTTGCAAAAGCGTCCGGTTGCCATGGCAAAGGCGTCCAGTGCTGCCACCTACAGGCAGTCTGGAAGTATTATACTTTGCAAAGCAAGAGCATTGCAAAGTATAGTACAACTATCAGCCCCACTGGATCTTCAAGATCCAAGAGGGAACTGATAAAAAAAAGTGAAAATAATAAAAGTAAAAATAAATCAATAAATAAATAAAAATGTAAATAAAAAAAAGACATTGCCTTTTCCTATAAAAAAATGAAAAAATAAAATAAAATACACATATTAGATGTCACCGCGTCCGTAACGACCGTCTCTATAAATATATCACGTGATGGACCCCGTCCGATAAACACCATAAAAATAAATTTAAAAAAAACAGTGCCAAAAAAGCTATTTTTGTCACCTTACATCACAAAAAGTGCAACAGCAAGCGATCAAAAAGGCTTATGACCCCCAAAATAGTACCAATCAAACCATCACTTCGTCCCGCAAAAAATGATACCCTATTTAAGACAATCGCCCAGAAAATAAAAAAGCTATGGCTCTCAGACTATAGAGACACTAAAACATAATTTTTTTGGTTTCAGAAATGCTATTATTGTGTAAAACTTAAATAAATAAGAAAAAGTATACATATTAGGTATTGCCACGTCCGTAACGATCTTCTCTATAAAACTATCACATGACCTAACTCCTCAGATGAACGCTGTGAAAATAAATAAATGAAAACTGTTCCAAAACAGCCAATTTTTGGGTCACCTTGCCCCATAAAGTGTAATAATGAATGATCAAAAAATCCTATGTACCCAAAAATGATACCAATAAAAACCTCAACACTTTCTGCAAAAAACGAGCCCCTGCACAAGACGATCGGCAGAAAAATAAAAAACATATGGCGTTCAGAAAACCAATCCAGCACAATCTGCCTTCCAAAAACCGTATGGCATTCCTTTCCTTCTGCGCCCTGCCGTGTGCCCGTACAGCAGTTTACGACCACATATGGGGTGTTTCTGTAAACCGCGGAATCAGGGTAATAAATATTGAGTTTTGTTTGGCTGTTAACCCTCAATGTGTTAAAGAAAAAAAATATATAAAATGGAAAATCTGCCAAAAAAGTGAAATTTTTTAATTTCATCTCCATTTTCCTTTAATTCTTGTGGAACGCCTAAAGGGTTAACAAAGTTTGTAAAATCAGTTTTGAGTAACTTGAGGGGTGTCGTTTCTATAATGGGGTCATTTATGGGGGTTTCCACTATGTAAGCCCCACAAAGGGACTTCAGACCTGAACTGGTCCTTAAAAAGTGGGTTTTGGAAATTTTCTTAAAAATTGTAAGAATTGCTTCTAAACTTCTAAGCCTTCTAACGTCCTAAAAAAATAAAATGACATTTCCAAAATGATGCCAACATAAAGTAGACATATGGGTAATGTTAAGTAATAAATATTTTATTAGGTATCACTTTCTGTTTTAGACGCAGAGAAATGGAAATTTGGAAAATTGTGAATTTTTCCTAATTTTTGGTAAATTTGGGATTTTTTCATAAATAAAGGTGAAATATATTGACTCAAATATATGACTATCATGAAGTACAATGTGTCACGAGAAAACAATCTCAGAATGGCGTGGATAAGTAAAAGTGTTCCAAAGCTATTACCACATAAAGTGACGCATGTCAGATTTGTAAATTTTGACCTGGACACTGGGGCATCAACGACCCTTGGTCATGAAAGGGTTAAGCTGCCGGCTATACAGAAGAATTCATTACTGACCAGATATACTGTAGTTACAGGCAGAATATAGAGAATATAGTGTAAGGACACAACCTTTGAGAATGGTAACACTCAGTTGTCAACTAGGCCTGGCTTACACACAGACTTACTTTAGTACTACAGATTAATTTTAAATATCCAGTTATAGCACAATATATAGATCTTCTATAGAAAATATAAAATATCCTGACATCATTTCATCCCTGATTCTTTGAGTTTCTCTAAAAATAACCATTCTCAAATTCTCTGAAGGTCACATGCATGGTTCTTCAAAAAGGACAAAATTACAGAATGTCTCAAAAGAAAATTGTCCAGGATAGCTGAATGTGCAGTACTAGAGTTGAGCAGACACCTGGATGTTCGGGTTCAACGTGTTCAGCCGAACTTTTTTTTTAATGGCATCAAAATGTGGTTAAGAGCATGGCAAGTGCTCTGCAAACAAATGTGGATAGGGAAATGACTTAAAATAAAATAAAATACGTAAAAATAAAAAAATATATAATCTTGATCTAGGAGGATGAGGTCCATATGGAGTAGAAGGTTGAGGAGGCAGTGGATGTGGCGGTGTAGGTGGAAGCTGCAGTGGAGGAGGAGGAGGTAGCATACACTGCTTTTTTTTTTTTTTTTTAATTTTAATTTTTTATTATACTTTCATAATCAGAAAATATACAATGTAAGCACTACACCTATAAAGGCGTATGAAGACATACATGGCATACACATCGTAACAACAACGGTATAACAGTCGGTATCAGACATATATCCTCTGGAAGAGGCATAACTGGAGAGAATACATATTGATTCTTCAATAGATACAGGTAATTGGACCAATGTTATAATACTAGTAACTGAGTGACACAAGAAGGCTTAACCAGGGGGGGGGGGGCGGAGCTTGCGCCAGCCTGAGATGGCCGCTTGAATCTGAGCTCCGTCTGACTGACGTTCTTTAGCACCAGCTATCTTTTGCTCTTCACCCGAAAATGGTGAAAATAGGTAACCCCAAGGCAGGGGAACACCCTAGCTCTAACAAGGGCCATGTCCAGGGAGGCGAAATGGACAGATTTGTTAAGAAGGCGGCTGCAGCCTTTGTCGCTCGTGACTCCAAGATGGCGCCGACTCAGCAACAGAAAGCGGGCCTGCAGGACAGATCGGACGAGGAGAGTGAAACGGAGGAGCTACAGGGCAGGGGGGCCCTTCCGATTACAAGGAATTATCTGAAGAGCATTTTGAATAAAGCCTTGGAGCCCCTGCTCAGCGAATTTGCCGCACTGCGCCAAGACGTGAGGCAGGTGGGGGACCGAGTTGAGACGCTCGAGAATAACCAGGCCCTGATGCTGGATCACCAGAGGGCTACAACAAGCTCGTTCCGCAGATGTGGCACTTACCTGAACGAGATGCAGAACGCCTTAGAAGACCAGGAGAACAGGGGACGCCGGAACAACCTGCGGATAAGAGGTATCCCTGAGTCTGTTCTCCCTGGTGAGATTCCTGCTACCATCACCTCCCTCTGTGTCTCCCTCCTAGGCCCTGACTTCGCTCCAGAGATCATAATTGAGAGGGCTCACAGGGCCTTACGGCCTAAACCTAAAATAGATGAGCCCCCAAGAGACATCATCTGCAGGTTCTTGAACTTTCAGGTTAAATCTGCGGTGCAGGAGGCAGCCAGAAACAGATCCGAAATAGTGTTTGAAGGCGCACTAGTCTCAATTTACCAAGATCTGGCCCCTTCCACCTTAAAGAAGCGCAAACATCTTAAGCCTCTGACGGAGTGGTTGCGAGCTAATAGGATCCTATACAAGTGGAACTTCCCGTTTGGACTGTCCTTTTCCCAAGGGGGCCGCCGCTTCAATATCACCTCGCATGCTGACCTGGATAACGTCTATGAACACCTTCAAATCCCACCTATGCAGATAGAAAACTGGGAGCAGTTTCAAGACCTCTTTGCCCTACCTACAGTTCCAGAAGTGGCTCCCTTCTCCCTGCACCATACTCCTAAAGCTCACAAGTCAGGGAAGAGAGGCCGACAGTTGACGCCTAAGAGACTGGCTCAAGAATGATACCCCTGGCCCTCCAGATGTAACCGTGGACAGTGGTGGACTTCGCTAGCAGGACTGTAGTGGATCTTTCCAGAGAAGTAGCTCCTTTGTTTAGTTTGTTCATTTCTGCTCGTAGATCCGCTGCGTCGCTCCTTGATAGTCATGTCTTTGATAACTATGATCAGATATTGTTTTAGCATTGCATGTCTATGGGCCAATCACCTCTGTTCACATTTAACACCCAGTGGGTTCTCCTCAATTCGAATTCGAATATCCTTAGAATTTCCTATTGAGGCCCTCCTAGGCCCCTATCCTTCTCCCCATTAGGGTTCCTGCCAGTTCTTTGTTCAATTTCTGGCCCGTTTTCAGGTTGCTCTCAAACGTGCTAAACGTCATGTAAACTGGTCTTTGACCGATTTTCCCCCATGCTTTATACTAGTGGTTCACATTCCACTCTTTGTTATATCCTGTATTTTTCTTTTGTTCTCATTGTTTCCCCTGTCCTGTTATTTTGTTTTAGGTACCCGACACAGACCTCACTGATTCACCAGCAATGCTCGCAGGTTTGCAAGACTTCAGCTTCTCCTCCGGGCGGGGTAGGGCCCCTTCAAAAAGTAAGTGCTCTCTCTTGGGGGACCAGCACACACTATGCTTCTATGTCCACAACACAGATTAGTCATGGCTGATATCCATATAGCTTCCTATAATGTGAAAGGCTTTAACTCGCCCTCTAAGAGAAGCCAGATTTTCTCCATATTGCGCAAGGAGGGAGCGGATGTGCTGCTCCTCCAAGAGACTCACTTTAGATTCAACCATTTTCCCAACATGGAATTTTCTCACTACCCCATTTGGTTCCATAGTGGGGGGGCCACTGCCTCATCAGGAGGAGTAAGCATTGGTTTTAAAAGGAGAATACCTTTCAAGCCTACCAGTCACCTACAAGACCCAGAGGGCAGATTCATTATGGTGAAGGGCTACATAGGTTCCCAAATGTATTCCTTTGTTAACCTGTATGTCCCAAATAGCAACCAGGCTAAATGGCTTTCTTCCATAGCCCAAACAATCTCTTCTTTTAAGGAAGGTATAGTTTTAGTGGGAGGAGATCTCAATACGGCCCTCGACCCGCAGATGGATTCTTCCTCACACAAGACTCCTCAGTCTAGGCGCTCCTTAAAATTCATTAGGAATTTTTTCTGGGACCTACATTTGGTGGATGTGTGGCGCACCTTACATCCTAGTACCCTAGACTATACGTTTTATTCACATACCCATGGATCATACCACCGTATAGATTATATCTTCGTATCCAAAGAACATTTGCAGCTATGCGATAAGGCTTACATTGGGTCTATACACTTGTCAGATCACGCTCCTATTTATTTAATGTTATTATCCCCAACACAACAATCCAAAAGTTTTAATTGGAGACTGAATGAGTCCATCTTAGGTGACTCCGCGTCTGTAGAAAAAATAGCCTTGTTATTAGACGAATACTTTAACCTTAACTCCCTTCCGGAGTTATCCCCCCAAGTTACGTGGGATGCCCATAAACCCTTTATTAGAGGTGAATTCATTAGCATTGGCTCCCATTTAAAGAAACAACGGGAAGGTAAAATTAACAGTCTCCTCTCCACAATAAGGAAGTTGGAGGCAGGCCACAAACAATCCATGGCTGAGTCCCAACTCCAGGAACTATCCAAATCTAGAGCAGAACTGAAAACCCTATTACAGAGTAGATCGGCCAAGTATTACCTTAACTCCCAATATAAGTTTTATGCACATGGTGACAAAGCCACCAAATTTCTAATTAGCAGAATTAAGGCCAGGAGGGCAGACAATTACATACATCAACTCACATCCCCGAAAGGCGAGCCAATTTTTGCATCACAAAAAATTGCAGCTCAATTTAGGGATTTTTATGAGGCCCTTTATAATATTCCTCCTTCTTTCTCCTCTTCTGCTCATTCCTCATTAATTGACACCTTTCTACAACCCTTGTCCTGCCCGACCCTATCAGTTGACCAGAAACGTTCCCTGGAGGCTCCTTTTACCATCGAGGAATTAACCCTAGCTCTGGCCCAAATGCCCCAGGGTAAAAGCCCAGGCCCAGATGGCCTTCCCGCTTCCTACTACAAAACTTTCAAGAAACAACTCCTGCCCCGCTTACTCACTGTGTGCAACCAGTCCTTACAAAATATCTCCCTTTCTAGGGACATGACGATTGCCCATATTGCTCTTATTCCTAAGGAGGGGAAGGACCCCAAAGTGTGCGCTAACTATAGACCGATATCTCTACTCAATATTGATCTTAAGCTTCTAGCGAAACTTCTAGCTAACCGCTTGGCAGTCCTTCTCCCTCTTTTAGTACATATGGACCAGGTGGGGTTCGTTCGCGGTAGGGAAGGTAGAGATAACACGGCTAGAGTTATCAACGTATTTTGCCATGCTAAATGCACTTCCTCCCCACTACTACTCCTCAGTACTGACGCTGAAAAAGCGTTTGATCGCATAAATTGGAACTACCTAGGCCGCGTGCTAGAACTGTTCGGCCTGCCTGGTCCATATATCAAGGCAATATTTGCAATGTACGAACGAGCCACGGCTCGGGTTATGGTCAACGGTGACCTCTCTATCCCCTTTCAAATACGGAACGGTACGCGCCAGGGTTGTCCTCTATCCCCTCTCCTTTTCATCCTAGCTATGGAACCCCTCTTAATAAAACTTAGAGCAGACACAAGGATTAAGGGTATGTTTTTGGGGGGTAGGAGCCATAAACTTGCCGCCTTTGCGGATGACGTCATGATAATGACTTCCAACCCTAGAATCTCCCTCCCCTTAATTCAGGAGCATTTAAGAAGATACAGTGACGTCTCTGATTTTAGGATCAACGAAAGTAAGTCCGTCATTGTTAGCACGGGCCTCTCCTCTCAGCTTAAACGCTCCTTAATGGAAAACTCGCCATTTAACTGGTCGTCCCCAACAGTAACTTACTTAGGTGTGAAGATTGGTCCTAACATTTCTGACCTCTTTTCACTTAATTTTACCCCCTTGAAATCCTCACTATTCGAGGCAGTAGATAAACTCAGCAAGTCAGCACCGACACTCTCGTGGTTTGGCAGGAAAAACATCCTCTCTTCACTTGTCATTCCCCGCCTCACTTACCTCCAACAGGTCCTACCGATCCCTATACCTAAGTCCTACTACGTAGCCCTCAGACAAAAATTTAGTGCTTTCATATGGAATGGTCGTAGACCCAGACTTTCTTACTCGTTTTTGTCCCGTTCTAGAGTTACAGGTGGAATTGGCTTGCCAGACCCTGAACTTTATGGAAGGGCCATATCGATGACTAGAGTCATTGATTGGCTGAGGAATTCAAAGAACAAGTCTTGGGTTGCCCTAGAACATGACATTATAGGCACGCCAGCCCGTGCTGTCTGCTTAGGTTTTGACTCTCCCCCCTCCATCAATCTGCAGTCGTACCCTATAATCAAAGCCACCATTGATACTTGGAAATGGTGGAACCAATCTCATTGTTCAATCCCCTTTCCTTCCCCCCTGATCACAATTGGTGACATTCTAGGTTTGGCCTCTTCTGGACCTCGCAATACCTTCTCGAACTCAGTTAGATCCTCAACAGTCCCTATTCTTCATCTTCTAGAGTCGCCGGGCTCACCAACCACATCAGAAGCTATTGAATCGTTGCTTAAACCCCAACCCCGTTACCTTACTCTTGTCCCACTTATTAAGACATTCATTCGGAAAAACAATGCAAAAGGTGAGCTATTACGGCCTCTTACCTGGTTTGAAGCCTTAATAACAAATCCAAACCCTCCAAAAAAAGCAATCTCACTTATATATAATAAATTGAGATCCCCTCCCATAATTTCCAAACCGGCTTTCATTCGATACTGGGAGAAGGACACGGGCTTAGAAATACCTTTTCAATCCCTCCCCTTATTATTTGAAACCTCTCACAAACTGTCCAGATGTGTTAGAGCCCAGGAAAATGGCTACAAGGTATTGTCACAATGGTACATTACACCCGCTAAGTCTGCACGTTTCACTAGACCCTCCTCCAATATATGCTGGAGATGTCAGGAGGAGGTAGGCACCTTCTTCCACATATGGTGGTTGTGTCCTCTCATCAACAAATGGTGGAAAGAGATCTTTCAGGAATGCAACCGAATTTGCTCCTCCGATGTGCCCCTTTCCCCGTATGGGGCTTTACTTACCTTTTTTGATAAGGAGGCTTCTCCGGCCCCATCGTACCTCTTTAAGCAGCTCCTGCTGGCGGCCCGCTTGTTGATTCCCAAATTATGGCTGCAAACATCTGTGCCCACATTGGAACAGTGGAAGCTCAAGGTGGATCAAATCCATCGATTTGAGGAACTAGCTTCTTGGGAGTCGCGTTCGCACTTGGCGTTCTCGAAAAGATGGGCCCTTTGGACGAACTATAGGTTCCCCCCCTCCTCTCTAAACCCTGCTTAAGTGCGAGGACCCAAGTCCGTCAAACTAAGTGTTAGACCCAGTTCCCTACAAGTCCTGCCTTGGGTGAGGTCAGGGCCTAGGACCTAAACCTGGTTTTGCCCCCCCAATGAGCTTTGGGTTGTTTGCCTACCTACTCTAAGTCCGGAGCTTCTCCTGTCTATATATACTTCTAAGTATTGCTGGAATTGTATTGAATAACTAGGCTGTGCTCTTAGCTTCCTGTATGGTAACTGCTTTTTGTCCATTCCATGTGCAGTCTGTATTTTCATTGCTTTGTATGTGCTCGGTGCCGTGTTACACCATTGTTGGTGTTGTTCACTTTGTATTTTCTTAACTTGAAAATAAAGCATTTAAAAAAAAAAAAAAAAAAAAAAAAAGGCTTAACCACTCTACTCACACTCATAGCTTAACAGAAGAGATGAGATGAGAAGGGGGGGACAATCACGTAATTCAGAGTGGGGGCTAACCACAGACAAATTTTCCTGGAGTAAGATCCCCATATACCATTTTTAGGAAATTAAACAGTCAACAGGTTAGATGATTAGACATTTTAACAATTCGACTCATGAGGTCGCACCTAGCGGGTCTCGTATCATGTCGCCACGCAGCCATCTAGAGGGCTGGTGAGGCAGGACTCGCTCTCGGCATGCCAGCTGAGACTTACGTCTTATTGAACCTATATGTTGACCAAGGGGCCCACTTTTTAGTAAATGCAAGGTGAGTGCGAGCTTGCCATGAGGCCATTTCTTCAAATCGGTGTAACTGGTCGACTTTCAGTCTCCATTGTTCTACCGTAGGTACAGTAGACTGTAGCCAATATTTAGGAATCAGAAGGCGGGCCGCTATTATTAGTTGTTTAAAGAGGGGCGAAGGGGAGGAAATGACGTCTCCACCATAATAAGATAATGGAGCTCCACAAGGAGATGGGCTTATTGCTGTGGAGCAGATAAGATTTGATATAAGGAAGACCTCGGACCACCATTTTTTTATTGGGGAGCAAAGCCACCAGATGTGAAGAAATGAGCCTTCTGTCTCCTGACATCGCCAAAACAATATAGAAGAGGACGAGGAGAAGCGTGAAGATTTAATCGGGGTGATATACCACTGAGACAGAATTTTGTACCCGTTCTCTTGAATTCTGGTGCACCTGGATGATTTATGGGGCGTCTCTAAAAGTGCCGGTAGGTGTGAAAACGGGATATCAACCCCCGTATCTTTTTCCCACAATCTAATGAAAGCAGGTTTACTGGTCATGGGGGGAGTTTTAAGTTTGGTATAAATTTGTGAAATAAGCTTTCTAGGGGGTTTGGTAGTAGAGATTAGGGTTTCAAACCATGTTAACGGGCGTAGTAGCTCACCTTTCGTATTATTCTTATGAATAAAAGATTTTATAAGATAAACAAGGGTGAAGTCGCATGGGCTTGGGTTTAAAAGGGTTTTCAGGGTTTCCGACGAAGGAGGTAAGCCTGGAGGGTCAAGGAGATTTGAGATCGGGATCGTGGACAGTCTGGGTAGATTAGAGGTACTATGGCGTAGTCCAGTGGAAGTAGGACCTAATAAATCGCTAATAGTGACGAGGGGAGATGGGAAAGGGACAGACGAGTGCGATTGGTTCAGCCATTTCCAGGCTTCCAATGTGGCCTTAATTACTGGGAAGTTATGTAGATTAATGTTAGGTGGATTACAGTGGCCCAGGCAAAATGTTCTTGCTGGCATTCCTAGGATGCTTTGTTCCAGCGTCACCCACGATTTGTTCGTTGAGTCTCTGAGCCAGTCCACAATTCTGGATAGCAGAACGGACTTGCCATATAGTTCTGGGTCTGGGAGACCTATGCCCCCTAAATGGTAGGGTTTGGACAGAAAGGAGTAAGAAAGTCTTGCTCTTTTACCATTCCATAGGAATGATCTGAATTTTTGTCTAAGAGACTCGTAGTAGGATTTGGCTATTGGGATGGGGAGGACCTGTAGGAGATATGTAAGGCGAGGGATAATGAGAGACATAAGGAGATTTTTCCTACCGAACCAAGATAAAGTTGGGACCGCTTTACTAATCTTGTCGATAGCATTAAACATTGAGGCTCTTAAGGGGATGTAATTTAGAGAAAAGAGGTCTGAGACGTTGGGGCTAATTTGTACTCCGAGATATGTTATAGTAGGGGATGACCAGTTGAATGGAGAGTTAACTTTTAGAGAGAGTTTGAGTTGGGGAGAGATACCTGCGCATAAAATGATGGATTTATTTTCGTTAATCTTAAAATTGGAAAGTGCACTATAGGTCTTCAGGTGTTCTTGAATTTTAGGGAGGGAGGTTTTGGGGTTAGTAGTCATTATCATGACATCATCTGCAAATGCTGCAATTTTGTGGGTGTGACTCCCAATGTCTAATCCTCTGATACCAGGGTCCGAGCGCAATGTGGACAGAAGGGGTTCCAAAGCAAGTATGAATAAAAGGGGGGAAAGGGGGCAGCCTTGACGCATACCGTTATGGATTTGAAAAGGGGAGGAAAGGTCCCCATTCACCATGACTCGAGCTGTGGCCTGTGTATACATAGCAAAGACTGCCTTAATATATGGATCAGGTAGGCCGAAAGCTTCTAGAGCAAGGCTTAAGTAGTTCCAATCTATGCGATCAAACGCTTTTTCAGCGTCTGTGCTTAGGAGTAGCAACGGAGAGGAAGCTTGTCTAGCATAACAAAGAGCATTTAAGACCCTTACTGTGTTATCTCTACCTTCTCTATTGCGGACGAAGCCTACCTGATCCATATGCACCAGTAGAGGGAGGAGCTTTGCTAGGCGATTAGCCAACAGTTTAGCCAGAAGTTTAAGATCTAAATTTAGGAGGGATATGGGTCTATAATTTGCGCAAGATTTTGAGTCTTTCCCCTCCTTAGGAATCACTACTATGTGGGCCATCGTCATGTCTCTAGATAAGGGCGAACCTAATAGGGTTTGATTGCAGACAGAGAGGAGGTGTGGAAGTAGCTGAGCTTTAAAGGTTTTATAATAGGATGCGGGCAGACCATCCGGGCCCGGGCTCTTACCCAGGGGTATCTGGGAAAGGGCTGAAGAGAGTTCGTCCATGGTGAATGGGGCCTCCAAGGATTGTTTCTGTTCTAACGATAGCGAAGGGCAAGAAGCAGAGGCTAGGAACTCCGCTATTAAGGGGGAGTGCACATCCGATGGTGAAGGGGAAGGGAGATTGTATAGATTTTCGTAAAAATCTCTGAACTGCCTAGCTATTTTGCATGAGGCAAATATCAGGCCTTCTGTAGGGGAGGATAATTGGTGTATATAGTTATCCGCTCTTCTATTTTTAATTCTGTTCACAACAAATTTTGTGGCCTTGTCGCCATGGGCATAATATTTAAACTGTGAGTTGAAGTAATATTTGGCTGATTTAGCTTGCAGCAAGGTTTTTAGCTCCGCTCTAGCATTAGAAAGGTCTTGTAATAAGGATGTAGAATGGGCGCGTTTGTGGTCTGACTCTAACTTGTTTATTTTTAGTAGGAGTTCATTTATGTGTTTCTCCCTAGTCTTTTTTAAATGTGAGCCAATACTTATAAATTCGCCCCTAATAAAGGGTTTGTGAGCATCCCATATAGTTTGAGGGGAAAGGTCAGGGAGTGTGTTCATTTTAAAGTATTCCTCCAGGGATAGGGTTATTTTCTTGATGGAGTCCGTATGTCCCAGGATAGATTCATTTAATCTCCAATTAAAACCCTTAGGTTTCTGAATAGGAGAGGAAATTTTAAGATAGATTGGGGCATGATCTGAAATGTGGATAGAGCCTATTGTTGCTTCAGAACATAACTGAAGGTGTTCCTTGGAAACAAAAAGGTAATCTATGCGGTGATATGTGTTATGGACATGGGAGTAAAAAGTATAGTCCAAAGTGTCAGGGCAGAGTGTTCGCCAGACATCAATTAAGTGTAGATCCCACAGGATGCTTCTGGCATGCTTTAAAGAGCGGTTGGAATGAGAGGTTTTGTGTGAGGATGAATCAACACGAGGATTCAGGGCTACATTGAGATCCCCTCCCAAAATAACTATACCCTCCTTGAATGAGGAGATAGTCTGAGCTATGGACGAAAGCCAAGGAACCTGTCTGTGGTTAGGCGCATAAAGATTAATGATGGTATATGTTTGGGAACCAATAGACCCCTTTACCATAATATATCGCCCCTCTGGGTCTTGTAGGTGCGTGGCATACTTGAAAGGAACCTTTCTTTTAAAACCGATGCTCACACCCCCAGACGAAGCAGAGTTCCCACCACAGTGAAACCAGAGCGGATAATGCGAGAATTCCAAGTTGGGATAATGGTTAAACCTAAAGTGTGTCTCCTGGAGGAGCAGCACATCTGAACCCTCTTTACGTAAAATAGAGAATATTTGGCTTCTTTTGGAGGGTGAGTTGAAGCCTTTTACATTATAGGAAGCTACCTTAATATCTACCATGGCAAAGGTAATGTAGAGCAAAAGGGTGTGGTGTGCTGGTCCCCCAGGGGAGGGCACTTACAGTTTGAGATGAACTGGTCACGTCTGGAGGGAGGTCAAAGGTCACTGGTTCCTGAAAACCTGTATCAGCTAGTACAAGCGTTCGTATCTGGTACCTGAACAAAAACAAAGGGATAGGGGAAGAACTGGGATTGAGATATGTAACCAAAAAATAGTATTGTGAATATCTCGGCACAATACCATAGAACATGGGGGTAGTGTGGCCAATGGACCAGAGAATAAGCCAGACAGCATTATATATAGTGATAACCCGTGAGGGGCTGAGTATGCAAAGTAAACTCAAATTAAAGCTTAGTCTGAAGCCAGGGGAGGCAGGATAGTAAGAAGAACACATTCAAGGCCCAGGAGGGGGAGGCAAGAAGACGACAAGGGGAGGCAAAGCATGTAAGTAATGACAAAGGGGAAGGGTTGCAGATGAGGCAGAGACGATGAGCAGAGGGAGAACAAAAACAGAAAGAACAGAAAGAAAAGGGAGTAATAGAGATCTAGAGCTAGTAGTTAATTAGGTTATGCACAAAGCTCAGGGCCCATCACCATAGGGATTATATCCCTTGCGACAGATACAAACATGTGATGGGGAGAGACTATGAGACAAAATAGGGCCTCAGGAAAGGGGTTAACATATGGAAGACCTGATCCTGTGAAGTCCTCATTCTTGAGAGAGTCTCTTGGGAGTCAGATGCCTGCTCCTCTTACCCACTCTGTGTGCTTTGGGAGTATGCAGCACAGTGAAGGCAGCCACAGTGGGGACTTCTGGCAGCGAAGCGAGGTCCTGGAATAAGTCCCAATTATCAATCTGCATGGGGGGTATCTGCAGGTGTTCATAGACAGCTTCTAAGTCCGCATAAGTAGTGATGTTGAGACGGCGGCCTCCATGAGAGAACGAAATTCCAAAGGGAAAGTTCCATTTATATAAAATTTTGTTGGAGCGCAGCCATTCCGTCAGAGGCTTAAGCGATTTACGCTTTCTCAGGGTGGAGGGGGCTAGGTCCTGGTAGACGGACACTTGTGCCCCTTCAAAAATGATGTCAGATCTGTTCCTTGCAGCTTCTTGAACGGCCGACTTTACTTGGAAGTTCAGGAACTTGCATATAATATCCCTGGGGGGATCTTCTGGCTTGGGCCTCGGGCGCAGGGCTCTGTGAGCTCTTTCAATAACAATTTCCAGTGGGAACTCAGGGCCTAACAGCATGGTGCAGAGGGAGATTACTGCCGCTGGGATGTCACCCGGTGGGACGGTCTCTGGAATCCCTCTGAGGCGCAGGTTGTTCCGGCGCCCCCTGTTTTCTTGGTCCTCAAATGCTGTGTGGAGTTCGTTCAGGTAGGAACTGCACTTCTGAAATGAGGATGTAACGGCCCTTTGGTGATCCAGTATTTGTACCTGATGCGTCTCCAGTACCTCCACCCTGTCGCCCACCTGCCTCATGTCTTGTCGCAGCGCAGCGAATTCACTTAGGAGCGGTTCCAGGGCCTTGCTTAGTGTGGACTTCAGGTAGTTCCTGGTAATCGGCAGCGCTCCCCTGCCCTGCGTCTCCTCCGGTTCACTGTCGTCCTCAGATTTATCTTGCGGCGCGGCCTTCTGTGGAGGGGCCGGCGCCATCTTGGGATCTCGTGCAACGAACGAGGAAGCCGCTTTCCTGATAAACTTATCCATTTCACCGCCTGGAACAGGGTTCTTGGTAGAATTCGAATGTTCCACGGCTTTAGGGTTGCCGATTTTAACCATTTTGGGGTCTGTAGCTACTGATTGCTCGTGCTGTGTCTAGGCTTTCCACGGAGCTCAGAACAAAGCGGCCATCTCAGACCGGCGCTGGCTCCGCCCCCTGCTTTTTGGTTTTAAATGGGAAATATAACCTGGGATAACCCCCTCCAGTCGTGCTAAACACACATTCGGACACTAACTTAGCTGCAGGGCAGGCCAGCACCTCCAAGGCGTAAAGGGCAAGATCAGGCCATGTGCCCAATTTGGAGACCCATCAGTCAGTTCGTGTAGGCATGTGCACACATACTGCCCCACTATGTCGCATGTCACCTTGACTTCCACGATCCATTTCAATATCTTCTCTATCAACTTTCGATGTTCTTTTCTGAGCCTACCATGTTGATCACTGTTATTGGCAAATCAGGGTTCCACGCCAGAGAGGGAGTGTGAGAAAGAGAGACCACATACAAGGGAGATCAATGGATGAAATTTAATTGTGATCGAGCGGACATATGGGAAAAGTTATTAAAGCAGAAGAAGCAAAGGAAAGGCAATTACCCACTCCCGACTCGGGGAGGTAGTGACGATAAATAACAATACAGGACTCTTAAGATGCCCTGTTATTGGAATGATTAATACAAAATTATAGGGAATGTCACTGGGGTATTTAGGATTTGGAAACATTAGACAGGAGAGGCCCTGCTGCCGCTCTAGATAACTTCTGCCTGATCGTACGTCACGTCCACGTTCCATTTGGATATCTTCTCTATCAACTTTCAATGTTCTTTTCTGAGACCACCATGTTGATCACGGTTATTGGCAAATCAGGGTTCCACGCCGGAGAGGGAGCGTGAGAAAGAGAGACCACATCCATGGGAGGTTAATTTTTTTAAATTAAATATGATCGAAAAGTGGGACAAATTATTAAAGCCAAATGTGAGACAAGTTATTAAAGTTTAGGCATTGAATAAAAGGAGGTGGTGCGCATCAATTAAGGAAGAATTTTTTAAATTTAATTTCCTGTCACCTATGCAGAACAGATGATTTTTTGAAATTTACCTATGCAGAGCAGGGGTTTAATCACTGTAAAAATGGTCAAATGTCACCCAAGAATGTAACAGACAAATTAGTGATTTTTTTTATTTTATCTGTTTAATATGGTATTAAGGTATAGCAGTGGTATATCACATCCCAAAATTTGTGAATTTCAAACGAATATGTAACAGACAAATTCATGTTTTTTTTTTTTTTTACCTGTCTACTAAGTATAGCAGTGGTATATCACACCCCAAAAAATAGTGAATTTTTCCCAAAAATGTAACAGACAAATTAGTGAAATTTGTTTACCTGTCTACTAGGTATAGCAGTGGTATATCACAACCAAAAATGTAATAAGCCACTGAGGAAGGGGTCTGCTTTGTAAATCCCCGAAACGCGTCTGGTATCCTTCCCCCCACAAGGAGAAAGTGGGTCTGCAAGTCCGAGAAGCCTGGAAGCTACCATCTGTGGGCCAGAGCAATCACCGGAACCATCGGTGTTGCACCACGCAGGTAACCTAAACCGCGTGCAACAAACTTTTCAACTGGCGCCAAATTTGAAACAAGACATCAATCCTTGAGACCGGTGCAGTATACCAACACACCGTGTCGAGGAATTACTATCCAGAAGCCTCGGGTAAGCACTTGTATACCCCACTCGTAAGCGATCGCATCATTACAGCGGGACGCCGCTGTGCGTATTAGCAGCCAAACTGATATCTAATATAATTAGTTAGCTGCATACGCTTGGGACTCTGATCCTTCTTGCTTGAAAAAATCACTCAAAGACTGGTTGTCGGAGCGGATTATTATACATGGAATTTTTCTTCAAGATTCAACTAGTGAGTGCTTCCATAGTTGATGTATGAACTCAATATTTTAACCATATCCATCGGGATCTTTATCAATTTATTCATTTAACTAGTCATATTTAATCCTTTTTTATTACATTTTATTGTTGTTATATTTATTGCCTATCATCGATAGTACCGTATTTCATTCACTCACTTTTATTGTAACCTTGATATTATATTGCATTATTGATATTTTATTGCGTTTATTGTACTTCTATTGTCTTAATAAATTCAAGATCCCTATACTTTTAGTGAGTGCCCCACTTCAATTTCTTATATTTATCCTCTTTATCAGACTGGGTGCTGTCTGTTAGTGGGTGCACCCCTTTTGGATCCCCTTCACATTTTAGTGTGACATTCCCTTGTAATCAAAGTATCTAAAGCGTGTATCTCACATTGACAGATGCATTAAGGGCTGTAAAATTGAGTATTTTGCCCAAAAAGGGTGTTTTTTTTAAAACCCAGGAGAAATATTGCTGTATTTCTAGCTTAAATTGCACAATGTAGATCGCTGAGTTAACAAGCACTTCAGATTAAAGATTCTTTCCTTTTCTCTCCCTCACAGCAGCAGCATCATATCCCTACACTAAGCACAGCAGAGTGATGTGCAGCGCAACATGACTCCAATTTATATAGAGGCTGAGTCACATGCTGCACTGGCCAATCACAGCCATGACATTAGTATTCATGGCTGTGATAGCTTCTAAGGGCACAGAGTTAAATGCTTGTTGATTGGCTGCTCTGCAGTGACAGCAGGGCAGCCCAGGGAGAAGGCAGGGACAGTCATGTGACCGCCGGGGACTGGGAAGTGCAGGAGCTGTTGGGTCTTCCACAGACTTCGATCACCTTTGCGATTAGGCTGTATAGCGCAGTATTCTGCTGTACAGACTCTCTGGGGGATGTATTTCCTCTGTAACTGGGGCTACTACAGTATGTCAGCCCCAGTTACAGGTTAAATCAATGGTGGAAAAAAAATGTTAAATGTCCCCCAGAGGTCTTGTATGACCTTATGGTGGACACAAAATGTAAAATAAAAATTACACAATAAAGTGTTTAAAAAATAAAATAAAAAGTTTCACATATAAAAAAAAAAAATCCCCAATAAAGTAATAAAAAAAAAATTTAAATAGAAAACGACCGGCTCTATAAATATATCACATGATCCACCCCGTCCAATAAACACCATAAAATAAATAAAAATAAAAACTGTGTCAAAAAAGCCATTTTTGTCACCTTACATCACAAAAAGTGCAACTCCAAGTGATCAAAAAGGTGTATGTCCCACAAAATGGTACCAATAAAACCATCACCTCATCCTGCAAAAAATGAGACCCGACCTAATATAATTGGTTGAAAAATTGAAAAAAACTATGATTCTCAGACAATGGAGACATAAAAATGTTTTGTTTTTTTTTTGCTTCAAAACTGCTATTATTGTGTTGAAGTGAAACAAATAAAAAAGTTGACATATTAAGTATTGCCACATCCCTAACAAACAGCTCTATAAAAACATCACTTGACCTAACCCCTCAGATGAACACCATAAAAAATAAAAATAAAAACAGTGCCAAAAAAATAAATTTTTGTCACCTAACATCACATAAAGTGCAACACCAAGCAATCAAAAAGGCATATGCCCCCCCCCCCCCAAATAGTAGCAATCAAACCGTCACCTCATCCTGCAAAGAATTAAAAAGCTATAGCTCTCAGACTATGGAGACACTAAAGCATCATTTTTTGGTTTACAAAATGCTAGTGTTGTGTAAAATTTAAATTAATAAGAAAAAGTATACATATTAGGTATTGCCATGCCTGTAATGATCTGCTCAATAAAACCCCCTCATTTGAATGCTGTAAAAATAAATAAATAAAAACTGTGCTAAAACAACCAAGTTTTTTGGTCACCTTGTCCCATAAAGTGCAATAATGAATGATCAAAAAATCATATTTACCACAAAGTTGTGCCAATAAAAACGTCAACTCTTCATGCAAAAAACAGCCCCTGCACAAGACCATCTGCAGAAAAATAAATATGGTGTTCAGAAAATGGAGACACAAAAACATATATTTTTTTCTTAAATGCTTTATTATGTTAAACTGTACAAACATATCATTGCAGCCGTAGCAACTTGCTCTATAAAAATAGTACATGATGTACCCTGTCAGATGAAGATTGTACAACATTTAAAATAAAAACAGTGCCAAAAAAGCCTGTTAAAGGGGCTATTAATTATTGATATTTATGCAAATCTCAGTAATTAATATTCATAAATAGGTGGAGATCGTCTAGTGATGACTCCGCCTATTTATGCCTAAATTAACAACAAATCACTACTGATTGCCTTACGCTAATTACTAAACTAGCTGCATGCGCCTTACTAACTATCGCTAGTAACCACACGTTACACAATAGGTATAAATAACATAGTATTTATTAATCCTCACAGAACATAACACACGTAATACACTAATAATACAGTACCAACAATACACTACAACTATTGCTACGGTGCCTTACAACTACAAGGAATATATATGTTTATAACTATATATATCTATATCAAGGGAATTGATATATCCAGTTATAACAGCACACAGCAATATAAGTACACACACTAATACGGTTCTGCCTACACTAACACAGCCCCAATTTCTCCCCAGTATCTAACTATTATTACAATGACACACATACATTCACTTTACCATCAGCCCACCCAATCCTGACAATATACTATCCCTACAGGGAATAACAAGGGGTAAATACAGACACTCAGAAAAAGCAATGCAAAATGAGGGGCACTCCGCGTTTGGGAATAGAGACAGCAAGTGTATACTGGCTAAATAGTATTTATTACATATATATTATAAAAAGCCAATACATCAAGCAATAAAAACATCCATAAAATAATCATAAAATAAAACTTATAAACAATGGATAGGGGCCTCAAAAATTCGCCAGAAAATTGTGAATGTTCATAGATATATAAAAAACATTCGTATTCGCAAATAATTGGCTGTTCCCACAGTATTTTTTTTTTCTTTATGAATAATCGCAGGAGATACTTGTGCACTTGGAGTAATCGTTCCTATCTCCGGCCTGATGTCAGGCTCCAAATAATTTGCATACAAGATCTTACTGTATCAGATAATATCGTACCACACACTGTCCGAATTTAGTCCTCCGGCTTATTTGGATGAGCCGATATATTAGTAATCTTGAAGGAGAACTCTTACCCTGTTTCATCACCAGCTCGATGTTGTAAATCGAAGATTCAGCCGATCATACCCTGCGCGGCGTCCCACGTGGTATGGAGTCTCGAATGTGACGTCTCACGTGACTCCTCGGCTTGGCAGCTGTGAAATCTTTAGATCCTTCTCAATGATTCTGCCTCTGGTTCGAAACAATGGTAATAGTCCATATGCAAAAGTCCACCGGACTTGTAATCTTTTCCTGTAGGTGGGAACGGTTCACTGTCCCAGCTGACCCAGACACGTTTCAGGGTATACACCCCTTCCTCAGTGGTGGTGACAGTGAGCACTTCACAACATTTTATACCTCCCTAAAAGATAAGCTATGGGTGGAACTGATCTGATTGGGACATCATGGAAACCCGGTCCGGAGTCCTATTTTCGGTCCGGAGTCCTATTTTCATTTGTCTCTTCATAAGGAGTGGACCATATTGATCTCCAGTCCTTAAGTCAAATCCTCTTATAATCACAAATTATATCACATATCCATTGAATACTCAATATCTGGAATGATATAATATAAAAGGGGGGGGGGGGGACGCCTTTTTCAACCATTTCACAATTACACATTGTCTTTGTCATTTTTACCTTCACTTTATGGGGGTTGGGGTGTTATTTGTATAAATAAAGCATTTCTTATTTTTGGCATACCTGTAGACTAGTACTGGTCTCCCCATAGGATCACTATCATCGGTCACCTGTATCAGGGTCCTCCAGGGCACTATAGGAGGTACGAGATACGGGATCGCCCCTATCGGGGCGGCCATTCCGTTTTCAGGCAGGGCCATAATTGTAGGGGAATCCAATAGGGATATTGCCCCCTATCATTCACTTGATTGCCTACATCCAAACAGTCAAGTGGGATAGATTTAGTTTTGCTTTATTTCTTTTTCTTGTTTATATCTATTTCTTATACATTATGGGTCTTTAATTTTAAATATAAATATTAAAAGTGAAGCTTTAGAATTAAATGGTTCTTTCTGTGACACCCATGATATAATATAAAAGACAGATGATAAAAACTAATATAAAATATAATATAAAATATATGAAATGTATGGCAATCCCATCATTCCATATAAAAACATGTAAAAACGTATGTGGATATAACCCAATAAAAAAATTATTTAAAAAAACGCACATGCGGTTGCATGCGTTTTTGCTGCATTTTCGGTGCGTTTTTCGCGAAAATGCTAAATCCTCCATCTGGGAGGTCCTCACCATCACACCAGGGGATACAACTTCATCATATTCAGACAGAACTTCTCACATGGTTTTTTTTTTTCTCCGAATTGCATCTACAGCCTATATAGGGTAAAGGGGAGGAGAGCCGGGCAGGGTGGGAGGGAACAGAGTGCTGATAGACAGCCAAACTCTGAACCTGTGTCACCAACCGGCTCGCCCCCCGCCCCTTAGAGGAATCCAAATAGTTACCATTCAGCATTGAGGCCCCTAGGGATTAGGGATTCAAATTCAAAGATGCGACGGGATTCCTGCCTGGACATAGAGGCCACATGATTGCCACCTCTCCAAGGTTTCTTTACCCTCTCCAATGCAAAGAATGACAGGGACGAGGGATCGCAATTATGTACATCTTTAAAATGTTTAGAGAGGGAGTGTAGCACATAGCCCTTCTTAATATTGGCCAAGTGTTCCGCCACCCTCTTCTTCAGTGTCCTCTTAGTCCTCCCTATATATTGTTTACGACATCCACATTGCAGTAGGTAGATGACATCCGTTGAGTCACAGGTCAGACATTCATTGATGTCTAGACTGAACGTATTCAGAGTCAAGGTATTACTAGTAGTTTTCGTTGCAAAATTAGTAGCCTTGCAATTATCACACCTTCCACATCTGCGGAAGCCTCCAGTGGCTAGCCAATTCTGACCTTTAAGTGGACCCCTCCTATCCATTTTTAATGTAGGTGCTACTGTTGCTGCCAGATTAATAGCTCTTGTGTAGGTAATCCTTGGGTCTCTAGTAAGAGAGGACCCTATGATCTTATCATCTAAAAGGAGGTACCAGTATTTCCTAATGATTTTCTCTACCTGTCGATATTGTGAATGATAGGGTAGGATCACCCTTATCACCTCATCCTGTGGGGGTGTGCACTTCTGAATGAAAAAATCCTGCCTATTCATATTTCTCACTTTCTCCAAGGCTTTCTTAACAGTCTGCACTGGGTATTCCCTATCTATAAACTGTTGGCTCAGAGACACAGCCTCTTCTTCAAATCTCCTGTGGTCAGTGCAATTCCGCTTCAGTCGCCTGATTTGGCTGACTGGTATGTTCAATAACCATTTTGGTAGATGGCAACTTGAGAAGAGTATAAAGCTTTTCCTAAATACAGACACTGCTGCTGCTGGGGTAAGCAGGGCAGCCGGGAAGGGGTATCAGGGGTAGAGGCAATATAAGGGTTGTGTTCAGGGGTTATACCAGGGTAGCGGGGTATTTGAGGGATCCTGGTGGAACACAGGGGGATTAGGCTCAGGGCAGGGGAAGGTAAGGATTAATGAGCTGCAGGGGAAGGTAAGGGTTACCAAGGTTTATAGGGGGAAACCAAGGGAAGCAGGGACTATAGGGGAACACAGGGGTTGGTGGTGTAAGGGTTAATGAATGCAGGGGAATCAGGGGATCGTTGGTGGTATAAGAGTTAATGTAGGGAATGCAGGGTAATCAGGGAGCAGGGGATCGTTGGTGGTATAAGGGTTAATGTAGGGAATGCTGGGGAATCAGGGAATATAGCAGGGGATCGTTGGTGGTATAGGGCAGGGGGATTATATATATATATAGATACTTAGCGGTATAATGCTCATTGTCCGGGGGGGGCTCGTATGTCCAGGGGATGCTTCTTCCTGCTCCGGGTGGTCTTATCTGCCTGTTGAGCAGAGCGCCGCCGGCCTATTTAAGCTTGGCGGCGCCCATTCGCAGTCTCCCCATTGCCGCAGTGTGCATGCACACCGCTGGCCTGAACACGTGGGCCGGCGCGGTGATATGACGAGGATCTCGGAGCGTGCTTCCAGGCGGGGGGATCCTTTGATCCTCCCGCCTGTGGAGTGGACGCCTACCTCCGGCACTGTAATTACAGCGCCGGAGGTCAGCCACCCACAGGGGCATCCGAACTCTTTGTTCCCATGTCTCTGTTCGGCACACCATCTCTGGCGCGGCCGGAGATGGTGACAAAGGGCAGAGGATCTTATTGATCCTCTGTCCTTTGTAGAGGCCGATGCTGGACAAAATTGTCCAACTGTCGGTCTCCTCCACCCCCCCACCCAGCAGGCGCATTTGAGCGGGATTATGGCCATATATGTTTATAGATGCTTGGGGCACATCTATAAACATATATGAATGGACATTATATACACAAAGGGGCAGGAATAAGCCCACCTATATAATATACCCTATATCACAGGGGTACATATACATATATATGTACCCATACCCCTGCAACCCACCCCTATAATATACCCTATATACATAGAGATGTATGCTGCCAAGGGGGCACACATACATCTCTATGTATGCATACACATCCTACCTGGATGGGCCCAGAAAAAGGGCCCATATATATATACATATATGTCAGGGCATTTATATATATATATATATATATATATATATACTTGAATATGACACTTCCCTCAACAATCCCCCTGTTGTCGGGAACACGACAATAAACATTTTGGGGGAAGGGTTGGGATGTATTTGTCCCCTCTCAACCGCACTCTAGGTAACACTTCAGGAAGGACTGAAGTAATATGACCCTTAGGTACCTAGACATCACCCATCATGACTAACATCTCCGACCTGCCCTTCACCAAACGTTTCCATCCACCAAATACACCGTCTTCTCTTTGGATAACTTCTTACATTATGATCCTCAGGTGTCAGCCCCTCCCTATGTAATCTATTCCTGACTCCGAAATGGCTTCACCCTCGCCGTCTTTAGATCACTCCACTCAGCGACCATGTTCTCTCTCTTTGCCAGTGTTGTTCTTCTGGCGTCCGTCATCCCCAATGTCAGTGCCGGTAATCCATGTAGCACCTCCTTATGGGGTACGGACGGCCGTAGGCTGGCCTTTTAACACAAGTATGACTTTCATCTTGATTGAAGACTCAGTTGTTGGAGAGGTTCTCCCATGGACAGATACATAAGTTTTTACAAGGCAGGTCAGAATTTCTGGTGAGAGGTGATGTCATAGTACCTAAATTCTAACAGCGGGAAGGAACCCCGCACTACCATCATTCAGTCCAACCCTTTCAAAAAGTCACCATTGTCGATGTTGAAGCGGAAAATACCTTAACAAATGAGGGGCCTGACCCTAGGGAATCTACTCTACCCCACTCACACAAACATGTCACATCCCTCCCAATACAGCCCAATTAAATTCAGCGTGTACCCATAGAGACTCATGCAACCTGGCCTTACTCTCGATACCTCCCAAGGTAGTTAATAGACCCTCGTATCATTGGGGGAATGACTATAGGATGCAAGTGTGCATCCAGCCATATTGTAGTATGGCTGTCGCACACTTGCACCTAGAGTGTCCATCGGTACACGAGGAACTCACATGCAAATAATCAATATGAATCTATACACAATATGATGAGGTCACAGGGTGGCCTATGATTATACCCCGAGCCCTCCTACAAAAATCTACTACAATACGTGATATACATACACACAATGCTATGAGGTCACAGGATGGCTTTGGATTTTCATCCCGACCCTCATAGGAAACAGTATGTCCATGCGATCTCTGGCTTCAGGACTTTGTTGAAGCTAAGTCCTGAGCCTCCTATGATTAACTTTGTGAAGTTCTGTCTGGTTCTGGTTTAGCTGGTCTGCAAGTCTCTTGACCCTCCTGTAGATTAGACACAGTCCCGAGTACATGACGATTACCAGAACCAGAAGAACTATCACTGGGTGTATCAATAGGTTGAAGAAGGATGTTGCCTTTGGACTGTAGCCGAATAGACTTTCCCACCAGGAAACCTTGGAGTCCTTGTCAAAGGCGGTAGTGATTGCCGTTATTTTGTTCTTGTCGTGCGTCAATTGGATGGTGGCCTGTTTCTCTGTTTCTCGAAGATTCTGAAGTATTTCGTCTTCTTGGTTGAAATCTAGCAGGAGATGTTTGAGTTCTATCCCAAACCCAAGAGAAATCTTCTGGAGTCTCACGGGTACATCAGGGCGGATGTCGAGTCTCTTCTCCGGGGTGATTGGTGTCCTTCCTTGTAGCTCTGCAACATCTAAACCTAGGACGGGACTAAGGGTGCAATACGCTCCAGAGAGGAGTACTCCTCTCTCGGTGCAATTAGTCCCATAAATGGTATAAGACATATTTTGCCTTTGATACCAAGACCAATACCCTTGTCCCAAGTATATAGGGGAGGAGGGTATTGGGCTGGCCTTCATCTCACAGGACCCCTCGGTGCTCCAACATTGGTATCTTAACACCCGATCCTGACTACCTTGACAGAGGATAGCATCCTCTTTCTTCCAACATCCTTCTGTGTCTAACAGATAAGGATGGCCTCCCTCATAGGTTAGAACGCCCGAGGGGAGCTGTGGATGGAGCACCGTCTGGTTATTTATGACAATCCCTAGGTTAACTGCACTGTAACCCTGTCTGAGATGGCCAGATACAGGAGCCAATGACGACGCAGTGCACGTGAGATTCCTACAGCCATGCCACTGGACTACCCACCAGTTGGTGTGATTGGCTGCAAAAGGAGATATAAGAGGACTTACCCTTTGGCGGAGCTTATATGGGAAGTGGCCGCTGTACAATGATGATACAATATGTTTAAGGTTGCTCAAGAGTTCACTTTGGACTTGCGTACATGCCAGAGTGAGCTGAGCTCTATCCTGTACCTCCAAGAGACCCACAACTAACCTTCTAAACTTCTCTCGTAAAGCAGAAGATAGAGAGGTAGTGGCATCTATGTGCGAATGCTGCAAACCCTCTAAGACAAGGTTTACATCAAGCTGGGTCTCGAATCCTTCTCGCAACATCCCCAAGTTTACCTCTCATGACTTCCATATCCATAGTGTTCAGGGCGCCCACTCCCAATGCACCTCCGCCTAGTCCCATGGCTATCAGATCTCTTCTTCCCTTGTGATTCCTGTGTATGAGATCGTCCTTTCTTACCTCTTGACCCGCCTCTATCCAACCTCTTATCATGTCAATTTGGTTTCTCACAAACTCCCCACAGCTGTGATCCCACTGGTTGACTCGGAAGTCATCTACGGAAATTCTCCAAGTAAATTGGACGAATTTTGTCCCCGTGATGATCTTCCATGAGGATGACAGTTGAGGAGCTATAGGATCTGCCAATTGAAGGATAGGGGCACTGCAAGAGTCTAAATGCATTTTTACAGGTTGGAGACCTGTCGCTTCATAGGGGATACTCACCACTGTTACACAAACTTGCCCTCTACCTCTGAACGGATACCATTGGTCACTTTCTCCAACCTGTAACACTAGTTTTCCTACGAGTTTGGATTTAGACAGATAGACCCATTGTGTAAATGTCCAGCACCCTTCATCTACTGCCTCGCAAAAGGGCCATCTAAATGAACCGTCTATATTGATGTCAAAGTTAATATCCCTGCCACTGGGGTCTTTCCAATCAGAAGACACATACCTACCCCGGTATTCCTCATTCATAGGGGTACGGTCCATCCATACATCCACTGTAGGGGTATCCACCCCATTCCACACTAAATCCCAACTCCAGGGATTAGTGTCCAATGTTACCATCTGGGTATCTTGTTCCCAGTGGGCATAGGTGATGAAATAGTATCCAGTCACCTCCTGAACACAATTGTCTCTCATTATGGTGATCATAAAGGATCGTATGGATGGAGATCCCTTTAACTGAGCATACCTGGGATCCTTGGCATCTGTGTGTACTTTTAAAATGGTGGCTCGGTAAAAACCTTCCAGTTTTACCGGACCTCTCTGGTCATTCCATAGGGCCTGGCCAGAGTTACTGCAGTTTAACTTTAACATCATTATACTGGTTTGTATGTAATCTGTGGACAAATGTCCCTGAACATAACTGGATTCCCTAGTGATAATCATCTGGGAATCTCTTAACATACAATAAGCTTTTAGGGTGCCCTTTACCGGAATGGGTATGTCACCCAGCAGCAGCAGAACACAGGTCCAGAGAACTAGTAGCTTAAGAAGTGACGATGCTCAAGGCAGAGCTACAACTGAAAAGAGAAGTATAATCCACGCCCTGCAATAGGAGGAGGGGTGATTTAAAGGCAGGGTAATCAAACGCAGGAGGAACAGCTGATAGTAAAGACCTCATCACAGGGGCGGAGAGACAGAAGAGTGAGAACACCTCCAAACTCTAAGTGACATCATCACAGGGGTGGAGAGACAGAGCTGTGAGAACGTCTCAAAGCTCTGGTAGTGACAAAAAGTTCTCGTATGGTTTCAGGATTTTGCCCTCCAAACATTCCACCATTAAAAGGCTGGGTTTATTCATAGATATGTCAGCCATATCATTATTAACTCCCAGACCCTCCCCCGAAGAGGTTGAGCCTGCCATCATCATGCTTACCACCAGTGCCACAAGTTGGGGATATGCCATGTTCAGAGGATTTCTATATCTTTTCTGGCTAGTCGTAACCTTGGTGAGTCTCCCTCCCGTGATCTGTTAATTCAATATGAATGTGATTAGTTTCATGGATCCACCCTCGACCCACCAAACCCCCCCCCCCCCCGTCACCCAACTCTTCGAGGGTTCATGTTATTGAGTTGGTGAGGATCGGGTGGCCTTGGCCTGGTCGATATGGATCCATAAAACTCCCTGCCGCCTACGTGACTTTTTCTTGGTCGTCATCTGCCTTTGCACCTTTAGCATGGTGTCACCCATTACTTCAAGAACCTGATAGGGTCCTTCCCAGTTTGCATCCCAGGGGCTGGCCCAACGGAAGATTGTCACCATCACCAGCTCTCCTACAGAGGGCATTGGTGTTTCCCACTGTAGATACGGTCTGTGTAGCTGTATTGCTGCATGAGGCAATAACTCCTTCAGGTTTAGTTATACCTGTTGGAGAAACAGGTCTCTGGCGATGGTGTTCTTCACTGGCTCTGACACTAGGGGTTCATTGGGCAGGCATAGGGGCATATTGCGTCCGGTCATTAGTTCGAACGGGGTGATACCGGTACTGGTAGCCTCGGTAGCTCGGATTCCCATTAGCACGGCTGGCAGGAATGTTACCCATGAGGAACCTTTCTCCAGTAGTGCTTTAAAAAGTTGTGTTTTTATGGTCTGGTTCATCCGCTCCACGATGCCCGCAGACTGAGGGTGGTAAGGCACATGAAACCTTTGCTTTATGTCTAAAAGACCACAAAGCGCTTTCATTACCTTACCCGTGAAATGGGTCCCTCTGTCTGACTCTATCAATCTGGGGATACCCCATTGTGACAGAACCTGTCCCCAGAGAACACGGGCAGTGGTTGTAGCCGAATCATTAACTGTGGGGATGGCTTCTACCCACTTAGAGAAGACATCCACTACCACCAGTGCGTGACGATAGTTACGACTTCCTGGTGGTAAAGGTCCTATAAAATCTATTTGTAGTGCGGACCACGGACCATCTGCAGGAGGAACTCGCTGCAACACCGGCTTCAGGGCTGACGCCCTTGGGTTAACCTGAGCACATACCAGGCACTGTTGTGTTACTTCCTCTACTGTGTTGGACATTCCCGGCCAGTATAATTTGTCTCTCAGGAGAGACAAGAGTTTATCCCGGCCCAGGTGTCCAAACAGTTGGTGGTTCAATCTGGTTATCTCTGCTTGCAGATGCTGTGGAACCACGGGAAGAGGAAGTTGCTGTGTACCGGTATCGTAACACAGGATCCCTTGCTGTATTGACCAGGGATGCTGTGGAGATGTGAGGTGTGTCATTAGAAGAGGATGTTTTGCTTGTTCCTCCTCAAATGACACCGGGCCTTTACTCAGGTTGGTACGAACTGCAATCTGGTAGGCAGGTAGCGAATCAGTGTCTGTTTCCTGAAGGATCCAAGATACTGCCGCTAGTTTGGCCAATTCATCCGCCTTGTTGTTACCTAGCGTCAAAGGCTCATCCCCTTTCTGATGCGCAGGGATTTTTATGATGGCTGCTTCCGTCGTGTGTGCCATGCCCCATTCCCAAAGTTCTTTCAGGACCGACAAATGAGCCAGAGGTTTGTTTTGGCTGTCCACAAATCCTCGTCTTTTCCATGTGTCCAGGTGCAGGGTGAGAGAACGAACTACATATGAACTGTCGCTATATATAGTTTGTTTCTCTGGGGGTTGAAGAAGCAAGGCTTCCTTGACCACCTGCAGTTCCGCCCGCTGTGCCGACATGTGACCTGGTAACTTGACAAGATTCTGGGCACCTGTGGTCTCATCGAGCACAGCAAAACCTGTGACATAGGTCCCATCCATGAAAAATCGAGAGCCATCAACAAAGATGACTCTGTCTTCTGGATGTTTATCGGTCCTGAAAATTTGTGGCGTGTTGATATGCGCTGGTTGGCCACAGTCATGTTCGGTGCCAGTTAGGTTCAGTAACTGGGACAGAACATACTTGGCTTTGTGGTTCACCTGCAGACTCCGGCCACAGAGATCCATAATCCACCTCCCGAATCTCTGTTGGAAGACTCCAGGGAGTGTATCACGGAGCAGGAGGGCCAATGGAGAGTGTTGAGTCTGCAAAGTGAGGGGCCTGAAGCCTACAATATGCTCGGTGGTTTTGACGGCATAGTGTATGGCTGCCAGTTGTTTGGCACACTCATCGAACCCTCGTTCAACAGGCGAAAGTAACCTGGAGAAGTATCCCAGCAGTCTAGTGTCATACCCTATCTGCTGTAGGAGGACCGCTGAGATAGACTTCGTCCCTGCATGCGCCTGTATGGCTATTCCCCTTCAGGATGGGGAGTGGCCAATACAGGGGCAAAGGAGAGGTCCCTTTTCAAAGTAGAAAAGGACTCTTCCTGTGCATCAGACCAACCTTTGATTGAGGGGTCTTCTCCTCTGAGGAGTTCATAGAGGGGTTTTGCTTTGGCAGCAAAATCCTCTATGAACTCCCTCATGAAATTAGCAACTCCCAGGAATTTTCTCAAATCCTGTAGAGTGCCCGGCCTAGGTAACTTTACCATGGCTTCCACTCTGGCTGCCGCGATTCCTTTGGCTCCAAAAGAAATTTGGACTCCAAGGAAAGTCACCTCTATTCTGGTCAAATTTGCCTTGTGGGGACTCAGCTTGAGTCCTAACTTGGCCAGGAGTCCCAATAGCTCTTTTAACAGAACCAAGTGTTCTGCTACGGTTTCTGTGTGTAAGAGAAGGTCATCCACGTATTGCAGAAGGCATCCCGGCCATGAAAATACACTCAGAACGGCCGCCGATGCCTGGTGAAAATACGTGGGACTACTGTGGAATCCCTGGGGAAGTACACCAAACATGTGCTGTTTGTCCCCTACTGTAAAGACAAATTTGTACCTACAGTTTTCAATGAGTTCAATTGAGAAGAACCCATTGGCAACATCTATGGTTGAGAATATGCAATATTTGCCGCTTATTCTGGCCATGATCTCGGGAGTCTGTGCCACCACTGGAGCGGACATTGGGCTGTATTTGTTGAGGACCCGGAGGTCTATGGTGAGCCTCCATGCATTGGTGTCCTTTTTCTTTACTGGCCAGAGGGCATTGTTGCATTTAGAATTGCCCTCTATGACCACCCCCCTAGTTTTCAATTCCTGGACAGTGTCCAAAATTGAATGGGAGGCTTCTGGCGGAAAGTGGTATTGGCGTTGAGGTGGAGGGTCGGGACCTTGTATGTCCACCTGAACTCCAATCAGTCTGCCACAATCGTTTTTTCCCTGGGCGCACAGATCGGGGTACTCATACACAATAGGCTCAAGGTCTGGATTATGCAAGATCTCAGGCCATTTGTGTTCGAGTACTTCAGTAGAGTCATCTATTGTTGGCAATGGTGGTCCCAGAAACTGGCGTTGGATGACAAACACCTTGGATTGTCTGGGACCCTTCCATACAATACTATTTGCCAGATCTAGGATCCACCCATTTTGTGTCATTACGTTGGTTCCAATAATGTTGTCAGAACTGGGGTAATACCACATGGGGATCCTAAGGGTAGTGTATCTGGTAATCTGGACAATTACTTCTTCTATTCTGTGGGCCTTCACCCCCCCCCCCCTTGTTGGTGATCAAATCCGATCACCACACACTGAGGGCTGTTGGGATGTAAATCATGTTTGACATTGGTAATGGAAATTTCCGCACCAGTGTCAAGCATGATTTCAGCATCCTGATTTTTGATTTTGGCTTTTATGTGGGGTCTCCCTGAAGAATCCAGTATGATAGGACATACTGGCGCCAGATCTTTTAGGGATCCCTGATCTTCAATCAATTTCTACCAGACTCCCAGTAGGTACCTGTGAGGTACATACTGCCACTTGTGGGTTCTTGCTATGGACCCTTGGTGTGGATTCCAGGGATTACACACTCCTTACCGAACGCGCTGGGTCATTCACAACAGCCACATGTTTTGGTGTCTGGACCTGTGAATGTCCCAGATATTCCCCCACTGGTTTGGCATAATTAGGTTTCATCTTGGAACCGTTATTATTGCCCGTTCTCTCAGGATTTGTCCGGTTATTACGTGACCATTGTGGACAATTCCTCTTTATGTGCCCGTATTGTAAACATAGGAAGCATTGAATGCCTTCTATCTTTTCCAATGGCGGGGCCGTGGGGCGAATAGCTGAATTACCCTTTGTGTGCTGTACCCGTTCATCTTGAGATGTATCGTGTACAGGCGCACGCTCCGTCACTTTGACAAATTCCTTATTGAGCAGTGTATCTTGTCTGCACTGCTCAATAATCATAGCAGCATCCATGAGGGATGGCTCCCTGGCTGCGCTCAACCAGATTGCAGTGTCAAGGTATGGGAATTTTTCCACAAACATACGTATCATACCCTGTGGAATTCCGATACCGTGATCCTTTGTAACCCTTCTATACATGGCTTCAAACCGACTACACATAGAGGTTCATCATGTATAGTGGGTTTAAACTTGGACAGGATATCTGGAGTGACGTCCTAATGGCCCGTTGCCAGTCTCATGAGTATGGAGAGACGTTCCTCCTTGTCATAAAACTGTCCATTCATGGGTTGCGTCCTCCCCGTTACCTCATACCTTTGGTTTAGGTGTGTAGGTAACCATAACTTGAATAACTCCATGCGATATTCGTGAGCCACTGAATACTTGTTACAGTGACCCTCGAAGATATCACATGAAGTAAACGGATCTACACTGGGATCATATTTTGGGATCTCCTTGCAAATCCGGAACAGGAAGTTTATCGTTTCCATACTGGAATGGTTAGGATAAAAATCTTCCTGTCTTTCCGGACGCGTTGGCGGATTGGAAGTGGTAAATGGCCAACCACTTTCCTCTCTCCAATCGTTGTCATGTGTCACGGAAGGTGTACAGGAGACAAGACAACACAAAATGAATATACGACTCACTGGATCCAAAACTAAGGAACAAAAAGGGAGACCGCTGCATCAGACCTGGCACTCTCCCTGACTGCTCAGCCTATGCGAAAATCCCAATAGTAGATTATCGCATATCCTCGTACCTCGACTGTATAACACCTGAACACCCTATAATAGTGAGGGGACACGACCACCGGCTCCCTACACTAGATACGGAGGGAGTCAGAGTCACCTGGGATCCAGCAAACAGAAAAACACAAATTAATGCACAACACTTATCTTGTAGAAGACTGGGAAGTAGGATCAGCATGCACACACACTCCAGGAAGTAATATAAACCGCAAACTGATGCACTATGGGGAGGGATTTAAAGGTATGCAATCAGTAGAACTACATGACAGCTGAGAGAGGCTAACGAGATGAGGAACTGAAAGCAAAACAAAGGAAGCTCAAGGAGGAGGTTCTGAAAGGCATCTGTCAGAGCTTCTCAGATGTCTGGTGGTGACAGTACCCCTCCTTCTATGAGTGGACTCTGGACACTCAGAGCCCACCTTCTCAGGATGGGACCTATGGAAAGCCCTGATGAGACAAGTGGCCTTAATGTCCGTCACTGGGGCCCACATCCTTTCCTCAGGACCATAAACCTCCCAATGAACGAGGTACTGGAGAGAACCGCGGACAACACGAGAATCCACAATCCTAGAGACCTGAAATTCAAGATTACCATCAACCATAATCGGAGGAGGAGGCAAAGACGAGGGTACAATGGGTTGGACATAAGGTTTTAATAAGGACTTATGAAAAACATTATGGATCTTCCAAGTCTGAGGAAGATCAAGACGGTAGGCAACAGGATTGATGACAGACAAAATTTTGTAAGGCCTAATAAACTTAGGACCCAACTTCCAGGAGGGAACCTTCAATTTGATATTCTTAGTAGACAACCACTCCAGATCACCAACATTCAGGTCCGGACCAGGCACACATCTCTTATCCGCCACACGCTTATATCTCTCACTCATGCTCTTTAGATTATCCTGAATCTTTTGCCAAATAGATGACAAAGACGAGGAGAATCTGTCCTCATCAGGTAAACCAGAAGACCCCTCTCCCGAGAATGTCCCAAACTGCGGATGAAACCCATATGCACCAAAAAATGGTGACTTATCAGAGGACTCCTGAATACGGTTATTTAAAGCAAACTCAGCAAGGGACAAAAAAGAACACCGATACTCCTGATTCTCCGCCACAAAACAGCGCAGATATGTCTCCAGATTCTGATTGACCCGCTCTGTCTGGCCATTCGACTGCGGGTGGAAAGCAGAAGAGAATGACAACCGAACCCCCAAGCGAGAACAGAAAGCCTTCCAGAATCTGGAAACAAACTGCGTGCCCTTATCAGAGACTATGTCTGAAGGAATACCATGCAATTTGACAATGTGATCAATAAATGCCTGTGCCAGCGTCTTAGCATTGGGCAAGCCTGGAAAAGGGATGAAATGCACTATTTTGCTAAAACGGTCCACCACCACCAGAATCACAGTCTTCCCCGAGGAATGAGGCAGGTCCGCAATGAAGTCCATGGACAGATGTGTCCAAGGACGGGAAGGAATGGGTAAGGGAAGGAGAGGACCTGATGGCCGTGAATGAGGGACTTTGGAACGAGCGCAGGTCTCGCAGGCTGCCACAAAACCCTCAACCGACTTACGAAGCGCCGGCCACCAGAATCTCCGAGCGATGAGATCCACTGTGGCTCTTGCACCCGGGTGCGAGAGGCACAAACAACCTCCCAGAAGGACAAAGATCAGGAGCCTCTGACTGGGCTACCTGCACCTCTGCCTCTAATTCAGGAAAAAGAGCAGAGACCACCACACCTTCAGCCAAAATGTGACCCGGGTCTTCAAAATTCCCACCTCCCGGAAAACAACGTGACATCTGCCTTCACATTCTTAACCCCAGGGCGGAACGTGACAACAAAATTAAACCTTGAAAACAACAAAGACCATCTGGCCTGTCTCGGGTTCAGACGTTTGGCTGACTCCAAGTAGGCCAGATTTTTATGGTCAGTAAACACGGTAATAGGGTGTCTGGCTCCCTCTAGCCAATGGCGCCATTCCTCAAAAGCCAACTTGATGGCCAACAACTCCCTATCTCCCACATCGTAATTTCTCTCTGCGGAGGAGAGTTTCTTCGAGAAAAAGGCACAAGGTCGCCATTTGGCAGGAGAGGAACCCTGAGACAAGACCGCACCCACACCCACCTCAGAAGCATCAACCTCAACTATGAAGGGTAGAGAAATATCAGGTTGTACCAAGATGGGAACGGAAGCAAAACTCTCCTTGATATTAGAAAAGGCCTTACGCGCCTCTACCGACCAGGAGGAAAAATCTATCCCCTTTCTAGTCATATCAGTGAGTTGCTTAACAACAGAGGAATAATTCAAAATAAACTTCCTGTAATAATTGGCAAAGCCCAAAAAAACACATCAGCGCCTTCTGATTCTCAGGAAGCTCCCACTCAAGCACAGCGCGGACCTTCTCAGGGTCCATGCGAAAACCAGAAGCGGAGAGAAGAAATCCCAGAAATTGAATTTCTGGAACAGCAAACACACATTTTTCCAGTTTAGCGTACAATTTATTCTCCCGCAGGATGAGCAAGACCTGACGTAAGTGTTCCTTATGAGTTTTGAAATCAGGAGAAAAAATCTAAATGTCATCCAAATACACTAATACAAATTTCCCCATTAAATGATAAAAAATGCTGTTCACAAAATGCTGAAAAACGGCTGGAGCATTCATCAAACCAAAAGGCATAACCAAATTCTCAAAATTGCCCTTAGGGGTATTGAAGGCCGTCTTCCATTCGTCTCCTTCTCTGACCCTGACCAGGTTGTATGCCCCTCTTAGATCTAATTTGGAAAAAACTTTAGCCCCAACAATCTGGTTAAACAGGTCCGGGATCAGAGGAAGCGGATAAGGGTCATGAATTGTGATACTGTTCAGCTCCCTGAAATCCAGACAAGGTCTTAAAGAACCATCTTTTTTCTTAACAAAGAAAAAAACAGCGGCAACAGGTGACTTCGAGGATCGTATGTGTTCTTTTCTCAGACTCTCAGAGATATAAGCACGCATAGCGACCCTTTCAGGTTGGGAGAGATTGTATAAACGAGATTTAGGCAGCTTGGCGTCTGGGATGAGATTAATAGGGCAATCGTACTCCCTGTGCGGTGGCAAATCCTGAACTCCACTCTCAGAGAAGACATCCGAAAATTCAGAGAGAAAAGATGGTACAGTCTTAGTAGAAACCTCAGAAACAGATGTCGTGAGGCAATTCTCTCTGCAAAAGTCACTCCAACCATTTATTTGCCTCGCTTGCCAATCAATGGTGGGGTTATGTTTAGTGAGCCAGGGTAGCCCCAACACTAGAGGAGTAGGCAATCCGCTAAGGACGAAACATGACAAATCCTCAACATGAGCTTTACTCACAATCAAACGGATATTGTGAACTATGCCCTTTAATGATTTCTGAGAAAGTGGAGCGGAATCAATAGCAAAAACAGGAATATCCTTTTTCAAAGTGCATACCTGGAAACCATGAGTTATCGCAAATTGATTATCAATGAGATTGACAGCTGCTTCACTATCTACAAAAATCTCACAAACAATGTTCTTGCTCTCTAGCGCCACACTGGCAGGCAGGACAAAACGGGAACTACAAGCAAACGGAAAACCTTCAATTTTACGTCCCAGGTGCATTATCTTGCACTTATCAACATTAAATTTTAGTTGCCAGATTTTTTACCATTCCTCTTGATTTCCTAAGTCCTTTTCCATTTGGTGTATCCCTCCAGGAACATCAACCCTGTTACAAATCTTTGTGTCATCAGCAAAAAGACACACCTTACCATTGAGGCCTTCTGAAATTTTGCTGATAAAGATATTAAACAATATGGGTCCCAGAATAGATCCCTGAGGTACCCCACTGGTAACAAGACCTTGGTCTGAATATACTCCATTGACTACAACCCTCTGTTGCCTGTCCCTCAGCCACTGCCTAATCCATTCAACAATATGGGAGTCCAAGCCCAAAGACTGCACTTTATTGATAAGCCTTCTATGTCGGACAGTATCAAAAGCCTTACTAAAGTCTAGATAAGCAATGTCTACTGCACCTCCTCCATCTATTATTTTAGTCACCCAATCAAAAAAATCTATAAGATTAGTTTGACATGATCTCCCTGAAGCAAACCCAAGTTGTTTTTCATCTTTCAATCCATGGGATTTTAGATGTTCCACAATCCTCTCCTTAAGTATGGTTTCCATTAATTTCCCCACTATTGATGTCAGGCTTACTGGCCTATAGTTGCCCGATTCCTCCCTACTACCTTTCTTGTGAATGGGCACAACATTTGCTAATTTCCAGTCTTCTGGGACGACTCCTGTTGCCAGTGATTGGTTAAATAAATCTGTTAATGGTTTTGCTAGTTCACCTCTGAGCTCTTTTAATAGCTTTGGGTGTATCCCATCAGGCCCCTGTGACTTATTTGTATTAATTTTAGACAGTTGACTTAGAACCTCTTCCTCTGTAAAGAGACATGCATCAAAAGATTCATTAGTCTTCTTTCCTAACTGAGGTCCTTCTCCTTCATTTTCCTTTGTAAAAACTGAACAGAAGTATTCATTGAGGCTAGTTCTTTATCTGCTTCCATATACGTTCCTTCTTTTGTTTTTAATTTGGTAATTCCTTGTTTTAGTTTCCTTTTTTCACTTATGTATCTGAAGAATGCCTTATCGCCTTTTTTCCCTGACTGAGCTAATTTCTCTTCTGCCTGTGCTTTAGAAGCTCTTATAACTTGTTTGGCCTCTCTCTGCCTAATCTTATAAATTTGTCTGTCATCCTCATTTTTTTTTATTTTTATAATTCCTAAATGCTATCCTTTTGTTTTTAATGATTTTGGCCACTTCTGCTGAGTACCACAGTGGTCTCTTCCTTTTTTTGCTTTTACTGACAAGCCTAATGCAATTTTCTGTTGCCTTCAATAGTGCCACTTTTAAGAAGTCCCATTTCTCCTGGACTCCAATGAAACTGTTCCAGTCTGATAGGGACTCGTATACCACTAATCTACTTTTAGAAAAGTCAGTTTTTCTAAAATCTAAAACTTTTGTTTTTGTGTGGTGTGACTCAGTCACTGTACTTATAGTAAACCACACTGACTGGTGATCTCTAGATCCCATGCTTTCCCTTACAATAATACCAGATACCAAATTCCCTTTTGTGAATACTAAATCTAAAATGGCCTCCTTCTGGGTTGGCTCCTCCACTACTTGCTGTAGAGATAATCCCAGTAGGGAATTTAGAATATCTGTACTCCTGGCAGAACTAGCTATTTTGGTTTTACAGTTTACATCTGGAAGATTGAAGTCTCCCATAATGATAACTTCCCCCTTCAATGTCATTTTAGCTATTTCCTCAACTAGTAGATCATCTAATTCTTTGACTTGGCTAGGTGGTCTATATATCACACCTACACGAGTTACCTTATGATTATCAAGCTGCAAGGTAACCCAAACTGACTCTAAATTGTTCTCACTAACTTGTATCAAATTAGATTTTATGCTATCTTTCACATACAGGGCCACCCCTCACTACTTCTTGCCTTCTCTGTCTTTCCTGTATAGAGAGAACCCTGGTATTGATATATCCCAGTCATTACTCCCCTTGAACCACGTCTCAGTAACAGCCACTACATCTATATTCTCAGATGCCATTATAGCCTCAAGTTCATTGATCTTATTCCCTAGACTGCGAGCATTTGTAGACAAGACTCTGAGCTTGTCATTTCTTAACCTTTGTGCTACTGGCCTCTTCTGGCATTGTTCCGGGGGGCAGTCAGACTGCTGGATTATCACTCTTTTGCCCCCCTTTCCTAGTTTAAATGCTCCTTAGCAAATACTTGGAACTGTTCACCGAGGACATTTGTTCCCTTGAGAGAAGGATGCAAACCATCTTTCTTGTACAGTTCTTTTCCATTCCAACAAGAGCTAACATGAGACACAAAACCAAACCCTTGGTTCAGACACCATTCACCAAGCCATACATTGAATTCCTTAATGCACATCTTCCTGTCATGCTGAAGGTTATGCACAGGCAAAACTGCAGAGAATGAAACAGTTGACGCAACCTCTCGTATATCCTTTCCAAGTGTGTGAAAAGCTTCTTTCAGAGTAGAAACTCTCCTTGTCCGAGAGTCTAGACTCTAACACCCAAATCTCCCTGCCCCTCTCGACCGTACACTGGGACTTCTCTTGTAGTTGTGTTTGTAATGTGAGTAACTGTTTAATGTTCTCAACACAACAATTGCAGTGAAAGTTTGCCGTGTTGGAAACGTCCTCTGCCTTTGTTGTGCTGTTAAGTGTTTCAAGATGTTCTGGCTTCCAAATGATATCCTCAAAGGTGTGAACCAATTTGGCTAACATTTGGAGCCGTTTTTTTTTTTTTTTTTAAACACTCAGTGGATTTGAATGTGGTGGGGATGATGGGGTTTTATGTGCTATGTTTGCTGAGGTGTTGCAGTGTGGCGAAGTTCATACTCACTTTTTGACGAGAGGCCATCTTCATTGGTGTCGTTGTTAGTGTTGAGCGCGAATATTCGAATATCGAATTTTTTTCGCGAATATCGGCACTTCGCTAATTCGCGAATATTTCGAATATAGTGATATAAATTCGATATTTCGAATATTCGTTTTTTTTTTATTGTTATATTTTTTTCTTTCCCACTTCCCTAAAGTTGTTCTTACCTGTCCTTTGGATTCCTGGCTTCCTGGCTGCTCCAGTCAGTGCCCGTTGCCGCTTCTGCCGACTTCCATGCTCATGGAGCGTCCCCATCACCATGGGAACATCTCCATATACTAGAATGTACTGTCGGATTTGAGAATTACGTTGAAATCGCAATTCGATTTTTTCAAGTTATAATAATCGAATTTCGATTTTAACTTAGCACTGCTATATGCCATATTAGGCTAACTAATATGGCATATAGCAGTGCTAAGTTAAAATCGAAATTCGATTATTATAACTTGAAAAAATCGAATTGCGATTTCAACGTAATTCTCAAATCCGACAGTACATTCTAGTATATGGAGTCGTTCCCATGGTGATGGGGACACTCCATAAGCATGGAATATGGCTTCAATGGCTTGGTAGAATTAGCGAATTGACGAATATATTCGTTATATTCCACAAAACGAATATAACGAATGTATTCGTCATATTCCACAAAACGAATATAACGAATGTATTCGTCATATTCCACAAAACGAAGATAACGAAGTATTCTGCATCTTCATTTTAGCCACCTATTCATCAATTTCGCTAATTCTAGCAAAGATATAGGAAAGTTGACTATAGAGACAGCTAAGTTTAATTCGCTATGCGATTATATTACTGCTTTTTTTTTTAAATAAATAGAATAATTATAATACCTGATAATTATTATAATTATACTATTTATAAAAAAAAGCAGTCATATAATCGCATAGCGAATTATACTTAGCTGTCTCTATAGTCAACTTTCCTATATCATTGCTAGAATTAGCGAAATTGATGAATAGGTAGCTAAAACGAAGATGCAGAATACTTCGTTATCTTCGTTTTGTGGAATATGACGAATACATTCGTTATATTCGTTTTGTGGAATATAACGAATATATTCGTCAATTCGCTAATTCTACCAAGCCATTGAAGCCAACCATATAGTAAACCAGGTCCAAGTTGGAATCGCAATTTGATTATTTCAAGTTATAATAATCGAATTTCGATTTTAACTTAGCACTGCTATATGCCATATTAGGCTAACTAATATGGCATATAGCAGTGCTAAGTTAAAATCGAAATTCGATTATTATAACTTGAAAAAATTGAATTGCGATTTCAACGTAATTCTCAAATCCAACAGTACATTCTAGTATATGGAGTCGTTCCCATGGTGATGGGGACACTCCATAAGCATGGAATATGGCTTCAATGGCTTGGTAGAATTAGCGAATTGACGAATATATTCGTTATATTCCACAAAACGAATATAACGAATGTATTCGTCATATTCCACAAAACGAAGATAATGAAGTATTCTGCATCTTCATTTTAGCTACCTATTCATCAATTTCGCTAATTCTAGCAATGATATAGGAAAGTTGACTATAGAGACAGCTAAGTTTAATTCGCTATGCGATTATATTACTGCTTTTTTTTTAAATAAATAGAATAATTATAACACCTGATAATTATTATAATTATACTATTTATAAAAAAAAGCAGTCATATAATCGCATAGCGAATTATACTTAGCTATCTCTATAGTCAACTTTCCTATATCATTGCTAGAATTAGCAAAATTGATGAATAGGTAGCTAAAATGAAGATGCAGAATACTTTGTTATATTCGTTTTGTGGAATATGACGAATACATTCGTTATATTCGTTTTGTGGAATATAACGAATATATTCGTCAATTCGCTAATTCTACCAAGCCATTGAAGCCATATTCCATGCTTATGGAGCGTCCCCATCACCATGGGAACGACTCCATATACTAGAATGTACTGTCGGATTTGAGAATTACGTTAAAATCGAAATTCGATTATTATAACTTGAAAAAATCGAATTGCGATTTCAATAGGAGAGTAGCCTTTAAGTTAAAATCGAAATTCGATTATTTAAATCGCATATTAATCGCGATAACAAGAATAATGACGAATATTCGATTTTGACGAATATAAAACGAATATTCTATCGAATATTCGCGAATTTCGTCGAAATCGAATATGGCACCTGCCGCTCATCACTAGTCGTTGTTCGTCGGACTGTGTTGCTGCATGGAGGAGATCCTTCAATATTTGGAACGTCTTCTCCTGACCAGCCAGACGACTTTTGCTTCATTGATGATGGTTCTCTCTTCAGTCTTCAGCGTGTAAGGGAATCAGAAAATATTAATATACAAAAATCAGAAAAGATTTTAGATTCTCTGCTGTAGAGTTTGCTCTGTGTCTAGTTCTGATTGAGAAAAAACACTCTACCTGTCCGAACCTTCAGGCTATGGACGCTCAGAATCCACTGACCGCGTCCTTCCCACCTGATTATTTCACAGCGTAAGCGATTTTTCTTCCCCAAACCAAACACAGATACAAACTTCTAGCAGTGGGCCTGGCTCGCCAATGGTAAAGGGGCTATTAATTATTGATTTTTTTGCAAATCTCAGTAATTAATATTCATAAATAGGTGGAGATCGTCTAGTGATGACTCCGCCTATGTATGCCTAAATTAACAACAAATCACTACTGATTGCCTTACGCTGATTACTAAACTAGCTGCATGCACCTTACTAACTACCGCTAGTAACCACACGTTACACAATAGGTATAAATAACATAGTATTTATTTATCCTTACAGTACATAACACACATAATACACTAATTATACAGTACCAACAATACACTACAACTATTGCTACGGTGCCTTACAACTACAAGGAATATATATGTTTATAACTATATATATCTATATCAAGAGAATAGATATATGCAGTTATAGCAGCACACAGCAATATAAGTACATACACTAATACGGTTCTGCCTACGCTAACACAGCCCCAATTCCTCCCCAGTATCTAACTATTATTACAATGATACACATACATTCACTTTACCATCAGCCCACCCAATCCTGACAATATACTATCCCTACGGGGAATAACAAGGGGTAAATACAGACACTGCTGCTGCTGGGGTAAGCAGGGCAGCCGGGAAGGGGTATCAGGGGTAAAAGCAATATAAGGGTTGTGTTCAGGGGTTATACCAGGGTAGCGGGGTATTTGAGGGATCCTGGTGGAACACAGGGGGATTAGGCTCAGGGCAGGGGAAGGTAAGGATTAATGAGCTGCAGGGGAAGGTAAGGGTTACCAAGGTTTATAGGGGGAAACCAAGGGAAGCAGGGACTATAGGGGAACACAGGGGTTGGTGGTGTAAGGGTTAATGAATGCAGGGGAATCAGGGGATTGTTGATGGTATAAGGGTTAATGTAGGGAATGCTGGGGAATCAGGGAATATAGCAGGGGATCGTTGGTGGTATAGGGCAGGGGGATTATATATATATATATATAGATACTTAGCGGTATAATGCTCGTTGTCCAGGGGGGGCTCGTATGTCCAGGGGATGCTTCTTCCTGCTCCGGGTGGTCTTACCTACCTGTTGAGTGGAGCGCCGCCGGCCTATTTAAGCTTGGCGGCGCCCGCTCGCAGTCTCCCCACTGCCGCTGTGCACATGCGCACCGCCGACCTGAACACGTGGGCAGGCGCGGTGATATGAAGTCACCGCGCCGGCCCGAGGATCTCGGAGCGCGCTTCCAGGTGGGGGGATCCTTTGATCCTTCCGCCTGTGGAGCGGACGCCTACCTCTGGCGCTGTAATTACAGCGTCGGAGGTCAGCCACCCACAGGGGCATGGGAACTCTTTGTTCCCATGTCTCTGTTCGGTGCACCATCTCTGGCGCGGCCGGAGATGGTGACAAAGGGCAGAGGATCTTATTGATCCTCTGTCCTTTGTAGAGGCCGATGCTGGACATCATTGTCCAACTGTCGGTCTCCTCCACCCATCCCCAGCAGGCGCATTTGAGCGGGATTACGGCCATATATGTTTATAGATGCTTGGGGACATCTATAAACCTATATGAATGGACATTATATACACATAGGGGCAGGAATAAGCCCAACTATTTAATATACCCTATATCACAGGGGTACATATACATCCACAGATGTCTGGGACACATCAATAGATATATATGTACCCATACCCCTGCAACCCACCCCTATAATATACCCTATATACATAGAGATGTATGCTGCCAAGGGGGCACACATACATCTCTATGTATGCATACACATCCTACCTGGATGGGCTTGGAAAAAGGGCCTATATATATATATATATATATATATATATATTTATACTTGAATATGACACTTCCCTCAACACAGCCATTTTTTGGTTACCTTGCCTCACAAAAAAAAAGTAATATAGAGCAATTAAAAATCATATGTATCCCAAATAGTACCAATAAAACTGGCACCTTATCCTCTAGTTTCCAAAATGGGAGTTTCTACTGTAAGAGTGCATCAGGGGGGCTTCAAAGGGACATGGCATCTAAAAACCAGTTCCGCAAAATCTGCATTCCAAAAACCATAGGGCACTCCATTTCTTCTGCACCCTGCCGTGTGCCCTTACATCAGTTTACAACCACATATGGGGGTGCTTCTGTAAACCGCAGAATCAGAATAATAAATATTGAGTTTTGTTTGGCAGTTAACCCTCAATGTGTTAAGGAAATTTTTTTTATTAAAATGGAAAATCTGGCAAAAAAGTGAAATTTAGAAATGTCATCTCCCTTTTCCTTTAATTCTTGTGGAACACCTAAAGGGTTAAAAAAGTTTGTAAAATCAGTTTTGAGTAATTAGAGGGGTGTAGTTTCTACAATAGGGTCATTTATGGGAGGTTTCCACTATGTAAGCCCCACAACGTGACTTCAGACCTGAACTGGTCCTTAAAAAGTGGGTTTTGGAAATTTTCTTAAATATTTTAAGAATTGCTTCTAAAATTCTAAGCCTTCTAACGTCTTAAAAAAATAAAATGACATTTCCAAAATGATGCCAACATAAAGTAGACATATGTGTTAAGTAATAAATATTTTATGAGGTATCACTTTCTGTTTTAAAGTCAGATAAATTGAAATGTTGAAAATTGCAAATTTTTCAATTTTTTTTGTATATTTTGGATTATTTTATAAATAAAGGTGAAATATATCAACTCAAATTTACCACTGTCATGAAGTACAATGTGTCACGAAAAAATAATTTCAGAATTGCTTAGATAAGTAAAAGCGTTCCTAAGTTATTACTACATAAAGTGACAAATGTCCAATTTTGCTAAATTAGGCTCTGTCAGGAATGGGGAAATGGCCCAGATGTGAAGTGGTTAAAATATCTTTCTCAGAAACCCAAAGGTAAGCAAATTAGCTTTCCTTTATGGAAAAGCACTGATGAGTAGTTTGAGGCTACTACCAGGGAAAAATCTGGTGGTATCTTTGAACGGTTCAGTCTGCTTTTTCATAATACAATTCCCCCTGGTGGCAGCCTCAAATTATTTAATCAATGATTTTTACCTGGTGGTAGACCAAAACAGTTTAATCAGTAATTTTTGGTAGGCTTAGCCTGACAGCAGGGGTGTTGTTGGGCTGCTGGGTTGTGCTTCAGGTATAGTGTTGGTGTGGTGTTGTTTGCCATGTGGAGCCAATTTAGAATATGGTCCCTCTCAAATGAGGTCACCTGCTTTGGTAAGTGGGCTTATGCAATTTGATCAAAAACTATACAAAGTACCTGATATACAATTTATAAATGACACTGAGAATATTTCTTAAATATTGGTACCACAATTGGTACTATTTCTGCCTTATTCCTATGGTTATCTTTTAGAAGACCACTATTATTGTCAAGCCCCTACTTCACATACTCCCATGGTCTATAAGGGGCTCGACGGGCAGTTAAACACCTTCCTACTAGCCAATAAAGGAAACTGGGTAGAAGTCTGTTGCTTTATTAATCGGATATAGAGTAGGGTTAGGATAATGCCTCTTGCACGCTTTTTCAGTATTTTCCATTTGTAACAGATTTGTTCTTCCGTTATTTATTTCCGTTGTGTTTCTGTTCCGTAGTTCCGCAAAAAAAAAATCTCCGTATGGTTTCCATATGCAATCCGGTTTGCTGATCGCAAATAGAAACATAACATTTTTAATCATTAATGTAATGTACAGTAATGTGTTTTAACAGCATACACATAGGCAAAGTTGGCATGGATCAGCAAAAAACGGATGACATACGGATGTGTTCCGTATGCATTCTGTATTTTTTTGCAGACCCATTGACTTGAATGGAGCCACAGACCGTTATTTGTGGGCAATAATAGGACATGCTCTATCTTTCAGCGGAATGGATAAACGGAATTATGGAAATGGAATGCATATGGAGTACATTCCATTTTCTTCTTTGCGGAACCATTGAAATGAATGGTTCTGCATATGGACCGCAAATGGAACCCTCAAAAACGGAACGTAAACCGAAAAAAATAAGTTTGCAAGAGGCCTAAGGCTAAGCAAAATTTAAGTATCAAACCCCAAACCAGTCTCCAAAAATATAGACCTTCTGACAGTCACTCATCATTAATTAAGCGCAACTTCGAGTGGCACAGAGGATATCAAGACCAGTACAGAAAGTTCCGGTCTTGATAAATCTCTTGTCGTATTATGTTCAATACCTCACTTTAAGGCCACCTTGGTTTCATTTTATTCCTGGACATTTTGTTACCCATGGGTATTAACCTACTACAGAGGTCTTGTAATATCTGTTTGAAAGCTCCCCATTTTAGCTTCAGGGGCCCTTTTTACCAGAACCTGATTCCAGTCTACAATCTACTGAGCTCTTTTAGTTAACTGAATTTAGATTTTCCAAAGTTCCAGGTTTTTATAGCTTTCCTTTGTGGAATCTTATTCTTTTTTTTTTATTATTATTATTTTGGTATTTAATCCAGTAAAGTACAAAAAGAGCAGTAGTAATACATTTAACAATTACATAATAAAAACATCAGGCATCAACCAAGAGGGAGTAAGAGTGCTTAATACAATTGCACCGATAAGAGTAGCAGGGTATTCATTCCCCTGCCACTAAAACACCCCCTACATGGAGATACCGGACCTATCTAATACATTACAGTAGATAGCACATTACTTATATTACCTTTAAACCTTTAATCCTTATTTCCCCCCTCCCCCCATCCCACCCTTCCCAAACCCATATCCCCCCACCCTATATCCGCCGGGAAGGGGGGGGAGGACAAAAAAATAAATAAATATAGATATAGATATATATAAAAAAATATCTATATCTATCTATTTATATATTTTGACCACTGAGCCCAAATTTTCTCATGTCTATAACCTATGTTACTCTTAATGTACCGTATTTTTCGCCCTATAAGACGCACCGGCCCATAAGACGCACCTAGGTTTTGGGGAGGAAAATAAGAAAAAAAAAATTTTTTAACCAAAAGGTGTGCTGTGTGTTTGGTGGGTTTGGAACTAATGGTGGTCTCTGGATGGCACTATTACTGGGGATCTGTGGATGACTGACACTGTTATGTGGGGGATCTGTGGATGACGGACACTGTTATGGGGGGGATCTGTGGATGACGGACACTGCTATGGGGGGATCTGTGGATGACGGACACTGTTATGGGGGGCATCTGTGGATGACGGACACTGTTATGGGGGGCATCTGTGGATGACAGACACTGTTATGGGGGGCATCTGTGGATGACGGACACTGTTATGGGGGGCATCTGTGGATGACGGACACTGTTATGGGGGGCATCTGTGGATGACGGACACTGTTATGGGGGGCATCTGTGGATGACGGACACTGTTATGGGGGGCATCTGTGGCTTGCACTGTAACAGGGGGATCTGTGGATGGCACTGTTACAGGGGGGGATCTGTGGATGGCACTGTTACAGGGGGGGGGGGTCTGTGGGTGGCACTGTTATATATGTGCCATCCACAGACCCCCAGCCCATAACAGTGCCATCCACAGACCCCCCCCAGCCCATAACTGTGCCATCCACAGATCGACACCCCCCGCCCCCCCCCCCCCCCCCCCGCCGCCGCCAGTATACTAAAATATAATGTCATATTCAATTAATACTAATTAAACATGCCCCTTCAGTCCTATTACTACCTTAAATCCTAATCGCTTGTGTAGAATGCAGGCAGGACGGGCGGCGCGTCTCTCACTGACGTCACTTGCCTGCGCCGCCTGCTTCATTCATAAAGTAGGCGGCGCAGGCACGTGACAAGAGTTACGCTGCCGCCCGCCCGCCCGGCCTGCCTGAATTCTACTGCCGCGATTAGGAAGTAAGGTAGTAATAGGACTAAGGGGGCATGTTTAATAAGTATTAATTCAATATGACATCTGATTTTATCGGAGCGGCGGGGCGGTGCTATATTACACTGACTGCACCGCCCCGCCGCTATTGCCAGCCCCCAGCTCCTCCTCCCAGTCCCTCCCCGAGTCCCCGCTCGCTCTAAACTGCACGCATTCGCCCCATAAGACGCAGGGGCATTTCTCCCCCATTTTGGGGGAAGAAAAAGTGCGTCTTATGTGGCGAAAAATACGGTATCATACTTTTTCTATTATACAATTAGAGTTCATCAAGTTTTCCCATTCTTTTATTTTGGTACCTCGGGGCGCATCCATCTTCTTGCTATCAATAAATGAGCTATAAAACATGATTTGTATAACATTATTTCATTCTCCTTTGATAGCTCATGGGAAGTTTCACCCAAAATACATACAGAAGGCGTCCATTGGATTTTAAAATAAAAAATATCCCCAATTAATTCAATTAGACTGCACCAAAATGGTTGAATCTTTGGGCACCTCCACCACATATGGGTAATGTCCGCTTTATCATTCATACATCTAGGGCATAGTACTGGCATTTTAGCTGAAACTTTCTTGAGCCATTTTAGTGTTATATTGTCACCACCAGACATCTGAGAAGCTCTGACAGACGTCTAGAACCTCCTCCTTGAGGTTCCTTTGTTTTGCTTTCATTTTCTCATCTCGTTAGCCTCTCTCAGCTGTCATGTAGTTGCACTGATTGCATCCCTTTAAATCCTTTTCCCGTAGTGCATCACTTTGCGGTTTATACAACTTCCTGGAGTGTGTGAATGCTGTTCCTACTTCTGAGTCTTCAACAAGATAAGTTTTGTTCATTTATTTGTGTTTTTCTGTTGCTGGATCCCAGGTGACCCTGACTCCCTCCGTATCTAGTGTAGGGAGCCGGTGGTCGTGTCCCCTCACTATTATAGGGTGTTCAGGTGTTATACAGTTGAGGTACGAGGATATGCGATCATCTACCATTGGGATTTTCGCATAGGCTGAGCACTCAGGGAGAGAGCTAGGTCTGATGCAGGGCTCTGCCTTTTTGTTCTTTAGTTTTGGATCCAGTCAGTCGTATATTCATTTTGTGTTTTCTAGTTTCCTGCACACCTTCCGTGACATTATAAACCGCCAAAACTGTCTCAAGCATGGATCCGGTTTCACTTTTGACTGAACGCATGCAGGGTCTTTCATTGGAGGTAGCAGATCTCCGTAAGACTCTTTCTTAGTTTCAAGTGACCGGTTCAGCTTGCGTTCATGGAGCTTGTTCTGAGCCTAAGATCTCGCTCCCGGAAACGTTCTCCGGGGGTAGTGAGAATTTTGTGCGTTTTAGAGAATTTAGAATTTTCGCCTTCTTCCCCATTCCTCTGGTGATGAGGAACGGAGGGTGGGGATCATCATATTGCTGCTCAGGGATAACGCTCAGTCGTGGGCCTTTTCGCTGCCGGTGGGGGCACGGCCCCTCCGTTCAGTGGATGAATTATTTTTAGCCCTGGGTCAGATATATGATGATCCGGATCGTGTTGCTCTGGCTGAGTCTAGACTACGTCTTTTATGTCAGGGTAAACAATCCGCAGAGATATACTGTTCAGAATTTCGGAGATGGGCAACTGATACTGGTTGGAATGATGCTGCACTCCCAAGTCAATTTTGCCATGGTCTTTCAGAGGGATTGAAAGATGCATTTGCCTTTCATGAGAGGCCTACCTCCTTGGACTCTGCCATGTCTCAGGCCGTTCGTATTGACAGGCGTCTTAGAGAGAGAGGAGAGATCACTCCTTCCTGTCATACTCAATCCCAGGACAGTGCGGCGGTCTCATTCTGTGCACAGGGGTCTCAGTCGCTGTCAACCCCTTCTGAGCAGGAGCCCATGCAGCTGGGTTTTATTGCCTCTAACAAAAGAAGATTCAGCCCTCATAGGAAGGTTTGTTTCTGTTGTGGAGGTATAAATCATTTGGCAAATGTTTGTCCCTCTAGGAGATTCAGGTAGTTTTTTGAGAGTAATAAAGAAACAAAAAGGAAAAAATCCTTTAAAAATGTTCCATCTGTTACCATTGGCAAGGTTGACGCGGAAATTGAAGGTTTTCCGTTTGCTTGTAGTTCCCGTTTTGTCCTACCTGCCAGGGTGGCGCTAGAGAGCAAGAACATTTTTTGTGAGATTTTTTGTAGATAGTGGAGCAGCTGTCAATCTCATTGATAATCAATTTGCTATAACTCATGGTTTCCAGGTATGCACTTTGGGAAAGGATATACCTGTTTTTGCTATTGATTCCGCTCCAATTTCTCAGAAATCATTAAAGGGCATAGTTCACAATATCCGTTTGATTGTGAGTGATGCTCATGTTGAGGATGTGTCATGTTTCGTCCTTAGCGGGTTGCCTACTCCTCTAGTGTTGGGGCTACCCTGGCTCACTAAACATAACCCCACCATTGATTGGCAAGGGAGGCAAATAAATGGTTGGAGTGACTTTTGCAGAGAGAATTGCCTCACGACATCTGTTTCTGAGGTTTCTACTAAGACTGTACCATCTTTTCTCTCTGAATTTTCGGATGTCTTCTCTGAGAGTGGTGTTCAGGACTTGCCCCCGCACAGGGAGTACGATTGCCCTATTAATCTCATCCCAGGCGCCAAGCTGCCTAAATCTCGTTTATACAATCTCTCCCAACCTGAAAGCCAGACACCCTATTACCGTGTTTACTGACCATAAGAATCTGGCCTACTTGGAGTCAGCCAATCGTCTGAACCCGAGACAGGCCAGATGGTCTTTGTTCTTTTCCAGGTTTAATTTTGTTGTCGTTCCACCCTGGGGTTAAGAATGTGAAGGCGGATGCCCTGTCACATTGTTTTCCGGGAGGTGGGAATTTTGAATACCCGGGTCCCATTTTGGCTGAAGGTGTGGTGGTCTCTGCTCCTTATCCTGAATTAGAGGCAGAGGTTCAGGTAGCCCAGTCAGAGGCTCCTGATCTTTGTCCTCCTGGGAGGTTGTTTGTGCCTCTCGCTTTAAGACACAAGATTTTTAAGGAGCACCACGATACTGTCCTTGCTGGGCACCCGGGGGCAAGAGCCACAGTGGATCTCATCGCTCGGAGATTCTGGTGGCCGGCGCTTCGTAAGTCGGTTGAGGGTTTTGTGGCAGCCTGCAAGACCTGCGCTCGTGCCAAAGTCCCTCATTCACGGCCATCAGGTCCTCTCCTTCCATTATCCATTCCTTCCCGTCCTTGGACACATCTGTCCATGGACTTCATTACGGACCTGCCTCGTTCCTCGGGGAAGACTGTGATACTGGTGGTGGTGGACCGTTTTAGCAAAATGGTGCATTTCATCCCTTTTCCTGGCTTGCCCAATGCTAAGACGCTGGTGCAGGCATTTATCGATCACATTGTCAAATTGCATGGTATTCCTTCAGACATAGTCTCTGATAGGGGCACGCAGTTTGCTTCCAGATTCTGGAAGGCTTTCTGTTCTCGCTTGGGGGTTTGGTTGTCATTCTCTTCTGCTTTCCACCCGCAGTCGAATGGCCAGACAGAGCGCGTCAATCAGAATCTGGAGACATATCTGCGCTGTTTTGTGGCGAAGAATCAGGAGGATTGGTGTTCTTTTTTTGTCTCTTGCTGAGTTTGCTTTAAATAACCGTCGTCAGGAGTCCTCTGATAAGTCACCATTTTTTGGTGCATATGGGTTTCATCCGCAGTTTGGGACATTCTCTGGATAGGGGTCTTCTGGTTTACCTGATGAGGACAGATTCTCCTCGTCTTTGTCATCTATTTGGCAAAAGATTCAGGATAATCTAATGAGCATGAGTGAGAGATATAAGCGTGTGGCGGATAAGAGACGTGTGCCTGGTCCGGACCTGAATGTTGGTGATCTGGAGTGGTTGTCTACTAAGAATATCAAATTGAAGGTTCCCTCCTGGAAGTTGGGTCCTAAGTTTATTGGGCTTTACAAAATCTTGTCCGTCATTAATCCTGTTGCCTACCATCTTGATCTTCCTCAGACTTGGAAGATCCATAATGTTTTTCATAAGTCCTTATTAAAACCTTATGTCCAACCCATTGTACCCTCGTCTTTGCCTCCTCCTCCGATTGTGGTTGATGGTAATCTTGAATTTCAGGTCTCTAGGATTGTGGATTCTCGTGTTGTCCGCGGTTCTCTCCAGTACCTCGTTCATTGGGAGTGTTATGGTCCTGAGGAGAGGATGTGGGTCCCAGTGACGGACATTAAGGCCACTCGTCTCATCAGGGCTTTCCATAGGTCCCATCCTGAGAAGGTGGGCTCTGAGTGTCCGGAGTCCACTCGTAGAAGGAGGGGTACTGTCACCACCAGACATCTGAGAAGCTCTGACAGACGTCTAGAACCTCCTCCTTGAGGTTCCTTTGTTTTGCTTTCATTTTCTCATCTCGTTAGCCTCTCTCAGCTGTCATGTAGTTGCACTGATTGCATCCCTTTAAATCCTTTTCCCATAGTGCATCACTTTGCGGTTTATACAACTTCCTGGAGTGTGTGCATGCTGTTCCTACTTCTGAGTCTTCTACAAGATAAGTTTTGTTCATTTATTTGTGTTTTTCTGTTGCTGGATCCCAGGTGACCCTGACTCCCTCCGTATCTATTGTAGGGAGCCGGTGGTCGTGTCCCCTCACTATTATAGGGTGTTCAGGTGTTATACAGTCGAGGTACGAGGATATGCGATCATCTACCATTGGGATTTTCGCATAGGCTGAGCAGTCAGGGAGAGAGCTAGGTCTGATGCAGGGCTCTGCCTTTTTGTTCCTTAGTTTTGGATCCAGTCAGTCGTATATTCATTTTGTGTTTTCTAGTTTCCTGCACACCTTCCGTGACATATATATATATAAACGGTGTAATATTATAAACTGAGTTTCCCTATGAGAGGGGTTCCTCAGGTAAGGTTTAAAACGCCAAATTTTTCCCCACTGATCGTCTGTTATTATCCCTATATTATTCTCCCATTTTGATTTACTATTACAAATAAATCCCTCACTTCTAGTTTCTCGTATCTTTTTTTACAAGCTTGACACCAATTTGTGCTTTCCTTTCCAACCTACTATATAATTAATCACCTCATGTGGTTTTGTCACTATATCTTCCTTTTTTATAACCGTTTTGACAATATCCACCAGCTGAATATATCTAAAATAACTTTGTCTATCTTCCCTTACATTCATTAATAATGTGTCCCTATCCTTCAGTGTTTCATTTTGAAAATATTATGAAATATGCCATAAATCCTTATCAGTCCAATATTTGGCCTCTTTCAAGACGGTAGCATTACCTAACCTCCTATTATACCATAATGGTGTGACTTTAATCTGCCCCTCTAAATTCAGTGACTTTTTGACTTTACTCCATACCCTCACCAATAATTTTACCAATGGGATTTTATATAGGTGCATACTTTCCAGCTGTCCTGATTCAAGTAATGTGAATATATCGGGTAGGGCACCCTCACTTTTATGTACCAAATGGCTCAGAAAGCCCACCTGTGTCCAGTTCATCATTGTTGCAATATTAGCTACCATATAGTACAATCTGATATCTGGGACCTCTGATCCTCCTTGTTTGTAAGGTCTTGTAAGCCAATATATCTTTTTCCTTACCCTTTTATTTGACCAAATGTCATGAAAAAACGATTCCCCTAAGTAAATGGGACTGTTTCTAATGACATAGAGCAGCTGAGGTAGCAGTATCATTTTAATTAGTCCAATTCTATCTGCTTTGTTTATTGGTAGTTTATTCCAGACTTTAATCCTCTCCTTCATATTATCAAGTAATGGTTTAATGTTCAATGCTACAAATTTATTAGGGTCCTTAGATATTTCCAGGCCTAAGTATTTGAAACTGTCCTGGGGACTAAGAATCTTTAACTTTGCCTCTGAAATCACATTCTTGTTATTCAGAGGAAGGAGAGTCGATTCATCCCAGTTAATTAGTATACCTGATTGTCTACCAAACTCCTCCACCAGCGACATGACACGTTGCAGATCCTTATTTGCATCATCCAGGAAGAAGAGCAGATCATCTGCATATAGAGAGATTTTGTCCTCACTCCCCCTTAGTCCAAAGCCCCGCAAATCCACTTCCTGCCTAACCTTTATAGCCAGGATTTCTATTGTCAGGGCAAAAACCAAGGTGGAGAGAGCTATCAGATAAATATACCATTCACTGATATTCTGGCTTTGGAATCTTTATATATAATCTTCATCCAGTCTATAAAGCCTGGGCCAATACCAAATTTTGTCATATCTTCCCATACAAAGTCCCAGTTCACAGAGTCAAATGCTTTATGCACATCTAATGATAGAATAGAGAATAATTCTTTATTATTCTCTGTAAACTGGATATTTGCAAAGACCCTCAGCAAGCTCATTGTTGTGGACCTATCCGGAATAAATCCGTTTTGGTCCTCATTGATCAGATGTACTATGACCTTCCTCAACCTTTTTGCCAAAATCCTGGCCAGAATTTTACAATCATTATTCATGAGTGAAATTGGACGGTACGATATGGGATCCAATCGGTCCTTATCTTTTTTTGGTATTAGAATAATCGTCGCGTCTCCCATAGACTCTGGGAGACATCCTGCAGCTTTTGAGTATTCAAATACTTCCATAAGTCTATTTGCCCAGAATTCTTTATCTCTTTTATATAATTCATTTGGAATACCGTCCGGGCCTGGTGTTTTACCAGATGGTGCTTCATTTATTGCTACTAATATCTCCTTTACGGATATAGGCCGGTCTAATGCTATCTGTTGATCATCATTGAGTTTTGGGGTTCCTATTTCTCGCACATATTTTATCATCTCTTCTCCATGTATCTGGGTTTTTACTGAGTACAGTTCTTTATAAAAGGTCTTAAATATATCCCGTATTTTTTCCTGAGCATTATATAGTAGGCCATCTTTTCCTCTAATTGCGGCGATATTCTCAACCGCCTCCATGTTCTTGATTATCTAGGATAGAACTTTACCCGGTTTACCTCCTTCCCAGTAATTCCTAGTTTTGACAAATAATTCTTTATTCTGTGCCCTTTCCTTGATGTAATTATCATAATTATTAACCGCTTTTATCAACTCATCTTTGGTTTCCTGTGTTTTTTCCCTTATCATCTGTGCCTCCTTATTTATCACCTTAGTTCTTAAATCTTCCTCTTTTTTGTTATATCCTTTTTTAAGCTCAATAATCTTTTTATTTATCAATCCTCTTATATAGGCCTTAGCAGTGTCCCAAACCACATTCACTCCAGCTGTATCCTTATTAATTGGAAAAAAAGAAAGTCAAATCCTTTAATATTTGATCTTCTTTACCTATTAAATTGAGCCATATGGGATTTATCATGTAGTTTTTACGCTTCCCTTTCAGATTCTCGACTTTCAAACCCACCTTTACCAGTACTGGAGAGTGATCTGAGATACATCTCGGTTAATACAAGACCTTTATATTTTTTTGTAATACATAGTAACATAGTACATAGTAACATAGTAACATAGTACATAAGGCCGAAAAAAGACATTTGTCCATCCAGTTCGGCCTGTTATCCCGCAAGTTGATCCAGAGGAAGACCCCTCTCTAGTAGCTATAGCCTGTAATATTATTAAGCTCCAGAAATACGTCCAGGCCCCTCTTGAATTCCTTTATTGTACTCACCATCACCACCTCCTCAGGCAGAGAGTTCCATAGTCTCACTGCTCTTACCGTAAAGAATCCTTTTCTATGTTTGTGTACAAACCTTCTTTCCTCCAGGCGCAGAGGATGTCCCCTCGTCACAGTCACAGTCCTGGGGATAAATAGCTGATGGGATAGATCTCTGTACTGACCCTTGATATATTTATACATATTAATTAGATCTCCCCTCAGTCGTCTTTTTTCTAAAGTGAATAACTCTAATTTTGATAATCTTTCAGGGTACTGTAGTTGCCCCATTCCAGTTATTACTTTAGTTGCCCTCCTCTGGACCTTCTCCAGCTCTGCTATGTCTGCCTTGTTTACAGGAGCCCAGAACTGTACACAGTACTCCATGTGTGGTCTGACTAGCGATTTGTAAAGTGGTAGGACTATGTTCTTATCACGGGAATCTATGCCCCTTCTGATGCAACCCATTATCTTGTTGGCCTTGGCAGCAGCTGCCTGACACTGGTTTTTGCAGCTTAGTTTGCTGTTTATTAAAATTCCTAGATCCTTTTCCATGTCAGTGTTACCGAGTGTTTTACCATTTAGTATGTACGGTTGACTTGCATTTTTCCTTCCCATGTGCATAACTTTACATTTGTCAGTGTTAAACCCCATCTGCCACTTATCTGCCCAAGCCTCCAGTCTATCCAGATCCCTCTGTAGTAGTATACTGTCCTCATCAGTGTAAATTACTTTACACAGTTTAGTGTCATCTGCGAAAATTGATACTTTACTATGCAAGCCTTCTACAAGATCATTAATAAATATATTGAAGAGAATAGGGCCCAATACTGACCCCTGTGGAACCCCACTAGTGACAGTGACCCAATCTGAGTGTGTACCATTAATAACCACCCTCTGTTTTCTATCACTGAGCCAGTTACTTACCCACATACAGATGTTTTCTCCCAGTCCGAGCATTCTCATTTTATATACTAACCTTTTATGTGGTACAGTGTCAAATGCTTTGGAGAAGTCCAGATATACGACATCCATTGATTCGCCGCTGTCAAGTCTAGAACTTACCTCCTCATAGAAACTGATTAAATTAGTCTGACATGACCGATCCCTCACGAAGCCATGCTGATATGGCCTTATTTGCTTATTTCTGTTGAGATGCTCTAATATAGCATCTCTCAGAAAACCTTCAAACAGTTTACCCACAACAGATGTTAAACTTACCGGCCTATAGTTTCCAGGGTCTGTTTTTGGCCCCTTTTTGAATATTGGCACCACATATGCCATGCGCCAATCCTGTGGGACATTCCCTGTCAGTATAGAGTCTGCAAATATCAGAAATAAGGGTCTGGCTATGACATTGCTTAATTCCTTTAGGATACGGGGGTGTATGTCATCCGGTCCTGGCGATTTGTCTATTTTAATCGTTTTAAGTCGCTGATGTACTTCTTCCTGGGTCAGACAGGACACTTTTAATGGGGAATTTATTTTTGCATTCTGCATGTCATCTTACAATTTATTTTCCTCAGTGAATACATTGGAGAAAAAAATATTTAACAGCTTTGCTTACTCCTCATCGCTCTCTGCGACTTCCCCCTCATTACTCTTTAAAGGGCCGACACCTTCAGATTTATACTTTTTAACATTTATATAATTGAAGAACATTTTAGGGTTAGTTTTACTCTCTTTGGCAATTAATCTCTCGGTCTCTAGTTTGGCCGCTTTTATTTGTTTTTTACATGTTCTATTTTTTTCCTTATAGTTTTTCAGTGCTTCCGTGCTCCCCTCCTGTTTCAGTGAATGATATGCTTTCTTTTTGTCATTTATTGCTTTCGTTACAGTTCTATTTATCCACATTGGTTTCTTTTTATTCCTTAACCTTTTATTACCATACGGTATGTACCTCTCACAATGAGATTTTAGGATGTTTTTAAAGATATCCCATTTTGTGGCTGTATTTTTATTTTTGAGGACTTTGTCCCAGTTAGTTTGGCCTATGGCCTCTCTTTTTTGAAGTTTGGTATTTTTGTTCCTCCCTGTAGAAACGCTCTTTTGAATGATAATTGGAAGGTTATTACTTTGTGGTCACTATTTCCCAGGTGTCCCCCAACCTGCACGTCTGTTGTTCTGTCCGGCCTATTGGTTAATACTAAGTCCAGTATGGCCGTCCCTCTAGTCGGGTCCTGAACCAGTTGGGAGAGGTAATTGTCTTTGGTTATTGCCAAGAACCTGTTTCCTTTATGAGATATACAAGTTTCAGTTTCCCAGTCTATATCTGGGTAGTTGAAGTCCCCCATAATAACCACCTCATTATGATTTGCCGCCTCGTCTATCTCGTTTAGTAATAGATTTTCTGTGGTCTCTGGTATATTAGGTGGTTTATAGTAAACTCCTATTAGTAATTTATTGTTGTTTTTAGCTCCATGTATCTCTACCCACAGTGACTCCACATGTTCATGTCCCTCATTTATATCTTCGCGGAGTGTGGGCTTTAGACCGGACTTTACATAGAGGCAGATTTATATCTTCGCGGAGTGTGGGCTTTAGACCGGACTTTACATAGAGGCAGACCCCTCCCCCTCTCCGGTTTTGACGATCCTTTCTAAACAGACTGTAACCTTGTACATTAACCGCCCAGTCATAGCTATCATCCAGCCATGTCTCAGTTATTCCCACTATGTCATAATTCTCCTCACACATAACTAATTCCAGTTCACCAGTTTTATTAGTCAGGCTTCTGGCATTAGTATACATACATTTGAGAGGTTTATGTATATTTTTTACCCTACACCTTTCCTTCTGAACTGTTCTAGTCCCTCCTTCCATTCCTCCCCCAGTCCCATTACTTTGCCCCCGGTCTCTATCTGCACTATCTTCCCGTCCTATAACGTAATTACCCTCCCCCCCAGTCCCTAGTTTAAACACTCCTCCAACCTTCTAGCCATCTTTCTCCCCAGCACAGCTGCCCCTTCCCCATTGAGGTGCAGCCCGTCCCTACGATAGAGCCTGTAGCCGATAGAAAAATCGGCCCAGTTCTCCAGGAACCCAAACCCCTCCTTCCTACACCAGTTCTTGAGCCACTTGTTAATCTCCATAATCTCCCGCTGCCTTTCTTGTGTGGCTCGTGGTACAGGCAGTATTTCGGAAAATACTACCTTTGAGGTCCTTGCCCTCAGCTTTTGATCTAAATCCCTGAAATCATTTTTAAGGACTCTCCACCTACCTCTAACTTTGTCATTGCTTCCGATATGGACCATGACCGCTGGATCTTCTCCAGCCCCTCCCAGTAATCTGTCAACCCGATCCGCAATGTGTCGAACTCTAGCGCCAGGAAGACAGCACACTGTTCGGCGATCACGGTCTTTGTGACAGATTTCCCTATCTGTTCCCCTAATGTTAACTGATTACCAAATATCAAGTCTATTCTTGACAAAGAATCGTAGCTCGTACTATAACATGAGTACTGTTTTGCTTCTGGATTCTGAATCCTCCATATGTCCCCCCACCCAAATTCTTGCATTAGTTTTTTCAGCGGAGTAACTACCGTTTTTTTAGGGTTTTCACTTTTTGTTACTCTATCTAAGTCATTATTCATTGTGCAGTTGAAATCACCCATTAATATTAATAAAGAGTCACCTTTGTCTAGTAGAGCACCTCATGTCTATAAGGTGGGGGAATGTATACCCCAGCCAGTACACATTTTACATTTTCAAAATATCTGTATAAAAATATATACCGTCGAGATTATAGAGCACGTAATATCATTATGAATAATAATGCTAACCCCCCTGCTATACCCTTTGAACACAGAGTGGAATTGGTGAGCTATCCATTTTCTTTTAAACAAGTTTAGTCTGTCTCTAACCATATGAGTCTCCACCAGACAAACAAGCGCTGGAAGATATCTCCCAATGATATCACATACTGCAAAATATTTTAATTTCTCCCCAAGGCCTCTCACATTCCAACATAAAAGTTTAGTATAGATCATGTTTTTTTACTTTTCATAGTATATATCCAAGTGCCAGTGGAAAAAAAAAAAAAATATATATATATATATTCTTTGTCCTCCCCTATCCACCCCCTTCTCCCAGATCCCTCCCTCCCCAACCCACACATGATGCATTCGACCCAAAAGGGGATTGAAATCCTACCCAACTGGCGTATACTCCGTATCCCCTCCCCCCTTCCCTCTCCCCCCAACCACCATCAACAAATTACTACGTACATTTGTGTTATATTGTTATCCTAAGCCCATAGTTTCCAACCATTTCTGTACCTCTTGTGGAGAAAAGAAAAAAACTAACTTTATCATTGTACACCACTCTAAGTTTTGCCGGGTACAGAAGGGAGTATTTAATCTCAGCCTGGCGTAGTCTTTTTTTCACTTCTATAAATTTATCTCGTTCTTTTTGCGTTGTTGCAGAGTAATCTAGGTATATTGAAACCCTTGAGCCATTAATTTCAACCGATTCTAATGCTCTTATTCTCCTCATAACCATTTCTTTATCCTTGGATGGAAACATTTTTGCAATAATATTTCTAGGTAGGTTTCCTGGTATATTTTTCCCTGGGATTCTATGTGCTCTCTCAATTGTGAATTGACTGGACAAGTTTTCCCTTCCTACCACTTCAGTAATCCAGTTCTGGATATATTGTACACAGTTCGTACCCTCCTCTTTCTCTGGTATACCAATAAGCCGGATATTACTTCTCCTATGTCTTCTAAGTCAGTGATCTTCTTAATTAAATTAGAGTTCTAAGTTCTTTTGATAGTTCAGAGACTTGATCTTCTACATCACTAATTCTTTCTTCTGCCTGTTTTACTCTCTCACCTAGCTTTCTGGCATCATCTCTAACCATTTGGACTTCTGATTTCAATTCACTCATCTGTGTCGTAATTACTTCTAAGACACTATTGGATTTTTTTACTGCTAGCATAATATCACCGAGTGTTTGTTTTTCCAAGGTGTCTGGTTGAGGCAATTCATGCATTTGCCCACTTTCCCCGGCCAAGGGTTTATTTTGAATATTTGATTTAATTTGGCCTCTACTTGAAATCGTATCCGTGGTCTGGAGAAATGTATCCATTTTCCCTTCCCGTTCGGCTCTAGTTCTTCCCATATCCTGTTTTGGCAAACCATACGCTCCAGATCTTCTCAGTTCCCCCCCTCTCTCCTTTTCAGTTCTCTTATCCATCATTGCTCTCACTATAGACGGGACCTTAAAGGTACAACAAGATTTAATATAGGATCGAAGAAAACAGTTTCTACCCCATAAATCACCTGTAAGACGTGGGACGAGAACCGCTGGCTGTAACACCTATACACCACTAGGTGTAAACCAGTATAATCCCTGAGCCACCTATATCACTTGAACCCCCTAACTTCACAGAGGATAATTTATTTAGATATACCTTATATATCACCCATAAGTCATATATAGCAATTTGCACAAAATACTCTACACGCCAGTAAATTCACTTAGTGTAACTGACTACCATATCCACGTGTCTACGTGTCTACCTGTTGCGCCCAAAAAAATGTTTTTTCTTTTTTTCCCTTTCCCCTCTCTATGTCCACAGTGTTAAATAACTTCAATTAGTGTACATATGTGTTCACAATTGTACTTGAGACACATAAGACCTAATTGCCCGTTGTGTCCACAGCAGTAAGTTTGCTTATTTATAACTAGCAAGATTCACATATATCCATTTCTGCTCATGGGTGATATATATTGCGGGTAAGCAGAGTGTGCACAGAAGTAGATCAATTCCGTCACCACACATTGGTAGACTCTAACTCATGTACACAGTTTGCCTGCTTATACCCCCTGTGGGGGTTTGCTCTGGTAGGCAGATGGTAGCGGTGGCAGTATAGAGGCTCAGGAGACAGGCTTTGTGTCCAAACCGTGCTCTTTTATTCACTCCAGTGCATCACATCAAAACTGTGCAATTCAACACAACAGCAATGTCCATAAACCCCACCTCCCACAAAGGATCCCCAAACGCTGCAGGCGTCTTGGTGCCTGTTCACACAGTCTCTCACATCCGTGGTCAGTACTACACCTTGTCATGGGGTGGGTTTGTCCAAGTTCATGCAAGTTAGACAGGCCACGTGTCGGCCTGGACAAGGGATTGGCTCCGGCCACAGGATCCCTTTCTTTTGGTCCTTCGCTGAGCCTGCAGCAATTGGGCAGTCCTTGGTAGACAAGCGGACTACAGCGCTCAGCCCGACCGAGCGATCAGCCTCCCATACAGCTTCCTGCAGTGAGACAGGAGACCACACTTCATCAGCAGCCCCACAGTCAGTGAGCATCAATCCTATATCCACAGCCCTGGGTGTAGCAGGCAGACCACACCCAGCAAGCATAGTGAAGGATTAACTCCTTCCCTACCCAACTAAGGCCAGAGATAACCAACCTGCCAGGATCAGTGTAGACTGACACCAACAACTGAAACCCGTCCACCCGTGGTGGTCCGTGGGGAACAGACACCCACCCTGCTCTTACTCCACCAGGGCCACGACCCCCGGTGGTACGTATCTTCCATCCACTACCACTCCAGACATTCTCTTACATATCCCCCCCCTTTGTTCACCCCTGAAGGCTTGACGACCCTGTTCAATCCTATCAGGGTGAACACACATATAGCAGTGTACCCGGGACAGGGCATCAGCGTTCCCTTGCAGACGACCTGCCCTGTGCTCAACCCTGAATTTAAAATTCTGGAGGGATAAGAACCATCTGGTGACCCGAGCGCTCCCCTCCTTAGCCTGGCTCATCCACCGGAGAGGGGAGTGGTCAGTCACCAGATGGAACCTTCTCCCCAACAGGTAATACCTGAGAGATTCAAGTGCCCACTTGATGGCGAGGCATTCTCTTTCTACCACGCTGTACCGGGTTTCCGCTGGGGTGAGCTTGCGGCTCAGGAAACCAACGGGGTGCTCTTCACCATTGATTTCCTGGGAGAGTACCGCCCCGAGGCCTACTCCAGAGGCGTCCGTCTGGACTATAAACTCCCGTCCGAAGTCGGGCGTCACCAGAACTGGGGACCCACATAGGGCCGACTTCAAACGGGAGAACGCCTCTTCCGCCTGCTCATCCCAGCGAACCATTACCGACTTCCTACCTTTCAGGAGTCCTGTCAACGGGGCAGCTATAGTGGCGAAATGTGGGATGAACCGCATATAATACCCTACCATCCCTAAAAATGACCGCAGTTGCCTGGTCGTAAGGGGTGTAGGCCAATTTCGGATCGCCTCGATCTTATTTATTTGGGGCTTAACGACTCCGCGTCCAATGACATAACCCAAATACCACGCTTCCTCCAGGCCCACTGAGCACTTTTTTGGGTTGGCGGTCAATCCTGCCTTCCTGAGCGAGTCTATCACTGCTTGAACCTTCGACAAGTGACTTTCCCAGTCCTGGCTAAATATGATTATATCATCTAAATATGCTGAGGCATACCGGAGATGTGGTCTGAGGACAATATCCATCAGCCGTTGAAACGTGGCTGGAGCACCGTGCAACCCGAAGGGCAACACTCTATAATGGAACAGCCCCTCCGGCGTGACAAAGGCGGTCTTCTCTTTTGCCGTCTCTGTTAAAGGTACCTGCCAGTACCCTTTTGTGAGATCTATCACCGAGAAATACCTGGCTTTCCCCATTCGCTCTATTAACTCATCTACTCGCGGCATGGGATAGGCATCAAACTTTGAAATCTCGTTTAGTTTCCGGAAATCATTACAAAAACGTAATGATCCGTCGGGCTTTGGGATAAGAACGATCGGGCTAGCCCACTCGCTTCTAGACTCCTCAATGACCCCTAACTTCAGCATAAACTTTACTTCCTCTGAAATGGCTTGTCGCCGAGCCTCCGGTACCCGGTACGGTCGTAAACGGACCTTTTCCTGGGGCTCGGTGACAATGTCATGTTGGACGAGATTGGTACGTCCCGGAAGGTCAGAGAACACGTCTTTATTCCTGCTAATGAACGCCTTCACTTCTTGAGTCTGCTTAGTCGACAAACCGCTACCTATCTTTACTGCAGGGGTGTCCTCTGGTACCACTGTAGGGCCGGGGACGTTCTCTGCAGCCAAGACAAAGCGCGGGTCATCCCCAAGGAGACTTTCTCTATCTATCCAGGCTTTAAGTAAATTAACGTGGTACACCTGCTCAGGCTTCCGCCTTCCTGGCTGGTATACCCTGTAATTCACGGGGCCTAACTTCTCTCTTATCTCATATGGTCCTTGCCACCTGGCCAGGAATTTGCTGTCTACGGTGGGCACTAGTACTAACACTCGGTCGCCCGGGTTAAACATCCTTACCTGGGTGGCCCGGTTGTACACGCGGCTCTGGGCCAGCTGTGCCGCTTCCATATGTTCACGGACTATGGGCAGAACTGTTCCTATCCGGTCCTGCATCTTCTCAATGTGCTCGACTATGCTTTTGTGAGGGGTAGGCTGTTGCTCCCATGCCTCTTTAGCGATATCCAACAGGCCTCGGGGATGCCTACCATATAACAGCTCAAACGGTGAGAACCCCGTGGACGCCTGGGGCACTTCTCGCACCGCAAATAACACATAGGGCAGCAAGAGGTCCCAGTCCTTTCCATCTTTTGCCACCGCTCTCTTGAGCATGGACTTTAGGGTCTTATTAAAGCGTTCCACCAGCCCGTCAGTTTGGGGGTGATAGACGGAAGTACGCAAGTGCTTAATATTTAATATTTTGCAGAGTTCCCTCATCACTTTGGACATGAAAGGGGTCCCTTGGTCCGTCAATATCTCCTTTGGGATCCCCACCCGGGAGAACATCCCCATCAGCTCCTTGGCTATCAGCTTGGCTGACGTGTGGCGCAGGGGTATCGCCTCAGGGTAGCGAGTAGCGTAGTCTACTATAACCAGGATATGTTGGTGGCCTCTGGCTGACTTGTTAATGGGGCCTACCAGGTCCATTGCGACCCTTTCGAAAGGTACTTCAATAATGGGCATGGGCACCAGGGGACTACGATAATGAGGCTGGGGGCTGGTCTTCTGACACTCTGGACAGGACTGGCAAAACCTCCTGACTTCCTCATATATCCCCGGCCAATAGAAACGCTGCAGTATACGTTCCTGAGTTTTCTGGACCCCCAGATGTCCTCCTAACACATGAGTATGCGCTAGGTCTAATACCATGCGGCGGTATGGCTGGGGTACCACCAACTGTTCTATTACCTCTTGCCGGACTTTGTCGACCCGGTACAGTAGGTCCTGGTTACAGGCCAGGTGGGGAAATTCCGAGTCGGCTCCCGGGTGCTGAGCCACTCCATTGATGACAGTCACCCCTTCTCTGGCCCGTGACAATGTAGGATCCAGGAGCTGGGCGGTCCCGAATGTGTCTCGGGATACTTCTAGTTCTGGAACAGATGGGGCTGTCACCGGCTCACCAGCCAAACCTTCTAGGTACAAGCTATCGGGTTGACACTCTTCCTCCTTATTGGTGACCCCTACAGCTGGTAGCCCCTCTTCAGGATCAACGGGCACCGGCTCTGCACCCCGTCCCTCCCAGAGAGACCAAAACAGGGGACAATCCCTACCTAGGATGGCAGCGTAAGGGATTTGTCGCCCCACCCCAACCACCTGCTGTATCTCCCTTCCGAGGGTAGACAAGGTCACACAGGTTGTAGGATATTCTCGCTGGTCCCCATGAATGCACACAATCCTGATGGTTTGCTTGCCTGGGCCGCGACTGGCCACCAGGGACTCGTGCACGAGGGTCACTAAGCTCCCCGAGTCTAGCAATGCCTTAACTGGGTGTCCATTAATAGAGATGGCACACAACGGAGGTGTATCAGTGGATAGCAGTGAAGCAGCAACATACACCGGCTGGCCGAAAAAGGAGGACCGGCGTGCGAACCCGCAGTCCATGGGCTCTGCCGCCCTCGGGCAGTTGGCAGCAATGTGTCCCAGGCCCTGACAGTGCCAACATCTAATCCCCGGGGCCTCTCGTCTCCCCAGGTTTGGCCTCCCAGGAGTGGAAATCACCTCCCCCCCTTAAGCGGTTGAGCCCCCTTCTCAGGTCCCCTTTGTGGCAGGGAGAGTGAACGCGGCTTTTGCAGGAAGGCAGACTCTCGGACCAAGTCCTGGGTTGCCATGTATCTCTCGACTAGGCCAACAACTTGATCCAGGGTGCCTGGATCACCTTGTCCCACCCAGCGCTGTATTGCTCTTGGGAGGGTACGCACCAAACGATCCACCACCACACGTTCCACCATCTGCGAGGGGCTCAATGTCTCAAGCTGCAGCCATTTTTTTATGAGGTGTAACAGGTCATAGGCCTGGGACCGAGCAGGCCGGGACTCTGAGAAAGCCCACTGGTAGACTCGATGTGCACGCACATAGGTATTAACCCCAAGACGAGCCAACACCTCCCCCTTCAGCCTCTCATAGGTCTTGGCTTCCTCCTGACTGAGGTCGAAGTAGGCCTTTTGTGCGTCACCCACTAAAAATGGCGCCACTACTTCGGCCCACTGTTCTGCCGGTAACCTTTCCTGTTCCGCAGTGCGTTCGATGACCATCAGGAACGCCTCGATATCATCCTCGGGGCCCATCTTTCTTAACGCTGAGCGCACCTTATCCCGGGCAGCAGGTAGGATTGCGGTCCCCCCCGGGACGGCTTGTTGTTGTAACACACGCATGGACTCCTGCATAGTCGCCAGTTGCTGGGCCAGTAGACTATTCAACTGCCGCTGGTCTCTCAGGGCTTCCTCATGTCTCCGAGTAGCCTCCTCATTACTTTGCACCAAGTGTCTAATAGCCTCCTCCATCTTATCTGGAGCCACAAAACTTGCTGGCTTAATATATGACATACAGTCCAAACAGCACAATTTTCAGCCTCACTGCCGTTTGCCCGCATCCTCCACCAATTGTGGGGGTTTGCTCTGGTAGGCAGATGGTAGCGGTGGCAGTATAGAGGCTCAGGAGACAGGCTTTGTGTCCAAACCGTGCTCTTTTATTCACTCCAGTGCATCACATCAAAACTGTGCAATTCAACACAACAGCAATGTCCATAAACCCCACCTCCCACAAAGGATCCCCAAACGCTGCAGGCGTCTTGGTGCCTGTTCACACAGTCTCTCACATCCGTGGTCAGTACTACACCTTGTCATGGGGTGGGTTTGTCCAAGTTCATGCAAGTTAGACAGGCCACGTGTCGGCCTGGACAAGGGATTGGCTCCGGCCACAGGATCCCTTTCTTTTGGTCCTTCGCTGAGCCTGCAGCAATTGGGCAGTCCTTGGTAGACAAGCGGACTACAGCGCTCAGCCCGACCGAGCGATCAGCCTCCCATACAGCTTCCTGCAGTGAGACAGGAGACCACACTTCATCAGCAGCCCCACAGTCAGTGAGCATCAAACCTATATCCACAGCCCTGGGTGTAGCAGGCAGACCACACCCAGCAAGCATAGTGAAGGATTAATTCCTTCCCTACCCAACTAAGGCCAGAGATAACCAACCTGCCAGGATCAGTGTAGACGGACACCAACAACTGAAACCCGTCCACCCGTGGTGGTCCGTGGGGAACAGACACCCACCCTGCTCTTACTCCACCAGGGCCACGGCCCCCGGTGGTACGTATCTTCCATCCACTACCACTCCAGACATTCTCTTACACCCCGGAGGTAAAGAGAGTTGTTCATAGGGCATAGCATATAGTTAGAGTGTGTCTCAAAAGATTATGTTCATCCATTGTTGCATAAGGTCATCCATGACATATATATTGAGCTTCAATGCTTGCATCCACAGGTCATATATACACAAAAACCTAGTATCAGGTGGGTATAACCACATAGATATGGTCCACTTCACGCCTTCATCCAAGCTTTGTAAGATTAATAAGGGGTTAATAAAACAGAGCAGATCAAGGCATCAGGCCAAAGCTACTAGGCTTCAAATTCTTACCCCTCTTCACCCCCCCCCCCCCCCCCATGGGGTCAGCAGTTGTCACCTCTAGGATAATAAAAAGTCAAATCCAAGAAAGTAGCTTAAGCGTTCTTTAACCGCAGAGGTGCATAGGTAGTAACACACTTATAGGCATCCACAGAAGGGGAGAGTTAACCAGAGTTAGTCAGTAAACCAGTTAGTAAGAAGTTAGTAAGAAGTTAGTGAAGTTTAACAAACCGGCACATAAGACTGCCATTCACCATTACTCCGCAAATCTCACCCATCTTCAACCCCCCTTGTCGGGTCAGCAGAAGTCACCACTATTTCTTATGGTGGGTGCATCAACTGTAGCTGTAATATTCAGAGAGCAAAGCGATGTATATTAGAGCGGCACACTCCCAGACCGGAACAAAGGGAAAGTGACGTTTTTCAGCTTGAACGTTATTCAATATTATATTTAAGCTAACCATTTTCTGAATGCTTCTGCCCAAATGTTCCTGGATCTGCACATCCAATATTCTATCTGGACTGTTTGACAAAATAGATCCAGCAAATTATCTTGTCTGGTCATTTCCTCAACCAGCTACAAGAAATAATTGTCTTGAATTGTGGATAAAAGTTTCCATTTTCTAGGACAACAGACTTAAAAAAGACCTGTCATCAAAAAATGCAGTAAAATCTGCAGGCAGCATGTTATAGAGCAGGAGGAGCTGAAAAGATTATAAATACAATATTTTTGTTGGAAAAGATTCAGTGAAACTAGTAATTGTTGCATTTATATCTGCAGCCCTGTGAAGGGCCATCGGTACAGGAGGGAGGTAATTTCAGTGACTGACAGCTGTCTCACTCAATACATGTATGTACACATATACACATAATGCTATCAATCACTGATAACACTTTCCTCCTGTACCAATAGATATTCACAGCTGGCAGAAAAAAAGCTGAGATATAAATGTATATATTTCAAGTTCTACTGAATCTCTACCTACAAATATATATATATATATATATATATATCCAGAAAAAGGACGGCACTCCGGTCTTGTAAAAGTGGAAAAGTTCTTTATTCAACCATGCGGTGCAACGTTTCGGCTCCACTGAGCCTTTCTCAAGCCGGCTTGAGAAAGGCTCAGTGGAGCCGAAACGTTGCACCGCATGGTTGAATAAAGAACTTTTCCACTTTTACAAGACCGGAGTGCCGTCCTTTTTCTGGATATATTAACTTGGGGTAAGAAGTCTATTCCCTTGGAACGTGCACCCAATTTTCTCCACACAGGGTCAGTGCCGCCATTTTTCGTATCTATCTATATATATATATATATAGATAAATAGGGGGGCTCACATTAAGGCGTATTGGATATTGCGTATCGGTTTGGGACAACCAATCCCAATCTTCCAAAAATAAATATGTAAATAAGATAGGCACTCCTTCTTCTAGTATGTATGTGTATTACCAATTGTATATTACATGCACATTTATATATTACAATGAAAAAAAAATATATAAATACAAATAAATAAATAATAATAAAAAAATATAAAAGTAAATGTTTCAAAGTTATTACCACATAAAGTGACATGTCAGATTTGAAAAAAAAAATTGCCTAGGTAGGAGGAATAACGTGGACTACACAACATAACTACATTTTTATTTTTATTAAAATTTTTATTTCTTTTTATATTCTTCTTTTATATATGCTCTTTATTAAAAATAATGAGCCATTCTGTCACAAAGGGTTAACTGTTTTTCTTAGCTGTGTGAATCATACTTTCACTTTGTCATCTAATAACCCTTACTAAAAGCTATAATGAGTGTTCATAATGTTAGAGATCAGATATAAGGAGCCTGTCAGTTGAGTTGGCTGATGGAACAGAGAGAAAATTCTGATCTTGCTACTAGCGAAGCAAAGCCCTGTACAGAGAAAAGGGCTCCATAATTTAATAATGACCAATTTAAAAAATGATTTTTAGCTCAAAAGGAGTACAATGCAATAATTAAAAATTGCCCCAAAAAGTTTGCATAGCATTTAGGGCCAAAGTTGTTTGCATAATTAAAGGAGTGCTCTGGTTTCATAATAAATTTAAGTGTATCTTCCTATTGTACCCCAAAAATAGTAGCATAGCTTGTAAGGATAAAAAATAGACATCCTTCCATCCAGTTCAGCCTGGTGTCCTGCAAAAACATAAGGGTAGAAGCCAATTTTCTTCAATTTAAGGGGGGGAAAAAACATACTTCCCGATTCCAATCAGGCAGTCAGATTAACTCCCTGGATCAACGACCCCTCTCTAGTAGATATAGCCTGTAATATTATTACGTTCCAAAAATACAACCAGGCCCCTCTTTAACTTTTTTAGTGAATTCACTATCACCACCTCCTCAGGCAGAGAGTTCCATAGTCTCACTGCTCTTACAATAAAGAATCCTCTTCTATGTTTTGGTAGAAACCTTCTTTCCTCTAGATGCAGAGGATGTCCCCTCATCACGGTCACCATCCTGGGAATAAATAGATAATAGGAGAAATCTTTCAGTCATGTTTTTTCTTAAGCGAATAACGATAATTTTGGTAATCTTTCTGGGTACTGTAGTTCAACCATTCCAGTTATTACTTTAGTTGTCCTCCTCTGAACCATCTCCAGCTCTACTATGTCTTGCATGGTCACAGTAGCCCAGAACTGTACATAGTGCTCCATGTGTATTCTGACTAAAGATTTCTAAAGTGGCAGGACTATGTTCTCATAATGGACATCTATGCCCCTTAAGATGCAACCCATAATTTTATTGGCCTTGGCAGCAGCTGTCTGGTACTGGTTTCTACAGTTAAGTTTGCTGTCACACATTACATATTTTTTGCCCTATTTTCTTGTTTTTCATGTCAGCACTTTCTTTCCCTTGTTCTCAACTTAACTGTATCCTGGCAGAAAGGTAAAGTTCAGACTTATCAAACCCAGCATGCTTTGCTCTGTAATGTTTCACATATGTCTCTTCTCCGAATGAGATGTAGAGGGCATCACTACTGCAGAAATAACAGTGTGTCAGGAGAAGCTCTGTGAAATATTACTAAGCAAAGCATGCTGGCTTTTGTTAGAAACATACTGCCCAGATGTAGGATGCAGAAAATGGGGGAATGAAAGCGCTGACATGAAAAACAGGTTTATATGGGGCAATATATGGAGAGTTTCGGGTACGCTGGGCAGATTTTAAAAAAACACATCATTTTGAAACCAAAGCCATAAGTTCTAAAATATGACAATAACATAACATACCATATTAGGGCTTTCTTTCTGGGACTAATTGTTACTTTTTTCAATAAAACTTTTGCACAATACTGTAAATCCTTAGTATAATCATTATTTAATGATTCATTTTTTCCTAAGCCATAATAAATATTTGTCAACTATTACTCTTAAAAAAAAAAATAAAGAATGGAGATTTTACATTGTTAAGCAAAATGTATCCTAATGAACAGTCAAAGTGTCTTTGTTGAATATATATGATCGTTTCACACCTCTATAAATTTTACAGAGTTCAAGTCCCAATTAGAATGTACACAGAGGAATTTATATCCTCATTAGTGGTTATAAAACAGCTTGAGAATTATACATCAGACGAAAAATGTCAATCCGCTCAGAGGCAATTTTTATGGGCTACAATTTTTATAATTAAGTATGGGACTTTTAAGTTTAAGATAAGAAAAGAAAGCAAAAAATGGATCAAAGTTATGAATTCTACAAATAGTTTATGACACATTGCTTGATGAACCTATATTTTTAAACTTTATCCTTTAACGGAATACATTTGTCAAGTACAGAATAAACACCTATGAGCAGTATAAGCAGTATAGTAAAGTATATAGTAGGCTACATTACATGTGTATCATTATAGCACAGAAGATTAATTATCTACAGTGTAGGCTAGAATTAAAGGCTTATATTATAGGCACTGTGGGGGAGATTTATCAAACTAGTATAAACTAAGACTGGCTTAGTTGCCCACAGCAATAATTTTCCAAAAGAGCTCTGAAAAATGAAAGGTGGACTCTGAGTGGTTGCTATGGGCAACTAAGCCAGTTTCCCTTTACACCAGTTTATTAAATCTCCCTCTGTCTATAAACATTTTAGTTTCACAGTAACTGTCATTGTTATAAGGGTTCACTGTCTGTGACAGTTACGGGGACATTGTAGTGCTCAAAATGTGAGCACTGTGCCTGTTAAAGTTTTGGAATGCTACAGTATCATTGCCATTATAGATTACAACTAGATATCTCTATTAAATAGAAGGCATGGGTACTGCTTATAGGAGGCATTTGTGCATTATAAGAGTGCTACTAATTCCTTGTCATCTAAGGGAATCCCGGATCCAAAACTGCCAGGCCCAACTATACAACAACTATAATAAAGTCCTGTGATTATTATGCTCTGGGGCCTACTGCATTTTCTAAATGGGGGCATATTACAGATAAGACCAACTTGTGTTTTTCAGGCAATGACCTATTTTTAAGGCCACACCAAGCCATACTGACCTCTCACTGTGCAAAGATAGCACCTGATGGCATGTCCCTAGCCTCTGGACTTGCTACAGAGATCTGGCAGATAAAAAAATAAGAATCTAGTACACAAATTCTATAGGTATAATATAATTCAAAATAAGACCAACCTTGGGGCAAAGCCATAACATCAATTACAAGTGTGCACAGAGATAAAAAAAGATCACATCAGTACCTGCCATACAACCCAACAACACCAAGCACAGACCCTTATATGGCCTTTAGGTAAAGACAATCATAAACAAGCCTTTCTTAATTGGTGTAGAATGCATATTTATTAAGACTATAAGCACCAGGTGTGACCCAAATTAAGACCAGCCTCTGTCATTTAGGACATCTCCTTTATAATACTCTGTCTAAGCTCATTGCCTAGAACCTTAACCAACTCTTGCCAGTGAATATAAAATGCTGCAAACTTTATATATCTTAGACTAGAACTTGGACCAGAACATAGCTTGATTGTCAACATTGCCAGACATCACACCCTGAGAACCTGCAGGTCCCTTAAAAAACTTAAACTAAACTATAATATATTTTGACATCACTTGCTCCAAAGATGGACAACTTGTCCTGCCTCCAAGCTTTTATTTAGATAGCAAAGTTTCTTCTTTCAACACCCTGACAAACTGGGGATCCAACTTTAAATGGACCAAATGAGTTGAACAATCTTTTATTATCAACATGTCTATTATATACAGTCAAGTCCATAAATATTGTGGCATCGACACAATTCTTACATTTTTGGCTCTATACACCACCACAATGGATTTGAAATGAAACTAAAAAGGTATGCTTTAACTGCAGACTGTCAGCTTTAATTTGAGAATATGATCATCCAAATCAGGTGAACGGTGTAGGAATTACAACAGTTTGCATATGTGCCTCCCACTTGTTAAGTGACCAAAAGTAATGAGACAAATAGCTTCTCAACTGTTCCATGGCCAGGTGTATGTTATTCCCTCATTATCCCAATTACAATGAGCAGATAAAAGGTCCAGAGTTATATTCAAGTGTGCTATTTGCATTTGGAATCTGTTACTGTCAACTCTCAAGATGAGATCCAAAGAGCTGTCACTATCAGTGAAGCAAGCCATCATTAGGCTGAAAAACTAAACAAACCCATCAGAGACATAGCTAAAACATTAGGCGAGGCCAAAACAACTGTTTGGAACATTCTTTAAAAGAAGGAACGCACGGGTGAGCTCAGCAACACCAAAAGACCCGGAAGACCACGGAAAACAACTGTGGTGGATGACCGAAGAATTCTTTCCCTGGTCAAGAAAACACCCTTCACAACAATTGGCCAGATCAAGAACACTCTTCAGGAGGTAGGTGTATGTGTATCAAAGTCAACAATCAAGAGAAGACTTCACCAGAGTGAATACAGAGGGTTCACCACAAGATGTAAACCATTGGGGAGCCTTAAAAACAGGAAGGCCAGATTAGAGTTTGCAAAACGACATCTGAAAAAGCCTTCACAGTTCTGGAACAACATCCTATGGACAGATGAGACCAATATCAAGTTGTACCAGAGTGATGGGAAGAGAAGAGTATGGAGAAGGAAAGGAACTGCTCATGATCCTAAGCATACCACCTAATCAGTGAAGCATGGTGGTGGTAGTGTAATGGTGTGGGCATGTATGGCTGCCAATGGAACTGGTTCTCATGTATTTATTGATGATGTGACTGCTGACAAAAGCAGCAGGATGAATTATGAAGTGTTTCGGGCAGTATTATCTGCTCATATTCAGCCAAATGCTTCAGAACTCATTGGATGGTGTTTCACAGTGCAGATGGACAATGACCCAAAGGATACTGCAAAAGCAACCAAAGAGTTTTTTAAGGGAAAAAAGTGGAATGTTATGCAATGGCCAAGTCAATCACCTGACCTGAATCCGATTGAGCATGCATTTCACTTGCTGAAGACAAACCTGAAGGGAAAATGCCAGAAGAACAAGCAGGAACTGAAGACAGTTGCAGTAGAGATTTGGCAGAGCTTTACTGGGGATGAAACCCAGCGTCTGCACCTGATTTTGATGTAAATACTCAAATATTTAAGCTGACAGTCTGCAGTTAAAGCACATCCTCTTGTTCGAGGGGGGGGGGGGGAGCAAGCACCAGTACTGAATGGCTGCATCTGGCTGAAGCTCCTGTTTTCAACCTGCTGTGGGGACGGCATTTATGAGCCGACGGTTCACAGAATGGTCAAGTACGGTGGACCCAAGCACGGGGAACCTGCCCTCAAGCCAAGGTGACCCCTGTTGTGGCGGACATGACTAAATATCTGAAAAAACAACATGCAGCCGGATCAACTAAATATTCCAAGATGGCCGCCACTCTCAACAGCTTCGGGACAATCCGACTGCGAAGATGACTGCGGGGAAGCCAGTGAGTCATACAACCTCCTGATCTCCCGCCGCTTTATTAAACAAGCCCTGGAAGAGGCTTTAAGCCCTATATATTCCAAGCTACAGGAGGTGTCCCTTGATGTCCAGCAGATAGGCCACAGGGTGGACTCGCTGCAAGCTGCACAAGCTGCTACCATAGAACGTAGTGCAGCAGTCACGCAATCCCTTTCACTTTGACAAGCGCATATTATTCTGCTTTACGCCTCCATGGAGGACCAGGAGAACCAGGGCAGGCGGAACAATCTCCGGTTCAGGGGCGTTCCCGAATCGGAGATTAAGCCGTAGATATCCCGTCAGCAATCCTGAAGATAGTCACCTCTTTACTTGGGGACTTCGATCCCTCCATGCTAATCATATAGCGGGCCCACCAAGCATTACGCCCGCGCCCTAAGGACACTGATCCACCAAGGGACATTATATGTTGTTTCCTGAACTTCCAGGACACGGAGGCAATACTCAAATCGGCTAGATCGGCGCCATGTATTCTCTTGGACAAGGCCCCTATCCAGATCTTCCAGGACTTATCTCCGTTCACTCTTTAAAAGAGAAGGGCCCTGCGACCTCTTTCTTCCCTCCTTAAGTAGAGACAGATTCCTTATAAATGGACCTTTCCATTCGGCCTTTTGTTTAGTGTCTCCGGTAAGAGGATTAACATCTCTTTATTCATGGATCTCCCAGAAGCCTACAACGCGCTGGAGGTCTCCTCACTGGATATATTGGACTGGGGCAAAGTGCAAGACATCACCACATTGCCATCACTTCCAGTTCTTCAACCCTGGGATCTCTCAGTTACCCCAAATAAACAAAAAACCAAGAAAACCGAAGACTCTACGACCCCTAAGAAGCCGCCTGTTTCACAGGATGTCTCCTGACTTTTCTACGTCCAAACCACTTTTTGAACCCCTTAGGGGTCTCTGATTCGATTCTACCTCAGCTTGCCTACTTTTACTATTTGTGATGGGTAACTAAATGGATGTCTGGTCCTCCCCTCCTCTCCTTCTTTCTGTCCCCTTAACACTTTTTTCCACTTATGTCCACCTTTTGTTTCTTCTTACCCACCTTCCCTTCACTAAGCCTACTCTGTGATCTGTTGTTTCTTGCGCTTTCAATCCCCCATCTTACTGCAGGTTTCATGTGTACTACCATTCACCCCCCTTCCCTCCTAACCTTCCACTGCTCTTTGTGCAAATACATATCATGGTATTGTTCCTTCCATCATGGTTATTTGTTTTGGTTGATTTTTTCTTAGTTTGCATGTTGGGCTCACTATACTTGCCACAATAAATGTACTCAGCATTGGTTAATGCCTTTGATCAGATGAGATATGGCTGATTTAAATGTGGTATCTTACAATGTAAAGGGTTTGAGGTATTCCTCTAAATGATGCCAAATATTCTCCCTACTGTGGAAGGAAAAAAGTTTGCCAGTGTTCCTCCAAGAGACCCACTATAAACATAACAACTACCCCAACATCTCCTTTTCTAAATTTCCATTATGGTACCATTGCGGTGCAAATGGCGCAGCTTTGCAGGGAGTCAGTATTGGGTTTCGTAGGGCATTCCCTTCACATATCTGAACCATATTCAAGACCCGGATGGTCGTTATTTATCCTGAAAGGCCGTGTAGGCAAGAAGCTTTACACCTTTGTCAATGCCTATGCGCCCAATACTGACCAACCCAGGTGGATTGCTGACCTTCTTTCCTTGGTAGAGATACACAAGGAAGGTATCCTTATTTTAGCAGGAGATTTGAATTTAGCTCTTAATCCTCTCATTGACACCTCCTCAAAGAAGTCTGCTATATCTTTTAGGGCGATCTGAGCTACTCTGGCTATATTGTTCAGTCTCAGGGCTAACTGATGTATGGAGATGTTTGTATCTAAATGTCATTGACTACTCTTTTTACTCCCCAGCCAACAACTCTTACAGCAGAATTGACTATATATTTGTGTCGAAGGAGCATCTGCAACTTTGTACCACAGCTAGAATTGGGGTTATGACGCTTTCAGATCATGCACCTATCTTTTGCACCCTCTGTCCTCCCCCTGGACCAGGTAAGATGTCTTGCTGGAGGCTCAATGAGTCCATTCTGGGTAATGATCATCACCAAAATCGGTTATCTTCCCTCTTGAAAGAATACTTCACCCATAACCAGTCCCCCTCTGTTTCCCCTAATGTACTTTGGGACGCTCACAAAGTTTACATCAGGGGTCAAATTATCAGTCTCTGCCCCTTTTTAAAGAGAGGATCCGATAAAAATATAACTTCCCTACTCTTACGGATTAACTCCTTGGAAACAGCCCACAACGTTTCTCTGCTTCAGCTCCACTTGTCTGAACTGTTGTCCCTTAAATCGGAACTGATGAACCTTCTTAATGAACATTCTGCTAGGTTCTATCTAACCTCCCAACAAAAGTTTTTCGCTCATGGCAATAAAGCCACAAAATTTCAAATACAGAGAATCAAGTGTAGAAAACTTGCGAACTATGTCCAAAGCATCACAGCTCCTTCAGGTGCCTCCCTATTTAGATCGGAAGATATTGCAGAGCAATTAAAGCTCTACTATGAATCCCTCTACAATCTACCCCCCACCTGACCCACAACATGATAAAGAACACAACATTTCTTATTTTCTCAAAACATTAAACCTCCCGTCTCTCTCGCCCGTCCAACACACCGCGCTTGCAGCCCCATTTACCTTGTCAGATTTGGCAGCTGCACTCAAATTCTCCCCTACAGGGAAATGTCCAGGACCGGATGGTCTACCACTGTCTTATTATCATTCCTTTACAAACTTACTCTTACCAAATTTCCTCCCTGTCTGTAACCTTGCTTTGCAAAACAACCCTGCTTTAGCTGACATGACTAGAGCCACCATAACAATCTTCCCTGAACCCGGGAAGGACCCAACGTCTTGTTCAAATTACCGTCCCATTTCTTTACTAAACACTGACCTCAAGCTGCTTGCCAAAATGTTGGCTAATAGGCTGCAATGACTACTCCCTTCTTTAATCCACCCGGATCAGGTGGGATTCGTGAGGGGAAGAAAGGGGAAAGACAATGTAATGAAAATTTTAAATGCCGTCTATTTTTCAGGGCAATCCCATTGGTCATGCTTGGCACAGATGCCCAGAAAGCTTTTGACAGAATCGACTGGACGTATATTAGGCTTACTCTAGCCAAGTTTAATATCCCAGTACAGTTCTCGAATGCAGTTTCGGCTATGTATCATTCTTCCTCGGCGTCTGTGTCGGTGAATGGCATCTTAGCTCCCTGCTTTCGTCCTAGGAACGGCACTAGACAGGGCTGTCACCTCTCTCCCCTTATTTTCATTTTGGTCATGGAGATGTTGTTGCAAGCCTTAAGACAACAAAAAGACATTGTAGGTCTTTGTGTTGGGGATCGAGAGATTAAACTGGCGGCCTTTGCCGATGACCTCCTGATTCTCACAACAAACCCGAAAAAGTCCCTGCCTGCTATCCTCTCCCCTTTGGACCTCTTTGGTTTAATCTCCAAATTTAAAGTCCTGATAAATCCCAACTCCTTTATAAGGGTTTCTCCCTTGTTGCCCTTAGGTTCCTCCAAACTCAATCCCCGTTTAACTGGACCACCCAACAGCTAACATACTTAGGTGTGAAGCTCTCCCCTAACACTGCATACTTATATAAACTTAACTACTTGCCACTCTTGCATTCTATCATGGCCCAGATGGACTCGTTGGACCTCCGTACCTCCCCTAGTACGGCTAAAAAAATATGGTATCTGCGCTAGTACTGCCCAGATTGACCTACCTAATGCAATCTCTGCCTATTAAGAGCCCCCAATTTTTTTTTATTTCTTTCAATAGACTTATTTGTAAATTTATTTGGAGGGGAAGATGTTCTAGGATCTCTTTCGACACTTTGACCAAGCCTAAACGAATGGGAGGGAATTGGCTTACCTGACCCAGAAATGTACATGAGAGCCATACCTCTAGCCAGAGTAGTGGACTGGATCAGATCCCCCCTCACAAGGCATGGATCCATATGGAGAACACTTTTCTCCCTTCCTCCCTCCGTGCGCTCCTTCTATCCGGTAAGACCATCCCACTACCGCAGAAGGTCCCAAACCCTCTGATACAGAGCACGCTATCAGTCTGGGATTGGTTGGTTCACCTCACGCGGTAAGCAGTTGACAACGCCCTCGCCCCTTCTCACTCTAAGAGATATTATCGATTTAGCCCCTGTTGCTCTAAAGGAGAGCTACCCTCCCTCAATTAGACTCTAGTCTACACCCTTATCAGAGTTATTAGATAACGAAGGATGTGTTAGATCCCTGTCGGATTTCAGTGACGGTTCAGGAAACCCCATAACTCATACTTTTCTACAGCGTTTCCTTAACTCAGAAATCCTCTCCCTCCTTAAATCATCCCCTTTGCAGCCCCTGTCCTCCTGGTTTGACAAAACACTTGGTGCAAAACACCCCCCCAAAAGAGTCATCTCGGCTTTATATAGCCATCTGAAAACTCACTGTATCTCCCGTCAAACCAGCAATAATTGGAATTGGGGAACAGGACTTGGGTCGTTCTTTGACTTCCACAGAGATCACTACGGCCTTTTTGACCCTTCACAAAATATCTAGATATGTATATATCCAGGAAAATGGCTACAAAATTCTGACGAGATGGTACAAGACTCCTGAGTCAATCTCGCTCTATTTTCCAAATAGCTCTAACTTAAGCTGGAGATGTCCGACTTCTGTAGGCTCCTTTTTAATATTTGGTGGAAGTGTCAATCTATTAATGACTGGTGGTGCACAATAGTGAAAAACTGCAACCACATATGCCAGAAGACCCTTGCCTGCACCCCAGACCTAACTCTCCTCAGCCTGGGACTCAGGGGTTTGAACAAATGGCAGAAATCTCTCTTCCTTATTCTTCTAGCTGCAGCCAGACTTCTAGTAGCATCCTCCTGGCTTTCCCCTGAAGTCCCTGCTGTGGTGAAGTCGGTCCAAAAAGTGGACCAGATCTACAGATTAGAATAACTTATCAACTGGGAACTCTGTTCCCGATCCTCTTTTCTAGTCATCTGGTCCTCTTGGAAGCAATATAGAAAGTTCCACTGACCCTTTCCTGTACCTATGCTCACTATCATGTCTCAGACTGACCGCATAATCTAACTTGTCCTATCTGTGGCAACGTGGCTTCCCTCTTTTAAAACATGTCTTTTGTTTTGTTTTTTTTAGTTTTACTTTTTTGTTCTATACTATGCATATTTTCCCTATGCTGCCTTTTGTAATTCTGACGTGATGTGATCTATCTTTATTGTCTCATCATGCATATGTAATGTATGTATACCAGATGATTTATGCCTTTTATCTCTTTGGTGTATGTCTTCAAAACCAATAAAAACTGTCAAAAAAACAAACAAAAAAACATCTTGTTCGTTTCATTTCAAACCCATTGTGGTGGTGTATAGAGCCAAAAATGTTAGAATTGTGTTGATGTCCAAATGGACCTTACTGTATGTTCTAGGCCTTTTATAATAGTCATTAAATAATTATCTAAAAGCTTTTTCTCATCTAGTTAAACCTTGTAAAATATATTATTTTCCCACTAAAATTACACCTTGGAACAGTTTTATCATCAGAGCTGATTTATGATATGGTTAGTTTGATAGAATACATATCATCATTCCTTATTTTTACTACTGTATGGTTCATACCCTGTGGAGGACTGATACCAACCATACGTAGTAAAGTTGAGGCACACAGTTTTCAGTGTTGCAATTTCAAAAGGATTTATTCATTCAAATCATATTGTAGTTTCATCCGTTTGCCCAATATTTGTTTTAGTGAGTATGAACAGTATTCTTAGACCGGATGTTTCGGTCACATAGCACCTTCATCTGCGGTCACATTTTTATCTAACACAATAATTGACATGAGCTGGATTAGAACTACTGAAACAATCAAGCTAGATACATATAAACATATTTCAATGTGTAAGTCCTAAAAGGTCGGTGCAAAATAACAAATCTATGTGGAGTCAGAAGTCCACAAAGTCCATAATGGGGAATTTTGTTAGGCACTTATTGGGTAATCATGGGTAATGGAGCATTTATCTATATAGTGCCCCCCAATCTCATAATAAATACATGCTAAATCTATGTACAAAGTGTTAAATGCCACCTGGTGAGCAATATGGTTTGGAGCATCTGAAACTAGTTTAACCACATATATGCCAAAGTATATAGTCTGAATACTGGTTACATTCAACAAAATCAATATGATCTAATGAGGTATATGTGATTTATATTTGGGTTACTGCAGCTGTGTGAGCAGGTTCTCCAAACATAACATAACACATGTAGATTTCTCCCAAATGAACGTTTTACATTTAACATTTTCGCCTCTTACAGCCTGTTATGATCCATCCATATCATAAAATAAAATACATAGTAATTTTCACCCCTAGCGGCCCGCTCCGTGATCCCCTATGTTGGTCGAGTGCTGAATATCAATAACCTGTAGGGAATAAAAGTCTTATTAGAGCTGGTTAGTGTCGGCGGTACCTGTTCTGACGGGTATGGAGGCATGTGGGGTGCTGGATGCATGGCGTCTGGATCGCACTGCCGCGGTTTAAAATCGTATGGGCTAATGGTAGTTGGGGTCATGTGATTGGAAGTCACGTGACGCCTGCGACGAACGCGTGCGTTCCAATAGTAACGTCGCGTGAGCGCTGCGTTCCACCATTCTGCACTATGGGCACAGCGCTGGTTCTAATCTTGGGAAAGGGAGGTTTCTATACATGGCAACGTCACATGAGTGCTGCTTTCCACATTCTGTACTATGAGGACTGCGTTAAATCTAATCTTGGGAAAGGGAAATTATTAGGAAAAGTAACTCAGTATAATCAGATAGAAAATAAATAATAAGGTGATAAATAACTAACAAATGGAAATATATAATATGATAGAGGTTAGTACACTATAAAAGGGAGATAAAGGGCAAGTAAAGCAAGGTGGAAAAAAGAAGAATAAAATAAAAAGAAGGGAAACAGAAAACAAACAGGCACAGGCAGTGGGGGGGGGGGGGATGGGAGAGTGGCGGGGGGAGTATCTCACCCACACCCGATGCAGACTAAAATTATTCTCAGCGAGTCCGTGGAAAAAATTGAATAATATTTAGAACATATTCTTAACATTTACCATGGTACAATCAAGTATTGATTAAAAAAATCACATTCGCGATTCATTCAGACCATTAGGTGAAAGTGTCCCTAACTTGTGGATCCAAAAAGCCTCCCTTTGTTTCAGGAGGAGTGTCCGGTTACCACCTCTCCTGGGTCGTTCCACTTTTTCCAGGATCTGGAACCGAAGTTGCGAAATTTGGTGTTTCTTGTTTGAGAAATGGTGTGGTATTGGCAAGAAATGATGACCAAGTCTAATAGTTGATTTATGTTTGCTTATTCGGTCTCGCACATGTTGAATAGTCTCTCCAACATATGCGGCAGGATCCAGACTCCATGCATCCAGTGCCCCACATGCCTCCATACCCATCAGAACAGGTACTGCCGACACTAACCAGCTCTAATAAGACTTTTATTCCCTACAGGTTATTGATATTCAGCACTCGACCAACATAGAAGATCACGGAGCGAGCCGCTAGGGGTTAAAATTGAGCGGGCCGCTAGGGGTTAAAATTACTATTTATTTTATTATATGATATGGATGGGTCATAACAGGCTGTAAGAGGCAAAAATGTTAAATGTAAAACGTTCATTTGGGAGAAATCTACATTTGTTATGTTATGTTTGGAGAACCTGCTCACACAGCTGCAGTAACCCAAATATAAATCACATATACCTCATTAGACCATATGGATTTTGTTGAATGTAACCAGTATTCAGACTATATACTTTGGCATATATGTGGTTAAACTAGTTTCAGATGCTCCAAACCATATTGCTCACCAGGTGGCATTTAACACTTTGTACATAGATTTAGCATGTATTTATTATGAGATTGGGGGGCACTATATAGATAAATGCTCCATTATCCATGATCCAGCATTGCATATATTATACACGTGTATTATATGGTTGATGTGAAATAAGTGCCTAGCACTAACAGAATTCCCCATTATGGACTTTGTGGACTTCTGACTCCACATAGATTTGTTATTTAGCACCGACCTTTTAGGACTTACACATTGTAATATGTTTATATGTATCTAGCTTGATTGTTTCAGTAGTTCTAATCCAGCTCATGTCAATTATTGTGTTATAGATAAAAATGTGACCGCAGATGAAGGTCCCATGTGACCGAAACGTCCGGTCTAAGAATACTGTTCATACTCACTAAAACAAATATTGGGCAACCGGGTGAAACTACTATATGATTTGAATGAATAAATCCTTTTGAAATTGCAACACTGAAAACTGTGTGCCTCAACTTTACTACGTGTATGTTGGCTTCTTGCAGCCCTTAGTTGTTACCAGAACCTAATAAGTAGAGTGCGGTTCTCCATCTTCTCAAAATGATACCAACCATAGGCATATCCAGGAACCATATGAGACTTTTTTAGAGTTCATCCAGCAAGTGACTTCTTTATTATATTTTTTTTGCAAATTGGCAATTTTTTTCTGAATATGTTTCTTTCAAAACTCTCTACTTCCCCACCTTCTGATTCCCCCTATGATGGAAATAAATGGCAGAAATCTTAATATTTGTGCTGGCCCCTCTTAAACTGTTGCATAAACATGGATATGACTTGAACAATACAGCAAAAGTCATCCAGCACTTGGTAAAATCACTATTATTTGCTTTGTTTTCATCTTAATAAAATGTAACATTCTCATGGCATTGAGGATTACAAGGTTTAAATAACCTCTCTGGAATAAGTTTAAATTATTATACAAAAAATAAAATAAAAATTCCAGTCTGAGTATTGTTCTTTTCCATGCAAAATACTTTAGGTCCAGAAATGTCACCAATCTGTGATTTTTCTTTTACAATTGGTTTGATATTGTATCTTGTTTTACAAGTGGTATTATAGCATTTCTAGGGGGTGAGGTCAGCATAACAATTCAAAAATCAATGCTATTTATCTAACCCTCTAGCATCAACTACGTACATTTCTTAAAGTGAATGTCATCTCATACCTTGATATATATCCATCTGAAATGGAAAAGGAGCACTGGTCATTACATTGTAATGCCCTTATTAACAGGTGTGTGGGGGGCACACTTCAGAAGGAAACACTAAATGGGATAGTGATGATACACTTTATTATATAAAAAGATATATATTTAAGAACATACCCCTTAAAACATACATAAAATATGGTACATCAATCAATATGAACCAAATAAACCAAGTATGAACACACTCAGTTGTAATATAACCACCAAGTGCAATTTCTGTTGTAATACAACCGCCAAGTGGTTGTCAGTTGCGATTTCTGTTGTTATACACCACTAGCGGTGCTGTCCACAATAATTTCCAGCAAATGTCCAGCAACTATTATTGGTTGAAATAAATTGTGTCCCACAAGTATATAAAACGGATGTATACGTTTGCGTTCACTAGCCCACCAAGCTGTAAATGGGCCTATTCAGTCCAGTACGCTTCTGGTATACTGCCCGTGATTATGAGCTCAATGCCGCTGTTGTATAATGATAATATTTGTGCTCAAAAACGAGCCCGGTCTTACCCGTCACCGCTGCTGTGGCGTTGGTCCAGGAGGCCGCACACCCGCAGCGTCCCACGTGGTGTGCTTCTGCCTGTACGCGGCGTCCCATGTGACCTGGTAACCAAGGGGACCGGATGCAAGCTCGTATGACGTCAGACTTGTGCGTCCACTTTCAATCAATGCTGCTTTATCTGCGTCTCTTTCTTTCCTTGCCGGCTTTGTTCCTTTTCTTTACTGTTCGGTGGATCAACGCTCACTCTAGACAACAGCCAGACGCGTTTCGGGGTCTCAAGCCCCTTCCTCAGTGGCCTACTGAGTGAACGGATCCTCACTCTTTATATGTGGTCAACTCCACCCACCATCCTCCATATTGTTTTAGCTCTTTCTACTATGTGGGGTGGATTTGCCTTCGATGAACCGGATTCATATCCTTATAAGTACCTTTTAATCACACATTTTTATTTAAAATGCATTAAGACAATAAATAAATACATAATTATACCCTACATATCTTAAAATTCAGTACTGGAGAAGGCTACAAGGTCTCACACAAAAACGCATGAAAAAAATGCATCTAAACCGCAATGGTGTACCCTGCGTTTTCCATGTGTTTTTTTTATTTTATTTGCTATCATATAAGGAGATGACCAGCCAAAAAGTATATGGGAAAATTCATTGACTTTTTCATTTAAAAGCTTTGAAAAAAAGATTCATTGACTTTATGTGGTTGAGAGGAGATTCATTTTGAGGCATTCATCAGACGGTTATGCCTCAAAAAGTATTTTTTTTAAAATCCGATCAACAGAGAAATGGATATTGAAGGAAATATTAGTAGGTATCCACACACTGATCTAATAGCCAGATCAAATAAATTCCCCAGGCAAGAGATCAGTAGTGAAATGGCGACATTCAGAAATAATGTTGAACGAGACTTGAGGGGAATAAAAAGCTGTAGGATGAATGCTAATCTGAATAGAGAAGAGATAAAGGCGATTAAATCATTACAGGAAACAAATGATATTATAATTAAGCCAGCCGACAAAGGTGGGGCGGTAGTGGTACAGAATATGGAAGATTACGTAAAAGAGTGTCATAGGCAATTAAATTCAGAAAATACTTATCAAAAATTAAGAGGAGATCCTACAGAGGAGTACTATAAAACGTTAAAAATATACTGCGAAAAGGGCATGGAGATGGACTTTCTTTCTGAGCAGGAGGCCAGGTTTATATTGAACACTGAGAAAAGGATTCCAATGTTCTACTGTATCCCCAAGATCCATAAATGTCTACAGTCACCTCCGGGGCGTCCGATAGTGTCGGGGATTGAATCCATATCATGCAATTTATCTAAATATATTTATCAATGGCTTCAACCCTACGTGAAACGAGTACCGTCATATATACGCGATACTACAGACATAGTCGGAACCCTGGAGACTATTAGGTGGTCGGATGATTGGATCTTGAGGACACTGGATGTGGGATCCCTGTATACTATTATTAACCACACTCAGGGTATACAGGCGTTACAGGAACAAATGTCTGGAGATGTTGGTCTCCCGAGTGAGCAGTTGGAGTTCCTATTGGGCGGGGTTAGATATATATTGGCCCACAACTATTTTTCATTTGATCAGGAATTCTATGTACAGCGAACTGGCGCCGCCATGGGCACCAGGTTCGCCCCCAGCTATGCCAACTTGTTTTTGGCTCAATGGGAGAAGGAGGTCATCATGCCGAGGCTGGGGACGGATCTGGTGCTATGGCGGCGCTACATAGATGACATCCTGTTCATATGGCAAGATACGTCAGAATCCTTGGAGTTATTTCTTCAGAACATCAATAAGAATGATAGAAATTTGGTGTTCACCCCTAGTGTTAGTAAACTGAAAGTGGAATTTTTAGACCTTGAGATATGGGTGAAGGGGGACCAGCTACAATGCAACACTTTTTTTCAAACCAGTCGCTAAAAACAGCTTTATTAGATACGCCAGCTGTCACCTACCCCGTTGGCTGATCAATGTGCCAACCAGCCAGTTCCGTAGGCTGTGGCGGAACTGCACTGATGATAGTAGATTTGAGGAGGAAGCGACTGTTTTGAAACAACAATTGCTAGAAAGAGACTATCCGGTACAGGTGATCGAGAGGTCACTGGAAAAAGTGAAGAAAATGGAAAGAAAAGATTTCTTTCTGGCAAGGGATCCCCAACCCTGTGATGAGGTATTGAGGATTATTTTACCTTTCAATTCTCAATATAAAACAATTGAGAAGAGTATTCGCAAACATTGGGGACACCTACTAAATGACAAGTTGGTTGGTCCCCTTTTAAGAGAAGTACCCAAAATCACCTACACTAGGGCAAATAACCTGGCCGGGAAAATAGCCCCAACGGTGAAATTGAGAAAGGATAGCCAAAAGAAAGTAAAAGAAAATTGGTTAGCAGTAAATGGATTCTTTAAATGTGGCAGGTGTTCCAACTGTAAAATGACTAGTTTCCCAAAAAAGACCACAAAAGTGGTGTCCACAGTGAATGCGTTTAGTTTGGAGATACAGGAATGCCTAACCTGTGATTCTACAGATGTTATATATCTGCTACAATGTGGATGCAGGAAGCAGTACATAGGCAGAACCAAAAGAACATTGAAGAAGAGAGTAGCAGAGCATGTGGCAAATATCAAAAAGGGCCTAGACACGCACTCTCTATCCAAACATTTTAAAACAACACATAACTGTGATCCTACAAGTTTGAAATTTGTGGCAATTGAAAAAGTAAAAAAAGCCTGGAGAGGGGGAAACCATATTGCACACATGTCACGTCAAGAATCCCGAAGGATCTTTGAATATGACACTATCATCCCTAGAGGCCTTAATGCCGAGATGGAGGTCTTTGGGTTTCTATGAGGGTTGTCCCCTTATATGATAGCAAATTTTTAAGAAAAAACGCATGGAAAACGCGGGGTACACCATTGCGGTTTAGATGCATTTTTTTCATGCGTTTTTGTGTGAGACCTTGTAGCCTTCTCCAGTACTGAATTTTAAGATATGTAGGGTATAATTATGTATTTATTTATTGTCTGAATGCATTTTAAATAAAAATGTGTGATTAAAAGGTACTTATAAGGATATGAATCCGGTTCATCAAAGGCAAATCCACCCCACATAGTAGAAAGAGCTAAAACAATATGGAGGATGGTGGGTGGAGTTGACCACATATAAAGAGTGAGGATCCGTTCACTCAGTAGGCCACTGAGGAAGGGGCTTGAGACCCCGAAACGCGTCTGGCGGTTGTCTAGAGTGAGCGTTGACCCACCGAACAGTAAAGAAAAGGAACAAAGCAAGGAAAGAAAGAGACGCAGATAAAGCAGCATTGATTGAAAGTGGACGCACAAGTCTGACGTCATACGAGCTTGCATCCGGTCCCCTTGGTTACCAGGTCACGTGGGACACCGCGTACAGGCAGAAGCACACCACGTGGGACGCTGCGGGTGTGCGGCCTCCTGGACCAACGCCACAGCAGCGGTGACGGGTAAGACCGGGCTCGTTTTTGAGCACAAATATTATCATTATACAACAGCGGTATTGAGCTCATAATCACAGGCAGTATACCAGAAGCGTACTGGACTGAATAGGCCCATTTACAGCTTGGTGGGCTAGTGGACGCAAACGTATACATCCGTTTTATATACTTGTGGGACACAATTTATTTCAACCAATAATAGTTGCTGGACATTTGCTGGAAATTATTGTGGACAGCACCGCTAGTGGTGTATAACAACAGAAATCGCAACTGACAACCACTTGGCGGTTGTATTACAACAGAAATTGCACTTGGTGGTTATATTACAACTGAGTGTGTTCATACTTGGTTTATTTGGTTCATATTGATTGATGTACCATATTTTATGTATGTTTTAAGGGGTATGTTCTTAAATATATATCTTTTTATATAATAAAGTGTATCATCACTATCCCATTTAGTGTTTCCTTTTGAAGTGTGCCCCCCACACCTGTTAATTAGACGCAATTTTACACTTGGTCCTGAGGGTGGGACCAGGGGGTGTGCACCTTATCCATATAGGAAGGGGGTGAGCCGCTGTATTTTTATAATTCTAATGCCCTTGGTCCCATCACCATGCATCCTCTAAATTTGAGAAATCAACCTTCTAATTTTATGCAAATTAGCCCTTTGGTGCAATTAGGGCAGTATCTGAATATGCACCGACCACACTGCCGTAAGTACTTCTATGCCGCCTGGCCCTGTCAGTTAAAGTGCTGAGGGTGCAGCCAGCAAGGAAGATAAGCAGAACCTTTGAGTGCAGTGCAAAGGCAACACCCTTGTTGCACCAAGAGGCTAATTTTCATACAATTAAATGGCTTATCTCTCGAAATTGGGGGCACAGATCATGATATGACCAAGAGCTTCTTCCATGTCAGATGGATATGTGTCAAGGCATGAGGTGACAGATTCCCTTTAAGAATAAAATCAGAAGCCAGCTTGTGAAATTGGGAAGTATATTTGCTCCAAATACAGGTCAGGCCCAATGGTTTGGGCAAGCCTTAGAAAAGTTTCCCTTGCAAAAGATTTAACGATATTAAGAGGAGACATAAATCTTGCTTTAAACCTTAAGTTGGACTCATTCACAGGGATATCTGATATGTTTTTACAAGAACAGATATTTTTTAATGCTTTTAGAATGATGCTTCCAACAGATAAGGTCATTTCATACTACTCAGTAGTTCACCAATTATATCAACATTGGATGCCATTATTTGTTAGCTTTTTCACCAGGATAAAACTTGAAACTGGATACATATAGTACTTCTATCTGATCATAAGCATGCATTTCTAGAATTTAAATTACAGTATCCTAAACTATAGAGAATGGTTTTCTTATGTCAAACTCCTAAGTCCAAAGTCAGATGAGCATGGAGGACCAAAATATGAAGCAGCAACTTTCACATATGAAAGTGCCTACACCCTGCAGAGGTCTGACTTTGTGGGCATGTTGCAAAGCCATACTATGCTGTGTTTAAGAAGGTGCATCTGTTATGTGATGAAGCTTATGCTTTACAGTAAAAGCACTATGCATGGATTGTTTATTCCCTATACTCCTCTAGGTTCTGTGATAAACAGCACTCAGCTACCTCAAAAACTCAACTAATGTAATCTCATGGTTCTTTTGCTTAGGGAAACCACCTTGACTGTGTTTCTTTTGTAGAGACACTTACAACCCTCAGGCATGCATGATTAAGAGGGAGTGACAATTGAAATGTCATGTAGCATGGGGTAGTAATCAGTTCAGCGCTCTCAGGATTACTATGCATTATAGCGATTTATTTATATGAAAAAATAAAAGGACTAAAAAATACAAGCAAAGCTTCAAAAGCGTGAGTATTATTTATACCTCACAAATAACCTTTTGAAAAAGACTAATATACTGAGTGGATTATGTGGATACAATTGTGGAGCCTGAGTGAGGTTCTGAATCAGGTCGTGGTATACTACAGGTTGAGCAACCGTTGATGATTGAAGTTTCTTTTGTAGAGCTCATTATTATGTAAGCATTTAAATGGTTTGTGGCATTGGAGAGCACAGGGGGCACAGTAATGAGGTTAGCAGAAGGAAAACAACTTTGAGGCACAAGGATGAGGTGGATGATATAAAAGTGATGAATCTAGGATGTCTGTGTGGAAAGCTACAGATACGAGATGTCGGGGAAAATAGACATCAAAGCGGTTTAGCCCAAAGGGAGAAGAGAAAAGAGAATGTATAAATCACAGGAGACATCACTGGATGTAAAATATATGTAGGTATAACAGTACATATATATAATAGTAGGGCTGAGGGAGAGGTTGAATTGATAATTTAGCTTGGGGGGGGGGGAGTCATTTTAATCTCTGCCTCAGGCACCATAAACACTAGGTGTAGCCCTACTAGGAGCATATCTAACCCAATTCAAGTTCTTTAAATAAAAAAAGTGAATAGTGACATACCATATATGGTGATGAGTAAATGCATGGTTGACAGTGTTCAAAATCCTGTTGAAAAACACAATTTACTGTCGGATTTGTTATGCTTTAAAAAAATAAAATAAAAATGATCTCTTGTTGGGTGCAGATTAGAGTTGAGTGGACACCTGGAAGTTCGGGTTGAATGGGTTCGGCTGAACTTCGCAAAAAGGTTTGAGTTCGGGACCCGAACTTTCACCCCGAACCCGAACCCCATTGAAGTCAAGGGGGAACCCGAACTTTGAAGCACTAAAATGGCTCTAAAAAAGTCATGGAAAGGGCTAGAGGGCTGCAAAAGGCAGCAAAATGTGGTTAAAAGCATGGCAAGTGCTCTGCAAACAAATGTGGATAGGGAAATGACTTAACATAAAATACGTAAAAATGTCACATGCATGGTTCTTCTAAAAGGACAAAATTACAGAATGTCTCAAAAGAAAATTGTCCAAGATAGCTGAATGTGCAGTACTAGAGTTGAGCAGACACCTGGATGTTCGGGTTCAACGTGTTCGGACGAACTTTTTTTTAGATGGCAACAAAATGTGGTTAAGAGCATGGCAAGTGCTCTGCAAACAAATGTGGATAGGGAAATGACTTGAAATAACATAAAATACGTAAAAATATAAAAATATAATAATCTTGATCTAGGAGGAGGAGGTCCATATGGAGTAGGAGGTTGAGGAGGCTGTGGATGTGGCGGTGTAGGTGGAAGCGGCGGTGGAGGAGGTAGCCAACACTGGTTTTGTTTTTTTTATTTTATTTTTTTATTATTATTATTATTATTATTATTACTATTTTTTGTTGTTGAAATTTGGGTAGACCCCAAAACATTGAGAAATCTAAAAATTAAAACAAAGAGAAAGTGTGCTGGTGTACAACAATGGCTGGGTGAGGCCGGTATATATGTCCTGTAGGATCCCTGCCTGGTTCATTTTAATGAACGTGAGCTTGTCTACATTGGCTGGGGACAGGCGGCTGCACTTGTCTGTGATAACCCCTTCCTGCAGTGCTAAACAAACGTTCAGACAATACACTGGCTGCAGGGCATGCTAGCACATCCAAGGCATAAAGGGCAAGCTCAGGCCATGTGCCCAATTTAGAGACCCAGAAGTTGAAGGGGGCAGACCCATCAGTCAGTACGTGTAGGCGTGTGCACACATACTTCTCCACCATGTCGCACGTCCCTGTGACGTCCACGATCCAATTGGATATTTACCCTATCAACTTTCGATGTTCTTTTATGTGCCTACCATGGTGATCACGGGTAACGGGGAATCAGGGTTCCATGCCGGAGATGGAGCCTGAGCAAGGGATACCACATCAAAGGGAGGTCACTTATTGGGTGGAGATGGTGGAACAAGTTATTAAAGCAGAAAAATCACTGATAATGAGCAAATAGATATAGATATATGAATGTCAATCTAGATATCACGGCTAATAACGTCATATAGATATAACAAGAAATATAGGTAAATGAAGACGCCAGATATCAAGGATGCAGGCAAAGTCATAGATAATGCAACCGGATGAAAAGCCAAAAACAGTACAAGGATAGGTAAAGTGCTAAGTGCCAAAGTACAAGAACAGGTCCTTCTAAAAAAATTAGCATATTGTGATAAAGTTCATTATTTTCTGTAATGTACTGATAAACATTAGACTTTGATATATTTTAGATTCATTACACACCAACTGAAGTAGTTCAAGCCTTTTATTGTTTTAATATTGATGATTTTGGCATACAGCTCATGAAAACCCAAATTTCCTATCTCAAAAAATTAGCAAGGTATTTTATGCAGACTGCAGAAAGCCACAGTGGTTGGCACCTGTGATTCGTCATCATCCGAGACGTGCTGCGGTGTTCCCCCTATGTGGCTCTGTGCGACCACTGCCTCTTTCTCCGAACTACACAGGTCACTCGCATGACCTTGATTCCATGTGGGGTCAAGAACCTCATCGTCCTCCTCCTCATCTTCCACCTAGTCTTCACCCCTGACCTCCTTGTCGGTCTGCAGACTGCAGAAAGCCGCAGCGGTTGGCACCTGTGTTTCGTCATCATCCGAGACGTGCTGCGGTGGTCCTCCTATGTACTCATCCTGAAACACTTCTGGGGCAGGGCTATGTGGATGACCCTGGGAAACCAGCAGAGTCATCAAAAAGCAGAAGAGACTGCTGCATGACTTGGGGCTCAGACTGCTTGGCTGATTTGCAAGGGGGTGAGGTGAAAGACTGATGGCCATGGGCTGCAGGTGCCAACTCTGATCTTTCAGCAGCGGACTGGGTGGGAGACAATGTTTAGTGTGACAGATCCATCTGTATAGACCTATATTGCTGGTTCGACTGTTTGCCTTCATTTCGCTGGATTTCCTGTCCGTATGCCCATGTTCGTGTGTTTCCCCACATACCGATTGTAACTACTGAACGGACGGCCACACAGGAGAAGAGTGTGCTGCTAGTTAACCTAAATGGCCTCATTGTTCACAAAGGACTTGAACCAACTTGAACTCCTGGTCTAATTTGTGCCATTGTGGGACGCTAAATGTCTGTGTATTGAAAAGGGTTGTGACATTGTATGTTTAAATGGTGATGTCTGTTCTGTTGTCCCCACATGTGTATTGGTGATTTCCCTCTGTCTTGAGAGATAATTGGATTATTCCTCGGGTGTCGCCAGGGCAGAGAGGAGAAAACCATAATGCATTGTGGGGATGTATTGTCTCTGTAGTGCTGCATGTCTGTCCTGTGTCCCAGTCTCCATTCTGGTCCCCTAGGGGCATGTCCACCAGATGGGGACCTGCATAAAAATGGGTGGGTAGCCCTCAATAAAACATTCCCCGTTTGACTTTCAAGACGGAGCTTGGTCTCGTTTATGGAGGGATTTATTATTGGGACACGCTTTCGTATATTGCTAGCTGTGGAAGGAGTTTGACTGAATTGCGGCGTCATCTACCTGGCGGTGAGTGTCTTAACAATTGGTGGCAAGCAACAGGATGAGTCCCTCCGCCCAGAAGGCCAGCTACAAATCCCAGGGTGGAAATGCAGTATGAGGAATTAAGGCGTGCTACCCTTAAAGATATATTGGAATGCAGAGGACGATCAGCGAGTAATCTCAAGAAGAGAGAGATTATTTCTATATTATTGGAGATGGATGCAGCACAGGGAACGGAGAGAGCTAATGTGCCTGGCATACTGGATTTAACACCCGAGGAGGTACAATTTAACCGGGCAGTCCAGATAAGGCTGGCACACCTTGGCCCCAACCCTGCAGCAGATATTGTGGTCCAGGTGCAAGCAGCAGTAGCAGCACACCAGGCGCTCCAGGGAAGAGGAGCTGCAGCAGCAGAGGTACCCCATAATAATAATGGAAGGAGAAAGGTACCTTTTGCTGCATTTAGACATTTTGTGGAAACGGAGGGAGAGATTGACGGGTTCCTGGCAGATTTTGAAAGGCAGTGTGCCTTACACCAGGTACCTGCAGAGGAATGGGTCACTATCCTCTCTGGGAAATTATCCGGCCGGGCCAGTGAGGCTTTTCGGGCCATCCCAGAGGAGGAAATTACAAGTTACCGGGCAGTAAAAGATGCCCTTTTGGCCAGATACGCTGTCACCCCTGAGGCGTACCGGCGGCGATTCCGGGACACTAACAAGCAGGCTGGCGATTGGATGGCAGGGTGCCAAGCGGTAACTGGGGAAGAGGTGCTGCAAGTATTTTTGTTGGAGCACTGCTTTGATTGGTTACCTGCAGGAGTCAGAGAGTGGGTTAGGGACCGCAAACCCGCTACCTTACCTGAAGCTGCTCATCTGGCCGATGAATACACAGATGCACGAAGGCTAGACCAGACAGCAGCCAAGGTCCCTACCCGAGTGGAGTACAAACCGGCAGCACCTCCAACCACTACTGTGTATAACCCCCCAGCGCAATGCACCCCCACAATACCACCAGCGAACAATTATGTTCAGCCAGCTTGGTTCAACGCCCGGGATTACTCTCAGCCTATCCGGTGCTATGGGTGCAAACAGTTGGGGCACAAGAGACCGGAGTGCCCATTGAACAATACCAACCCAGCGCAGTCGTGGAGAAAACCAGCCGGCGGAAATCAGCAGCCACCCCAGCTTTCCGCTCACTGTCTTGAGCAGGAGGAATTTGGGGGTATACTATATACTATATATATTGTAGTACGTGTGACACTTGTCAACGGGTAGGAAAGCGGGGGGACCACCCAAGAGCTAGGCTTATGTCTATGTCTATTATTGGGGAGCCCTTTGCCCGCATAGCCGTTGACATTGTGGGTCCACTGGCCAGGGCTAGTCCATCCGGTAAGAAGTATATTCTCACCGTGGTTGACTATGCCACTCGCTATCTAGAGGCAGTAGCACTGTCTAATATAGAGGCAGAGACAGTTGCTGATGCCCTGGTTAGGATTTTCACTAGGGTCGGGTTCCCTAAGGAGATTCTCTCTGACCAGGGAACCCAATTTACCGCTGTGCTCACCCAGCAACTGTGGAGGGTGTGCGGCATTAAACCGATACTTGGTGCCCCGTACCATCCACAGACTAACGGCCTCTGCAAGCGATTTAATGGCACCCTCAAACAGATGTTGAGGACCTTTTCTGACACTTGCAGAGACTGGGAGCGATTCCTGCCTCATCTGTTGTTTTCTTACAGAGAGGTGCCCCAGGAATCTACTGGGTTCTCCCCCTTTGAGTTGCTCTATGGGAGGAGGGTCCGCAGACCCCTAGATCTCATTAGAGGCCACTGGGAGGGGGAGACAGAGCAGGAAGGGACCCCCATAGTACCGTATGTCCTGGAACTCCGGGACCGCATGGAGAAACTGTCCCTGATGGTAAGAGAGAATCTCCAGGTGGCCCAGGGCAGACAGAAGAGATGGTACGATCGGGGTGCCCGGCAGCGAGTCTTCCAGGTTGGGCAGAAAGTGCTAGTGCTCAAACCTGTGAAGGCGAACAAGATGCAAGCATCTTGGCAGGGCCCGTATAAGGTGTTAGCTCAGGTGTGTGATACTACCTGCCTTATAGCCAGCTGTTCAGATGAAAGGATTCAGCGATCCTTTCATGTGAACATGCTAAAGGAGTATCAAGAGAGACCGGAGGATGTCGCTGCAGTATGTGCCCCTGCTGCAGACGATACAGAGAGTTTACCCTTACCCGATTTGTTAGAGAGGGACTCCCAGATGGACCTTACTAGTCTTGTACAGCTAGGGGATAGATTAAGCCCCACAGAGAAGGGACAGGCAAGACAGCTTCTGTGGGAGAAGCAGGCAACGTTCTCCCAAGAGCCTGGCTACACTACCCTAGCTGTACATAAGGTAGAGACCCCTGGACAGAACCCTCTGCGACAGCCCCCGTACCGTATCCCTGAAGCAGTCCGAGAAGGAATGCGGAAGGAGATACAGGAGATGACCCAGCTTCGCCTGTAGTCCTGGTGCCTAAGAAAGATGGGACCACCCGGTTCTGTGTAGACTACAGGCGGCTCAACGAGAGGACCACCACTGACGCCTACCCGATGCCCCGGGTAGACGAATTATTTGATCGTATTGCCAGGGGACGCTATCTGACCACCATAGACCTGTGTAAAGGTTATTGGCAGATCCCCCTGGCCGAGGATGCTATCCCCAAGTCGGCCTTCGTCACCCCATTTGGCTTGTACCAATTTAAGGTCATGCCATTTGGGATGAAGAATGCCCTATTCGGGCTGCTGGCCTGACATTGAAGCCAGAGAAGTGCCATCTAGGCATGGCTGAAGTGCAATACCTCGGTCACAGAGTGGGGTGTGGGAGCCAGAGACCGGAGCCGGCTAAGATAGAGGCAGTAGCTAACTGGCCCACACCTATCACTAAGACCCAGGTGTTAGCCTTCCTAGGGACAGCAGGGTATTACAGATGCTTTGTCCCAGACTACAGAACTTTTGCTAAGCCCCTGACTGACCTGACCAAGAAAAATCTCCCTAAGCAGGTCCTGTGGTCTCCGGCTTGTGAAGCTGCATTTCAAGCACTCAAACAGGCTCTTGTAAATGCCCCTGTCCTGGCTGCCCCAGTCCCTAACAAACGTTTTCTCGTCCATACAGATGCTTCCATGTATGGAATGGGGGCTGTGCTGAGCCAGGTCGGGGAAGATGGAGGAGAGCAACCTGTCGCATATCTCAGTAGAAAGCTGTTACCCCGAGAAGTGAGTTATGCGGCAGTGGAGAAGGAATGCTTGGCCCTGGTCTGGGCATTGAAAAAGTTAAGCCCTTATTTGTATGGACAGGAATTTTCCCTTGTGACGGACCACAATCCCCTTGTCTGGCTTAACCGGGTCTCAGGAGACAATGGGAGACTGCTGTGGTGGAGTTTAGCTTTACAACCGTATAACTTAACCATCAGCTACCGACCCGGTAAGCAGAATGGGAATGCAGATGGATTGTCCCGGCAAACCGACGTTCTTGCTACCTCCTAGTCCGGTCATCCCCAAGTTGACCCGCTAAAGGGTCAAGCCGGGTCTGCCGGAGTGTCCCACTAGGGGGGAGCCGTGTGACAGATCCATCTGTATAGACCTATATTGCTGGTTCGTCTGTTTGCCTTCATTTCGCTGGATTTCCTGTCTGTATGCCCATGTTCGTGTGTTTCCCCACATACCGATTGTAACTACTGAACGGACGGCCACCCAGGAGAAGAGTGTGCTGCTAGTTAACCTAAATGGCCTCATTGTTTACAAAGGACTTGAACCAACTTGAAATCCTGGTATAATTTGTGCCATTGTGGGACGCTAAATGTCTGTGTATTGAAAAGGGTTGTGACATTGCATGTTTAAATGGTGATGTCTGTTCTGTTGTCCCCACATGTGTATTGGTGATTTCCCTCTGTCTTGAGAGATAATTGGATTATTCCTCGGGTGTCGCCAGGGCAGAGAGGAGAAAACCATAATGCATTGTGGGGATGTATTGTCTCTGTAGTGCTGCATGTCTGTCCTGTGTCCCAGTCTCCATTCTGGTCCCCTAGGGGCGTGTCCACCAGATGGGGACCTGCATAAAAATAGGCGGGTAGCCCTCAATAAAACATTCCCTGTTTGACTTTCAAGACAGAGCTTGGTCTCGTTTATGGAGGGATTTATTATTGGGACAGCGCTTTCGTATATTGCTAGCTGTGGAAGGAGTTCGACTGAATTGCTGATCGGGAGTTGCCACGTTCGTATGCTCCATTCGGGGGTTTGATGATCGGCTGGATTAAAAACTGCATTCCTGGAGAAAGGGGCTTATTCACTAACCAGCGGCGTCATCTACCTGGCGGTTAGTGTCGTAACATGAAGGAACTGGAGGCACTGTCAGCCACCTAATCTACTATTGCCTGTATTTGTTCTGGCCTCACCATTTGTAGAGCAGCATTCGGCCCTACCAAATACCGCTGCAGGTTCTGTCACCTACTCGCACCTGAGGAAGGTGTTTCACTTTGGCGTGTAGCTGGCACTGATCGACCACGTCCTCTCCCTGCAACAGGAGCTCCACCAAGACCAGCAGCACCACGACCAGGGCCACGTTCCTTGTTTGACGCTCTCCTCATTTTTTGCAGTCACCCACCGAAGTAACAGACGTTTATACTAAATTAAGTTACTTGTTAAAAATGCAGAGCAGGTGTTTTTTGACGGCTGCAGGAGAGGCCCTGCAGCTGCTTTGTTGACTCTAGATAACTTCTGCCTGATCGCACGTCCCTGTGATGGCCACGATCCAATTTGATATCTTCCCTATCAACTTTTGATGTTATTATATGTGCCTAACATGGTGACCACCGGTAACGGGGAATCATTATTCGATTTCGGAGAGGGAGCCTGATAAACGGCTATGGCTACTAATTCAACAATGGAACAGACAAATTTTAGAAATTTTGGTCCCTGTCACCTACGCAGAGCAGATGGATTTAACTGACATTATGTTTTACTCTCACAAATGAAGCACAGGGTTTTTTTACATTAAAAATTGTGTATATGTCACCCCTACAATGGAGCATATGGATTTGCTAAATTTATGTGCCTGCCTGTCACATGTGCAGGCCTCAGAGGTACTTTACACTCAAAAGTCGGGATTTGAAGCCCAAAAATGTAACAGCGGTATTTAATGGCTTTATTTGGCTGACAGGAACGCAGCGTTGTCCGCAAATGTACTTTATAGCAACAAAAATTTGAATTTTTGGGCAAAAAATTTAACTGCAGTATTTGGCGGTTTTACTGGACTGTCAGAAATTCAGCACATAGCAAAAAGGTACTTTATTGCCCCCCAAAAAGTTTTTTTTTTTTTCATAACCCAAAATGAAGCTGAAATTATATGTCACTCTCACAAATGAAGCACAGGGGTTTTAACATAAAAAAATTGTGGATATGTCACCCCTACAATGGAACAGATGGATTTGCTGAATTTATGTGCCTGCCTGTCATATATGCAGTGCGGGCCTCAGAGGTACTTTACAACAAAATATTTAAATATGCCACCATTTAATGGAACAGATGGATTTAACTTATTATATTCCACTCTCAGAAATGCAGCACAGGGGTACTTTACAGAAAAAAATGGGGATATGTCATGCCCTGGGTCCCTGAACTCACAGTCGGTATTATTTTCCCTTCCCTGGCACATATACAGTGTAGGTGCACTTTAAAAATGGGTATATTTCGGCAACTGAACTACAAGAACAGGATTAAATAAATGTCCCTGGCACATATGCAGTGCTGGTGCACTGCTTTTGCACAAAATGACCGCCAACGCCCACCTAAACTAACAGACGGATAAAAAAAAAAAAAATCTGTCTCACTGGGCTCAGGGAAGGGTACAAAAATGTTGCATTTCACCCCAAAAACAATAAACGCTGTAGATCACAGACTTCACACCACGTGCAGATATCAGAGTCTTTCCTAATCTCTCCCTCACGGCAGCAGCATCCTATCCCTACAACTAGTAAGAGAAGAATGACGTGCAGCACTACGTGACTCCAGCTTATATAGAGGCTGGGTCACATGCTGCACTTGGCCAATCACAGCCATGTCACATGAGGCAAGGAACTCTGGGAAGATGGGCTGACCTATATTGCCATGCGTGCAGCCAATCAGCAGCCAGCCGTCCTGTGATGTCACAGCTAGTGTTGAGCGAGCATGCTCGGCCAAACTGCTTTTCTGCTCGAGCATCGCTATGCTCGACACATTGCAGTACTCGGCCGAAAACTGCTGGTACTCAAGTACAATTTTTTTGGGGGGGGGGGGATTTAAAGACCTTCTCCATCTCCATGCTCCGTTATATGCGGTAAAATATTTTGGGACTTATTTCGGTGGAATATTCAGCGTTCAGCGCTGCAGTTATATGCAGTAAAATCTTTTGTGATGTATTTTGGTGGAAAAACAAATCATAATCAGCATTCAGTGATGCAGTTATATGTGGTAAAATCTTTTGTGATTTATTTCGGTGGAAAAACAAATTTTATTCAGCTTTCAGCTCTGCAGTTATATACGTTAAAATCTTTAGTGACGTATCTTGATGGACTTTGTGATTCTTCCGGGCTTAAAGCTATCTTTACGCTTTGTCTTCTCATTGTCTGTAGCTACTAGAGGCCTGTTCATGCCAGGCAGGTTCCCCCAGAAGAATCTTGGTCGATCAACACTCTGTCATTGTGCCATTCTGTGGCTTCCTCATGCTGCTGCCATCTCCAGAATCTGTCATTGTGCCACTCTGTGGCTTCCTCCTGATGCTGCTGCTGCCACCTCCAGACTCGGTCATTGTGCTACTCTGTGGCCTCCTCCTGATGCTGCTGCCACCTCCAGACTCCATCATTGTGCCACTCTGTGGCCTACTCATGCAGCTTGCGACCTCCAGACTCTGTCGTTGTGCCAGTCTGTGGCTTCCACATGCTCGTGCAACCTCCAGTCTGTCATTGTGCCACTCTGTGGCCTCCTCCTGATGCTGATGCTGCCAACCCAAGACTTGGTCATTGTGCCCAATCTGTGGCCTCGTCCTTATGCTGCTGCTGCCACCTCCAGACTCGGTCATTGTGCCACTCTGTGGCCTCCTTCTGATGCTGCTGCCACCTCTAGACTTTGTCATTGCGCCACTCTGTGGCCTCTTCCTGATCCTGCTGTCACCTCCAGACTCTGTCATTGTGCCACTCTTTGGCCTACTCATGCTACTGTCATCTCCAGACTTGGTCATTGTGCCATTCTGTGGCCTCCTCCTGATGCTGCTGCAACCTCCAGACTTGGTCATTGTGCCACTCTGTGGCCTAGTCTTGCTGCTGTCACCTCCAGACTTTGTTGTTGTGCCACTCTGTGGCCTACTTATGCTGCTTCCACCTCCAGACTCTGTTGTTGTTTCATTATGTGGCTTCCACATGCTGCTTCCACCTCCAGACTCTGTTGTTGTTTCATTATGTGGCTTCCACATGCTGCTCCCACCTCCAGACTCTGTCAATGTGCCACTCTGTGGCCTAATAATGCTGCTGCCACCTCCAGACTCGGTCATTATGCCATTCTGTGGCCTACTAATGCTGCTGCCACTCCCAGACTTGGTCATTGTGCTACTCTGTTGTCTACTTATGCGGCTGCCACCTCCAGACTCGGTTATTGTGCCACTCTGTGGCCTCCTCCTGATGCTGCTGCCACCTCCAGACTCTGTTGTTGTTTCATTTTGTGGCTTCCACCTCCAGACTCTGTAGTTGTGCCACTCTGTAGCCTACGCATGCTGCTGCCACCTCCAGGCTCGGTCACTGTGCCACTCTGTGGCCTCCTCCTGATGCTGCTGCCCCCTCCAGACTTTGTCATTGTGCCACTCTGTGGCCTCCTCCTGATGCTGATGCCACCTCCAGACTCCGTCTTTGTGCCAGTCTGTGGCCTACTCATGCTGCTGCCACCTCCAGACTCGTTAATTGTGTCACTCTGTGGCCTCCTCCTGATGCTGCTGCCACCTCCCAACTTCATCATGCTGCTGCCACCTCCATACCCTGTCATTGGGCGACTCTGTGGTGTCCTCCTGCTGCTTCCACCTCACCACTATGTCATAGGTCTACTCTGTTAACTTATCATTCTGTTCCTACCCTTCCCGACTTCATGACTGGGCCACTATTTTGGCTTTCGACCTGGCTGACATCATAATTTATTTGCCACTTTTTCTGATGTGTCAGAAGGAAGAAAAAATGAGATGCACAATGGATCCTGTCTGTGTAGCTGCTTCAAGGCCTGTATGGTCAAATTAGAACTGGCTTTTGATTTGGTAGTCAAAAACAGGAGTGGGTAGAAAACACAGAAGAGATGCAAATATTTGGTTAACATGTCATCTCTGTTTTAGATCCACTCCTGTTTTTTTTTTTTTTTTGGGCATTAGCAATACTGATGGATTGCTGACCGAGTAAAGGCAAATGCTCAACAGACAGGATCCGTTTTTTTGAGGTATTATTGTTGTGACGGATCAGAGGAAGGGGAAAATAATCAGTGACATCAACACAAACCTACTGCTGACACCCACTGTGTCGGGGGGGCTCTGCTTTTATAAGTGTTTAATAGAACAGGTTCTGTAGGCATCTATGAGCAATCAGCTGGTGAGGGTGTTAAAGGAGTGTGCTTCTTCTTGACGCTAACATTGACCTGTAAGGCTGAGTTCATACTTGAGTTATTTGGTCAGTTTTGGCCCCTTGACGGCCAAAAAAGAGAATCCGCAAAGAAAAGAGGTTAGTCAGCACATCCCAATGAACAGGTGCATGCTGCCATGGCTAAAAACAAAGAGAAAAAAAGAGACAATGCAACAGCATCCTGCATACCAGATAAAGTACAATAATGCCATAGTCACGAAAAATATTATAGTGCTAATGCTACGCTTATTTATAAAGTAAGATGCTTGGCAAATGCATTTTGCACAAAACTATCTGAGCCCGTCTGCCGAACGTCGAGGCGATCTCTGTAAGATGGGTCCTAACACTAAATACTACCTGTTATGCACCATAATGGCCACCATAGAGTTCAGGAAGTGTTGGATCCATATGCAGGCTGGATCCACTCTGCCTTTTACCATTTTTGGTGCCATAATGGCCTCCATTACTTACAAGGGATGCAGGTACCAACATGCATGCCGAGCCTACTCCATAACTTTCCTTGTGCCAGACAGATTCCAATGAATGTAGTGAGAGCAAGCCACAGCGTTATACTAAAACTAATTAAAATCAGCCTATGGGCAGACAGGCTTATCAGGAGTGCACGACTTGCTGGAGTACCACACCTCCAGCGCTGCAAATCTGCTAAGAAAAGGGGGTTAGTCAGCACATCTTAATGCGCAGGTGCACGCTGCTATGGCTTAAAACATAGAGAGAAAAAAAAGAGACAATGCAACAGCACCCTGCATACCAGATAAAGTACAATAATGCCATAGTCACAAAAAATATTATAGTGCTAATGCTACGCTTATTTATAAAGTGAGATACTTGGCAAATGCATTTTGCACAAAACCATTTACTACCTGTTATGTGCCATGATGGCCGCCATAGAGATCTTACTTTATAAATAAGCGTAGCATTAGCACTATAATATTTTTTGTCACTATGGCATTATTGTACTGTATCTGGTATGCAGGGTGCTGTTGCATTGTCTCTTTTTTTCTCTATGCCCAAATAAGTGAAGTGTGCAGTGATTGTAAGAGCGACACCTGTCACAGTATTGTTTCACTACCACATCACACTCCCTCTGTGTGTTACTGCAAGGCACAGTGTTCTACACCCCTATAAAGGCTCTCTGCAGCCCAGAAATAGACGTTTACTAACGCGATTCGCGACAAATAAATTTGTATCAAAGCAACTTTTTCTGAAAAATAAGGCAACCCGGCCGAATCGAATTTTTAAAAAATTTGCTCATCTATAGCCAATCTGCAGATATCCATCCCCTGTTATGTCACAGCCCTATAAAACACTCATCCTGTTCCGTCTCCGCCATTGTCCTGTGAGCTGACCATAGGGAGAGACGTGGCAAGTAGTGATGAGCGAGCATGCCCGGCCGAATACCTGTTCGGCTCGAGTATCGCTATGCTCAGCACATGAAGGTACTCGGCCGAGTCTCCTTCCCACATGTTTCGCGGCTGCTGCTAAGCAGACAATAAGCATGCAGGTAAGTACTGCCACAACCGTAATGCCAGTATAGCACCCGATGACGCAGGTTAGGGTCATTGCAGTCAGAGAGAGCTGCGCTTAGGAAGGGACAGAGAGTGTAGGGAGATTTTGATCGCAATTTATTTCAGTGAATAACGTTTCAAATACCCAAAAGTCCTTTTAAGGACTATTGTGTGTGGTGGCAGCAATTTAATTGTGCAAAGTTGTACAAAATTATTATTTTTTTATACTTTGCAAAATAGCGATTCTTTTGCTATATAGAAAGTGTCTGCAGTGACTTGTGTCATCTGTGCAGCAATACCTTCTGTGTGTCAGGGGCAGAGATATGAAGAATATTAGTGAAAACAATTATTTTTTCCCCATAATCCACATTTTTGCTGTCAACGGTGTAATCCGTAATTGTGGGATCTGCGCCTTAACACCTTGTGTGGTTGTCAGGCCCAGATGTAGGGAAAAAATTTAAGTACAGAAAACAATTATTCTGCCATAATCTGTCAACATTTTTGCTGTCAACGGTGTAATCTGCGCTTCAATATCTTGTGTGGTTGTCAGGCCTAGATATAGATTTAAAAAAAAGGAAACAATTTTTTCTCCCATAATCTATCCACATTTTTGCTGACAACGGTGTAATACGTGAATTGTGTGATCTGCGCTTCAACAACTTGTGTGGTTATCAGGCCCAGATATAGTGAAAAAATATATATAAACTACATCAGAAAACAGTGTCTGTATTGCAGATTCCAATAATCTGGGCCTAAAATAGTGTCCATATTCTGTAGTGTTCTGTGACATATACTGTCCTGCATCCGTAAACTGTTTCTTTAGGGCAAATTCCAATAATATGGGCCTAATATAGTGTCCATATTCTGTGTGTTTCTTAGCGGACTGTAAAACAATCTGCGCCACATCTAGTGACAAAACCAATAAAATGAAAAAGGCAAGCACTAAGGGACGGGGAAGTAGGCGTGATGCTGATGGTCCACAAAGAGGCCGTGGCCCTGGGCACAATGAAACTGTGCCTGCTGCCGTTACACCAGAAAATAAAAATAAAAAAACATCCACTGTACCCAGCTTCATGTCCAACTTTTCTGGGAGGCGCAGGACAACACTGTCCAATTCGGACCAGTTGCGAACAGTTGATCGGTTGGATTGCTGAAGATAATGCTTCCAGTCGGTTAAGCACCACCCTCTCTTCCACCAAGTCCAGTCTCTGTAGCCAAGAGTCTGGTCAACTGAATCCTCACTCTGATCATACTTCCTCCCAACATGGAGAGGCTTGCCAAATGAGTGATCCCACACTCGGATATTCCGAGGATCTCTTTTCAGCACCACTATTACATTTGACCCTCGCGCCCAGCAGGCTTGAAGAGGGACCTGAAATATTGTGCCCTGATTCCCAACCTCTCGAGCCTTCACAGTCACAAGAAGATGACTGTGGTGAACGGCAATAATTCATTCACGAGGTGGAAGATGATGAGACACAGTTGTCAATCACTGAAGTTGTGGTTAGGTCAAGTCAGGAGGATGAGCACATTGAGGAAGTGAAAGAGGAGGTGATTGATAATGTGGTCACTGACCCAACATGTGAAGGTGAAAAGCTGAGCGAGGAAAGCAGTACAGAGGGGGAGGGATCTGCAGAAACGCACTAGGCTGGAAGAGGCAGTGGGGTTGCAAAAGGAAGAAATCAGCCCACACTAAACAGGCCTGCAACTATTACACGAGCACCCCCATGCGTAAATCTACCTTGCCAAGGGGTAGGTGTTCCACAGTATGGCGCTTTTTTGAGGAAAGTGCAGACGACAAAAGAGTGGTAGTTTGCAACCTGTGCTGTACCAAAATGAGCCGTGGCGTGAACACTACCAACCTCACCTCCAACAGTATGATCCGCCACATGGCATCCAAGCACCCTAAAAAGTGGTCCGAACGTCTGGGTCCACAATCTGGGTATGCGGGTCACACCACTACCTCCTCTTCACCTGTGTTACGCACTGCTGGCCAATCCCAGCAGTGCGTAACACAGGCCTGAGGCACAGGCCCGGATGCCCCTCGCCCTGCACCTGGACCTTCGCATTAACCATCAGCAACAACATCCACTTCCCTGTCCCAGCTCAGCGTCCAAATGTCCATAACACAGTCATTTGAATGCAAGAGCAAATACCCACCCACCCACAGGCCATAGCACTAAATGTGCAACTTTCCAAATTACTGGCCCTTGAAATGTTGCCATTTAGGCTTGTGGACACTGAGGCCTTCCGCAGCCTGATGTCAGCGGCCATTCCTCGGTGTGCAGTCCCCAGCCGCCACTATTTTTAGTAGTGTGTCGTGCCAGCCTTACACCAGCATGTGTCCCAGAACATCACCCGTGCCCTGACCAACACAATTACTGGAAAGGTCCACTTAACCACGGACACATAGACAAGTGCTGGTAGCCAGGGATGCTTCATTACCTGATGGCACACTGGGTAAATATTGTGGAGACCGGGAGTGTGTTGTACCCTGGGATGGCACAGGTGCTACCCATGCCCAGGATTGCAGGCCTTACGTCCATCAGGGTATCTGCCAGCAGCTATGTTACTGGCTCCAACCCCCACTTCTCCTCCTCCACTGTCTCCTCCTCCTCCACTTCCACCTCCAGCAGCAGTCAGCCATCAGTCGCTAGCTAGAAGCAGTGTAGCACAGCTGTGGGTAAGCGTCAACAGGCCGTGCTGAATTTGATCTGTTTAGGGGACAAACAGCACACCGCCGCAGAGCTATGGTAGGGTATAAAGCACTAGACCGAGCTGTGTCTCTCGCCACTCAACCAACAACCAGGCATGGTTGTGTCTGACAATGGCCGTAACTTGGTGGTGGCTTTGGAGCTCGGCAACCTGACACACATCCCATGCCTAGCTCACGTCTTAAACTTAGTGGTTCAGCTGTTTATCAAAACCTACCCCAATTTGCCAGAGCTACTAGTAAACGCACACCGCGTGTGTGCCCATTTCCGCAGGTCATCCACAGCTTCAGCCGGTCTGTCAACGCTGCAGCAGCGGTTGCAGCTTCCAGATCACCGACTGTTGTGTGACGTGAGCACGCGCTGGAACTTTACGTTCCACATGTTTTCCAGGCTTTGTGAGCAGCAGAGGGCAGTTGTGAAAACCATATTACTTACCGGTAATTTTCTTTTCATGAAACTTCCATGACGGCATACCATAAGATGACCCGCCTCCAACCAGGTAGGGACAGGAAGTATAAAATAGACCCTCCTCCAGCATCTCCTCAGTGTCTTCTGGACCGACAGCCTAGAGAATCTATTCTTCCAAGTCATATATAATGTATATATATTTTTATATTTAATTTAATTTTTTATTTTTTTTGCACACACACATACGTAATACCTACTTTTTATAACAGTTTTTGTCTTTTTTTTATTTTTATTTTTTTTGGGGGGGGGGGGAAATCGCTGGAGGATTCATGAAAAGGAAATTACCGGTAAGTAATATGGTTTTTCCCTTTCATCCTCCATGACGGCATACCATGAGATATATCAGATCAATATTATCCTAGGGAGGGACGATGGCTTCTAAAACTCTCCTACCGAAGGAAAGCTCCTGCTTTGACCGTGTATCTACCCCATAATGCTTTATAAAGGTGTGAGGGTTGGACCATGTTGCTGCCCTACAGATCTGTTCTATTGAAACATTAGCCTTTTCTGCCCATGAAGTGGAAATCGATCTTGTGGAGTGGGCGTTGAAATTTTTTGGCGGAGAAGCCCTCATAGAGTTGTACGTTTCTAGTATTGCCGATTTAGTCCATCTGGCTAAGGAGTCTTTTGTGGCTCTATGGCCTTTAAATTTTCCCTGGAACTGGACAAACAAATAGTCTGATTTTCTGACATCCTTTGTGGCCTCCAAATAAACTGAGATGGCTCTGCACACATCCAGTTTGTGAAATTTTTCTTCACCTTCAGTTTTTGGATTGGGGCAAAAGGAAGGAACCACAATCTCCTCCTGTCTATGAAAATTGTAACCACTTTAGTTAGGAAGAAGGCATCCAACCAAAACACCATTCTGTCTGGAAATATCATGAGAAAGGGCTCCACTATCTTCAGTGCCTGAATCTCACATATCCTGTGAGCTGATGTGATAGCCACTAAAAACAAGACCTTTAGTGTGATATATTTTAAGGACAAATCTGACAATGGTTCAAAGGGTGCTATCGTTTATCCTGAAAGGACCAGATTAAGATCCCAAGGAGAGACATAAGGTCTAGTAAAGGGTTTCAATTAGAGTGGAGCGAACACCTGGATGTTCGGGTTCGAGAAGTTCGGCCAAACTTCCCGGAAATGTTCGGGTTCGGGATCCGAACTCGACCCGAACTTCGCCCCGAACCCGAACCCCATTGAAGTCAATAGGGACCCAAACTTTTCGGCACTAAAAAGGCTGTAAAACAGCCCAGGAAAGGGCTAGAGGGCTGCAAAAGGCAGCAAAATGTAGGTAAATCCCCTGCAAACAAATGTGGATATGGAAATGAATAAAAATAAAAATTAAATAAATAAAAATTAACCAATATCAATTGGAGAGAGTTCCCATAGCAGAGAATCAGGCTTCATGTCATAGCAGAGAATCAGGCTTCATGTCACCCACCACTGGAACAGGCCACTGTCAGATATTTTTAGGCCCCGACACCCAGACAGAGGAGAGAGGTCCCATAGCAGAGAATCAGGCTTCATGTCATAGCAAAGAATCAGGCTTCACGTCACCCACCATTGGAACAGGCCATTGTCAGATATTTAGGCCCTGGCACCAAGACAGAAGAGAGAGGTCCCATAGCAGAGAATCAGGCTTCATGTCATAGCAGAGAATCAGGCTTCATGTCACCCACCACTGGAACAGGCCACTGTCAGATATTTTTAGGCCCTGACACCCAGACAGAGGAGAGAGGTCCCATAGCAGAGAATCAGGCTTCATGTCATAGCAAAGAATCAGGCTTCACGTCACCCACCATTGGAACAGGCCATTGTCAGATATTTAGGCCCCGGCACCCAGACAGAAGAGAGAGGTCCCATAGCAGAGAATCAGGCTTCATGTCATAGCAGAGAATCAGGCTTCATGTCATAGCAGAGAATCAGGCTTCATGTCACCCACCACTGGAACAGGCCACTGTCAGATATTTTTAGGCCCCGGCACCCAGACAGAGGAGAGAGGTCCCATAGTAGAGAATCAGGCTTCATGTCATAGCAGAGAATCATGCTTCATGTCACCCAACTATGGAACAGGCCACTGTCAGATATTTAGGCCCCGGCACCCAGACAGAAGAGAGAGGTCCCATAGCAGAGAATCAGGCTTCATGTCATAGCAGAGAATCAGGCTTCATGTCATAGCAGAGAATCAGGCTTCATGTCACCCACCACTGGAACAGGCCACTGTCAGATATTTTTAGGCCCCGGCACCCAGACAGAGGAGAGAGGTCCCATAGTAGAGAATCATGCTTCATGTCACCCAACTATGGAACAGGCCACTGTCAGATATTTAGGCCCCAGCACCCAGACAGAGGAGAGAGGTCCCCTAGCAAAGAATCAGGCTTCATGTCATAGCAGAGAATCAGGCTTCATGTCACCCACCACTGGAACAGGCCACTGTCAGATATTTTTAGGCCCCGGCACCCAGACAGAGGAGAGAGGTCCCATAGTAGAGAATCAGGCTTCATGTCATAGCAGAGAATCATGCTTCATGTCACCCAACTATGGAACAGGCCACTGTCAGATATTTAGGCCCCGGCACCCAGACAGAAGAGAGAGGTCCCATAGCAGAGAATCAGGCTTCATGTCATAGCAGAGAATCAGGCTTCATGTCACCCACCACTGGAACAGGCCACTGTCAGATATTTTTAGGCCCCGGCACCCAGACAGAGGAGAGAGGTCCCATAGTAGAAAATCAGGCTTCATGTCATAGCAGAGATTCATGCTTCATGTCACCCAACTATGGAACAGGCCACTGTCAGATATTTAGGCCCCGGCACCCAGACAGAGGAGAGAGGTCCCCTAGCAGAGAATCAGGCTTCATGTCATAGCAGAGAATCAGGCTTCACGTCACCCACCATTGGAACAGGCCATTGTCAGATATTTAGGCCCCGGCACCCAGACAGAAGAGAGAGGTCCCATAGCAGAGAATCAGGCTTCATGTCATAGCAGAGAATCAGGCTTCATGTCATAGCAGAGAATCAGGCTTCATGTCACCCACCACTGGAACAGGCCACTGTCAGATATTTTTAGGCCCCGGCCCCCAGACAGAGGAGAGAGGTCCCATAGTAGAGAATCAGGCTTCATGTCATAGCAGAAAATCATGCTTCATGTCACCCAACACTGGAACAGGCCACTGTCAGATATTTTTAAGCCCCGGCACCCAGACAGAGGAGAGGTTCATTCAACTTTGGGTTGCCCCACAATATAATGGTAAAATGAAAATAAAAAGAGGATTAAATGAGGAAGTGCCTTGGAGTACAATAATATATGGTTAAGGGGAGGTAGTTATAAATGTCTAATCTACACAAGGGATGGACAGGTCCTGTGGGATCCATGCCTGGTTCATTTTTATAAACGTCAGCTTGTCCACATTGGCTGTAGACAGGCGGCTGCGTTTGTCTGTAATGACGCCCCCTGCCGTGCTGAATACACGTTCAGACAAAACGCTGGCCGACGGGCAGGCCAGCACCTCCAAGGCTTGAAAGGCTAGCTCTGGCCATGTGGACAATTTGGAGACCCAGAAGTTGAATGGGGCCGAACCATCAGTCAGTACGTGGAGGGGTGTGCACATGTACTGTTCCACCATGTTAGTGAAATGTTGCCTCCTGCTAACACGTTCCGTATCAGGTGGTGGTGCAGTTAGCTGTGGCGTGTTGGCACAACTTTTCCACATCTCTGCCATGCTAACCCTGCCCTCAGAGGAGCTGGCCGTGACACAGCTGCGTTGGCGACCTCTTGCTCCTCCTCTACCTTCGCCTTGGGCTTCCACTTGTTCCCCTGTGACATTTGGGAATGCTCTCAGTAGCGCGTCTACCAATGTGCGCTTGTACTCACGCATCTTCCTATCACGCTCCAGTGCAGGAAGTAAGGTGGGCACATTGTCTTTGTACCGGGGATCCAGCAGGGTGGCAACCCAGTAGTCCGCACACGTTAAAATGTGGGCAACTCTGCTGTCGTTGCACAGGTACTGCAGCATGTAGTCGCTCATGTGTGCCAGGCTGCCCAGAGGTAAGGACAAGCTGTCCTCTGTGGGAGGCGTATCGTCATCGTCCTGCGTTTCCTCCCAGACACGCACCAGTGATGGGCCCTAGCTGCGTTGGGTGCCACCCCGATGTGAACATGCTTCATCCTCATCCTCCTCCACCTCCTCCTCATCCTCATCCTCCTCGTCCTCCAGTAGTGGGCCCTGGCTTGCCACATTTGTACCTAGCCTCTGCTGTTGCAAAAAACCTCCCTCTGAGTCACTTCGAAGAGACTGGCCTGAAAGTGCTAAAAATGACCCCTCTTCCTCCTCCTCCTCCTCCTGGACCACCTCCTCTTCCATCATCGCCCTAAGTGTTTTCTCAAGGAGACATAGAAGTGGTATTGTAACGCTGATAAAGGCGTCATCGCCACTGGCCATGTTGGTGGAGTACTCGAAACAGCGCAACAGGGCACACAGGTCTCGCATGGAGGCCCAGTCATTGGTGGTGAAGTGGTGCTGTTCCGCAGTGCGACTGACCCGTGCGTGCTGCAGCTGAAACTCCACTATGGCCTGCTGCTGCCCGCACAGTCTGTCCAGCATGTGCAAAGTGGAGTTCCACCTGGTGGGCACGTTGCATATGAGGCGGAGAGCGGGAAGGCCGAAGTTACGCTGTTGCGCAGACAGGCGAGCAGCGGCAGGATGTGAACGCCGGAAGCACTTTATGCAGCAGCTCTGACATGTTGGGGTAGTTGTGAATAAACTTCTGCACCACCAAATTCAGCACATGCACCAGGCAAGGGATGTGTGTCAAACCGGCTAATCCCAGAGCTGCAACGAGATTTTGCCCATTATCGCACACCACCAGGTCGGGCTTGAGGCTCATCGGCAGCAACCACTCGTCGGTTTGTTGTTTTATACCCCGCCTCAACTCCTGTGCGGTGTGGGGCCTGTTCCCCAAACATATGAGTTTCAGAATGGCCTGCTGACGTTTACCCCGGGCTGTGCTAAAGTTGGTGGTGAAGGTATGTGGCGACTGGATGAGCAGGTGGAAGAAGAGGAGGAGGAAGCCGAGTAGGAGGAGGAGGCAACAGGAGGCAAAGAATCTTGCCCTGCGATCCTTGGCGGCAGAAGGACGTGCGCCAACAGCTCTCCGCCTAGGGCCCAGCCGCCACTACATTTACCCAGTGTGCAGTTAGGGAGATATAGCGTCCCTGGCCGTGCTTACTGGTCCACGTATCTGTGGTTAGGTGGACCTTGCCACAAATGGCGTTGCGCAGTGCACACTTGATTTTATCGGATACTTGGATCGGATTTTATCTCTTGGAGAAGTAGTGGCGGCTGGGAACAACATACTGTGGGACAGCAAGCGACATGAGATGTTTGAAGCTGTCTGTATCCACCAGCCTGAATGACAGCATTTCATAGGCCAGTAGTTTAGAAATGCTGGCATTCAGGGCCAGGGATCGAGGGTGGCTAGGTGGGAATTTACGCTTTCTCTCAAATGTTTGTGAGATGGAGAGCTGAACTCTGCCGTGTGACATGGTTGAGATGCTTGGTGACGGAGGTGGTGGTGTTGGTGGTACATTTTCTGTTTGCTGGGCGGCATGTGCCAACGTTCCTCCAGAGGCGGAGGAAGAGGCCGAGGCAGCAGCAGCAGAAGAGGTAGCAGGGGGAGCCTGAGTGAGTTCCTTGTTTTTAAGGTGTTTACTCCTTTGCAGTTCATGCTTTGCATGCAGGTGCCTGGTCATGCAGGTTGTGCTAAGGTTCAGAACGTTAATGCCTCGCTTCAGGCTCTGATGGCACAGCGTGCAACCCACTCTGGTCTTGTCGTCAGAACATTGTTTGAAGAACTGCCACGCCAGGGAACTCCTTGAAGCTGCCTTTGGGGTGCTCGGTCCCAGATGGCGGTGGCCAGTATCAGACGGACTCTCTTGGCGGCGGGTGTTCTGCTTTTGCCCACTGCTCCCTCTTTTGCTACGCTGTAGGCTCGGTCTCACCACTGCCTCTTCCTCCGAACTCTGAAAGTCAGTGGCATGACCTTCATTCCATGTGGGGTCTAGGACCTCATCGTCCCCTGCATTGTCTTCCACCCAGTCTTCCTCCCTGACCTACTGTTCAGTCTGCACACTGCAGAAAGACGCAGCAGTTGGCACCTGTGTTTCGTCATCATCAGAGACGTGCTGAGGTGGTATTCCCATGTCCTCATCATCAGGAAACATAAGTGGTTGTGCGTCAGTGCATTCTATGTCTTCCACCGCTGGGGAAGGGCTAGGTGGATGCCCTTGGGAAACCCTGCCAGCAGAGTCTTCAAACAGCATAAGAGACCGCTATATAACTTGAGGCTCAGACAGTTTCCCTGATATGCATGGGGGTGATGTGACAGACTGATGGGCTTGGTTTTCAGGCGCCATCTGTGCGCTTTCTGCAGAAGACTGGGTGGGAGATAATGTGAACGTGCTGGATCCACTGTTGGCCACCCAATTGACTAATGCCTGTACCTGCTCAGGCCTTACCATCCTTAGAACGGCATTGGGCCCCACCAAATATCGCTGTAAATTCTGGCGGCTACCGGGACCTGAGGTAGTTGGTTCACTACGACATGTGGCTGTGGCAGAACGGCCACGTCCTCTCCCTGCACCAGAGGGTCCACTAACACCACCACGACCATGTCCGCGTCTGCGTCCCTTACTAGATGTTTTCCTTATTGTTACCGTTCACCACAATAAGAAATAAATTATTTGGCCCAATGTATTGAATTCAAATTCAGGCACAGCAGTAACGACAGATTTAGCTGAATATAAATTGTAGGCCTAGTATTTAGGCCCTGGATGACAGGTATACGTTTACGGACAGAATTAGACTTGGAAATGTGCGGTAGCGTGTGAAGTTATTGAGGATGACCCTATCCGCACCTTCAATCTAATATACCCTTTTATGGATAGATTTAAACTTGGCCTGATACAGCAGAAACCACTGATTTAGGGAATTGCTAAGTTGGGAATTGTATTTCAACCCAGAACAAAAACTGTGCTTTGGCGGACACTAAATAAATTGAACAGCCACAGCAGTAACAACAGATTTAGCTGAATATAAATTGTAGGCCTATTATTTAGGCGCTGGATGACAGGTATACGTTTACGGACAGAATTAGACTTGGAAATGCATGGTAGCGTGTGAAGTTATTGAGGATGACCATATCCGCACCTTCAATCTAGTATACCCTTTTATGGATAGATTTAAGCTTGGCCTGATACAGCAGAAACCACTGATTTAGAGAATTGCTAAGTTGGGAATTGTATTTCAACCCAGAACAAAAATATATCCTTTGCCAGACAGCAGACAGTGTTTCAATTGGCTAGCCACAGCTGAAACACCAGATTTAGGGTACTGCTATTTTGGCAATTGTATTTCACCCCTCAATAAAATAGCAAGCACAGCCAAGCACCTGATGTAGGATATAGCAAAAAAAAAAAAAAAAAACACACTATTGATGGTTAAATGTATTTGGTGGCAGCTTGTGCTGGCGCACCACAAGAGACAAAATAGCCGCCGATCACCCCAGAAAAAAGTGACCGAAAAACGCTTTGGGCAGCCTAAAAAAAGTGAGCATTTAAATAGCAGATCTTGAATGATTCACAGCTGTAGATCGATCACTTCATTAAGTGTTTTGGAAGAGTAAATCCCTGCCTAATCTCGCCCTAACAGCAGCAGCTGCATCCTATCCCTGCACTGATCAGAGCAGAGTGACGTGCGGCGCTACGTGACTCCATCTTAAATAGAGGCTGGGTCACATGCTGCACTGGCCAATCACAGCCTTGCATGACTGTGATGGCCTCTTGGGGCAAGTAGTATGACGCTTGTTGATTGGCTGCTTTGCAGCCTTTCAAAAAGCGCCAAGAAAGCGCCGAACACCGAACCCGAACTTTTACGAAAATGTTTGGGTTCGGGTCCGTGTCACGAACACCCCAAAATTCGGTACGAACCCGAACTATACAGTTCGGGTTCGCTCATCCCTAGTTTCAATCTATCCGCTTGTTTCAAAAATCTGACATTCCAAGGGTGGTGTGCGATTTTTATATAAAAAAACTAAGCTTAGTGCTTATACATGCACCTTTAAAGTATTAGGACGTAACCCTTTATCAAAACCAGATTGTAAGAATTTTAATACCATCTGTATGGAAAAAATCTGGCATGAATTTTTATTTTGAGAACACCAAGCACAAAATTTTGACCAGACACTGGAATAAATCTTTGAGGTCTCCACCTTCCTGCTCGCCGCCATTGTATTTATTATATCATCTGAAAGTACCTTGTCTTTTAAAATTTACCTTTCAGATTCCAGGCAGCCAGGTGTAGTTTCTCTACTCGGGGGTGACAGATTGGACCTTCGACTAGTAGGTTCTTTGTCCGGGGAAGAATCCATGGACTCTCTAATGACAGAATTTTCAACAGAGGGAAACATGATTTTTTTGGCCATAGTGAGGCTATCAGTATTACATGAGCCCTTTCTTGTCTGATCTTCCTCAATACTCTGGGAATTAATGCTAGGGGAGGAAACGCATATGGTAGGCGGAAATCCCACTTTTGTGCTAGCGCATCCACCCCTATGTTTCCGTCGAACGGATTTAAAGAGAAGAACTTCTCGAGTTTTGTATTTTGTGCTGTGGCAAAAAGGTCTACTTGCGGAAACCCCACATTGAGATAATTTGTGTAAAGACCTGCTTCTCCAGACTCCATTCTGTGGATTTTAGAGGAACCCGACTTAAGAAGTCTGCTTTTACGTTTAAAGATCCCTTGAGATGTACTGCTGATAGGGAATTTACGTGATTTGCTGCCCACGAGAAAAAAATATTCTGCCAATTGGCCCAGACTCTCGCTCCTTGTTCCTCCCTGATGATTCAGGTAGGCTACTACCGTTGAATTGTCGGATCTTATTTGTATATATTTCCCTATTATATCCTGAGACAAAGCTTTTAATGCTTCCCAAACTGCCCAGAGTTCCCTCTGATTTGAGGATTAACTCATCTGATCCATGGACCATAGTCCGTGGCAGGTATGGATAGAGCAGTAAGCTCCCCACCCCCACAGACTTGCATTGGTGGTGATTGTTTGAATCGGATCAGGAAACCAATAAGTCTACCGCTTTTAATAAAAGGGGAAAGGAATCTTATAGGGTATCGTAAGGTCTTCCTTCCTTAAGCAGGACTTCTAACTGCGGTAACCACTTTTTTAGAGACCGTGAAACTGAAGTTGCAGCTAAATTGGGTTTAAATATGGCCATAGCAGCTTCCCAGACTTTTTTTTAGCGTGGAATCTACTTTCTTGTCCATAGGATCTTTTAATGATCCCATATCTTCAAAGGGAAGAGAATTGGATCCCTTAACTAATTTTGAAAGTGAAACATCGCCTTTAGGGCAAGAGGTTAACAGAATTTCATCCTCATCATTAAAGGGAAATCTACGCCTCATGGTTCTGGAAATAAAAATTTTCCTATCAGGAGATTTCCATTCTCTTTTAATAATTTCTAACATATTTTTATGTACTGGGAAGCCCTGTTTTTTCCTGTGCTCGAGACCCCAGTACATTTCATCTTGAACCGACCTATGAATTTTTTCATCGGACAGATCCATAGTTGTCCTAATTGCTTTTATCAACTCGTTTGTATCTTCTAAAGAAAATAGAAAGCTTCTAAATTCTGTGTCTGAGCCTGAAGAATCAATGGAATCATCACTGTCTGAGTCTGAATCCTGATCTGGGTTTGAGGAAAAGGATTCGTAACTTTTACCCCGCGACTTAGTTTTATGTATTGTCGGGTCATGTGGACTGTTCCGCAAAAACTGACCGCATCTCCTCTGTTAGCCATGCAAGCTTTACAGAGTTTTTTGGACCCTTCTGACAGTTTTGTCAAACAACTCACACATTTTTTAGTATTAAGAGAGGATTTTGTTTTTTTAACCCCATCTTTTTCACTCTACAGGCACACAGGAAAGAGAGAGAGAGAGAGAGAGAGACACAATAAGGGAGGAAGACATTAGTAAGGTAATATAATTCCATAGTCTTCCCCCACTGGATGTGACTTACTGCAGTTGCACCACCAGAAGTCTCCATCTGTCCTGTCGCTATATCCGACATATTGCTGCTCTGCATGCCCTCTTTTAAATCTCTCCTTACCTGCAGACCTTAGATCAGTGGACGACCTCCGTCTTTTTTCTGCCGCGCCATTAAGCTCCGCCCCCTTACGGCCATGACACAAACCGGAAGTCCCTGTGAAACGCATGTTGAACGCATCGGCACTTCCTGTGACATCATCACTATGCACCAGCGGAAACGCTGTGTTGAGGAACGTCTTTCTGAGACCGGAGGAATTAAGTAACTGTCCGGTCATCACATGGCCCCTCCAAGCCGGCGCAAGCAAGGAGGTAAGGAGCAGGATACTTACTTCAACTTTTCAGCACCAATACAACTCCAATATAGGAGGTTGGTGCTGCCTGCCCCCTCATGTGCAATAAGGCATCCTCGACTTTTCCCCACCTCTGCCTGCCTACACAGAAGTGGGCCCACAGCAAATGCCATGAGTGTTAACCCATCTCCCACCTGGAGGGACAGGAAGACACTGAGGATATGCTGGAGGAGGGTCTATTTTATACTTACTGTCCCTACCTGGTTGGAGGCGGGTCATCTCATGGTATGCCATCATGGAGGATGAAAGGGAAAATACCAGCTGCAACATGGTCGTCTCCTTTCAAATCAGGAGTGGGCAATGATGTCAGACCTCTGTGAGGTTTTAAAAAACTTTGATGAATCCACACAGATGGTTAGTGGCGAAAACCGCTATTATCTCAAATGATCGTTGCTCACAATTAAGGACGACGCTCTGAATGTGGCAGACGATGAAATGGGGGAGAACATTACACAGTGTGATAGCCAGCATAGCCTCAGTTCGTCTTCTCAGTGCGAATTGCACCATGAAGTGGAGGAGGAGGAGATGGAGACAGTTGCCACTGCTACAGAGGGTAGTATCCATGGAACTTTAATTCCATCAGTTTAGCATGGATGGGCAGAAGAGGAGGAGGATGAGGAGATGGAGAGTCATCCTGATGACAAAATCAACATTTTGCCTGTTAGTACCCTGGCACACATGGCTGACTTCATGTTAGGCTGCCTTTCCAGCGACAATCACGTTATATGCATTTTACATAACACGGATTACCTTCTCGACCCCTGCTAAAAAGAGAACTTCTCATCTCTCATTCCTCTGATGGAGAGGACGAGCAAAATGGTGCAATACCAGAAGATCCTTGTTGGAAAATTGCTCCAAAATTTTCCATCTGACAACGCTGGCGGCAGAGTCCGTACTACCTTAGGCAACTGAGATAGGGAGAGAAGGGGAACACACAGCAGTTCCAACAAAGGCAGGACAACATTCTCCAAGGCATGGGACACTTTCATGACACCCCACCAGCAATCTCACCCTGAAGCGCGGCCTAGTAGTACAAGGAGGGAAAAGTTTTGGAAGATGGTGAAGGAATGCATAGCAGACTGTGTCAGTGCCCTAAATGATCCCTCAGTGCCTTACAACTACTGGGTGTCCAAGCTGGACACATGGCATGAACTTGAGCTCTACACCTTGAAGGTGCTTGCCTGCCCTGCCACCAGCGTTTTGTCTGAGTGTGTATTTAGTGCTGCTGGTGGCATTATAACAGATAAGCGTATCCGCTTGTCCACTAGCAATGCTGACAGATTGACTCAGATAAAAATGAACAAGGCCTGGATTGCCCCTGACTTCTCAACTCCACCAGAGGAGAGCTGAGCTGATGATGACCATAAAGGCAATTTAAATCTATCATTTATAATGTACTCAATCTACTGTAGTGTACAAAAGAGGGTTTATCTGTAATTAACTCCCCTATTACACCATCATTCTTAAGGACATTCCAATTTTTGTTTATTATTTCCCTGATGCGAGGGCAAAGAACAGAATAAGTGGTGGAGAAAGCAAATTTGAACCTATCACCATTATTTCTCTTTTTATGTTGGTCACTAGTTCCTTCATCCTTATTTATTACACTATTGTTTCTTACTTCCTCCCTTTGCTTACGCAATAGATCCATCTCGTATCCCTTTTCCTTAAACCTTTCAAGAATTACATTACTTTGTATCTCAAAATCATCAGCTTCAGTACAGTTGCGTTTGATTTTGGATCCAAGGTCTATAATGGCAACTCCTTCTATCAATGTAACCATTGCGCTGCAGTTGCCCTTTAGGCACATTTTGGATCCAAGGTCTATAATGGCAACTCCTTCTATCAATGTAACCATTGCGATCTGTCGGTTTAAACGCCTCCGGACCGCCTAACGCAGGATTGAGGTCCGGAGGCGGTCGATTCATTCCTCTTTGACGCGCCGGCGCGTCATCTCACGAGACGCGAGATTTCCTGTGAACGCGCGAACACAGGAGCGCGGTTTCACAGGAACAGAAGGTTAAATAGTTCATCTACAGCCTGCCAGCGGCCATCATTCGCTGGCAGGCTGTAGATGCGATTTTTTTAACCCTTGAAAGGTATATCAGACGCTGTTTTGTTAACAGCGTCTGATATACTTGCTACCTGGTCCTCTGGTGTACCCTTTTGCTTGGATCGACCACGGATCCGCAAAACACATACGGACGTCTAAATGGAGCCTTACAGTGGGGTGATCACCCCATATAGACTCCCTGATCATCCCCCTGTCATTGATCACCCCCCTGTAAGGCTCCATTCAGACGTCCGTATGTGTTTTGCGGATCCACAGATCCGCGGATTCGCAAAACATGGACACCGTGGATCTGCAAAACACGGACACCGGCAATGTGCTTTCCGCATTTTGTGGATCCGCACATTGCCAGAACTATATAGAAAATGCCTTTTCTTGTCCGCAATTGCGGACAAGAATAGGACATGTTCTATAGGCTCTACAAAAAACGCAGTGTTCGCCCGATCAGGCCTGATCTTGTGCGCACACTTGCGTTCAGTCCGCCCCACCGCAGTGCCAGAATTTTTTTTTTCTGATCACTGCAAAAACACTGTAAAATCGCTGCGGCGCTATCGCTATAAAAAGATCACTTTTGAGGGGCATGGCGAGTTAGTAGAATAATTTTTTTGGGCACAAGTTAGCGGAAATAGTTTTTTGTTTTTTTCTTACAAAGTCTCATATTCCACTAACTTGTGACAAAAAATTTAATTTCACATGAACTCACCATACCCCTCAAGGAATCCAAATGCGTAAAAATGTTTAGACATTTATATTCCAGACTTCTCACGCTTTAGGGCCTCTAAAATGCCAGGGCAGTATAAATACCCCACATGTGACCCCATTTCGGAAAGAAGACACCCCAAGGTATTCCGTGATGGGCATGGCGAGTTCCTAGAATATTATTTTTTTGGGCACTAATTAGTGGAAAATGATATTTTTTTTTCTATTACAAAATCATTTTCCGCTAACTTGCGCCCAAAAAAAAAATATTCTAGGAACTCGTCATGCCCCTCAATACCTTGGGGTGTCTTCTTTCCAAAATGGGGTCACTTATTGGGTATTTATACTGCCCTGGCATTTTAGGGGCCCTAAAGCGTGAGAAGAAGTCTGGAATCCAAATGCCTAAAAATGCTCTCCTAAAATGTACTCATTGGAATTTGGGCCCCTTTGCGCATCTTGGCTGCAAAAAAGTGTCACACATGTGGTATCGCCATAGAAGTAGGGCAATGTGTTTTGGGGTGTATTTTTACATATACCTATGCTGGGTGAGAGAAATATCTCTGTCAAATGACAACTTTGTATATAAAAATGGGAAAAGTTGTCTTTTAGAGAGATTTTTCTCTCACCCAGCATGGGTATATGTAAAAATACACCCCAAAAGACATTGCCCTACTTCTTCTGAGTACGGTGATACCACATGTGTGACATTTTTTTACAGCCTATGTGCACAAAGGGGCCCAAATTCAAAAGAGTATTTTTACGATTTCACAGGGCATTTTTATGCATTTGGATTCCAAACTACTTCTCACGCTTTAGGTCACCTAAAATGCCAGGGCAGTATAACTACCCCACAAGTGACCCCATTTTAGAAAGAAGACACCCCAAGGTATTCCGCGAGGGGTATGGCGAGTTCATGTAAAATTTAATTTTTTGGCACAAGTTAGTGGAATATGAGACTTTATAAGAAAAAAAAAAATATTAAATAAATCATTTTCCGCTAACTTGTAAAAAAAAAAATTAAAAACTTCCATGAACTCACTATGCCTATCAGCGAATACCTTAGGGTGTCTACTTTCCGAAATGGGGTCATTTGTGGGGAGTTTCTACTGTCTGGGCATTGTAGAACCTCAGGAAACGTGACAGGTGCTCAGAAAGTCAGAGCTGCTTCAAATTGCGGACATTCACATTTTTGTACCATAGTTTATAAACGCTATAACTTTTACCCAAACCAATAAATATACACTTATTGCATTTTTTTTTAAATCAAAGACATGTAGAACAATAAATTTAGAGAAAAATTTATATAGAAATGTAGTTTTATTTGAAAAATTTTACAACCAAAAGTGAAAAATGTCATTTTTTTGCAAAAATTTCAGTAAATTTCGATATTAATTAATATAAAAAAGTAAAAATGTCAGCAGCAATGAAATACCGCCAAATGAAAGCTCTATTAGTGAGAAGAAAAGAGAAGAAAAGGAGGTAAAATTAATTTGGGTGGTAAGTTGTATGACCGAGCAATAAACCGTGAAAGTAGTGTAGTGCAGAATTGTAAAAAGGTCTGGTCATTAAGGGGGTTTAGCTCCTTAAGGACCGAGCTCATTTTCACCTTAAGGACCAGGCCATTTTTTTCTAATCTGACCAGTGTCACTTTATGTGGTGATAACTTTAAAATGCTTTGACTTATCAAGGCCATTCTGAGATTATTTTACCAGTGTCATGAAGTACAATATGTGCAAAAAAAAAACAAAGTAAAAAAAAATATATATTTATAAAAAAATACCAAATTTACCAAAAATGTGTAAAAAATTGCAAATTTCCAAGTTTCAATTTCGCTACTTCTATAATACATAGTAATACCTCCAAACATAGTTATTACTTTACATTCCCCATATGTTTACTTCATGTTTGCATCATTTTGGGAATTATATTTTGGGGATTTTACAAGGCTTAGAAGTTTGGAAGCAAATCTTGAAATTATTCTGAACTTTTCAAAAACCCAATATTTAGGGACCAGTTCAGGTCTGAAGTCACTTTGTGAGGATTATATAATAGAAACCACCCAAAAATGACCCCATTCTAGAAACTACACACCTCAAGGTATTCAAAACTGATTTTACAAACTTTGTTAACCCTTTAGGTGTTTCACAAGAATTAATGGAAAATAGAGATACAATTTCAAAATTTCACTTTTTTGGCGGATTTTCCATTTTAATAATTTTTTTCCAGTTACAAAGCAAGGGTTAACAGCCAAACAAGACTCAATATTTATGGCTCTGATTCTGTAGTTTACAGAAACACCCCATATGTGGTCGTAAACCACTGTACGGGCACACAGTAGGACACAGAAGGAAAGGAATGCCATACGGTTTTTGAAAGGCAGATTTTGCTAGACTGTTTTTTTGGACACCATGTCCCATTTGAAGCCCCCCTGATGCACCCCTAGAATAGAAACTCCCAAAAAGTGACCCCATTTTAAGAAACTACACCCCTCAAGGCATTCAAAACTGATTTTACAAACGTTGTTAACGCTTTAGGTGTTCCACAAGAGTTATTGGCAAATAGAGATGAAATTTCAGAATTTAAATTTTTTAGCAAATTTTCCATTTTTTTTTCAGTTACAAAGCAAGGGTTAACAACCAAACAAAACTTTCTTTATGGCCCTGATTCTGTAGTTTACAGAAACACTCCATATGTGGTCGCAAACTGCTGTACGGGCACACGGCAGGGCGCAGAAGGAAAGGAATGCCATATGGTTTTTGGAAGGCAGATTTTGCTAGAGAGTTTTTTTGGACACCATGTCCCATTTGAAGCCCCCCTGATGCACCCCTAAAATAGAAACTCCCAAAAAGTGACCCCATTTTAGAAATTACAGGATAGGGTGGAAGTTTTGTTGGTACTGGTTTAGGGTACATATGATTTTTGGTTGCTCTATATTACACTTTTTGTGAGGTAAGGTAATCAAATGCTTTTTTGGCACTTTTTTTTGTTTTTGTTATTTACAACAGTGTTTCCCAACCAGTGTGCCTACAGCTGTTGCAAAACTACAACTCCCAGCATGCCTGGACAGCCTTTGGCTGTGTGGGCATGCTGGGAGTTGTAGTTTTGCAACAGCTGGAGACACGCTGGTTGGGAAACACTGATTTACAAATATCGCGCCTGCGCCGTATCTGTCTTTAATCGGCGCAGGCGCACTGAGAGGCGGCCACTCTCTCAGCCGCTCCATCCTCAATGCGCCTGCGTCGGGTGTAGATGTGACGTCATCGGCGCAGGCGCATTGAGGATGGAGTGCCTCTCAGTGCGCCTGCGCCGATTAAAGACAGGTACGGCGCAGGCGCGATATTTTGAATTCAAACAGGGCCAGCAGAGAACGATCCCGTTCCCTGGCCCTGTCAATCACACAGCGGAGGGGCGTCATTATGAGAGGAGGATGCGGCTGCTACCAGCAAGTAGCCGCCCTACTTGCTGGTAGCAAGGTAATTTACATATTATAAAAATAGCTTTTTAACAAAATCTACAGAACCAAAATTAATATTTAGCTCATGTATAGGGAGCTCGCAGTGTAGGGATTATTATTAACCCCAAAAAAAAAAAAGTTTAGTGGGCTGACAGAAGCCCTTTAATGCGTACTATGAAATCCTTAAGCGTGGTCTCTGTACCACGCCAGATGCAAATGCAGTCGTCGATATACCTCTTCCATAATTGCAAACAACCTTCTCCATTCTCTACACACAAGGGGTCAATATAAAAATGTTCCCAATATGACATAAATACATTTGCGAAACTGTGTGCAAATTTAGCCCCCATCGCAACGCCAGATATTTGCAGATAAAAATTATCCTCATACCAAAAATAATTGTGGGTGAGACAATATTTGATACAGTCCACAATAAATGCTTTATGTTCCTCACGCATCTTCTCGTCTTGAGCCATATAAAAATGTACACCCTTTAGTCCTATTTCGTTGGGTATTATGGTATATAAGGAAGTGACATCAAGTGTCACTATGTATGTATTCTCTGGGATGGCACTGAAACCCCTAAGAAAGGAAGGGGTTGTGGGGACATATATCTGTAGGAATATATTGATGTAGTCTGAAATCCTACTAGGGGGCTTTTCAGCATTTTTGTGTACTTTAGGGAGATAATATATTATTGGAGTTCTAGGGTGAGCATGGTTGAGGTATTGAAATTTTTTCTTATTTAGGACCCCTCGTGCAAAACCTCTGTCTAGGAGGACTTTAAGATCTCTTTTGAATTTGACGACTGGATTGGCTTTGAATTTTTTATATGTATTGTGATCACTGAGCATTCTGAGCATTTCCATATTATAGTCCACTTTGTCTAAAATCACGATTCCACCCCCCTTATCTGCTGGTTTCACCACCACCTGTTCATTTTTTTCAAGGCCCTTAAAGCCTCTTTTTCTTTCTTACTCAGATTGTCCTTTACTCTATCTCTATATTTAATCTCATCTAATCCTTTTAAAACACTGCGTTTAAAAGCCTCTATGCATTCATTTTCCTTGTTTACTGGGTAAAAAGTGGATTTATTCCTCAAATCTGTATAAATCCTACTGTTTTCTGTTTGTGCAGTCTGTATGGGATTTTTCACCAAATATTTACAAATATTGAGTTTCCTAATGAAACGGTGCACATCTAAGTAGGTCTCAAATGTATTCCCTTTGTACGTGGGAGCAAACTTTAAACCCTTATTTAGAACCAACATCTCATCTTTAGAAAGGGTATGGGAGCTGAGATGATAAATACCTACGGGTTCACCCGACCTTTTTTTGCAGATGGGCTTGTTGTGTCTCTTCCCTCCCCCCTCATCATCATCCTCCTGCTCCTCCAATATTGACTCCTCCTCCAACTCTAGTGACAGTGCCTCTCCCTCCATGGGACTTTCTCTTTATGGTTCTCCAACAGCTACAGACCATACAGCAAGATGCATAAGCTGTTCTTCAATGTTTATGCTGCAGCTGTCCCTACTGACAAATTTTGTAGCCTCTTTGAAGTGCTTCAGTAAGTAACAGGCATCACTGATCAGTTGCCATGCTGACTTTAAGACAACACATGCTCCCTACTGAGGTGGTCTAGTGCATGACAATATCATTCACAGTTTTATGCATGGCAACACTTCAATTTACACATGTGATAGGAGTGGGATAAATGGTCTGCCCTGCTGCTATTCGGAATGGGAGAATGTTCATGGAGGAAGACATGGAGGAGGAGGATAAGCGCCTGGTGTGGGAGCTAGGCTGGTACAAATTTGGAAGACTCAAAAGGACCTGGTTTGTTGCTCTAATGCTAAATTGACCATTAAAAACATTGACTCAGTGAGCCATGAAAAACGTGTACAATACTTTTCCTGCCCATAAAAGCTGCTGCAGATGTCCAAAGAATGCACTTTGCTGTACAATAAGAATTTGAATTTTAAACAATTGTTTTAAAAACATGGAAAGCTGGGCAGAAGTATCATATAGCAGAGTTAAATTTGACTAAAGGTGCAGAACTTCACCTCTATTACAACAACAAATTGGTAAGGCAGCAAATGCATTGCCAACAGCTTAGCCAGGTTGAGGTTCAGCTTGCACACACAGAAAAAAATGCACCAAGCAGATATGCCACTGACTATACTAGCTAGTCATACAAGCATATATTAAAAGCTGAGACTTTTGCCAATATATTCCAACTAATGCAATGTGAATAAAGCAAGACTGTAAGCCACACCCATATCAGACCGTGTGATGGAGGTTACCAGGTGCAAAAGAATGTTTAAATGCCAGGTAAAGGCACATTCAATACATATAAAACAAAATCACAGAAATATAGTGGCAAATATGGGGGAACTTCTCAAACCCCAAACACTGTAGCGTGTTTATCATTGAGGGACCAGTCCCACTGCATGTTGACTGCAGCAAACGACCATCCCCAGCAAAAAATGCGTACAATGGAGGATGCCGGCGCGGTCCACATGCACCACAAAGGCATCCTACACAAAACGGAGCATTGTGCGGATGAAAATATAATTATATAAATCACAGAAAAAAAATGCACCAAGCGGATATGCCACTGACTATACTAGCTGGTCATACAAGCAGATATTAAAAGCTGAGACTTTTGCCAATATATTCCTGTCAGGAACACATCGGAGCCCATCATGCACCACGTCAGGGTCTCTCAGCATGGCAAGGGTCCTACCACTACGCTAACTGTAGTGTGAACACGGTCTGAAGGTGATGAAATCCAGCTCACAGCCAAGCTTCCACACAACTGCATAGCAGGACAACTAATGCAATGTGAATAAATCACACAAGCCAAGTTCTGGTAGAGAATAGTTCTCATGATCACGTATTCCGCTATGGGTATCTCATGTTGGAGAAGAGGACAAACAGGAGGAGTCCAAGCAGAAGAAGAAGCTGATGATGATGATGATGAGGACAAGGACACTGTACTGCTTGGGGATGCAGGAGAAGGAGGACAAACTTGCTCTGACTCAGAAGGTTGTCAATTTCTATTTTTCCACAGGATCCAGTGGTGCTGCCTCATTTGTTGCAATGGAGTTCTGGTACCTTTGTTGTGTTTTTAATCCTTAATATCTTGTACATGGCTGTAGTTTTGTGTCCCGGCCTTGTGGAGATAAAATGCCATACAGGAGTTACTGGCATAGAGCTAGAGGCAGCGAGGCTTGGACTAGGTTTGGCATTTTGACCCTGCACCCACATTATTAGTGGGATCACCAGTTCCCAAGCTGACCACAATAAAAGCAGATCTGGTCTTGCTGATTCTTTTAGAGGTTTTGGCCATACATTGCCTCCACTCTTTATTGCCACTGCAACCACCACCCTTCTCCTCTGATATTTCCTCTTCCTCGGCATCCTGATTGGGGTCTAGTGATGAGCGGCAGGGGCAATATTCAAATTTCCGATATTTCGCTAATATTTGGGCGAATATTTGTCAGAAATTTTCGAATTTGCCATTGTTTTCTTATTTGCGAAAATCGGCAATGTAATATGCGTGTATTGCGAGTGTAATACAGGCGTGGGTCATTTTTGCTACATTTTTCAAGCTGCTTAAAGTTTCCTGAGACTGGAGAAAATGGTTGGCACTGCAGAACATTACAATAACTCTATATGCTTTATATGCAGATAGAGTGCTCCAATATATTCGCTATTGTGCAAATTGGCAATTAATGATGCACATATTTTGGCACAATACATGCAACTTCACATTTTAGGCTACTTTCACACTAGCGTTCGGCTGTCCGCTCGTGAGCTCCGTTTGAAGGGGCTCACAAGCGGACCCGAACGCTTCCGTCCAGCCCTAATGCATTCTGAGTGGACGCGGATCCGCTCAGAATGCATCAGTCTGGCGGCGTTCAGCCTCCGCTCCGCTCAGCAAGCGGACACCTGAACGCTGCTTGCAGCGTTCGGGTGTCCGTCTGGCCATGCGGAGGCGTGCAGATCCGTCCAGACTTACAATGTAAGTCAATGGGGACGGATCCGTTTGAATATGACACACTATGGCTCAATCTTCAAAAGGATCCGTCCACCATTGACTTTCAATGTAAAAGTCTGGACGGATCCGCTCAGGCTACTTTCACACTTTTCACAAAATTTTATACAATATAATGCAGACGGATCCGTTCTGAACGGAGCCACAGTCTGCATTATATGAGCGGATCCGTTCAGAACGGATCCGCTCTGAACGCTAGTGTGAAAGTAGCCTTAGCGGGTCTGACTACATATTACTGATTGGTGCACTATGTATTGTTGTGAACTTGTGACATCACAGCACTATGTCTGTAGCATGCATGTATGGACAGCAGAACCTGCTACACTATATCACTATCTAACCTACACTGACTATCTGTATTATACTGTATATATATATAAGCTAAATTTTTAATGTAATGACACAGCAAAGCACAGAGACCATCAATGTCACTACTCTTTCTCTCAGAACTGCAAAAAACTGCGTACAAGGCCTGCTGGGGAGGTTCTTATATAGTAAGGAGTAGGCATCTTTCCTATTGGTTTCTCCGGATGTTGCTAAGCTCAGACAAAGACATTGCACCCTTCTCATTGGTCCACAAGAAGCAGAGAGGGATCATGGGTTCAGATGAAAAAAAAAAATCTAGAATATTCACAAATACGAATATATAGCACTATATGCCAAATCTTCGTGAATTCTCAAAGTAGCAATATTCGCAATTCGAATATTAATGCCCAACACTATTCGGCTCCCAGGTTTTGTCCAACAGACAATCATCATTATGGTCCTTACTCTCCCCTTCAGTTTTATCAGACAGTGATGTTCCATGGCAGACTCCTTGGCCCACTCCTGATTCCTTGCTCTGTATTTGTCCAGAGTGCACCTGTCGCTACTAGGGTTGAGCGTACCGAACTTTTGGATTTTGGGACCCCGGACCCGAACCCAAACATTTAAGTATCTGCTGTTTTTAGGAAAAAAAGAAGGTTCCACACTAAAAGGGGGCACTGAAGACAGAGTATGCACATTTAAAGGATTTTCTGGGGCTGCAAGGAGGAGGAGGGGGAGCAGGTGGAATGTTGTGACCCCTTGCTCCAAGGCACAGTGAAGTAACCTCCCCGCCATCCTTTTTGACTGATACGACTAGTGAGACCTCCAGTCCACAATCCCCTCCTCTTTGTCCGCAAAAATAATATTGTGCCTTTCCGAAGCCAGGTAGAACTCTGCATAGCTGGTTGCTACTACCCATATTCTGGCTCTGGGGACTAGACTAGGGTCTTTCATTTGGAACTCTTCCGTATTCCAGACATTTTGTTACAAAATCTAATGAAAACTCACAATTTTCCTAAATGAAAAGTCACAGGTTTGATACACAGTCACAGAAATTGTGGAACGGTTTTAACAAAATTGTAAGTATGTTTTCCGTAATTTGAAGACCGACACACAATTGAATGTCTTTCCCCTTCTACAAACACACTAAACAGGGCTATTTGCAAATTACTTTGGAAATATTGCAGTATTGGCATTGGTAAGATTTCTACCTATTGTGTTATTTAGAAAACAACAGTCACAGAAAACGCATAGATTTGCGTTCACTATTTAGTGATCCTATGTGGTGGGAAGTACCCTATATAGTGAGATACCCACTCAGTGTACATAAGCATACACGAACAAAGGATAAACTGAGACTAGACGGGTATAGTAGAAAAAAATATATACATATACTTTATTAAGCAATACATAAAAAATCATTATTTAATGGGTGATATATCACATCAGATAAAAAGGTGGACTACACCTGAGGGGACATAGTATGATTTATGATTACATACAAAGAAGGGGACAAGGAGGTCAACGCTCAGCTATACCTCAGCTAAGATTCACAAATAGCTAGAGAAAGTGCAAGTGCATATTTCAAAGCTTGTACCATATATATATATATATATATATATATATATATATATATGACCTGTTTCACATGCAAAAAAGTTCTCCACATATATCACAAATATTCACAATTTATGCTGATATATATACACCTGTATCTCCACTGCCAGTGCATCAAATTAGGACATACATGTGTATAGCGCACAGACCCACATGGGAAAAGGGGACTAGTGCCTTCAACTCAGCAAAGAAACGCATGTGTGCATGTTATCATCTATTATAAAAAGTAGAAACAGAGTCCTATAAGGATGCATGAACGTGCATGTTGCCTCAGGGGCAGATGAAAATACCTACTGGTGCCCAAGTGGAGCAATGTAAAGACACACACATACCAATAAATGCACCCTAGAAATCAAACAATTGAGTGATCATGTCTGGATAGATACAATCAAAATATCAGAAATAGTCACTAAAATCATTCCTGCACTAAAAAAGACATAGCTGAATCATGCTGCAGATCATAAGCTGACAAAGCAAGGAGGAGCCTCACACTATAACATTGCGTACCCATATAGTAAAGACAGTCCAAACTCAGGAGAGCCACGTACCCCGACGCGCGTTTCGGCTAGGATGCCTTCTTCTGGGGGATGTTACTTTGGAAATATTGCAGTATTGGCATCGGTAAGATTTCTACCTATTGTGTTATTTGTATTTAAAATGCAGATTCAAAAAATACCTTTCTTTATTGTTAAGACACAAGTTGAAAACTTGCAATGTGACTATTCCCACCACTACTACCAATATAACAATGCAGGAAAGGCTGGTAAGAATTCTGTCTACTGTGTTATTTGCATTAAAAAATGCAGATTCAAAAAAGACCTTTCGTCAATGTTAAGACGATTATTCCCAACTTCATTTTAATGCTATACGGCACCGAAGACGACTTGGGATTGCCGTTTTAAAATGTTTTTAAAGTTGTAGAATTGAAGCCTGAAGTACTTCACTGAACTTGATGTATTTTGGACTTAACATATTTTGCCTAAGCGTAGAGCATACATTTTTTATGCTGTACGGAGACAGGTCTCCGTACAGCATTAAAACCAAGGTGAGGAACAAATTGACTACGGATTTTGGGTCTGATGCGTGATTTGCTCACCCCTAATCACCACCAATTTAAGGCAGAAAAGAGAGGAAAGGCCGGTAACTGATTTATGTCTAATGTGTTATTTGAGTTTAAAAATGCACGTTCAAGCAAGACCTCTCTTTACTATTGACATGTTGCAAAATTGTAATGTGACTATCCCCCTCCACACATGATGCCATCGATATAACGATGCATTAATATTTCTGTATATGGTGTAATTTGTGTTTAGTTTCACTGATATAAAATATGTTATTGCCATAAAATGCTTTTGCTATGATGCAATGTGTTAAAAAATAAAAATAAACGTTTGGGAAGAAAATGTGTAATTGCTTAGCAGCAGAATAATATTGCTGTGGGTTACTGTGCTGACAATTAGCCTATGTAGAAACTTGAGATTTTTTTTTTTTGGGGGGGGGGTCGGGTTACCGCTGCCCCTTTTTCTTCAATTTTTTTTTTTTTTTCTTGAAGGTGACTGGTTTTATAATACAAGACTGCTAGGGTGACGTTCTGTAGCAACTGTTTTATTAAAGAGGTTGTCCAGGCTCTTAATATTGATAACCTATCCTCAGGATAGAACTCAGCCTTTCTCAAGCCTAATGACATCAACATCAATACACATATATATGCCCCACATAAAAACACACCCCTTCCAATCGCCAATATTAATCACTGTTCATAGCCACATGGCTATGAACAGTGATTAATATTGGCGATTGGAAGGGGTGTGTTTTTATGTGGGGTATATATATGTGTATTGATGTTGATGTCATTAGGCTTGAGAAAGGCTGAGTTTCAGCCGAAACGTTGCTGCTGTATTTTGTCTTGAGGTCGCAATAAAATATTGGATGATGTGAGATGCTGCCGGTGCCATTCTTGTTTTTCGTTCATCATATGGCCTGTTGGATCAAGGGTCAACGGTGAGGCTGTTGCATCGTATTTCCACATCGACCAAAGACCGCTTTGTGCTGCTTCTACCTACATTTTATCACTATCCTCAGGATAGGTCATCAATATCAGATTGGTGGGGTCCGACACCCAGCACCCCCGCTGATCAGCTGCATGAGGAGACGGTGTGCGCAGTGTGCATGTGCAATCTCCCTTCTCTCTTCCTGCTCTCCACTGTATGTCTATGGGACAGCAGCAGAGGACAGGAAGAGAGACGTAGATAGCACATGCTCAATGCATGCACCGTCTTCTCATACAGCTGATCGGCAGGGGTGCCGTGTGTCCGACCCCCGCCAATCTGATATCGATGACCTATCTTTAGGATAGGTCATCAATGCAAAAAGCCCAGACAACCCCTTTAAGCATAGATTTGTCCCAGCACTTTAGCCCCTCACTGCCTCATGCTTTTCTTGATAAAAGTCCCTAGACTTGTGTAAAATTCTACACAATTATTTCTTTCTGTTCTTTCCTTACACCATCCCTGTTACACTAGAAGAGATGCTTGCTTGTTATTCTGTATACTAAGATATTTTCTGTCAGGCACCACATACAGCCATCCACCCTCATTAATAGCTCAAAATAAATTGACATTTTGCTTGTTCTAAACAGGCACCTCCCTGCCTCCTGCCCCACTGATTGGCTGACTCAGGATGTCTCTCAGCCAATGAACCAATCAGTAACAAACTCTTACCCACACACACTTACTCCAAAGGCATCACTTGATCTTGATCACTTGATATTATCATTTTTGGGAATTGTGGTGACCAAAAATGTTTGTTCTGGCATAGTTTTTCTTTTTCTTTTTCTTTTTTACAGTGTTCATCTGACAAGATAGATCAAGTGATATTTTCATAGAGCAGGTTTTTACAAATGTAGAGACACCAATATTTTTCTTCAGTTTTCAACATGAACATGTAAAAAACAAATAAAAGCGGCCAAACTAGAGACCGAGAGATTAATTGCCAAATAGAGTAAAACTAACCCTAAAATGTTCTTCAATTACATAAATGTTAAAAAGTATAAATCTGAAGGTGTCGGCCCGTTAAAGAGTAATGAGGGGGAAGTCGCAGAGAGCGATGAGGAGAAAGCAAAGCTGTTAAATATTTTTTTCTCCAATGTATTCACTGAGGAAAATAAACTGTCAGATGACATGCCGAATGTTGAAATAAATTCCCCATTAAAAGTGTCCTGTCTGACCCAGGAGGAAGTACATCAGCGACTTAAAAAGATTAAAATAGACAAATCGCCAGGACCGGATGGCATACACCCCCGTATCCTAAGGGAATTAAGTAATGTCATAGCCAGACCCTTATTTCTGATATTTGCAGATTCTATATTGACAGGGAATGTCCCACAGGATTGGCGCATGGCAAATGTGGTGCCAATATTCAAAAAGGGTCCAAAAACAGAGCCTGGAAACTATAGGCCGGTAAGTTTAACATCTGTTGTGGGTAAACTGTTTGAAGGTTTTCTGAGAGATGCTATGTTAGAGCATCTTAACGGAAATAAGCAAATAATGCCATATCAGCGTGGCTTCGTGAGGGATCGGTCATGTCAAACAAATTTAATCAGTTTCTATGAGGAGGTAAGTTCTAGACTTGACAGCGGCGAATCAATGGATGTCGTGTATCTGGACTTCTCCAAAGCATTTGACACTGTACCACATAAAAGGTTAGTATATAAAATGAGAATGCTCGGACTGGGAGAAAACGTCTGTAAGTAGGTAAGTAACTGTCTCAATGATAGAAAACAGAGGGTGGTTATTAATGGTAAATACTCAGATTGGGTCAATGTCACTAGTGGAGTACCTCAGGGGTCAGTATTGGGCCCTATTCTCTTCAATATATTTATTAATGATCTTGTAGAAGGCTTGCATAGTAAAATATCAATTTTCGCAGATAACACTAAACTGTGTAAAGTAATTAACACTGATGAGGACAGTATACTACTACAAAGCGATCTGGATAGATTGGAGGCTTGGGCAGATAAGTGGCAGATGAGGTTTAACACTGACAAATGTAAAGTTATGCACATGGGAAGGAATAATGCAAGTCACCCGTACTTATTAAATGGTAAAACACTTGGTAACACTGACATGAAAAAAGATCTAGGAATTTTAATAAACAGCAAACTAAGCTGCAAAAAACAGTGTCAGGCAACTGCTGCCAAGGCCAATAAGATAATGGGTTGCATTAAAAGGGGCATAGATGCCCGTGATGAGAACATAGTCCTAGCACTTTACAAATCATTAGTCAGACCACACATGGAGTACTGTGTACAGTTCTGGGCTCCAGTGAACAAAGCAGACATAGCGGAGCTGGAGAGGGTCCAGAGGAGGGCAACTAAAGTAATAACTGGAATGGGGCAACTACAGTACCCTGAAAGATTATCAAAATTAGGGTTATTCACTTTAGAAAAAAGACGACTGAGAGGAGATCTAATTAATATGTATAAATATATCAGGGGTCAGTACAGAGATCTATCCCATCATCTATTCATTCCCAGGACGGTGACTGTGACGAGGGGACATCCTCTGCGTCTGGAGGAAAGAAGGTTTGTACACAAACATAGAAGAGGATTCTTTACGGTAAGAGCAGTGAGACTATGGAACTCTCTGCCTGAGGAGGTGGTGATGGTGAGTACAATAAAGGAATTCAAGAGGGGCCTGGATGTATTTCTGGAGCGTAATAATATAACAGGCTATAGCTACTAGAGAGGGGTCGTTGATCCAGGGAGTCATTCTGATTGCCTGATTGGAGTCGGGAAGGAATTTTTATTCCCCTAAAGTGAGGAAAATTGGCTTCTACCTCACAGGGGTTTTTTGCCTTCCTCTGGATCAACTTGCAGGATGACAGGCCGAACTGGATGGACAAATGTCTTTTTTCGGCCTTATGTACTATGAAAAGAAAAAAAAAATGATTTTGTGTCACCATTTTCTGAAAGCAATTTTTTTTTCTACCCATAGTCTTGTGTGACTCATTTTAGCTTTTTGGTTCCGAATTTCACTGTTACTATTTTGGGGTGCATAGTACTTTTTGATCACACAATATTATGCTTTTTGTTAGGCGAATTGACAAGTAAAATGACTGTTCTGGCACCATCTTTTATTTGTATTTTTTTCACAGCGTTTTTATAGAGTTGGTCATTATGGACGTGGCACTACCTAATGTGTCTATTTGTTGTTGTTTTTTATTATTGTTATTGGCTTGATGAGGGGGAAGGGGTACTTTTTATTTTTACTTGAAACTTTATTTTTTATTTTATAAAACACTTTTTTTTTAACTTTCTCCCACTATGCTACTTCAACTTGCTTTGTCCCATTATGGTACTTCAACTTTCTACAATACATTACAATATATTGGAGCACATTTATAATAAAGCCCTGCACTGGCAGTGAATCTGCCAGAGTTATGAAGAAGCACCTGCCTCTACTAGCTGTCTTACATTTAGATCATTTTCTGCTGGCCCGTGTCCTTCCCCGTCCATTCCACGCCGACTTTTTTAGACCTGGCGTGAGCAGGCAAAAGTCACAGATTGCAACACAAAGGACCTTTGTGCAGAAATCCCTGCCAGAAATACTCCTAATATATGCATATTTCTGTTTAATAATTGACCCCCATAGTATATTGTAATGTAAAATTCCAAAGTAGAATGCATACAAAAGGCCAATGCATAAACTTAGCCAATGACACATACATTTTAGCATGAACAGATATATAGGACAAAAACTGTGCTTAGACTTGATGCTGCCTATTTCTCTAGTATTAATGTTTATATTAGACATTTTTCTCTTACAATATTAGGATATTATGCCAAGAACTATATTAGGTTATAATATGTAATGGTTTCTGCAATAGCTTGTTTTATTGACACAAAGGCTTTTTGCTATGTTCTAACCCATTCCCAGTGTGCATTCATGTGAGTTAATTGTCTTGGTGGATCACATACATCATATAAATGACTATAGAGTTTTGAAAGGTAATTAACCACTCTTATAAAGCTCTGAACAGTACACACATCCCTTGATCCACATTAAAGTCATCACATAAAATGGCAGAATTATAGCAAGGCATTTATTTCTCTTAGATTTATGGGGTTTTTTCTGAGCTTAAGGTTTGACCTATACATATATTTATACCAAGATATAATAATAATAATAATAATAATAATAATAAACTGAAAAACAGATAGTCAGACAGAAAGGCAGATTTTACAAGTGCCATTTTACTGTAAATATTGGTGGTGAAAACCATGAGGGAGGAAGAAGATGGAGGATCACAACACTGGGAGGAAGTCTGGTGGAGGGCTTGCCCAAATTGGCTAAGGAGCAACAGATAGCTTGGATGAGTCAATTAGCAAGATTCAGGAAGGAACTTAGCTGAGAACATAGAATGCCATTCTGTGTTCAGCTTCTGACTTGGAAGGCCCCTTTCACATAGGCGAGTTTTTTTCAGCGCGGGTGCAATGCGTGAGTTGAACGCATTGCACCCGCACTGAATCCTGACCCATTCATTTCTATGGGGCTGTGCACATGAGCGTTGATTTTTACGCATCACTTGTGCACTGCGTGAAAATCACAGCATGCTCTATATTGTGCATTTTTTGCGCAATGTAGGCCCCATAGAAGTGAATGGGGCTGCGTGAAAATTGAAAGCATCCACAAGCAAGTGCGGATGCGGTGCGATTTTCATGCCTGGTTGCTAGGTGACGATCGGGATGGGGACCCAATCTTTATTATTTTCCCTTATAACATGGTTATAAGGGAAAATAATAGCATTCTTAATACAGAATGCTAAGTAAATTAAACGCTTTGCACTCGCGGGGAAAAATCATGCATTTCCCTGCAATGCACCGGCATCTTTTCCTGCACGTCACCCTTTTAGTATTAAAACACAAGAAAAATTTTTATATAGATGTGACATTGTTTTAATCATGCTGACCCAGAGAATGAAGGACGTAGGACAGTTTTATTGCACAGTAAAAACAAAACCCATATATATTTTTTTCCAATTCTAAACCATTTAGAATGTTTTCCAGCTTCCAACTATATCATTTGAAATATTAAAGGGTGGCATTAGAAATTAAAAGTTATGAAAAAAAACAAGTCATCATATGGGTCTGGGAAGGCAGGGAGTAAAAAATGTCCTACAAGAAAAAAAACTCTTTTTTTTTCTGTATTCATAAGACCCAATAGATTTTTCTGCAAATTGCACATTATTTTTCTTCTAAAAACTGTTACTGCAAGATAACAGGTATTTGTATCAAAATAATTGTATCACAATAAAGCTACTATTACACCAGTGTTATAAAACACATTGCAGATTACTGCAAAATAATGTTTAGTAATGACAAAAGCATTTTACAACATTAACACCATTATTGCTACTGTTTTATTAAACATGTTGCATATGTCTGAAAGATAATGTTTACTTACAGCAAAAACAATAACTACAATAATACCATTTTTATTTCAATGTTAGTGAATGCATAGTTCAAAAACATTTTACCAGAAACATTGCACTGTTATACCATACCCCTGTTAGTGAACATATTACTGCACCAGACGAAGTTCAAAGACATTTTACTTCCTAATTCCAGTTTTTATCCATGTTAGTGAACGCATAGTTCAAAGACATTTTATCGCAAACATTGCATTGTTACACCCATGTTACTGAACTAATTACTGTAACAGAGCATGTAGTTCAAACATTATTACTAAAGATGGACCGGTGTTCGGGTTTGACAGGTTTAGCCAAACTTTGTTTCAAAGTTCGGTTTGTGATCCGAACTTGATCCTGAACACCGAACCCCATTAAACTCAATGGGGATCCGAATTTTGGGGCTAAAAAAATGGCTGTAAAAAAGTCATAGGAAGAGCTAGAGGGCTGCAAAAGGATCCCAAATGGGGGCAAGAGCAGTACAATAGCCCTGCAAACAAAAGTGGATAGGGAAATAACATAACACACATAAAAATAAAAAATACCAGGAGGAGGATGTCCAAGTGGAGTAGGGAGTTGAGGAGGCTGTAGACCTGGCGGTGTAGGTGGAAGAGGCGGAGGAGGCAGAGGAGGAAGCCCACACTGTTGTTGTTTTTTATTTTTATTTTATTATTTGTCTGTTAGTTCTGTGTGTGACCTATTGTATGGCACCAAAAATGGTAAAAGGCAGAGTGGACCCAGCATGCATGTGGAACCTGCACTCCCTGAATTTTATGGTGGCGATTATGGCAAATAACAGGCAGAGATGGCCTTGCAGTTTTGCCCGGCGGTCATTTTGCAGCAAACTTTACGTGTTCGCAATTCGTCGAACATGCAAACAAATGGAGATATTTGCGCCCGCCATATTCTTTTACATTGTGAAGAACTTTGACCCATGACACATCCATCAGGTGGTACAGGATAGCCAATTGAGATGTTTCAGCACATAGACATACCCCCTACCTCAGGGATCAGCAACCTTCGGCACTCCAGCTGTGGCGAAACTACAACTCCCAGCATGCACACCTTCTTGGCTGTTCTCAGAACTCCCAGAGAAGTGAATGGAGCATGCTGGGAGTCGTAGTTTCACCACAGCTGGAGTGCCGGAGGTTGCTGATCCCTGCCCTACCTTATAAATAAACATGATCTGGCCACCATTTTACATTCAGTGTTTTGCCAGTGTAGGGAGAGGTTGCTGTGTGGAGCAGGAACAGGCTGTTAGGGACACCAAACACTAGCTAATAGAGCTACAAAAGACATTTTAAGTACTAGTATAGGTGTGTTATCGATAGGTGTGATACACAGAGGGGTGCAATATACTTATAATATACTTTTATAATGAGTCAAAAACACATAGATCTATATAGTGATCATCTGGAAGTCAGGGGCCTAGGGGCTTACTAGGGCCATTTTTATATAGGGTAAGGTTCCGGACGTGGTCGCCCTTATCAGGGCGGGTGGTCTGTGGTTAGGCTATCAGGGCCAGAATAGCACCCCCCTGTAGGGCAATATCAGGGACAGTTCTTTGCCCAGCCTGCCCTTCACATCATCATCATCATCTAGGAAGCCAGAATTGTGTCTGTTTTGTTTTTCTAAATGTGTCTGTCATTTCTGTGTGTGACCTTTAGCAATGTATAAGTGGCGAAAGGTATACTTCTCTACTCTGCCAATATAAGACATAATAATCTTGAGCCAGGAGGTGGAGGTCCGAGTGTAGGAGGAGGTGGACGTGGCTGCGTAGACGGGAGAGGCAGACGTGGCAGTGTAGGTGGAAGAGGCGGGGAGATAGCCAACACATTTCTTTGGTTGGCTTGGTGGAATTAACAAGACGTACCAGCTACAGGACTGCCGTTATTTTCCTGACATTCTAGAAGCGAAGCAGGCGCAGGAGGAAGGGTTTGGGGGTGTCTTGAGTTTATCCCCCATCTCTCCTCTGGGTGAAGTGAGTACAAACCTTGTTTCACCTTCCAGATGTGTTTTTTTTATGATATTGGCACAAATCGACTATATACTGTGTAATTAATTTTCCAGTTTGTCAGACATATTGACTCTGGTAAAACATTCATAATCACCTAAAGAAAGAGTGGCGCGCCCTTATGAGATAAAAACTTTTTTTTACTTTTTCCCGATTGCATTCTCTTGCCTAGGTACGAATCCCAGCCAAGTTTATCTCATTGGCAGCCTTCTTAATTCATTTTATTTGCTCTTACTCAATATCCAAAGTAAAAGTTACTGTAATTATTTATTTATTTGTTTGGACCCACACCTTTGGCGCCCTGCAAGTTAGGCTTCCTGGCCTTCACTTTGAGAGCCAGATGACTAACTCCCCTGTAACAGACAAATGAATCCATTTTTTTTTTACCTCTCTACTAGGTATAGCAGTGGTATATCACACACAAAAATTGGTTAATTCCACCCAAAAATGTAACAAACAAATTTTTTTTTTTTTTTACCTTTCTACTAGGTATAGCCGGGGTATATCACAACTAGGGTTGAGCGAACCCGAACTGTAAAGTTCAGGTTCGTACCAAACTTAAGGATTTTTGCCCCCCAAACACGAACATTTCCGTAAAAGTTTGGGTTTGGTGCTTTCTTAGCGCTTTTTGAAAAGCTGAACAGTAGCCATTCGACAAGTGTCATACTACTTGCCCCAAAAGGTCGTTACAGCCATGCCTACTAATGGCATGGCTGTGATTGGCCAAAGCACCATGTGACCCAGGCTCTATATAAGCTTGAATCACGTAGCGCTGTACGTCACTCTGCTGTTACAAGAGTAGGGAGAGGATGCTGCTGGACTTGTGATTTCAGGGAGAGAATAGGAGAGTATCTAACTCAGCGATCTACCTAGAAATAGTTGTGTGGGTGCAGGACACAATCGTTTTACCCTGCCCTGGGGCCATTGACCAAAGAAAAAATAACTTTTATAATTCTGTTAGTTAGGTGGGTGGCGGCGGCGGCTATTTTATGCATGCTCAGTGCACCAGCACTGCATCTGAGCTTTTGGGACAGTGCAAATCACTCTTTTTGGGGGGCAAACTACAACATCTGGATTAGTCAGTGTGCAATTTAAGCTAGAAATACACCCATTATTTTCTGGGGTTTAAAAAACACACTTTTTTCCCAAAAACAGTATTTTACAGTTCTGCAAGTGTTAAATTCAAGTTTAATATACAGCATTCATATTCTGTTAGCAAAAAAAAAGAAAACATTTTGGGCAATCTACAACATCTGTTTTAGTCAGTGTCCAATTTAAGCTAAAAAATACACCCAACGTTTTCTGAGGATTGAAAAACACACTTTTTTGACAAAAAACACTATTTTCAGGCCTTGCAGCATCAGAAAGTGTGAAATTACAGGCTTATATCCTGCTGTCAAATTCAGTTGTTAAACAAACAAGTCGTTTACAGTAGGCACAAAAAATGTAGTTGGCAGCCTTTGATGCAGATGTCATTGTGAGATACACCCTTAATACATTTGGGATTCATTCAGAGATTTTAAATACCACCATCTGGTGCACCAATATTGAATTCAGGCCTACAGAGGTTCAGGCCCTGTGAGATACCACCTCTACAGGGGTTTGAATTAGGCATGTGAAATACAGCCTTTTTGTGCAAAGATAAATTTACTTCAGGACTACACTGATTCAGGGCGTGTGTGATCCCCCCTATACATACAGGAGTTTGATTCAGCCATTTGAAATACAGCCATTTAAAATACAGCCATTTTGTGCAAAGAAATCTTTACTTCAGGCCTATATTGATTCAGGGCTTGTGTGATCCCCCCTATAAATGCAGGGGGTTGAATTAGTTATTTGAAATGTAGCCATTTGAAATAGAGCCTTTTTGTGCAACAATATATTTACTTCAGGCCGTGTGTGATCCCCCTTATACATACAGAGGATTAAATCAGGCATTTGAATTACAGCCATTTGTAATTCAGCCTTTTTGTGCAAAGATATACAGTACAGACCAAAAGTTTGGACTCACCTTCTCATTCAAAGAGTTTTCTTTATTTTCATGATTATGAAAATTGTAGATTCACACTGAAGGCATCAAAACTATGAATTAACACATGTGGGATTATATACATAACAGAAAAGTGTGAAACAACTGAAAATATGTCATATTCTAGGTTCTTCAAAGTAGCCACCTTTTGCTTTGATTACTGCTTTGCACACTCTTGGCATTCTCTTGATGAGCTTCAAGAGGTAGACCTTTTCTGCGTCGCACAAAGACACAGTGGTTGGAACCAAAGATCTCACATTTGGACTCATCAGACCAAAGCACAGATTTCCACTGGTCTAATGTCCATTCCTTGTGTTCTTTAGCCTAAACAAGTCTCTTCTGCTTGTTGCCTGTCTTAGCAGTGGTTTCCTAGCAGATATTCTACCATGAAGGCCTGATTCACACAGTCTCGTTTTAATAGTTGTTCTAGAGATGTGTCTGCTGCTAGAACTCTGTGTGGCATTGACCTGCTCTCTAATCTGAGCTGCTGTTAACCTGCGATTTATGAGGCTGGTGACTCGGATGAACTTATCCTCCGCAGCAGAGGTGACTCTTGGTCTTCCTTTCCTGGGGCGGTCCGCATGTGAGCCAGTTTCTTTGTAGCGCTTGATGGTTTTTGTGACTGCACTTGGGGACACTTTCAAAGTTTTCCCAATTTTTCGGACTGACTGACCTTCAGTTCTTAAAGTAATGATGGGCACTCATTTTTCTTTGCTTAGCTGCTTTTTTCTTGCCATAATACAAATTCTAATCTATTCAGTAGGACTATCAGCTGTGTATCCACCTGACCTCTCCACAAGGCAACTGATGGTCCCAACCCCATTTATAAGGCAAGAAATCCCACTTATTAAACCTGACAGGGCACACCTGTGAAGTGAAAACCATTTCAGGTGACTACCTCTTGAAGCTCATCAAGAGAATGCCAAGAGTGTACAAAGCAGTAATCAAAGCAAAAGGTGGCTACTTTGAAGAACCTAGAATTTGACATATTTGCAGTCACAAAAACCATCAAGCGCTACAAAGAAACTGGCTCACATGCGGACCACCTCAGGAAAGGAAGACCAAGAGTCACCTCTGCTGCGGAGGATAAGTTCATCCGAGTCACCAGCCTCATAAATCGCAGGTTAACAGCAGCTCAGATTAGAGAGCAGGTCAATGTCGCACAGAGTTCTAGCAGCAGACACATCTCTAGAACAACTGTTAAGAGGAGACTGTGTGAATCAGGCCTTCATGGTAGAATATCTGCTAGGAAACCACTGCTAAGGACAGGCAACAAGCAGAAGAGACTTGTTTGGGCTAAAGAACACAAGGAATGGACATTAGACCAGTGGAAATCTGTGCTTTGGTCTGATGAGTCCAAATGTGAGATCTTTGGTTCTAACCACCGTGTCTTTGTGCAACGCAGAAAAGGTCTACCTCTTGAAGCTCATCAAGAGAATGCCAAGAGTGTGCAAAGCAGTAATCAAAGCTAAAGGTGGCTACTTTGAAGAACCTAGAATATGACATATTTTCAGTTGTTTCACACTTTTTTGTTATGTATATAATCCCACATGTGTTAATTCATAGTTTTGATGTCTTCAGTGTGAATCTACAATTTTCATAATCATGAAAATAAAGAAATTTCTTTGAATGAGTAGGTGTGTCCAAACTTTTGGTCTGTACTGTATTTACTTCAGGCCTACACTGATTCAGGGCGTGTGTGATCCCCCTATACATACAGGGGTTTGATTCAGCCATTTGAAATACAGACGTTTGAAATACAGCCTTTTTGAGCAAAGATATATTTACTTCAGGCCTACACTGGTTCAGGCCCTCTGACATACTAACTCTACATACAGGGCTTTGAATTTGGCATTGGAAATACAGCCATTTTGGGCAAAAAATATTTTATTGAGGCCTAGTCTGGTTTAGGCCGTGTTAGATCCACCCTTTACATACTGTCGTTCTATTCTACTAATAATTAAACACCCATTTAGGGCAAGATCCTAAATTTAAAAAAATATAAGGAGAGTGTCAAATAAGGGAGGTGGCCCAAGTCGTGGTGCTGCTGGTGGAGCTCCTGTTGCAGGGAGAGGACGTTGTCGATTTGTGTGAGCTACACGCACAAGTGAAACCCCTTCCTCATTAGGTGCGAGTAGGCGACAAAACCTGCAGTGGTATTTCGTTGAGCCTAATGCTGCTCTACGAATGTTGAGGCCTGAACAAGTACAGGTGATAGAAGATTAGGTTGCTGACAGTGGATCCAGTTCCTTCACATTGTCTCCCACCCAGTCTCATGCTGAAAGACAACATTTAGCACCTGCAGCCGATGTCCATCAGTCTTTTACCTCACCCCTTGCAAATCAGCCAAGCAGTCTGAGCCCCATGTCATGCAGCAGTCTCTTCTGCTTTTTGATGACTTTGTTAGCAGGGTTTCCCAGGGCTATCCACCCTAGCCCTGCCCCAGAAGTGGAAGAGATTGAGTGCACTGATGCCCAACCACTTATTTTTCCAAGATGAGTACATGGGAGGACAATCACAACATATCTCAGATGATGACGAAACACAGGTGCCAAATGCTGGGGCTTTCGAAAGTGTGCAGACCGACAAGGAAGTCAGGGGTGAAGACTGGGTGGAAGATTAAGTGGAGGACTATGAGGTCCTCGACCCCACATGGAATCAAGGTCATGCGAGTGGCCTATGTAGTTCGGAGGAAGAGGCGTGGTCACACAGAGCCACCAGCACAGCAGAAGAGGGAGCAGGGTGTAAAAACGGAGCGGCCGTCCCCTAGACAGTACGCCTGCTACTTCCCACCGCAGCAAGGGACCGAGCACACCAAAGCCAGTTCCAAGGAGTTCCCTGGCATGGCAGTTCTTCAGACAATGTGCTGACGACAAGACACGAGTGGTTTGCACGATGTGCAATCAGAGCCTGAAGCGAGGCATAAACATTCTCAAACTGAGCACAACCTGCATGACCAGGCATTTAAGTGCAAAGTGCAGTGGACACCTCAAAAACCAAGAAAGGTCTCTGGCTCCTCCTGCTTCATCTTCTGCTGCAGTCACGGCCTCTTCATCCACTTCTGCAGTGACAGTGTCTCTGGCACCCCACAAACAGAGGATCTGCCAGCAACACCAATACCTGGGTCACCAAGCATCTCCACAATGTCCCACGGAAGCGTTCAGATCTCCATATCCCAAACGCTGGAGAGGAAGAGGAAGTACCCCCCCCTACCCACCCGCGATCCCTAGCACTGACTGCCAGCATTTCTAAATTACTTGCCTTTGAAATGCTGTCATTCCGTCTGGTGGAGACGGATAGTTTTAAACGCCTTATGGCGGTGGCTGTCCCACAGTACGTCGTGCCCAGCCGCCACGCCTTTTCAAGGCGAGCCATCCCTTCCCTGCACAACCAAGTAAGGGACAAAATCAGGTGTGCACTGCGGAAGGCCATCTGTGGCAAGGTGCATCTGACTATGGATACGTGGACCAGTAAGCACGGTCAGGGCCATTATATCTCCATAACAGCACACTAGGTAAATGCAGTGGCGGCTGGGCCTGAGGCAGATAGCAGTTTGGCGCATGTTCTTCCACCACCAAGGATAGCAGGGCACTTTAGTTTGCCTTACTGTTGCTTCCTTCTCCTACTCTGCTTCCTCATCCTCTACCAGCTCCTCATACGGTCAGCGTAACACCTTCACCACCAACTTCAGCCAGTGGTAAACGACAGCAGGCAGTTTTAAAACGTATCTGTTTGGGGGACAAACCCCACACCGCGCAGGAGCTGTGGACGGGCCTTGAACAACAGACCGATGAGTGGTTTGTGCCAGTCAGCATCAAGCCAGGCCTGGTGGTGTGCGATAATGGGCAAAATCTCGTAGCAGCTCTGGGACTAGCAGGCTTGACTCACATCCCTTGCCTGGCGCATGCACTGAATTTGGTGGTGCAGAGATTCCTTAATAATTACCCCGACTTGTCAGAGCTGCTGCATAAAGTGCGGGCCGTCTGTGCCGCTTTCAGCGTTCTTGCCCTGCTGCTGCTTGCCTGTCAGTGCTGCAGCATAACTTCGGTCTTCCCGCTCACCGCCTCATATGCGACGTGCCCACAAGGTGGAACTCCACTTTGCACATACTGGCCAGACTGTGCGAGCAGCAGCTGATGATAGTGGATTTTCAGCTGCAGCAAGCACGGGTGAGTCGCTCAGCGGAACAGCACCACTTAACCACCAATGAATGGGCCTCCATGCGAGAACTGTCTTCCTTGTTGCGCTGTTTCGAGTACTCCACCAACATGGCCAGTGCCGATAACGCAGTTCTCAGCGTTACTATCCCACTTCTATGCCTCCTTGAAAAAAAAAAACGCTTCTGGCGATGATGGAAGAGGGTGTGGCACAGGAGGAGGAAGAGGGATCATTTTGTAGGGTTTCCGGCCAGTCATTTCCAAGTGGCTCCGAGGGTGGGTTCCTGCACCCACAAACCCAAGGTACACAATTGTCCAGCCAGGGCACAGTTCTGGAGGTTGAGGAGGTGGAGGATAAGGAGATGCAGGAGGAGGAACCATGTTCACATCCGGGTGGCACCCAGACCAGCTCATGGCCATTACTGGTGCGTGGTTGGTGGGATACAGAGGACACAGACGATACACCTCCCACAGAGGACAGCTTTTTGTTGCCTCTGGGCAGCCTGGCACACATGAGCGATTACATACTGCAGTGTCTCCGCAACGACCGCCGAGTTGCCCACTTTCTAACTTGTGCTGATTACTGGGTGGCCACGCTGCTGGATCCCCGTTACAAGGACAACGTACCGTCCTTAATTCTGTCACTGGAGCGTGATCGTAAGATGCACGAGTACAAGCGCACGCTGGTAGACGCGCTGCTGGTGGCATTCCCACCTGACAGTGGGGGAACAGTGGAAGCACAAGGCAAAGGGAGAGGACGAGAAAGAGGTCGCCAACGCAGCTGGAGCCCCGCCAGCACCTCTTAAGCACATTTTGATGCCTTTTGCAGCCCTCTAGCCCTTTCCAGGACTATTTAAGAGCCATTTCAATGCCCAAAAGTTTGTGTAACGGTCGCGTACACACACACACAGGGGGAGGGAAGTGACCACTGCGCTCCACCCTTACCCCTGGCCCTGCCTACTTGCCTCGCGAGTCCTAATGACTGGGGACAACTGGATGGCAATCCCTAGCTTGAACTAAGTGCAGGGATGACAGACAGACAAACAACAGAACGTGAACGGACCGAGTCAATACCAGGAAAAGTACAAAGTACAAATGGAGCGAGCAGAGAATAGTCAGGAGAAGCCGGGGTCATAAATGCCAGGAGAGTCGTGAAGTACCAAAGGAGTAAGCAGAGGATCGTCAGGAGGAGGTCTGGGTCATTATACCAGGAGAGCTGCAAAGTACACAAGGAGCAGGCAGAGGATCGTCAGGAAACAGCAGGAGGTAAGTGCGCCAGGAAATACAGCATCACAGGTGGAACCTAAATTAACAGGCAACCTGTGGCCAGCAGGCTGCCTGTATTTATAGTGGGGAGTGAGGGTCATGTGACGTGGCCAGCGTCACATGACCGACAGACCAACCAGTCGAGCACTGAGTGATCAGCTCGGCGCTCAAGGCAGACTTAGGAGCAGGGAACCTCCCATCTAGCAAAGCCGCCCTGGGAACAAGGTCAAGCACAGATCCTCGCTCCCGAAGCTAAGCAGCAGGTCTGCAGCTAATGGGAGACCGAGTGCACCTTCGGAACCCCGTTACAGTTTGAGTCCCCATGGGGTTCGGGGTCAAGTTCGGGTCTCGAACCCAAACTTTTTTTTCAAGTTCGGACGAACTCGTCGAACCCGAACATCCAGGTGTCTGAAAAACTCTAATCACAACCAAAAATTTGTAAATTTCACCCGAATATGTAACAGACAAATTAGTGATTTTTTTTTTACCTGTCTACTAGGTACAGCCATGGTACATCACACCCAAAAATTTGTGAATTTCACCCAAAAATGTAACAGACAAACTATTGAAATGTTACCTGCCAACTAGATAGAGTAGGGGTTAGAGTTGAGCGAACACCTGGATGTTCGGGTTCGAGAAGTTCGGCCGAACATCCCGGAAATGTTCGGGTTCGGGATCCGAACCCGATCCGAACTTCGTCCCGAACCCGAACCCCATTGAAGTCAATGGGGACCCGAACTTTTCGGCACTAAAAAGGCTGTAAAACAGCCCAGGAAAGAGCTAGAGGGCTGCAAAAGGCAGCAACATGTAGGTAAATCCCCTGCAAACAAATGTGGATAGGGAAATGAATTAAAATAAAAATTAAATAAATAAAAATTAACCAAAATCAATTGGAGAGAGGTTCCATAGCAGAGAATCTGGCTTCCCGTCACCCACCACTGGAACAGTCCATTCTCAGATATTTAGGCCCCGGCACCCAGGCAGAGGAGAGAGGTCCCGTAACAGAGAATCTGTCTTCATGTCAGCAGAGAATTAGTCTGCATGTCATAGCAGAGAATGAGGCTTCACGTCAGCCACCACTGCAACAGTCCATTGGCATATATTTAGGCCCAGCACCCAGGCAGAGGAGGGAGGTCCCGTAACAGAGAATCTGTCTTCATGTCAGCAGAGAATTAGTCTGCATGTCATAGCAGAGAATGAGGCTTCACGTCAGCCACCACTGCAACAGTCCATTGGCATATATTTAGGCCCAGCACACACACAGGCAGAGGAGAGAGGTCCCGTAACAGAGAATCTGTCTTCATGTCAGCAGAGAATCAGTCTTCATATCATAGCAGAGAATCAGGCTTCACGTCACCCACCACTGTAAGAGTCAATTTTCATAAATTTAGGCCCAGAACCCAGGCAGAGGAGAAAGGTCCCGTAACAGACAATCTGGCTTCATGTCAGCAGAGAATCAGTCTTCATATCATAGCAGAGAATCAGGCTTCACGTCACCCACCACTGTAAGAGTCAATTTTCATAAATTTAGGCCCAGAACCCAGGCAGAGGAGAAAGGTCCCGTAACAGACAATCTGGCTTCATGTCAGCAGAGAATCAGTCTTCATATCATAGCAGAGAATCAGGCTTCACGTCACCCACCACTGTAAGAGTCAATTTTCATAAATTTAGGCCCAGAACCCAGGCAGAGGAGAAAGGTCCCGTAACAGACAATCTGGCTTCATGTCAGCAGAGAATCAGTCTTCATATCATAGCAGAGAATCAGGCTTCACGTCACCCACCACTGTAAGAGTCAATTTTCATAAATTTAGGCCCAGAACCCAGGCAGAGGAGAAAGGTCCCGTAACAGACAATCTGGCTTCATGTCAGCAGAGAATCAGTCTTCATATCATAGCAGAGAATCAGGCTTCACGTCACCCACCACTGTAAGAGTCAATTTTCATAAATTTAGGCCCAGAACCCAGGCAGAGGAGAAAGGTCCCGTAACAGACAATCTGGCTTCATGTCAGCAGAGAATCAGTCTTCATATCATAGCAGAGAATCAGGCTTCACGTCACCCACCACTGTAAGAGTCAATTTTCATAAATTTAGGCCCAGAACCCAGGCAGAGGAGAAAGGTCCCGTAACAGACAATCTGGCTTCATGTCAGCAGAGAATCAGTCTTCATATCATAGCAGAGAATCAGGCTTCACGTCACCCACCACTGTAAGAGTCAATTTTCATAAATTTAGGCCCAGAACCCAGGCAGAGGAGAAAGGTCCCGTAACAGACAATCTGGCTTCATGTCAGCAGAGAATCAGTCTTCATATCATAGCAGAGAATCAGGCTTCACGTCACCCACCACTGTAAGAGTCAATTTTCATAAATTTAGGCCCAGAACCCAGGCAGAGGAGAAAGGTCCCGTAACAGACAATCTGGCTTCATGTCAGCAGAGAATTAGTCTGCATGTCATAGCAGAGAATGAGGCTTCACGTCACCCACCACTGCAACAGTCCATTGGCATATATTCAGGCCCAGCACCCAGGCAGAGGAGAGAGGTCCCGTAACAGAGGATCTGGCTTCATGTCAGCAGAGAATCAGTCTGCATGTCATAGCAGAGAATCAGGCTTCACGTCAGCCACCACTGCAACAGTCCATTGTCATAAATTTAGGCCCAGCACCCAGGCAGAGGAGAGAGGTCCCGTAACAGAGGATCTGGCTTCATGTCAGCAGAGAATCAGTCTGCATGTCATAGCAGAGAATCAGGCTTCACGTCAGCCACCACTGCAACAGTCCATTGTCATAAATTTAGGCCCAGCACCCAGGCAGAGGAGAGAGGTCCCGTAACAGACAATCTGGCTTCATGTCAGCAGAGAATTAGTCTGCATGTCATAGCAGAGAATCAGGCTTCATGTCAGCCACCACTGCAACAGTCCATTGGCATATATTTAGGCCTAGCACACAGGCAGAGGAGAGGTTCATTCAACTTTGGGTAGCATCGCAATATAATGGTAAAATGAAAATAAAAATAGGATTGAATGAGGAAGTGCCCTGGAGTCCAATAATATATGGTTATGGGGAGGTAGTTAATGTCTAATCTGGACAAGGGACGGACAGGTCCTGTGGGATCCATGCCTGGTTCATTTTTATGAACGTCAGCTTGTCCACATTGGCTGTAGACAGGCGGCTGCGTTTGTCTGTAATGACGCCCCCTGCCGTGCTGAATACACGTTCAGACAAAACGCTGGCTGCCGGGCAGGCCAGCACCTCCAAGGCATAAAAGGCTAGCTCTGGCCACGTGGACAATTTAGAGACCCAGAAGTTGAATGGGGCCGAACCATCAGTCAGTACGTGGAGGGGTGTGCACACGTACTGTTCCACCATGTTAGTGAAATGTTGCCTCCTGCTAACACGTTGCGTATCAGGTGGTGGTGCAGTTAGCTGTGGCGTGTTGACAAAAGTTTTCCACATCTCTGCCATGCTAACCCTGCCCTCAGAGGAGCTGGCCGTGACACAGCTGCCTTGGCGACCTCTTGCTCCTCCTCTGCCTTGGCCTTGGGCTTCCACTTGTTCCCCTGTGACATTTGGGAATGCTCTCAGTAGCGCGTCTACCAACGTGCGCTTGTACTCGCGCATCTTCCTATCACGCTCCAGTGCAGGAAGTAAGGTGGGCACATTGTCTTTGTAGCGTGGATCCAGCAGGGTGGCAACCCAGTAGTCCGCACAGGTTAAAATGTGGGCAACTCTGCTGTCGTTGCGCAGGCACTGCAGCATGTAGTCGCTCATGTGTGCCAGGCTGCCCAGGGGTAAGGACAAGCTGTCCTCTGTGGGAGGCGTATCGTCATCGTCCTGCCTTTCCCCCCAGCCACGCACCAGTGATGGACCCGAGCTGCGTTGGGTGCCACCCCGCTGTGACCATGCTTCATCCTCATCCTCCTCCACCTCCTCCTCATCCTCGTCCTCCTCGTCCTCCAGTAGTGGGCCCTGGCTGGCCACATTTGTACCTGGCCTCTGCTGTTGCAAAAAACCTCCCTCTGAGTCACTTCGAAGAGACTGGCCTGAAAGTGCTAAAAATGACCCCTCTTCCTCATCCTCCTCCTCCTCCTCCTGGGCCACCTCCTGTTCCATCATCGCCCTAAGTGTTTTCTCAAGGAGACATAGAAGTGGTATTGTAACGCTGATAACGGTGTCATCGCCACTGGCCATGTTGGTGGAGTACTCGAAACAGCGCAACAGGGCACACAGGTCTCGCATGGAGGCCCAGTCATTGGTGGTGAAGTGGTGCTGTTCTGTAGTGCGACTGACCCGTGCGTGCTGCAGCTGAAACTCCACTATGGCCTGCTGCTGCTCGCACAGTCTGTCCAGCATGTGCAAGGTGGAGTTCCACCTGGTGGGCACGTCGCATATGAGGCGGTGAGCGGGAAGGCCGAAGTTACGCTGTAGCGCAGACAGGCGAGCAGCGGCAGGATGTGAACGCCGGAAGCGCGAACAGACGGCCCGCACTTTATGCAGCAGCTCTGACATGTCGGGGTAGTTGTGAATGAACTTCTGCACCACCAAATTCAGCACATGCGCCAAGCAAGGGATGTGCGTCAAATTGGCTAGTCCCAGAGCTGCAACGAGATTTCGCCCATTATCACACACCACCAGGCCGGGCTTGAGGCTCACCGGCAGCAACCACTCGTCGGTCTGTTGTTCTATACCCCGCCACAACTCCTGTGCGGTGTGGGGCCTGTCCCCCAAACATATGAGTTTCAGAATGGCCTGCTGACGTTTACCCCGGGCTGTGCTGAAGTTGGTGGTGAAGGTGTGTGGCTGACTGGATGAGCAGGTGGAAGAAGAGGAGGAGGAAGCCGAGAAGGAGGAGGTGGCAACAGGAGGCAAAGAATGTTGCCCTGCGATCCTTGGCGGCGGAAGGACGTGCGCCAAACAGCTCTCCGCCTGGGGCCCAGCTGCCACTACATTTACCCAGTGTGCAGTTAGGGAGATATAGCGTCCCTGGCCGTGCTTACTGGTCCACGTATCTGTGGTTAGGTGGACCTTGCCACAGATGGCGTTGCGCAGTGCACACTTGATTTTATCGGATACTTGGTTGTGCAGGGAAGGCACGGCTCTCTTGGAGAAGTAGTGCCGGCTGGGAACAACATACTGTGGGACAGCAAGCGACATGAGCTGTTTGAAGCTGTCTGTGTCCACCAGCCTAAATGACAGCATTTCATAGGCCAGTAGTTTAGAAATGCTGGCATTCAGGGCCAGGGATCGAGGGTGGCTAGGTGGGAATTTACGCTTTCTATCAAATGTTTGTGAGATGGAGAGCTGAACGCTGGCGTGTGACATGGTTGAGACGCTTGGTGACGGAGGTGGTGGTGGTGGTGTTGGTGGTACATCCCCTGTTTGCTGGGCGGCAGGTGCCAACGTTCCTCCAGAGGCGGAGGAAGAGGCCGAGGCGGCAGCAGCAGAATAGGCCGAGGCGGCAGCAGCAGAAGAGGTAGCAGGGGGAGCCTGAGTGACTTCCTTGGTTTTAAGGTGTTTACTCCACTGCAGTTCATGCTTTGCATGCAGGTGCCTGGTCATGCAGGTTGTGCTCAGGTTCAGAACGTTAATGCCTCGCTTCAGGCTCTGATGGCACAGCGTGCAAACCACTCGGGTCTTGTCGTCAGCACATTGTTTGAAGAAGTGCCATGCCAGGGAACTCCTTGAAGCTGCCTTTGGGGTGCTCGGTCCCAGATGGCGGCGGTCAGTAGCAGGCGGAGTCTCTTGGCGGCGGGTGTTCTGCTTTTGCCCACTGCTCCCTCTTTTGCTACGCTGTTGGCTCGGTCTCACCACTGCCTCTTCCTCCGAACTGTGAAAGTCAGTGGCACGACCTTCATTCCATGTGGGGTCTAGGACCTCATCGTCCCCTGCATCGTCTTCCACCCAGTCTTGATCCCTGACCTCCTGTTCAGTCTGCACACTGCAGAAAGACGCAGCAGTTGGCACCTGTGTTTCGTCATCATCAGAGACATGCTGAGGTGGTATTCCCATGTCCTCATCATCAGGAAACATAAGTGGTTGTGCGTCAGTGCATTCTATGTCTTTCACCGCTGGGGAAGGGCTAGGTGGATGCCCTTGGGAAACCCTGCCAGCGGAGTCTTCAAACAGCATAAGAGACTGCTGCATAACTTGAGGCTGAGACAGTTTCCCTGGTATGCATGGGGGTGATGTGACAGACTGATGGGGTTGGTTTTCAGGCGCCATCTGTGCGCTTTCTGCAGAAGACTGGGTGGGAGATAATGTGAACGTGCTGGATCCACTGTCGGCCACCCAATTGACTAATGCCTGTACCTGCTCAGGCCTTACCATCCTTAGAACGGCATTGGGCCCCACCATATATCGCTGTAAATTCTGGCGGCTACTGGGACCTGAGGTAGTTGGTACACTAGGACGTGTGGATGTGGCAGAACGGCCACGTCCTCTCCCAGCACCAGAGGGTCCACTAACACCACCACGACCATGTCCACGTCCGCGTCCCTTACTAGATGTTTTTCTCATTGTTATGGTTCACCACAACAACAAATATATTATTTGGCCCAATGTATTGTATTCAAATTCAGCGGGATATAAATTTGAGGCCTAGTATTTAGGCGCTGGGTGACCGGTATGGATTTAGTGACAGAATTAGACTTGGAAATGCACAGAAGCGTGTGTGTGAAGTTATTCTGAATGACCCTATGTGCACCTTCAATATTATATACCCTTTTAGGGATAGATTTCAAATAGCTCTGATATAGCAGAAACCACTAAATTATGAAATTGCTAAATTGGGAATTGTACTTCAACCCAGAACAAAAAATGTGCTTTGACGGACACTAAATATCTTGCCCAGCAACAACAGTACAGCGGTGGGTAACGAGAGATTTAGAGGGATTTAAATTTGAGGCCTAGTATTTAGGCGCTGGGTGACAGGTATGGGTTTAGTGACAGAATTAGACTTGGAAATACACAGTAGCGGGTGTGTGTGAAGTTATTCTGAATGACCCAATGTGCACCTTCAATATTATATACCCTTTTAGGGATAGATTTCAAATAGCTCTGATATAGCAGAAACCACTAAATTATGAAATTGCTAAATTGGGAATTGTACTTCAACCCAGAACAAAAAATGTGCTTTGACGGACACTAAATATCTTGCCCAGCAACAACAGTACAGCGGTGGGTAACGAGAGATTTAGAGGGATTTAAATTTGAGGCCTAGTATTTAGGCGCTGGGTCACCGGTATGGATTTAGTGACAGAATTAGACTTGGAAATGCACAGAAGCGTGTGTGTGAAGTTATTCTGAATGACCCTATGTGCACCTTCAATATTATATACCCTTTTAGGGATAGATTTCAAATAGCTCTGATATAGCAGAAACCACTAAATTATGAAATTGCTAAATTGGGAATTGTACTTCAACCCAGAACAAAAAATGTGCTTTGACGGACACTAAATATCTTGCCCAGCAACAACAGTACAGCGGTGGGTAACGAGAGATTTAGAGGGATTTAAATTTGAGGCCTAGTATTTAGGCGCTGGGTCACCGGTATGGATTTAGTGACAGAATTAGACTTGGAAATGCACAGAAGCGTGTGTGTGAAGTTATTCTGAATGACCCTATGTGCACCTTCAATATTATATACCCTTTTAGGGATAGATTTCAAATAGCTCTGATATAGCAGAAACCACTAAATTATGAAATTGCTAAATTGGGAATTGTACTTCAACCCAGAACAAAAAATGTGCTTTGACGGACACTAAATATCTTGCCCAGCAACAACAGTACAGCGGTGGGTAACGAGAGATTTAGAGGGATTTAAATTTGAGGCCTAGTATTTAGGCGCTGGGTGACAGGTATGGGTTTAGTGACAGAATTAGACTTGGAAATACACAGTAGCGGGTGTGTGTGAAGTTATTCTGAATGACCCAATGTGCACCTTCAATATTATATACCCTTTTAGGGATAGATTTCAAATAGCTCTGATATAGCAGAAACCACTAAATTATGAAATTGCTAAATTGGGAATTGTACTTCAACCCAGAACAAAAAATGTGCTTTGACGGACACTAAATATCTTGCCCAGCAACAACAGTACAGCGGTGGGTAACGAGAGATTTAGAGGGATTTAAATTTGAGGCCTAGTATTTAGGCGCTGGGTCACCGGTATGGATTTAGTGACAGAATTAGACTTGGAAATGCACAGAAGCGTGTGTGTGAAGTTATTCTGAATGACCCTATGTGCACCTTCAATATTATATACCCTTTTAGGGATAGATTTCAAATAGCTCTGATATAGCAGAAACCACTAAATTATGAAATTGCTAAATTGGGAATTGTACTTCAACCCAGAACAAAAAATGTGCTTTGACGGACACTAAATATCTTGCCCAGCAACAACAGTACAGCGGTGGGTAACGAGAGATTTAGAGGGATTTAAATTTGAGGCCTAGTATTTAGGCGCTGGGTCACCGGTATGGATTTAGTGACAGAATTAGACTTGGAAATGCACAGAAGCGTGTGTGTGAAGTTATTCTGAATGACCCTATGTGCACCTTCAATATTATATACCCTTTTAGGGATAGATTTCAAATAGCTCTGATATAGCAGAAACCACTAAATTATGAAATTGCTAAATTGGGAATTGTACTTCAACCCAGAACAAAAAATGTGCTTTGACGGACACTAAATATCTTGCCCAGCAACAACAGTACAGCGGTGGGTAACGAGAGATTTAGAGGGATTTAAATTTGAGGCCTAGTATTTAGGCGCTGGGTCACCGGTATGGATTTAGTGACAGAATTAGACTTGGAAATGCACAGAAGCGTGTGTGTGAAGTTATTCTGAATGACCCTATGTGCACCTTCAATATTATATACCCTTTTAGGGATAGATTTCAAATAGCTCTGATATAGCAGAAACCACTAAATTATGAAATTGCTAAATTGGGAATTGTACTTCAACCCAGAACAAAAAATGTGCTTTGACGGACACTAAATATCTTGCCCAGCAACAACAGTACAGCGGTGGGTAACGAGAGATTTAGAGGGATTTAAATTTGAGGCCTAGTATTTAGGCGCTGGGTGACAGGTATGGGTTTAGTGACAGAATTAGACTTGGAAATACACAGTAGCGGGTGTGTGTGAAGTTATTCTGAATGACCCAATGTGCACCTTCAATATTATATACCCTTTTTGGGATAGATTTCAAATAGCTCTGATATAGCAGGAACCACTAAATTATGAAATTGCTAAATTGGGAATTGTATTTCAACCCAGAACAAGAAATGTGCTTGAACGGACACTAAATAACTCGCCCAGCTACAGCACTAGGGACAGATTTAGCTGGATATAAATTTGAGGCCTAGTATTTAGGCGCTGGGTGACCGGTATGGATTTAGTGACAGAATTAGACTGGGATATGGCCAAAAAATAAACAGACTATTGCTGGTTAAATGCACTTGGTGTGACAGCTTCACCCTGATGTAGGCTTTAGCCAAAAAACAACCACACCATTGAGGGTTAAATGCACTTGGTGACAGGCGCAGCTTGCCCCTGATTTTGTATATGGCCAAAAAATGAACAGACTATTGCTGGTTAAATGCACTTGGTGTGACAGCTTCACCCTGATGTAGGCTTTAGCCAAAAAACAACCACACCATTGAGGGTTAAATGCACTTGGTGACAGGCGCAGCTTGCCCCTGATTTTGTATATGGCCAAAAAATGAACAGACTATTGCTGGTTAAATGCACTTGGTGTCACAGCTTCACCCTGATGTAGGCTTTAGCCAAAAAACAACCACACCATTGAGGGTTAAATGCACTTGGTGACAGGCGCAGCTTGCCCCTGATTTTGTATATGGCCAAAAAATGAACAGACTATTGCTGGATAAATGCACTTGGTGTGACAGCTTCACCCTGATGTAGGCTTTAGCCAAAAAACAACCACACCATTGAGGGTTAAATGCACTTGGTGACAGGCGCAGCTTGCCCCTGATTTTGTATATGGCCAAAAAATGAACAGACTATTGCTGGTTAAATGCACTTGGTGTGACAGCTTCACCCTGATGTAGGCTTTAGCCAAAAAACAACCACACCATTGAGGGTTAAATGCACTTGGTGACAGGCGCAGCTTGCCCCTGATTTTGTATATGGCCAAAAAATGAACAGACTATTGCTGGTTAAATGCACTTGGTGTGACAGCTTCACCCTGATGTAGGCTTTAGCCAAAAAACAACCACACCATTGAGGGTTAAATGCACTTGGTGACAGGCGCAGCTTGCCCCTGATTTTGTATATGGCCAAAAAATGAACAGACTATTGCTGGTTAAATGCACTTGGTGTCACAGCTTCACCCTGATGTAGGCTTTAGCCAAAAAACAACCACACCATTGAGGGTTAAATGCACTTGGTGACAGGCGCAGCTTGCCCCTGATTTTGTATATGGCCAAAAAATGAACAGACTATTGCTGGATAAATGCACTTGGTGTGACAGCTTCACCCTGATGTAGGCTTTAGCCAAAAAACAACCACACCATTGAGGGTTAAATGCACTTGGTCGCAGCTTGTGCTGGCGCACCACAAGACACAAAATGGCCGCCGATCACCCCAGAAAAATGAGACTGACAAACGGTCTGTGCAGCCTAAAAACAGTGAGCAATTGAGGATCAGCAGCTCAATGATCCACAGCTGCAGATCGATCAGTTAATCAAGTCCTTTGGAGGAGTTAATCTGCCTAATCTCGCCCTACTGTCGCAGCCGCAACCTCTCCCTACGCTAATCAGAGCAGAGTGACGGGCGGCGCTATGTGACTCCAGCTTAAATAGAGGCTGGGTCACATGGTGCTCTGGCCAATCACAGCCATGCCAATAGTAGGCATGGCTGTGATGGCCTCTTGGGGCAAGTAGTATGACGCTTGTTGATTGGCTGCTTTGCAGCCTTTCAAAAAGCGCCAAGAAAGCGTCACAAAAGCGCGAAGAAAGCGACGAACACCGAACCCGAACCCGGACTTTTACGAAAATGTCCGGGTTCGGGTCCGTGTCACGGACACCCCAAAATTCGGTACGAACCCGAACTATACAGTTCGAGTTCGCTCATCCCTAGTAGGGGTATATCCCACCCAAAAATTTGTGAATTTCACCCGAGTATGTAACAGACAAATTAGTCCATTTTTTTCTCATTCAAGAATTTATTGAGATTTTCAAATAAGTATATAAGAATGCAAGGTAACACATCATAATGACATACAATGCCGTAGACATTATAGAGTAAGCTCCGGACAACGGAGGTAACAATGTACAACTGTCCACAAATAAAGGCAGCAGGAGCATGTAGCATCACGTAAACAATAAGAATACAGCGTTTGCATAAAGCAAAAAAGGCTATAAGAAACTAAGCCTGGTAAAACATGTACAGGACATAAGAGAAAAGAAAAAGAAAAACAGACAGGGGGGGGAACAAAACAGCAGGTAACGGACAAAGAGGAAAGGAATAGGGGAAGGGGAGGATGGGGGAGTGCAGGATTATAGACGGGTATTACGAAACTCATCTGATCCACGAAAAGTTTCCCAAGGGCCCCAGGTCTGAACGAATTGAGTGGTGTCCTGAGGAGAGACGCAGATGAGATCCTCCATTCGCTGATGTAGGGCAATTTCTTCGAACCATTCCTCCGGGGAGGGAGGCGTAGGTGATTTCCAGTGGCGAGGGATGACAGTTTTTGCGGCCTGTAACATATACTTAAGGAGCGAAACCTTGAAAGCAGGGATAGTCAGATCAAAAATAAACAGCAAAAGTGCTTCAGGAACGTTGGGAATGGGTATTCCCGACACTACCCGCACAATGCGATGTACAAAGTTCCAGTAAGGCCGCAGGACGGTGCAATGTCACCAAATGTGCAGGAGGGTGCCTTCGTCGGTGCCGCACCTCCAGCAGCGATCCGAAACCGATGGGAACCATCTGTGAAGCACAGACGGCACTCTATACCACCTGGAGAGGACTTTATAGTTCGTCTCCTGCGCCTTAGTGGAAATTACCGCTTTATGAGAAAGAAGAAAAGCCCGTTTCCATTGAGATGGGGTGAGGTCACTCCCCAGGTCACGATTCCAGGCCTGGCAGAAGGAGGGGAGCTGATCAGAGGACTGGAGAGTAAGCAAGTTATATATTGTGGAAATATCCCTGAAGACAGCAGAGGGGGCAAGACACATTTGTTCAAACACCGTAAGGCTCCTGCGTAGGGTGTGGGTGGCACGTATAGAGGAGTAAAAGTGTTGGAGTTGTACATACTCAAAGTTGTGCCTAGGGCGTAATAGAGAGGGCTCCATCAATTGGTTTAAATGTTTCAATCCCGAGGTAGTGAGGACGTCGCAAAACCGAAGGGGGCGTAATTTAGTACCAGTAAGGAAGGGTCTCGAGGATAGGCCGGGGCGAAATGCCGGGTTATCAGTTATTGGCGTTAGGGGCCCCGACGCATCAATGAACAGTGTGCGTCGGTTAATGGATGCAATGGACGCGAGAGTATGATGGGCCGTGAAGGACAACGGGGGGAGTTTAAAACCCGATTTGCCGGCTAACCAGGGAAGGACCGCGAGCGCACTCGGGGAAGAGGATCGTGCAATATGGACCCACATTTTACTGGAATCTAAACGTAGCATATCCAAAAGTCTAGCGTACACCGCGGAAAAGTGATATAACTTACAGTCTGGCAAACCAACACCCCCAAGTTCTTTGGACCGGGTCAGAACCTCCCATTTAATCCGCGGCTTACCCGGGGCCCACACAAAACGCGTGAAACAGCGTCTGAGTTGTGACCAAAAATTTAGCGGTAATCGGATGGGTATGGTTTGCAAGAGGTAAAGCAGTTTGGGGAGTAGGTTCATTTTTAAAACGCTGACCCTGCCGAACCAAGAAAAGTCTCGGCGGTGCCAAGCATCTAGATCCTTCTGAAAACCTCGCAAAAGTGGGGCAAAATTCAACTTAAAAAGGGCGGGCAGCTCCGCCGAGATTTTAACCCCCAGGTATTTAATCCCCGCCGATGGCCACTTAAATGGAAACGTAGACCTAAGCGACGTGGCTACTGTTTGGGGTAAGGATACATTCAGCGCCTCCGACTTAGACATATTGATCTTGAAATTTGTCCATCTACCAAAGAGTGCAATCTCTCGCAGGAGGGACGGGAGGGCAACATGGGGGTTGGTGACATACAGCAAAAGGTCATCCGCAAAGGCCGCGCACTTATGTTCCACATCGCCAATCGTGACCCCTGAGATGTCCGGGTTGGTACGGATCGCAGAAAGGAGGTGCTCCTTTACCAGAACGTACAGGAGAGGAGACAGGGGACATCCCTGGCGCGTGCCGTTGCGGATGAGAAAGGGTGGAGAAAGGGTGCCATTAATTCTAATCCTGGCCGAGGGCAGGTGATAAAGACTAAGTATTTTTCCCATAAAGCCTTGGCCAAGACCCAGTTTAGACAGAACAGATCGAAGGGAATGCCAAGATATGCGATTGAAGGCTTTCTCCGCATCTAGGGACAAAATCATAAGGGGGGTGTTGGAAACTTTTGCATGATGTATAATGTCCAAAGTCCGGAGAGTGTTGTCGCGAGCTTCCCTTCTCGGGACAAAACCCACCTGGTCATTGTGTATTAGGGAGGGCAAAAAAGCGTTTAGTCTATTAGCTAATAATTTGGCGTATATTTTCAAATCTACGTTTAACAAAGATATGGGACGGTAACTAGCACACACATGGGGGTCTTTGTCGGGCTTAGGGATAACCGCGATGTGGGCCATAGTGGCCTGGGGGGGAAAGGGGACTTGGGGAGATACCGCATTGAAGACCTTTACCAGAAAAGGAACAAGGATGGTAGAGAATGATTTAAAGAAGCCAGCGGTGAACCCATCGGGGCCCGGGCTCTTACCACCCGGAAGAGAAGCGATCACTTCCAAAGTAGTAGCTTGTTCGGTAGACAATTTAGGGCAGTCATTCAGCGGGTAGGGAGAGTCGTCAGATTCCCTAGCGGAAAGGACCGGAAGGTTGTACAGGTCAGTATAAAAGGACTGAAAGGATGAGGTGATCTCCTCCGTCGTGCGCAGCAATTGATCCCGGGAATTTTTGACCGCTGGAATATGAGAGGCAGCGATATGACCCCTAAGCACCCTAGCTAACAAGCGGCCACACTTATTACCGTATTCGTAGAACTTACTACGACATTTTTGAACTATTCGTTTGTAGGAAGATTCCAGTAACAAACGCGCGTCCATTCGTGCATTATGAAGGTCTCTGAGCATCGGTAGAGAGAGGGCACGCTTGTGAGCTAGTTCCAACGAAGCCACTTTCTGCAAGGCGGCTCTAAGGGAGGCAGCTTTTTCTTTTTTAAGGCGTAAGCCATGTTTAATGAAAGTCCCCCTAAGAACACATTTAAGGGCCTCCCATTGCATAGGGAGGGGCGTGGGATCCGAGGCATGATCAGACATGAAATTAGCAACAGTATCAGAAAGATCCTGTGTGCATACAGTGTCAAGGAGGAGAGACTCATTTAGACGCCACGTCCATTCATTTTTAGCTAAGAACGGAAGGGTGAGGGAGCAATACACCGGGGCATGGTCAGACCACAAAATGTTGCCAATGGATGTGGAGTCCAACCATGACAGGGCGGGTTGCTGGATTAAAATGTGGTCTATACTAAGAAGAGTGCGGAGCCGAAAAAAATGTGTAGTCCTTATCCGAGGGATGCTGCAAACGCCACGGGTCAAGCAATTGTAGCTGCAGCAATGCTCTTTTCACTTTTTTAATGGCCGTATAGGAAAGGGTCGCCCGTCCCGAGGAATTATCAAGCGTGGGGTCGAAAGTGAGATTAAAATCCCCGCTGAAAATAACCGTTCCGCGAATCAGGGGTAGGGCCCTGTCAATTAAGTCAACTAGGAATGCAACCTGGTTTTGGTTTGGGGCATAGACGTTAATAATGGTGAATTCCCGGCCTCCCACCAGAAGCGTGAGGATAATATAACGAGCTCCGGGGTCGATTACACAGCCCAATACCTGGTGAGGGAGAGATTTATGTATCGCTATGGCCACACCTTTTGACTTAGTGTCTGGATTGTCTGCAAAGTGCCAGGAGGTGTAATATTTATTACGAATGGCAGGAGCCTTACCGTGCTTGAAGTGGGTCTTCTGGAAACACACGATCTGGGTCCTTTGTCGGTGGAAATGGTATAGCACCTGGGATCTCTTCTCCGGGGAGTTGAAGCCCTTCACATTGAACGATGCCAACTTGAGCGACGTCATACCTGCGACAAGGGGGAGGGGAACACACAAGGAAAGGACACTAGGGAAAAGGACAAGAAAGAGAATAAGAATCTACAAACAATAAGAGAAGAGAGAAAGTTATCTATCAAGGTCCAAGAGACCAAAGGAGGCAGACGCTAGGGAGATGAGATTCCCCAGGGGGTGCCTCAAACTACGTGGGAAAGGTGACAGCTGAGGAAGAGCAAACCAGCCACATTTCCTGACATAGAAGCAATGAACTAATAATGAGTCCCGCCATCCAGACGGGGTCCAGGGGAGAAAAGCAAACACGGTCAAACGTGAACAAAAGCGTCCAAGACCAATAAAGCAGCAATAAAAGCCGCCTAGGGGTAGCCAGTCAGACAACCCGGCCAGTGTGATGTCTTCAATGACGGCCCACCTGCAAGACAATTTAACTACAATTCCTAAAACAAAAGGAAGAAACAGGGTTAAGCATTATCAGTGCCAGGTAAAGGCGAGCACGGGGCTCCAAGGGGGTGTTCAAGTGTCCCAGTCAGCTGAGGCTCTTCGGCGACGGTTCCCAGGACGTCGTATTCTTTGCCCAGGTGGGGGGAGTGTGGACCCTATAGGCAAACCAGGTCCGCTGGGCTCAGGTGAACGGGGACGACCCAAGTGGGCGGGTTTGGGATTCAATATGGTGGGCCAAGAGCCAATAGTGACAGGCGGCAAATCCAGAGCCAACAAAAAGTCCGGCAGGTCCTCCGGGCCATGTAGTACCACTGCTTGTTTCCTGGGTCCAGCAAAAAGGGCAAATGGATAGCCCCATCTGTAGGGGATTTCGCGTTCTCTCAGGAGATCCAGTAAGGGTCGGAGGGCAGCCCTCTGCGCAAGAGTGTGGCGAGAGAGGTCCTGTAGTAGTTGCAGGGAGGAACCCTCGTAGGACAAAGGCGACAACTGACGTGCGTAGTGTAGGATCCGTTCTTTAAGAGCATAGAAGTGAACTCTACTGATAACATCTCTCGGCTTAGAGCTATCTGGATTAGGTGGTCTGAGAGCTCTGTGTACCCGATCAAGTTCAATGTGGGTACCCGGCGGACGTCCCAGGATTCTATTGAACAGTCCAACTACAGTGGGCATAAGATCAGGTGTCGTGACAGATTCAGAGAGGCCCCGGATCCGCACATTATTGCGTCGATTGCGATTCTCAATATCATCTAGATGGTGATGAAGCGCACTGATTTGTTCGCTATGGGTATGAAACGCGTCTTGGAGAGCAGAAACTGTAGCTGACAGGGCCTCATGGTCACGGACCGTGGAGTCGATTTTAGAGTCCAGTACTTTCATGTCAGAGCGAACCTGAGAGAACTCTTGACGGCATTCTTTCAATATGTTAGTAGCAAAGGCTAACAAGTCCTCTTTAGTGGGTAATGTGCTAATAAGAGTACGTAAGTCCGCCAGCGATGGGGGCCTGGTTTCCTCATTACGCATGATCATTAGCCCTGACGGTTGCACGTCTGATGGGGCAGGGGATGTAGCGTGCATAGCGGGCTGAACACTGGCCGAAGGACTGATTGCGGTCACCTGAACTTCCAGATGCTGGCGGGCTGTCCCATGATGATCCAGAGGACCAATGCGGCGATGCAGCTAAGGAGTCAACTGGAGAGCGAGATGGAACATGGAATGGATCCAGAACCCCTTGATGAGTGACCTCCGGAGCGAGAGGAGTGAAGGGCAATTGACATGGCAGCCCACTGGATAGCCCCGATACAAGAGGGGATGCGGCTGGCGGCAAGCTTGTTGGTGCCGGGCTCATTCCACTATAAGTGGGTTGAATAGGGCCTAGCAGAGGCTCAAGAGGCCGGAAGGAAGGGGCTGTAGGCCTCAGGCCTAGTCCGCATGTGGGAGCAGCAGTGTGGGGGTCCAAGCCCATGTTTGGGGGCAATGATAGGCAGGCCGACTGCTGTGTTTGCAGCCCTGCGGCCGGGCCTGAACTTCCGACAGGGGGCCCCGATCCCAGGTCTCGAGCGGCAGGTGGGGATGACGCCTCGGGCATTATGAGCGGGCGGGGAGACGAGCTCCGGAACCCGTCTGTACCTGCTGCCGGCGAGGAGAGAAGGAGCGGAGGCACCGAGGAGGATCTCTGACGGCTGGAGCACCGGGTCGGGCTCTCCAAGGTGTTCGGGCGCGCAGGCGGTGAGCCGATCTGCGGCACGGCGGCGCCATCTTGTAGGCCTGAGTGCCGGTCTTGGCAGGCGGGCGACAGAGCGGCCGTCTGTCTCGCAAAAAGAAGAGGCAGGTCTCCTTGAGATGAAGCCAGGGGAGCCGATGGACGGGCTCTACCCTTCTTTACTGATTTCCCCATCAGGATGGCTGCGGATTTGTGCAGGCGTGTGGCGGAGCTCTCAGAGAGCACGTCTTCACTCCTCCATGGCTGGCCACGCCCCCCAAATTAGTCCATTTTTTTAGCCTGTCTACTAGGTACAGCCGGGGTATATCAAACCCAAAAATTTGTGAATTTCACCCGACAAAGTAACAGACAAATTAGTGAAATGTTTTTACCTGTCTACTAGGTACAGCCGGGGTATATCACACCCAAAAATTGGTGAATTTCGCCCAAATATGCAACAGACAAATTAGTGAAATGTTACCTGTCTACTAGGTAGAGCAGCGGTATATCACACACAAAAATTGGTTGAATTTCACCCGAAAAAGTAACACACAAATAAGTGAAATGTTACCTGTCTACTAGGTAGAGCAGGGGTATATCACACCTAAAAATTGGTGAATTTCACCTGAATATTTAACACAAATTTGTGAAATGTTACCTGTCTACTAGGTAGAGCAGGGGTATTTCACACCCAAAAATTAGTGAATTTTACCCGGAAATGTAACAGAAAAATTAATGACTTTTTTTTTTTACCTTTCTACTAGATACAGCCTGGGTATATCACACCAAAAGATTTGTGAATTTTACCCGAATATGTAACAGACAAATTTGTGAAATTGTACCTATCTAATAGGAAGAGCAGGGGTATATCACACCCAAAAATTGATGAATTTTACCCAAATATGTAACTGACAAATTAGTGAAATGTTACCTGTCTACTAGGTAGAGCAGAGGTATATCACACTCAAAAATTAGTGAATTTCACCCGAATATGAAACAGACAAATTAGTGAAATTATTTTACCTGTCTACTAAGTAGAGCAGTGATATATCACACCCAAAAATTGGTAAATTTCACCCGAAAAAGTAACATACAAATTAGTGAAATTACATAAAATACGTACACATTTTAAATTTTGTTTGAGTAGGCGGTGGACGAAGCAGTGTAGGTGGAAGCAGCGGTGGAGGAGGGCGAGGTAGCCAACACTAGTTTTTCACTTAATTTATTAATTTTTTATTAGGGTACACTCCAAAAGAGTGTGAAATATCCAAAATACAACTATGAGAAATTGTGCTGTAGTATAACAATGTCTGGTTAAGGCCGGTTTACATGTCTATTCTGCACAAGGTACGGACAAGTACTGTGGGATCCATGATCCATGCTGCGCTTGTCTGTGATAACTCCCCCTGTCGTGCTAAACACACTTTCAGACAATATACTGGCTGCAGGGCAGACCAGCACCTCCAAGGCATAAAGGGAAAGCTCAGGCCATGTGCCCAATTTGGAGACCCAGAAGTTGAAGGGGACAGACCCGTCATTCAGTACGTAGGCGTGTTCACACATACTTCTCAACCATGTTGTTGAAATGCTGCCTCCTGCTAAGACGTTCCATATCAGCTGATGGTGCTGGTTGTTGTGGCGGGCTGACAAAGCTTTCCCACATTTCGGCAATGCTAACCCTGCCTTCTGAGGTGCTTATGGTGCCCCAGCTGCTTGGCGACCTCTTCCTCCTCCTCTGCTTTCACCTTGTGATTCTACTGTCCCCCCGCTGTCAGGTGTAAATGCCACCAGCAGCACGTCTTCCAGCGTGCGCTTGTACTCGCGCATCTTACGATCATGCTCCAGTGACGGAATTAAGGATGGTACGTTGTCCTTGTAACGGGGATCCAGCAGCGTGGCTACCCAATAATCAGCACAAGTTAGAATGTAGGCAACTCGGCGGTCGTTGCGGAGACACTGCAGCATGTAATCACTCGTGTGCCAGGCTGCCCAGAGGCAACGAAAAGCTGCCCTCTGTGGTAGGTGTATCGTCTGTGTCTTCTGAATCCCCCCAGCCATGTACCAGTGATGGCCATAAGCTGGTTTGGGTGCCACCCTGCTGTGAACACGGTAGAACTGTGACCTGTCTGGACAATTGTGTACCTGGCGTTTGTGGGTGCAGGAACCCACCCTCAGAGGCACTTGTGAATGACTGGCCGGAAACCCTACGAAATGATCCCTCTTCCTCCTCCTCCTCCTCCTGTGCCACATCCTCTTCCATCATCACCAGCAGCGTTTTTTCAAGGAGGCATAGAAGTAGGATAGTAACACTGAGAACGGTGTTATCGGCACTGGCCATGTTGGTGGACTACTCAAAACAGCGCAACAAGGAACACAGGTCTCGCATGGAGGCCCAGTCATTGGTATTGAGATGATGCTGTCCCGCAGTGCGACTCACCCGTGCGTGCTGTCGCTGAAACTCCACTATCGCCTGCTGCTGCTCGCACATTCTGGACAGCATGTGCAAGGTGGAGTTCCACCTTGTGGGCATGTCGCATATGAGGCGGTGACCGGGAAGGGCCAAGTGACGCTGCAGTGCTGACAGGCGAGCAGCAGAGGAGTGAGAACGCTGATAGCGCGCACAGACGGCCCACACTTTATGCAGCAGCTCTGACATGTTGGGGTAATTTTTAAGGAACCTCTGCACCACCAAATTTAGCATACTGTATGTTCCAGGCAAGGGATGTGCATCAAACTGGCTAGTCCCAGAGCTGCTACAAGATTTCGCCCATTATTGCACACCATCAGGTCGGGCTTGAGGCTCATTGGCACCAACCACTCATTGGTCTGTTGTTCAAGGCCCGTCCACAGCTCCTGCACGGTGTGGAGTTTGTTAAATAAGTTTTAAAACTGCCTGCTGTCGTTTACCCCTGGCTGTGCTGAAGTTGGTGGTCAAGGTGTTACGCTGACCGGATGAGGAGCCGGTAGAGGATGAGGAAGCAGAGTAGGAGGAGAAAGCAACAGGAGGCAAACTGAAGCGCCCTGCAATCCTTGGTGGTGGAAGGACATGTGCCAAACTGCTATCAGCCTCAGGCCCAGCCGCCACTGCATTTATCCAGTGTGCTGTTATGGAGATATAATGTCCCTGACAGTGCTTACTGGTCAAGTATACGTAGTTAGGTGGACCTTGCCACAGATGGCGTTTCGCAGTGCACACCTGATTTTGTCCCCCACTTAGTTGTGCAGGGAAGGGATAGCACTCCTGGAAAAATAGTGGCGGCTGGGCACAACGTACTGTGGTATAGCCACTGCCATAAGGCTTTTAAAACTCTCCGTCTCCACCAGATCCTCTGTTTGCGGGTGTGGCAGGTGGCACTGTCACTCCAGAGGTGGATGAAGATGCTGAGACTGCAGCAGAAGAGGAAGCAGGAGGAGCCAGAGACCTTTCTTGGTTTTTAAGGTGTCTACTCCACTGCAGCACATGCTTTGCACTTAGATGCCTGGTCATGCAGGTTGTGCTCAGGTTGAGAACGTTTATGCCTCGCTTCAGGCTCTGATTGCACATCGTGCAAACCACTCGTGTCTTGTCGTCAGCACATTGTCTGAAGAACTGCCACGCCAGGGAACTCCTTGGAGCTGGCTTTGGTGTGCTCGGTACCTTGCTGCGTTGGGCAGTAGCAGGCGTACTGTCTAGGGGACGACCGCCCCGCTTTTGCACCCTTCTCACTCTTCTGCTGTGCTGGTGGCTGTGTGCGACCACCGCATCTTCCACCGAACTACACAGGTCACTCGCATGACCTTGATTCCATGTGGGGTCGAGGACCTCATTGTCCTCCACTTCATATTCCACCCAGTCTTCACCCCTGCCCTCCTTGTCAGTCTGCACACTTTTAAAAGCCACACCAGTTGGCATCTGTGTTTCGTCATCATCCGAGACGTGCTACGGTGGTCCTCCCATGTACTCATCTTGAAACTCATCTAAGTGGTTGGGCATCGGTGGACTAAATCTCTTCCACTTCTGGGGCAGGGCTATGTGGATGGCCCTGGGAAACCCTGCTAACAGAGGGATCCAAAAGCAGAAGAGACTGCTGCATGACTTGAGGCTCAGACTGCTTGGCTGATTTGCAAGGGGGTGAGGTGAAAGACTGATGGACATCGGCTGCAGGTGCCAACTCTGATCTTTCAGAAGGAGACTGGGTAGGAGGCAATGTAAAGGAACTGGAGGCACAGTCAGCAACCCATTCTACTATCGCCTGCACTTGTTCTGGCCTCACCATTCGTAGAGACGCATTAGGCCCGATCAAATACCGCTGCAGGTTCTGCCACCTACTCCCACCTGAGGAAGGTGTTTCACTTGTGTGTGTAGCTGGCACAGATTGACCACGTCCTCTCCCTGCAACAGGAGCACCACCAGCAGCACCACGACCGGGGCCTCGTCCCTTATTTGACGCTCTCCTTATATTTCTCAAATTTAGGATCTTGCCCAAATGGGTGTTTTTTTTAATAACAGAATAGAACAACAGGATCTAAAGGGTGTATCTCACACTGACAGGTGCAGACAAGGCCACAAATTTAGTTTTTGGCCCAAAATGGGTGTTTTTTTAATACCAGAATATAACATCAGTATCTAACACATGTAGCTCACCCTGACAGATGCAGCAAAGGCTGCAAATTAAGATTTTTGCCCAAAATGTTTATTTTTATTTTTAATAACAGAATAAAACACCAGTATCTAATGCCTGTATCTCACAATGACTAATGAAGCAAGGCCTGCCATATTAAGTACTTTGCCCAAAATTAGTGTTTTGTTTAAAACCCAGAATATTATTGCTGTATTTCAAGATTGTATATCACACTGACAGATGCAGACAAGGCCGCAAATTACGTTTTTTGCCCAAAATGGGTGTTTATTTTAATAACAGAATAGCACAGCAGTATCTAAAGCGTGTATCTCACAATGACAGATGCTGCAAGGGCTGTCAAATTTTATATTTTGCCCAAAAAGGGTGTTTTTTTAATAACAGAATGTGACAGCAGTATGTAACGCTTGAATTTCTCACTGACAGATGCAGACAAGGCCGCAAATTAACTATTTTGCCCAAAAAAGGGTGTTTATTTTAATAACAGAATATGACACCAGTATATAACGCTTGAATTTCACCCTGAGAGATGCAGACAAGGCCGCAAATTAAGTATTTTTCCCAAAAAACTGTGTGTTTTTTTAATATCAGAATAGCACAGCAGTATCTAAAGCGTGTATCTCATACTGACAATTGGTGTTTTTTTAATAACAGAATATGACAGCAGTATATAACGCTTGAATTTCACACTGACAGATGCAACAAGTGCTGTAAAATTGAGTATTTTGCCCAAAAAGGGTATTTTTTAAAACCCAGAATTTTTTTGCTCTATTTCTAGCTTACATTGCACACTGACTAATCTGGCAGAGGCTCAAGATGGAAGGTATTGCCAAAAATAGGTGTTTTTTAAAACCCAGAAAATTATAGAAGTATTTCAAGCTTGTTTTTAACAATCACAGATGCAGCAAAGGCTGCAATATTAAGTACATTTCACACTGACAGATTAAGCAAGGGCTTTAAAATTGAGTATTTTGCCCAAAAAGGGTGTTTTTTAAAACCCAGAAAATTATTGCTGTATTTCTAGTTTAAATTCCACACTGACTAATGTTGCGAAGGCCACAGTGTCATGGAACCATGAACCAGACGTACAACAGAGATAGGTGGAATAAGAAGGCTTTATTGAAAATCAAGCCGTAGCTAAAGTCCAAACGGATGGCTAAACTGAAGCAGGGTCTTGCGTAGACGGAGGTCAGGAACCAGGAGGGTAGTCAGACGTAGCCAGGATCAGGAACCAACGGGGTAGTCAGACGAAGCCAGGATCGGGAACCAACGGGGTAGTCAGACGAGGCCAGGATCAGGAACCGGAAGCAGCAGCAGTCTTTGAAGCATGTGCACACAGGAGGACCAAGCAAGGAACTGAAGCCACAGACCTTCTATATATATGAGCTAGGCATCCAGCTCCTCCCAGTGGGAAGGAGGAGCCGCAGGGTGGGAGGCTACAAGAAACCCAGAAACCAAGATGGCCGCCAGCACATGTCAAACGAAGGAGAACAGTGAGAAGGTAAGACCATGACAGTACCTCCCCCTCAAGGGCCCCTCCTCCGCGGAGTAAGGAACGGTTTCAGAGGGAAGCGTGCGTGGAAGGCTCGGAGCAAAGCAGGAGCATGGACATCTGTGGAGGGAACCCAGGAACGCTCCTCTGGACCATAACCACGCCAATGGACCAAAAACTGCAACCGACCGCGGACCAGGCGTGAGTCCAGGATATTGCTCACCTCATATTCCTCACGATTGCCCACTTGGACCGGACGGGGCCGACGAACCGAGGAAGTGAAACGATTACACACCAATGGCTTCAACAGGGAGACATGAAACACGTTGGAGATCCGCATGCCAGGAGGAAGCGCAAGGGCATAGGCTACCGGGTTTACCCTGCGAAGCACTCGGAAGGGACCAACAAAGCGAGGCGCCAGCTTGGGAGTGGGCACTCGAAGGTTGAGGTTGCGGGTGGACAACCATACACGGTCTCCGACCTGGTAGGAAGGAGCGGGCGCTCGTCTGCGATTAGCCTGGAGTCTCTGGCGTTGCGCAGAGACCTCAAGGGACCTCTGGATCTGTACCCAAGAAGTACGTAGGACGGAAAGGTGATCCTCCACAGCCGGAGTATCCTGGGGAGAGAATACCTCCGGTAACACGGCAGGTTGGAACCCATAATTGGCCATGAAGGGAGACGTCCCAGAGGAAGAGTTCACCGCCGTGTTCCTGGCAAACTCAGCCCAAGGCAGGAGGTCAACCCAATTGTCTTGGTGATCGGAGACATAGCAACGAAGGAATTGCTCCAAGGCCTGATTGGATCGTTCTGCGGCCCCATTGGACTGAGGGTGGTAGGCCGAGGAGAAAGAGAGATGAATCCCCAACTGGGAGCAAAAGGCGCGCCAGAACCTGGACACAAACTGACTCCCCCGATCCGACACAATCTCCTTGGGCAAACCGTGCAACCGGAAGACCTCCCTGGCAAAAATCGAGGCCAACTCTTGTGCAGAGGGTAACTTCTTGAGAGGAACACAGTGGCACATTTTGGAAAACCGATCCACAATCATGAGAATGACCGTATGGCCTCGGGATGCAGGAAGGTCCACAATGAAATCCATCCCCAGGTGTGACCATGGACGCTCCCCGGTGGCTATGGGTTGCAAAAGGCCCAACGGAAGGTGCCGAGGGGACTTACTCTGGGCACAAACGGAGCATGCCGCTACATATGCGGCGATGTCGGAACGTAGAGAAGGCCACCAGAACAGACGTGAAACCGCCCAGGACAGCTGATTCTTTCCAGGGTGCCCCGCGGCCTTGGAGTTATGGTAGGTTCGCAACAACCGAGTGCGCAACTCCTCAGGCACAAAACATCTGCCGTTGGGTCTCCCAGAGGGAGCACCAGATTGAGCCGCCAAAATCTGCTCACCCAGAGGAGAGGTCAGGCTGGTGCGAATAGCAGCCAGGATCTGATTCGGGGGTATGACCGTAGTCGGAATCGACTCCTCCCCGGACAGCTCGGAGTACTGCCGTGATAAGGCATCCGCTCTGATGTTCTTGGAGCCGGGTAGGTAGGAGACCACGTAATTAAAACGTGACAAGAACAGAGCCCATCTGGCCTGACGTGGTGTCAATCTCTTGGCCTCAGAGAGGTAGGTCAGATTCTTGTGGTCCGTCAGGATGAGAACCGGAACCACCGAGCCCTCGAGCAAGTGCCTCCATTCTTTAAGGGCCTGCACGATGGCCAATAACTCCCTGTCACCAATCTGATAGTTGCACTCCGCGGAAGACAGTTTCCGGGAGTAAAACCCACAAGGAAGCAGAGGACCCTCTGGTGTTCTACGCTGAGACAGGAGGGCGCCTACTCCCGTCTCAGATGCGTCCACCTCGAGGACAAAAGGCAACCCAGGGTTGGGATGCGACAGAATCGGAGCCGACACAAAGGCGGACTTTAGAGCCTCAAAAGCTCGGATGGCCTCGAGCGGCCAGACCTGAGGATTACTGCCCTTCCTGGTCAGATCCGTGAGAGGCTTGGCTAGCATGGAAAAGTCCCTGATGAACTTCCGATAATAATTGGCGAAGCCCAAAAAGCGCTGCAGGGCACGAAGCCCACTGGGCTGGGGCCACTGTAAGACAGCCGAAACCTTCTCAGGATCCATGGAGAACCCCTCAGCGGAAATGATGTAACCTAAAAAGGTTACCTGGGATCGGTGAAATTCGCATTTCTCAAGCTTACCGAACAGCTTGTTCTCTCGTAAGCGTTGCAACACTCGTCTGACATCCAGAATGTGGGCCTCCATGGATGCAGAATATACCAAGATGTCATCCAAATAGACCACCACACACTGCTGCAACAGGTCACGGAAAACATCGTTGATGAATTCCTGGAAGACTGCGGGCGCATTGCACAACCCAAAGGGCATAACCAAGGATTCATAATGACCGGTCCTGGTGTTAAACGCGGTCTTCCACTCATCGCCCGCCTTGATCCTTACCAGGTTATATGCCGCCCTCAGGTCGAGTTTGGTAAAGACCGTGGCCCCTTTGAGGCGATCGAACAGCTCGGAAATCAAGGGTATCGGGTAAGCGTTCTTGATCGTGATGCGATTGAGACCCCTGTAGTCGATGCAAGGCCTCAACTCACCGCCCTTCTTTTTCACAAAGAAAAATCCAGCCCCTGCCGGGGACGAGGATTTGCGAATGTGTCCGCGTGAAAGCGCCTCCCTCACGTACTCCTCCATGGCCACATTCTCCGCTACCGACAGTGGATAGACTTTGCCACGAGGAGGAACGGCACCAGATTGTAACTCTATGGCACAATCGTATGGGCGGTGCGGAGGTAGGGCAACCGCACGCACCTTATCGAATACATCCCGGTACTCCTCGTATTCAGGAGGCAACAGAGAGTCCGAGGAAGTACACAGCAACTTGACAGGCCCATGGATGCAACTAGCCCCACACTGCGGTGACCACGAGAGGATCTCGGCCGATCTCCAATCGAAAGTCGGATTATGCTTCTGGAGCCAGGGGTACCCCAAGACCACCGAGTAGTGTGGAGACGAAATAACCTGGAGACAGACCGACTCTCTGTGAACGGCACCAATGGCCATCCCCACTGGAAGGGTCTCCTGAGTCACGTGTGGCGGCAGAAGGGGTCTGCCGTCTATCGCCTCAAGAGCCAGTGGGGAACCTCGAGGCTGCAGAGGAATGGAATTGGCGGCGGCGAACACACTATCAATGAACAAGCCACCAGCACCAGAGTCCACCAACGCCTGGGTCGTCACCGAGCCCCCGACCCAGGAGAGGACAACAGTAATCAGTGGTTTGTCAACACGGGAAACCGGGGACGAGGAGACTCCACCCAAGATCTGCCCCCGACAGGATCTCAGGTGCGAGCGTTTCCCGGACGGTTCGGGCATGCCAACCGAAAATGCCCACCGAGACCACAGTACATGCATCGGCCCTCGCGTCTCCGGAGTACCCTCTCCCCCTCGGACAGGCGAGCAACCCCCAGCTGCATGGGTTGACCCCCAGACCAGTCATCCCCAGGAGGCGTGGGAGGAGAGGGAGGCACGGGTGGGACAGCAAACGTAGGCGCCAATCTGTTAGAAGACCTCCGCAGGCTCTCCTTAAAGGAAGGTCTCTCCCTGAGTCTGGTGTCAATCAAAATCAGGAAAGAAATAAGGGACTCGAGCTCCACTGGTAGGTCCTTGGCTGCAATCTCATCCTTCAAGGCATCCGAGAGACCATGAGAGAAAGCAGCGACCAGAGCCTCATTATTCCAGCCCACCTCTGCTGCCAGGGTACGAAACTCAATGGCGTATTCAGCTACGGATCGTGAACCCTGTCTGATGGACATAAGGAGCTTCGCAGCAGAGGCAGCACGAGCCGGCACATCGAATACCTTCCGAAGAGAAGCAACAAAACCGGAAAACTCGGCAACCACCGGATTGTTGTTCTCCCATAAAGGGCTGGCCCAGGCCAAGGCCTTGTCCGAGAGCAGCGAGATCAAGAAGCCCACCTTTGATCTCTCAGTAGGAAAGGCATGTGGCAGCAACTCGAAATAAATGGCCACCTGGTTAAGGAAACCTCGGCACTGAGTTGGCTCTCCCCCAAAGCGCTGTGGAAGGGGGGCAGAACCGGTCATACCCCGAAACACCGCAGGTGCAGCAACAGGTGTCGGGGTAGACTCTGGCGCAACAACCGGAGCGGCAGTAGGAGCGGGCCCAGGAGCGACAACCGACCCATCGGCAACGGAAGCTAAATGAGCCGTGCGTTCAAGCAGGGTTTGTAACGCCACAGCGAACCGACCCAACAGGTGATCCTGCTGATCAAGTCTGGCAACCAGCGTAGGTAGCGAGGATGGCCCTGTACCGTCAGAATTCATGGCTTGGTCCTAATGTCATGGAACCATGAACCAGACGTACAACAGAGATAGGTGGAATAAGAAGGCTTTATTGAAAATCAAGCCGTAGCTAAAGTCCAAACGGATGGCTAAACTGAAGCAGGGTCTTGCGTAGACGGAGGTCAGGAACCAGGAGGGTAGTCAGACGTAGCCAGGATCAGGAACCAACGGGGTAGTCAGACGAAGCCAGGATCGGGAACCAACGGGGTAGTCAGACGAGGCCAGGATCAGGAACCGGAAGCAGCAGCAGTCTTTGAAGCATGTGCACACAGGAGGACCAAGCAAGGAACTGAAGCCACAGACCTTCTATATATATGAGCTAGGCATCCAGCTCCTCCCAGTGGGAAGGAGGAGCCGCAGGGTGGGAGGCTACAAGAAACCCAGAAACCAAGATGGCCGCCAGCACATGTCAAACGAAGGAGAACAGTGAGAAGGTAAGACCATGACACACAGATGTAGGGTTTTGCCAAAAATGGGTGATTTTTTTTAAACCCAGAGTATAATTGCAGTAGTTCAAGCTTCTATTCAACTATTACAAATGCACATATGCTGTGCTGTTGCACTGAACTTGCATAAAATGGCCGCCACCGCCTCCCACCTAACTAACAGATGGATAAAAGTTTTTTTTTCTGGGTTACTGGGCTCAGTGCAATATAAAAAGATTGTGCACTGCACCCAAAAAACAAAATCTAGGTAGATCGCTGAGTTAACAAGCATGTCTGATTAAATATTCTGTACTATTCTCTCCCTCACAGCAGCAGCATCCTCTCCCTACACTAATCAGAGCAGAGTGACGTTCAGCGCTACGTGACTCCAGCTTATATAGAGGCTGGGTCATATGCTGCATTGGCCAATCACAGCCATGTCATTAGTAGGCATGGCTGTGATGGCTTCTAAGGGTGTAGAGTTAAACGCTTGTTGATTGGCTGCTCGCCGAACACCAAACCCAAACTTTTAGTTCAGGTTCGGGTCTGGGGTCCAAAAATCCTAAAGTTTGGTACGAACCCAAACTTTACAGTTCGGGTCCGCTCAACCCTACTAGAGAGTCCTCTACTGAAGACAGCCCGAGCCAAGGTTTTTTAGGAGAAGAGGTTCAGGCCCCTCAGTATGATGCAAGAGAAGCCGTTGCCATGGTAAAAATTGCTGATAGCCTCTCCTCTAAACATGCTTAGGAAGCTAGGGAGTTCATTAGTCGGAACACGGATGTGTTCTCGGACCTCCCTGGACGCACTTTCATTATCCAGCATTACATTGTCACTAAGCCTCAGGTAAAAGTATGTCGGGTTGTAATAATTCAATTAAGAATTATTAATTATGGTCATAAAAATAATTAATCATAAAAATAATTAATTTATAAAATTTGTCATAAATTCTTAAAATCATGACCTGGTGAATTGTAGACAAGCTAATTGATACAATTCACATCTGAGTCCGACTATTTCCTCAGATAAATAAGTTCTTTTTGACGTGAGATCACGTTAATGATAAAACATGTAGTTCTGCATTATACAATAATACACAGGTTTATAAAAATATGCAGATTTATTGGTTACAAGGTTACAAACATATATAAGTAAATAAACACAATGATACATGCAAATGAATATATATAGCATTGATATAAAGCATTACAAGCTTAACAATACATGTGAGTGGAAATAACTTGTCACATTATAACCAAGCTATTATTAGGTTAGGATATCAAAGTAGGAACATAAGTTATATACATTACTTCTGTTCAGAGAAAGCCTCATGATATCAGGACGGGCATGTCTAATCCTAGACATCAATATGGAATGCTAAATACATTCCACCCCCCTCTAACCAACTACACATCACATGACTTCAGGCATGGGCAAATCCAATCAAGGATATAACTTAGAAGAGATAACTGTATCCTTCCGCCCCATCCTGGACTATTTTCACACATATGACTTTGGTAAGACTATTAAGACAAATAACAGGGATCTAGGATCATTGCTAGATCATATCTTAAATGGGAACGACTTAAAATAAGTCTTTCCTGTGGGAATCCATCAATTAGCTTGGCGAAGAATGTTCTATCAATATATATATATATATATATATATATATATATATATAAAAGCAATTATTTAATGCTTTGCTAGATTATGAGTCTTGGTTCTTCTGCAGGTAGAATGAAGCCTCACAATATCCTAAAACTACATCTCAATATGGAGATGATCAATTAATTATTTATTTATTCGCCAATCTAGATGGTATAATTTCACCCACACTATCAAATTAGTCTTAATAAAATGAAATATAATTTTCTGTGTCTCTTACCAAGTCCTAGTAGAAATGTCACTTCTGCTCCTAGGAAATCTGGGTGGTCCATCATAGCACATCTCACCATGGCTTCCATCTTGATAGACCCCTCTAAAGAGCTTAACTTCTCTTTCCTCTCTTTCTTGTGTGTCTCTGTTCTCCCCCCTGTGTATGGTTTATGATCACAAACTTATCAGTTAGACACACCTTCCTAATTTGGAGCTTTCCAATCATTGTCGGATGGGTGTGATCATTGATAAGAAATGACATCATAACCTTACCCAGAATGCACTTTTGCTACTGTTATAATGTCACCTACTCATACCTAGGTGGCACTGCTGTGTAAGCTATTTGCATCATAGTATAAAGGGTTAACTTCTGTAAGTCTGAATAAAGGTATAATATACAATTGACCTTAAAAGCTTTAATTCAAGGCTATAGGGATTAGATTTGACACTTGTAGCAATTAGAGACAGACCTCTAGGCGTCTCTCTGAATGTTTCTCACACTGTTTATTTGTGAATCGTAAATAACTTGAATGGCTTTGTTTTCTCAGAGATATCAGTACCTCCTCTCATACCAAAGAGGTGAATAATTGTTACAAAACACACATATTCACAGACACTCTTTTAGAGACAAAGATTCTCCTAATGAGAAATATATATAATATACTGGATACATGTTGTCTTCATAAACATATAACAGTATAATATATATTATATGTTCTACTGATTGTCTTATGCTAAGGACTAAGGCTCATTAAATGAATACATGAATATTATATATTTGCTTCATTGATAAATGCCTAATTGTATAGGTAATTATCACCAGCTGCATAGAGCTTATCTTTATCTTCCGTCATAAATTTAAAAGTAGATAAGAAGGCCTCTTCTCAGACTGGTACATTCATGAGAAGAATAACACTAAAAAGTAGAAACCTTCGTGTGACCTTACTTTGGCCTTCTCAAGACATACAAAATTGTAACTATAGTCGAACATGGCTCTTAAAGGGAATGAACATTCATCTTGACTAAAATAATTGGATATCAATGCATTTACCTATGAAAAGGCACAACAAGTCTGGTTAAGACCATAGTGTGTACCCGAGGCTTGGCGACAAGTCATTGCAGAGGAAGTCTAGCAAATGCTGCAACTAGATGTCATTGAGGAGTCCAAAAGTGAATGGGCCTGTACGATAGTCTTAATACCCAAGCTGGACGGGACATTATGGTTCTGTAACGATTTTTGCAAACAAAACAAAATCTCCAATTTCGATGTGTATCCCATGCCCTGGGTAGATGAGCTTATCGAGAGGTTAGGACAAGCCCCTATGTTTTTCTGTTTAGGGCTACTGGCAGGTGTCCTTAATGGAGGCTGCCAAATAGAAAACTGCTTTTGTCACCCCTGGGGAGCTGTATCAGTATAAAGTGTTACCCTTTGGTCTGCATGGTGCCCCAGCCACGTTCCAATGACTCATGGACATTGTACTTCGTCCACATCGTCGGTACGCTTCGGCTTACCTGGACGGTATTGTCATCCACAGTACCGACTGGGAAAGTCATCTACCCAAAGTGCAGGCTGTAGTGGAGTCCTTTAGGAAGGCTGAACTGACCACTAACACCACTAACCCAAATAAATGCGCTACAGGGATAGAGGAGAGGCTTTTTTCCACTTTGAAGTTGGTCCTGTGCGGGTCACCAGTTTTGGTAACGCCCGACTTCAAGAGAGAGTTTGAGGTACAGACCGATGCCTGTGAGGTGGGCCTCGGAGCTGTACTATCTCAGGAAATCAATGGGGAGGAACATCCTTTTGTTTTCCTGAGCCACAAACTCACCCCAGCCAACACTAGGTGCACTATAGTGGAGAGAGAGTGCCTGGCCATCAAATGGGCACTCCAGTCGCTCCGCTATTATCTGTTGGGGAGAAAGTTCTGTCTGGTGACCGACCACTTCCCTCTCAAGTGGATGAGCCAGGCCAAAGAGAGGAATGCTCGGGTCACCAGATGGTTCTTGTCATTACAAAACTTAAAGTTCTCAGTGGAACACAGGGCTGGCCACTTACAGGGAAGCGTGGATGCCCTGTCCCGGGTACACTGTATGGCAAGTGTTCACCCCCTCATGGTTGAACAAAGGGGGGAGGTGTGTAGGAAGGCGCAAGGGTCCGTTGTTGACGGAAGGTATTTGTCACCGAGGTTCCTGGCCTTGGTGAAGTAAGAGCAGGTATTTTCCGGTGTCAGCGGCAGCTAATGCTGATTTACACTTTGCTATTTTAGTATGGCTGTGTAGCTGATTAGGGACGACTCTTACTGGGATTAGTCAAAAGTGATGGGTGGGTGACTACTCCCCACATTCCAGGTACGAGTCTTGACTGACTAGAAAAAACCCAGCCAGCAGTGTCAGCTGAGGGTGATTACCTCTTTCTGACAGAGGAACTCTGGCAATCGCTGGTGTGGGAACTGAGCCCTGTGCTGAGCTGAAAAGCTAAGACCTGTGCATTGGGAAAGTAGGCCACCTAAAGCCTGCATTTTGACTTCTTCAGGCAGAACCGCCGACAAGGTGACGTTTTTTTGGTATGCGCAAACTTTCCACTTGGTGTGAACAAACACCAATCTTGCAAAGAGTGCTTTTTGTTTGACCTTATGTGTGAATAAACACTGACATTTGAATTACGAACGTGTACTTTGCCTCGGTACTGCACATGCTTATCCCAATTACCAGAGCGAATACCCACACGGTGCACTTCCAGATCATTCAGGAAGCAGTTGGGAGGTAAATTCTTTAGCATATCTTGTGGTCATTCAACTGCATGGTGGCAGTATCATGCTAAGGTATATATATATATATATATATATATATATATATACAGTGTCAAGAAAAAGTATGTGAACCCTTTGGAATGATATGGATTTCTGCACAAATTGGTCATAAAATGTGATCTGATCTTCATCTAAGTCACAACAATAGACAATCACAGTCATAGAAACATAGAATGTGTCAGCAGATAAGAACCATTTGGCCCATCTAGTCTGCCCAATATACTAAGTAGTATGGCTAGCCCCTGGCCCTATCTTATATGAAGGATGGCCTTATGCCTATCCCATGCATGCTTAAACTCCTCCACTGTATTTGCAGCTACCACTTCTGCAGGAAGGCTATTCCATGCATCCACTACTCTCTCAGTAAAGTAATACTTCCTGATATTACTTTTAAACATTTGCCCTCTAATTTAAAACTATGTCCTCTTGTAGCAGTTTTTCTTCTTTTAAATATTCTCTCCTCTTTTACCTTGTTGATTCCCTTTATGTATTTAAAAGTCTGTATCATATCCCCTCTGTCTCGTCTTTCTTCCAAGCTATACATGTTATATAGTCTGCTTAAACTAATAACACACAAAGAATGAAATGTTACCATGTTTCTATTGAACACACCATGTAAACATTCACAGTGCAGGTGGAAAAAGTATGTGAACCCCTAAACTAATGACATCTCCAAGAGCTTATTGGAGTGAGGTGTCAGCCAACTGGAGTCCAATCAATGAGATGAGATTGGAGGTGTTGGTTACAGATGCCATGCCCTATAAAAAACACACACCATTTCTGGGTTTGCTTTTCACAAGAAGCATTGCCTGATGTGAATGATGCCTCACACAAAAGAGCTCTCAGAAGACATATGATTAAGAAGTGTTGACTTGCATAAAGCTGGAAAGGGTAATAAAAGTATCACCAAAAGCCTTGCTGTTCATTAGTCCACAGTAAGACAAATTGTCTATAAATAGAGAAAGTTCAGCACTGCTGCTACTTTCCTTAGGAGTGTCCTTCTTGTAATGATGACTGCAAGAGCACAGCGCAGACTGCTCAATAAGGTGAAGAAGAATCCTAGAGTGTAAGCTAAAGACTTGCAAAAGTTTCTGGCATATGCTAACATCCTTGTTAGTGAATCTATGATATGTAAAACACTAAACAATAATGGATTTCATGGGAGGATACCACAGAGGAAGCCACTGCTGTCCAAACAAAAACATTGCTGCACGTTTACAGTTTGCAGAAGAGCACCTAGATGTTCCACAGCAGCACTGGCAAAATATTCTGTGGATAGATGAAACCAAAGTTGAGTTGTTTGGAAGAAACACACAACACTATGTGTGGAGAAAAAGAGGCATGGCACACCAACATCAAAACCTCACCCCAACTGTGAAGTATGGTGTGGGGGAATCATAGTTTGGGGCTGCTTTGCTGTGTCAGGGCCTGTACAGATTGCTAACATCGAAGGAAAAATGAATTCCCAAGTTTATCAAGACATTTTGCAGGAGAACTTAAGGCCATCTGTCCACCAGCTGAAGCTCAACAGTAGATGGGTGTTGCAACAGGACAACAACCCAAAGCATAGAAGTAAATCAACAACAGAATGGCTTAAACAGAAGAAAATACGCCTTCTGGAGTGGCCCAGTCAGTCCTGACCTCAACCCGACTGAGATGCTGTAGCATGACCTCAAGAAAGCGATTAACACCAGACATCCCAAGAATATTGCTGAACTGAAACAGTTCTGTAAAGAGGAATGGTCAAGAATTGCTCCTGACCGTTGTGCACGTCTGATCTGCAACTACAGGAAACGTTTGGTTGAAGTTATTGCTGCCAAAGGAGGTTCAAACTGTTATTAAATCCAAGGGTTCACATACTTTTTCCACCTGCACTGTGAACGTTTACAGGGTGTGTTCAATAAAAACATGGAAACATTTAATTATTTGTGTGTTATTAGTTTAAGCAGACTGTGATTGTCTATTGTGACTTAGATGAAGATCATAATTACATTTTATGCAGAAATCCATATCATTCCAAAGGGTTCACAAACTTTTTCTTGCAAATATATATATATATATATATATATATATATTAGATGTGCCTCACACTCAGTGACCCTTCTCTGAAACTTTACCTGGTTCCCATTTTAAGATTGAGATGCTGAGGGTCCTAAACAATTCCACTTTGCAATAATACTAGTCACTGTTTATCATGGAATATCTAGGGGAAAGAAATTTCACAAACTGACTCGTTGCAATGGTGGCATCCTACTACAGTACCACACATACATTCAAAGGGCTATTTAAAAGAACCCATTCTTTCGCATATGTTTGTGAAGGCAGACTGCATAGCTAAGTGCTTGATATTGTGGGTGACTCAGTGGTACCTTGCAGTGCTGGGATTTTGGGTTTGAAGATGACGAACAACACATGCATGGAGTTTGTATGTTCCCCCTATGTTTGTGTGGATACTCCAGTTTCTTACCACACTCAGTAGTCATGCTGATAGGGAGTTTAGATTGTGAAGCCCAATGGGGATGGTGAGTGGTGATGTCTGTGAAGCATTGTGGAATATGTTGGTACTACATAAATAATAAGGGCACTTTCACACTAGTGTTTTTCTTTTCCGGCGCTGAGTTCCGTTCTAGGGGCTCAAATCCGGAAAATAACTGATCAGTTTTATCCTAATGCATTCTGACTGGAGAGTAATCCGTTCAGGATGCATCAGGATGTCTTCAGTTCAGTCTTTTTGACTGATCAGGCTTTTTAGAAAACCGTAGCATGTTGTATTTTTACCTCCGGCCCAAAATCCTGAACACTTTGACTGAACGCCGGATCCGGTCTTTTTCCCATTGACTTGCATTAACGCCGTGTGTTCAGTCAAACCAGATCCGACTTTTGCATGTTAAACCGGATCCGTTTTTTCCAATGCATTTTTTCATTGTGATCAAAATCCTGATCACGATTCAAATGTAATCCGTTTTCACACATTTTTCCGGATCCGGCGGGCAGTTCCGTTGTCGGAATTGAACGCCGGATTTAAACAACTCTAGTGTAAAAGTAGCCTAAAATGAATGTTACATACCTGTGGCAATGGGACTGAATGAACACATTTATTTATTTGTTTATTTATTTATGTGTAAAATGAATAAGCACCTGGATTAAATTATTGAGACTAGAGTTGAGTGATCCTGCCTTTCAGCATGTTTGAATTTGGGATTGGGTTTGGGGTTTAAGTGAGTTACGCAATGGATTCTGTACTCATGGAATCCATCATGTAATTAAATGTTGGCATGCTGCATAATACATATGTATGTCCAGCTCCGAGGGATCTGTTCTGCTGGCGATTGTCAGAAACAAGAGGATGTGAACCCACTGTGCCAAGTGTCCTACCTCCCCTAATGGCATTGTCTAAGTGAACCACTCGATCTTCACAATACCCCTGATGGTGGAGATAGACTTTCCGGAGGGGGATCGGCACACGAGGCAGCTGGTCCAGGCAGACCAGGAGGTACCTGAGCAAGGTTCCAGAGGTACAGGCATTCTCAGAAGGCTGAGTCATAACCAGGAGCAACAGTGCAGGACCAAAGGATGAGGCAAAGGCAAAGTCAAACAGGAAATAGGTCAGGGCAGGCAGCACAGGTACAGGTCAGGTAACCCAGGTTTGAAACAAGGGAGTCAAGGCATGCAGGCAGGGATAAAACAGGTAGCAGAGTCCAGGAATACAAGTACGAGTCAGGAACACAAGCAGATATGAGGAATCTTAGCAGGACACAAAGACCTTGACACTGAGGCATCTGGGAAGGGGGCTGAGACACTTATATATGTGCAGTATGTGCAGGAGGTCTAGGATTGGTCAGTGAGGTCACATGACCTAACCCATAAAGCACAGGAAGTGACGCGTGCCGGCCCAGGCTGAAAGAAAACACTGGCAGCAGATTACCACTGAACACGGCGCCCAGGACTGTGGTGTTAAGCAGAGGGGAACAGCGACACACAGCAGCCATACACTTGTATTATGAGGGCATGCAAAATGGAATGCCTCTAAAGGCATTTGATTTGGCATGCTGGCATTGAATTACTTTATGGATTCCATGAGAACACAATTCACTTAAACCCAGAGGTTTAAGGCAGGTTCGTTCAACTCTAATTGAAATGTGTCCGAATACTTTTGTCTATATTGTGTATTTAAAAAAAGCAATTTCTTATATTTACTGCATATCAGGCAATATCAATAGAATCCAGTAAAGAAAACAAAACTATTGATGCAAAATAACTTATGCTGAAAATAAGTGTACAGTATTGTTCATTAAAGAATCAGCTCATTTTACTATGATAGACTTTTAAGTAGAGTATATTTGTGCACAATTGCTCTGTCCCGTATCTTCCATCAGGTCATGATCTAATGATCCCTTGACAATGCTGCCTGATATTGAGTGAGCTAGTAATGATCACATAACTGAACACACTGGGGAATTCCAGCTTTGTTATAGTTAATTACCGTAACATGAGTATACTACGCCTGTGCTTCACATCTTAATTGATTTATGAGTTAAATATCCGCTAAATTGAGTGAGTATCATCAGTTAAAACTCAGTTTAATTTTCTACTAGAATGGCCAGAAATTCAGCAAACATAGATCCCTACAGGCAGCTATTGCAGATCGATAAACATTTAACAGTATAAAGTAGTGAATTTTACTTGGTATCATACTCCAACCAATCTCTTTTATACTGTTCTAACATTCCGAACATGAAATATTAACTGATCAATTTATTTTAAACAATCCAAAAAAACTGAGGTCATTAAATAGTTTTATGTGTATTTCCGGAAAGAGATATTAAATGTTAACTTGGAATCATTACTCTAGAATACAGCAGCATGCTTATGGTTTAACAGAGGGCCCTTACAAAGTGTACCCACACATACGTGGCATCCAATTAAGCCAGACTCATATGCCATGTTGCTCGAAGAAAATGATATAAATTAACCTAATAAAGTCACCAGTTTTCAATTATCAGAACATTTTTGTTATTAGTCAGCTGCTGTCATCTGTCATTGCTGGCTATGTTTTTGTGACTGTGTTATCAGTCCATGCAAAGCCTCATAATTAACTGAAGCCTTAATAAGGAAAACATGTTTATTTTAAGATAGAGAATTTACCAAGTGGCTCAATCCTTTTTTTCTACTTGTGACATTTCTAAAATTTCTCTTAGTCATGATGTTGGATCTGAATGTATTCAATCCATACATTCCACCCATGATTAGTGTTAATAGTAGGATTAAATTATAACCATAAAATGCAAATGCCATTGCTTTATGTGCTATAACTGATTTGACACCTACTGTACCTTGGGCAAAAATGTTTTTTCATTTTTTCCACTGTGTGAGTGCTATAATATTTTCCATACCAATGAACTCAAATTACCCATGACTGACCTGGGTGTTCTTCGCAATACAACCTGTGGTCACAAAACATAATCCCAGAAAGCCCATGGAGACTTTTACAATTTCTTTCCCTCTCTACCTTGTTTGTGCCTAAGGGCGTACATACCTTAGAACATGTGGCTGCTATAAAACCCTTAGAGGAAGATTGTTAAATACAAGTATACTCTTCCCCTCTGCTACTGGGTGGTGGAGCATGTGCAGTATCCTAATCTGGAGGGGAGATTCATTGCTAACTAGCAAGGGGCGGAAGAACAGGCCAAATGATTATGAAGAGAGCGTGAAGGGGGAAAACTAGCTTTTATCTCATTTAATACAGAAACACATAGGAATGATGGTAGAAAAAGTGTATATTATTTATTGATTATTGTTCTTTTGTATAGATCCATGTTTACCCCAGGCATGCTTAACCCCTTCAGGACACAGCTAGTTTTCACGTCAAGGACCAAGCCTAATTTTGCAAATCTAATGTGTCCTTTTATGTTGTAATAACTTTTAAATGCTATTACTTATCCAACCGATTTTCTTTACCTTTATTTATAAAAAAAATACAGAAAAATTTGCTATTTTCAATTTTAAATTTCTCTGCTTTTAAGACTGATAGTGCATAAAATAGTTATTGACATAGTCATTCAACAAATGTCTACTTTATGTTGGGATAATTTTGTATTTTTTTTTTTTTTTTCTAGATCATTAGACGGCTTAGAATTTTAGAAGTTTTCAAGAAAATTTCTAAAACCAACTTGTTTAAAGATGCTCTGTCACCAGGATCAACCCAATTAATCCAGAACACAGTTCTTTGACACAGCCCTGTCCTCAGCCTTATGACTAGCCCTGTCAATTACCGGGAGGGGGGAGTGTGCAGAGCACAGGGAGTGTTACAAGGCAGTGCTCAGACAATTCAGCCACGACCCCAGGTCATCGGAATTTGCATTTGTATATTAATAAAAACACAGATATCTCAGCAGCTATTTATCATACGGACAAAAGAAAGGTACAGATTTAATCAGTATGACGAGCCCTACGAGCCAGTATGTATTAATAGGGTTGATCCTGGTGACAAAGCTTCAATTCAGTTATGAAGTCACTTTGTGTGGCTTACTTAATAGAAATAACCCATAAATTAATGCATTTTTAGAAAATACACTGCTCAAATTAACTGCTTTTGCAAACTTTGCTAACCTTTCCATAAGAATTAAAGGAAAATGGAAGTGAAGTTTCAAATAGTCACTTTTTTTCTGGAGATTTTCCATTTTAATAAATGTTTCCTGTAACACAGCAAGAGTTAACAGCAAAACAAACAACAATATGTATTACCATAATTCTGCAGTCTAACATAACACTCCATATGTGGTCATAAACGGCTGTATACGCTCAGAAGGGAAGAAGCGCTAAATGGTTTTTGGAGCATGGATTTTTGCTGGAATGGCTTTTGGGTGTCATGTCATATTTGAAGAGAACCTGAGGTACCCCTACAATGGAAACCCATCAAAAGTGACCCTATTTTGAACACTACACCTCTCAAGGAATTTATTGAGGGTTGTAGTGCGTGCTTTATCCCTACAGGTGTTTCATAGTATTTCGAAACGCTGGGTAGTAAAAATGAAAAATTAAATGTTTCCAAAACATTTTATTGCTTTAGCTCCAGGGGTAACAGGAGAAAAAGAGCCTCACAATTTTTTACCCATTTTCTCCTGAATATGGAAACACCGACCCCACATGTGGTTGTATACTCACAGGTGCACCTAGCCTTTCTGCTGCCTGAGGTGATAATTGAAATAGGGTCCCCTTGACAAATTCTCAAACTAACCTTTCCCTCCTAACAGTGCATACAGCACTACAAAACATACATGGTAATGCAGCATCATATACCTTTTACATCCAGTGACATCTCCTCTGATGTAGATATTCTCTTTCCTCATCTTCTCCATTCAGACCAGGTGGCAATGATGATTTATTTTAGCCATCTCATTTCTGCAGAGTATGACAAACAGACATCTCAGTTTTCTACTTCTCCATCACCCTCCCACCTTCTGAACACCCCATTGTGCCACCCCAATACTGTACCCGCTGTGCTCTCCAATACTATACTGTAGAACATGGATGTCAAACTCATGGCCCTCCAGATGTTGCAAAACTACAACTCCCAGCATTCCCTGATAGCTGTAGTATGCCCAGGCATGATGGGAGTTGTAGTTTTGCAACAGCTGGAGGGCCACGAGTTTGACATCCCTGCTGTAGAAGCAGTCCACCTGAAAATACTAGTATCACACAGATAGTGCCCCCTTCAATAATTATTGGCACACAGTGCTGTAAAAGGTAACTGTGCCAAGCAAATAATGCCCCTGACATGAATGGTGTTGTAAACATAATGTCCCCCAAAAATAATTGTGCTGAGCTGATACTTTGCCAGGGTTACCCCCCATAGTAGTCATAATTCTCTGCCAGATTGCACTTAGTAGTAATAGAGCCCACACAGTGCTTCCAATAGTACTAATGTCCTCACTGTGCCCCAGAAGTAATAATACTCCCACAGTGACCATACTAGTTGTTATGCAAGTGGGTGTGGACCCATTGCGCCACTAACTGGTTATACTCTGGAGAGGTCTGGCTAAGCAACTACATGGTCTTCACCAGAGTCTCTGATGGTAAGGATAGGCTTGGGCTGTTAGGGTAGTTGGCAGGTGCCACTCCAGAGCAGTCCCCGAATCACTGGCAACTGACCAGGGGGTCAGAGATACTGGTGCAAGCCCAGAGGGGATGTACGTGGTAAGGAAGTCCGAAGTCAAGCAAGCAGTGGTCATGCAAAGTCCGTAATCAAAGTCCAAGGTCAGAGACAGGTGGCAAACAAGCATAATCTGATAAATCCAAAAGCGGGGTCCAGTACATAGGAATGCTATAAAGTAGACAAGCTAGTGACCATGAGTTGATCAGACACTTTCCTGGGACAGGAAGCACCTTTAAATTCATCCTGCATTCCAGCCATAGGCTGGGGAGACAGAGGGTGTGTACGTGTTGCCTCACAAGGGAGGAGAAACACGCCCATGTACACCCTAACAAACAGTACAGGAGTCAAGCAGGAAGTAAACTCTGGCATGGAGCAAATATGCAACAGTTAAGCTACCTTCTGCCTACGATTGTCAACACGGCACATGGCAGTAGGAGGGGAAAGAGGGAGCCGTGCAGCCTTGCCTGTAGGTAGGGGCAGCAGCACCGGCATGAACGGCTGGGCTAACTGTACCACCCCCCCCCCCCCCCACCACCACCCCTTACACCCCCTCTCCTCTGGCCTGGCCCTAGACTAATTTTTTTTCAGAAGAAGAGAAGCATTGATGTTCTCTCTAGGTTCCCAAGATATTTCCTCAGGGCCAAACCCCTTCCAATACACAAGAAACAGGGTTTTAGTTCAACTCTTTATCCACAGAATAGCTTTTACCCCATAGACGCTTTCATCACTGACCGCAACAGGAGCTGAGACAGGTATTTTTGATACAATGATTCAGGATGATAGGTTTCAGCAGAGAGACGTGGTAGGAATTTGGTACCTGGAGAGAGGTTGGCAGCTTAAGATCATAGGAAACATCATTAATTTGCTTGAGGATCTCAAATGGACCAATGAAGCGTGGACCCAATTTGTAAGAGGGTATTTTAAACCTAATGTATTTGGAGGCAAGCCACACTTTATCACCAGGATTGAACTTAGGAGAATCTCTGTCTTTTATCAGCAGACTCCTTCATGCACACAGAAACCTCTTTCAGAGCTGCCCTAGTCTACTCCCAAATTTTAGAGAACTCTCTTGAAGTTGCATCCGCTGCAGGGATACAAGAAGTAGAAGACACCGGGAGTGGGATGTTACGTTGTTGATAGGGTTGAGTGAACCCGAACTTAGCGATAGAATGAAGATTCTATCTTCATTCAGCAGGACCTGCGGTGACGTCACCTCACTCACCACATAGTGAGCGCTGTGACGTCACCGCACATCCTTTTTAAGGGTCCTTTTGCAGGTCCTGGAGAAAGAAGACAAGCATGATCAAGGCTGCGCGATTAAGTGGATGAAGTGATTTTTTTTAAAATTATTTTTGACCCCTCAATGTCTATTTTATTTAACATTTTGTCTTAAGAATGCTATTATTTTCCGTTATTACCATGTTATAACGGAAAATATCAAAGTGAAGTTTAGGTCCCCATTGACTTTAATGTGGTCTGGGTTCGAGTTTGGGTCATTGGCCCACAAGCAACTTAATCAGGGAGGAATCATGACTTCAGATGGAAAAAAATTACGAATATTCTAAAAAACTAATCTATAGCACTATATTGAATATAGTGCTATATATTTGTTTTTTTAGAATATTTGTTATTTTTTTCCATCTGAAGTCATGATCCCTCCCTGCTTAAGTTGCTTGTGGGCCCACAAGCAAGAAGCAGGGAGGAATCATGTGTTCAGATGGAAAAAAATGACGAATATTCGTCATTACAAGTATATAGCAATCTATTCTATAGTGCTATATATTTGTTTTTGACCCACGCAAGTATTCACTGCGTAATATAGTAAAATAATAAAGTGAAGTTCGGGTCCCCATTGACTTAAATGGGGTCCGGATTCGGGGTAAAGTTCGGGTCCGAACACGAACTTTGACCTAAAGTTTGACCGAACCCGGCGAAACCGAACTTCCACGGGTTCGCTCAACCCTAGTTACCACCTTATTGGAGGAAGCTTTTTGTGAAAGCACCGCCCCAGCTCCAAGAGACGATGTATCCACCTCAAGTTAATGGCTTGTTAGCATCAGGGTGATGGAGAACCAGAGCCGAGAAAAAGGCCTGCTTCAAGGCTTGGAAGGCTGATTCAGCCTCAGCTGTCCAATTCTTAGAATTTGCTCCCTTACGAGTCAAGGCAGAGTTAAGAGCAGTCAAGGAGAAGAGAAGTGAGCACGAACTGGCCATAGTAGTTATTGAATCCCAGGAATCGCTGGATTGCTTTTAAACCTAAATCACTGCGAAAGGTGCACCACAATGATATGCAACTGACAACACTGGCTAATCCTTCAAGCTGATGTTATTGGGAACTGAGACTTTAGCCAATGTATTCCTGTCAGGAACACATCGGAGCCCTTTTGCACCACCGTCAAGGTATCTCAGTATGGCATGGGTTACTAGTAGTGTTGAGCGCAAATATTTGAATTGCAAATTTTAATCGTGAATATTGCCACTTTAAAATATTTAGAATATAGTGCTATATATTCGTATTCACGAACAGTGTTGATCGTGAATATTCTAATTGCAAATTTATTGCAAATGTATTGTGAAATAATTGCAAATATTGGGACTTAGCAACATCCCTAGCAACAAATAGGAAAGTTGCCTACCCCTTAGTGTTAATCGAGAATATTCTAATTGCGAATATATTACATTGCCAATTTTTGCACTCAAGTAAATAATGACTAGAGATCACGAATTATCAAATTTGCGAATTTATGGCAAATATTCGGCCCAAAATTCGCAAAATATCGCAAATTTGAATATTGCCTATGCCGCTCATCACTAGATCCTACCACTTGCTTTTAAACCTGAAGGACGAGGCAACTTTAAAATCACTGACAGTTTCTTGGGATCCAGCTGCAGGCCAGTATCGGATATTATGTATCCTATGAATGGAAGAGAAGACTGATCAAAGAAACACTTCTCGAACTTAGCGTACAGACAATTTTCTCTTAAAGTATAACTGTTGTATATATTTTTTTGGGAGTATTGGATTGTGGTGATTAATATCACCTTGGTGGCCCTATTTCAACTTTTCACTGTGTATTCAATTACCCCTTAATTCCACAGTTTTGTTCCCTGTAGTGCTTACTTTTACCTGTGTTTGAAATAGGGTTGCTAGGCATGGTCCGTCTATCTGTTGAAGGACGGAGGACATAGAAGCAGGCTGCATGCAAGGTCAGATTACTGACAGCCAGGGTCTGTAAGTAAATGATTAAAGCCAGGTCCTCCCCAGCAGCTGATAACAGTGCCTGGGCTGTGTGCACTTCTCCCTGTCCCTGCGCTTGGCAGATGCTCCCTCACTCAGCAGAGCTGAGGAAGTAGAGTTGAAGCAGCGCAGACCAGGGAAGGGAGATCTGCCATCTGCTTAGTGTATAAATGAAAGCAACATGAGGTAAGAGGACCCCTTTGTGCTGCAGGAGATTAACCCTTTAGGGGGGAGGGCTCTGGTTACTGACACTTTTGGGGGGCTATTGTTACTGGCTAGTGAGAGCAGGCGGGATTAGCCTCAGGGTGAGGGCAGTGGTGGCCATCTTAACTGAATAATGAAATTGCAGTTTTATGCAGACTGGTTGCTAAGGGCGGAATCTTATTAAATATGGGGTAAGTCAGCCTAATAGTAACTGATTCTGGAATATCTTGCTATTAGTAACTACATATGAAAATTGAAATTAGGGTCTGTGTGACAGTTATCCTTTAACCTTTGAAGAACCAGACAAACCTGCCTCCGGTAAGTAGCCAAATCTGGAGAAAAAACAAGGATATCATCTAGGTACACCACAGCACAGGAATATAGCAAGCCTCTGCTGATGTTGTTAAAAAATTATTGGAACACTGCAGGTGCATTGCTTAGTCCAAAGGGCATTACTAGGTATTCGGAGTGACTGTCGTGGGTGTTGAAGGCGGTCTTCCACTTATCCCCCTGGCGAATCCTGATCAGTAGTGATGAGCGGCAGGGGTCATATTCGAATTCGCGATATTTCGCGAATATTTTTAGAATATTCGTCGAATATTCGAAAATTCGCGATTTTTTTCTTGAAAAAAATCGGCAAAGTAATGATTGTGTAATATGCGAATTTTCGTAATTCGAATTTTCGGATTCGAATTTTTATTGCGAATTTTTCAACTTACAACTATTAGACAAATATTGCTATGTATTCTTGTTTTAGAATATTACAAATATTCGAAAAACGAAGTTATAGCAATATAGTGAATATTCGAAAAAAAAACGAATATAGAGCAATTTAGCTACTATAGTGCTATAATCTTCTTTGTCTAATAGTTGTAATTTTTTTCTCATCTGAAGTTCAGATTGGAAAAAAATTACAACTATAAAAAAAAGATTATAGCACTATATTAGCTAAATTGCTCTATATTCGATTTTTCGAATATTCGCTATATTGCTATAACAGTTTTTTCGAATATTCGTAATATATAGCAATATAGCGAATATTCGAAAAAACGAATATAGAGCAATTTAGCTAATATAGTGCTATAATCTTTTTTTTATAGTTGTAATTTTTTTCCAATCTGAACTTCAGATGAGAAAAAAATTACAACTATTAGACAAAGAAGATTATAGCACTATAGTAGCTAAATTGCTCTATATTCGTTTTTTTCGAATATTCACTATATTGCTATAACTTCGTTTTTCGAATATTTGTAATATTCTAAAACAAGAATACATAGCAATATAGCGAATATTCGAAAAAAACGAATATAGAGCAATTTAGCTAATATAGTGCTATAATCTTTGTCTAAAAGTTGAAAAATTCGCATACGAAAATTTGCATATTACACAATCATTACCTTGCCGATTTTTTCAAGAAAAAAAAATCGCGCATTTTCGAATATGACCCCTGCCGCTCATCACTACTCCTAAAGTCAAGTATAGTGCAGCCTTCTTATTGGCCCACAAGCTAGAAGCAGGAAGGGATCATGTGTAATGATTTTAAAAAATAAAATAAAAAAAATCGGAAAAAAATCGGAAAAAAAAGAATATTCAAAATTACGAATATATATAACTATTCGAAATATTCGCGAATTTTCGAAGTACCTATATTTGCGATAAAAATTCGAAATTCGAATATTCGTGATCAACACTACTGATCAGGTTGTGGGCCCCACGTAGGTCTAATTTGGAGAAAACTTTAGCTCCCCTGAGGCGATCAAAAAATTCAGGAATTAGGAAAAGTGGGTACTTATATCTTATGGTAATCTTGTTAAGACCCCTGTAGTCGATGCATGGATGTAGGGAGCCATATTTCTTCTTCACAAAGAAGAAACCTGCACCAGCCTAAGAGGAAGATTTGCAGATAAATCCTCTGTCGAGGTGCTACTTGATATACTCAGACATGGACTCAGTCTCTGCTGGTGACAGGGGATAGATCCATCCACGGTCGGAACCAAGTCAATAGTGCAGTCATACAGCCTGTGAGGAGGTGGCGTCTCAGCCTCTTTCTTGTCAAAGACATCCGCATAAGCATGATAGGCTGCTGGCAGACCTTGGAGATTGGGTGGCACCTGAGGTGACCGAGCCGGCTGAACAGAAGAAAGACACTTCCCAAGACAGGACTGTCCCCAACAAAGCACCTCTCTGAACTTGCAGTCAAGAATAGGTTCAATAACACAAAGCCATGGAAGTCCCAGGAGGAGAGGATGGGACAGACTTGAGAGGACCAGGAACGAAATCTCTTCAGAATGAAGCACTCCCACCTGTAATTTTGCAGGGTTCATGATAAACTGTATGGACTCAAACAGAGCCCTTCCATCGATGGACGATACCATCAGAGGACTCTGCAGGTGTCAAAAAGGTATCTGATGATGATCCACTAGGCATTGTTGCTGGAAGTTCCCTGCTGCTCCTGAATCCAGAAGCGCAGTCTCCGTAAATCAAACATCATCTAACGACAAGGTTACCAGCAGAGTCAGAGAAATTGTCTTCACTTAGGGTCACCTCCCCAACAGACCCTAGGCTCTCGCGTATTCCCGACTTCAGGGGATAGGAAGAGAGAAGATGTCCAGCTGTGCCGCAATAGAAGCAAAGCCCTCTTGTACGAGGGTGACCACGTTCTTGCTCAGTCAGCCTGACTTGGTCAACCTGCAATTGTTCTGGTGCAGCAGCAGACGTAGAAGACTGAGGGACTGAGGACCACTGGAAAGAAGATGCTGGATGATACTGTCTACTCTCACGTGCTACCTCCTTAGCACGTTCCTGAAAGTGCAGGTCAATCCAGGTGGCCAGGGAAATAAGGTCGTCCAGTGTAGAGGGAACATCCCAACCGGCCAGTTCATCCTTTTCCCAGAGAGACCCCCCAAAAGGCGGCCACTAAAGCCTCATTATTCCAGGCCAATTCATAGGCAAGGGTCCAGACACTGGACTACATATTGGCCCATGGACTGACTTCCTTGGCGCAACCACAGTATAAAAGACGTGGCTGAGGTGGTGCGTCCTGGCTCGTCAAACATCCTGCGGAAAGCCTCTAGAAAGGCAAACGACTGGATCACTCCACTCCCAGAGTTGATTCATCCAGTCCAGGGCTTCTCCTGTGCGACATTAAAAATGCGACCTTGGCTCGGTCAGAAATGAACTGATGCTGCAACAGTTCAAAGTGCAGAGTGCACTGATTAATGAATCCCCTTTAAGGTCTCTATCAAAGCGTGGTTGAGCTGGGGCTAGAACCTGGCACATAGGGTGTCGATGAAGTTGGTGCCAGGTTAGCTGCTGCAGCGGCAGAGCTGGAGGTGCAGGGTTGGTGGGCGCTGGTTCATATCGCGCATATAGGACTCAATCTGATCCTGGCCTTCTCTCTCCTGAGCCAACTCCTGGCACAGTTCGGTGAGGCTTGGTAGGTTCTGATCAGCGGGATCCATGAGCCTGAGCAAACTGTTATGCAAGCGGGTGTGGAACCACTGCACCACTGACTGGCTATACTCTAGAGGGGCGTGACTAAGCAACTACCTGGTCTTCACTAGAGCTTCTGATGGTGAGGATAGACTTGGGCCGTTAGGGTAGTTGCCAGGGTAGTTGCCAGGTGCCACTCTAGAGCAGTCCCTGAGTTAGTGGCAGCTGACCAAGGGTCAGAGATATCGGTGCAAGCACCGAGGGGATGTATGTGGTCAGAAATCAGGGCAAGCAGCAAGCAAGCAAAATCCGTAAACAAAGTCCAAGGTCATAGATGGGCAGCAAACAAGCTAAATCTGATAAATCCAAAAGCAGGCTCTGGTACACAGAAAAGCAGAAACTCCACAAACACCTTCACACTATAAAATAGACAAGCTAGTGACCGTTACATAGTTACATAGTTAAAACCGTTCGAAAAAAGACATACGTCCATTCCATCAAGTTCAACCAGGGGATAGGAGGGGATGTAAATCCCAAAATGAATTGAGGCTCAGATTTCTGCACGTTTTTATAAGCATTAATGTTTTTTTTACTTTTAAGAATTCATCTTAACCTTTTTAAAACTGTGAGTTGCTCAGGCACTTTCCTGAGGCAGAAACACCTTTAAATACTTCCTACAATCCAGCCATAGGCTGGGGAGACAGGGCGTCTACAAGTGAGGAGAGACATGCCCGTGCACACCCTAACAAACAGTGCAGGACTCAAGCAGGAAGTAAACTCTGGCATGGAGCACAGATGCAACAGTTACGTTACCTGCTGCCCGTGCTTGTCAGCATGGCTCATGGCAGCAGGAGGGAAAGAGGGAGCCCAGTGGCCGTGCCCACGGGTAGGGGCAGCAGCGCCGGCACGGACCGCTGGGCTAACCCTAGTAATCATGTTTCCAATATTCCCCCAGTTGTAATAAAGCTCACCATAATACCTCCCAGGGTTAATAATTAGTGATGAGTGGCAGGGGCTATATTTGATTTCACAGTATTTCACAAATATTTGGGTGAATATTCATCATATATTCTCAACTTCGCGAATTCAAGATAATTTGTTTCATCGCGAAAAATCAGCAATGTAATATTTGTGTAATGCGCGTAAAATACAGGCGTGGGTCACTTTTGTTACATTTCCCAAGCTGCTAGAAGTTTCCTGAGACTGGAGAAAATGATTGGCACGGCAGAACATTAAAAATGGCATTTACTGTATATGCGGTTAGAGTGCTCCAATATAGTCGCAATTGTGCAAATCGGCACTGACGATGCGAGTATTTTGGTGCAATACCTGAAATTTCACATTTTAGCAGGTCTGCATGTATGTATGGACATCAGAACCTATCATACTACCTAACACACTGCACTGCAAAGCTACACTATATCAGGATATAATCTACACTGACTATCTGTATTACCGTATTTTTCACCCTATAAGACGCACCTGCACATAAGACGGAGGAAAATAAGAAGAAAACATTTTTTTAACCAAAAGGTGTGCTTTTGGTGGGTTTTGAACTAATGGTGGTCTGTGTATGACACTATTATGGGGGGTCTGTGGATGACACTGTTATGGGGGGATCTGTTGATGACACGATTATGGGGGATCTGTGGATGGCACACTGTTATGGGGAAATCTGTGGATGACACTATTATGGAGGATCTGTGGATGGCACTGTTATGGGAGATCTGTGGATGGCACTGCTATGGGGAGGGGGATCTGTGGATGGCACTGTTATGGGGAAGGGGATCTGTGGATGATGCATATATAGCATCTTATGCTATATATGTGTCATCCACAGATCCCCCCATAACAGTGTCCCTGAATACACTGGGCCCCTTCTCTTAAAGCAGTATGCATATGTAAACTGTAATCCTTAACCTCTTCTTAACTTTAGTTAAAGTAGCGCTATCCCATGCACTACTACTTACTATCAAGCTCCCGTACAGTAGCAGCAGAACGGCCAGCAGAGTAACGTCACTCACTTACATCAAGCGCCTGCTCCCCTCCGCTTCATTAATGAAGCAGGCGGAGCAGGCACGTGAGTGAGTGATGTTATAGCTGCCGGCCGCTCTGTCTGCTACGGGAGCTTGATAGTAAGTAGTAGTACACGGGATAGCTACCGTAACTAAAGTTAATAAGAGGTTAAGCATTACAGTTTACATATGAATATTGCTGTAATCGGCGGGGCCCGCTGTAAGGGTACAGTGGGCCCCGTCGCGATTCCATCAGTTGCCGGCCTATAGCCCCTCCTCCTGATACATTTCCAGCGATGTCTCAGGGTTAGCGATGTAAAAATGGCAGTATTCACCCCATAAGACGCACTGTCATTTCACCCCCAGCGTTTTATGGGGCAAAAAATATGGTAGCTTATATATATATATATATATATAAGCTATCTCACTATCTATCTACTGTAGTTTGGAAAGCACAGACAACAGCAATGACACTGCTGTCTCTCTGAGAACTTAAAAAAAAAAAAACTGTAGAAAATGGCTGCTGGGGAAGTTCTTATATAGCAAGGGTAAGGCAACTTTCCTATTGGTTGCTAGGCATGTTGCTAAGCTCAGACAAAGACATTGCAGCCTTCTCATTGGCCCACGAGCAAGAAGGGATGTTACTGATGAAAATAAAATCTTGAATATCCGAAATTACGAATATACATCACTATATTCTAAATATTCACAAATTCTCGAAGTGCCGACATTCGCGATTAAAATGTGCAATTCAAACATTTGTGAATCGTGACCAACACTATTAATATTTCTCCATATAAAGTATGACAGTCTAAAAATCCCCCCCCCCCCAAAGTGTGCCAGTACAAAAGAATGTCCCTTTATAATGTGTGCTAATAAAAAAAAAAAATTACATTGTGCGTAGTACAAATATTACCCCTTATAATGTGTGCGAGTGCAAAAAAGTCCCCTTATAAAGTGTGCTAGTGCAACAAATGCCCCCAAATAATGTAAGCTAGTAGAAAAATGCTGCATAAGGCTACATTCACACAAGCCTATCTTGTTTCCATGTCTGTTTGTTTATATATAGAGTTGAGCAAACACCTGGATGTTCGGGTTCGAGAAGTTCGGCCGAACTTCCCGGAAATGTTCGGGTTCGAGATCCGAACCCGACCCGAACTTCGTCCCGAACCCCATTGAAGTCAATGGGGACCCAAACTTTTCGGCACTAAAAAGGCTGTAAAACAGCCCAGGAAAGGGCTAGAGGGCTGCAAAAGGCAGCAACATGTAGGTAAATCCCCTGCAAACAAATGTGGATAGGGAAATGAATAAAAATTAAAATAAAATAAATAAAAATTAACCAATATCAATTGGAGAGAGGTCCCATAGCAGAGAATCTGGCTTCACGTCACCCAACACTGGAACAGTCCATTGTCAGATATTTAGGCCCAGGCACCCAGGCAGAGGAGAGAGGTCCCGTAACAGAGAAATTGGCTTCATGTCAGCAGAGAATCAGTCTTCATATCATAGCAGAGAATCATGCTTCACGTCACCCAACACTGGAACAGTCCATTAGTCAGATATTTAGGCCCAGGCACGCAGGCAGAGGAGAGAGGTCCCGTAACAGAGAATCTGGCTTCATGTCAGCAGAGAATCAGTCTTCATATCATAGCAGAGAATCATGCTTCACGTCACCCACCACTGAAACAGTCCATTGTCATAAATTTAGGCCCCGGCACCCAGGCAGAGGAGAGAGGTCCCGTAACAGAGAATCTGGCTTCATGTCAGCAGAGAATAAGTCTTCATATCATAGCAGAGAATCATGCTTCACGTCACCCACCACTGTAACAGTCCATTGTCATAAATTTAGGCCCCGGCACCCAGGCAGAGGAGAGAGGTCTCATAACAGAGAATCTGGCTTCATGTCAGCAGAGAATCAGTCTTCATGTCATAGCAGAGAATCAGGCTTCACGTCACCCAACACTGGAACAGTCCATTGTCAGATATTTAGGCCCAGGCACCCAGGCAGAGGAGAGAGGTCCCATAACAGAGAATCTGGCTTCATGTCAGCAGAGAATCAGTCTGCATGTGATAGCAGAGAATCATGCTTTACGTCACCCAACACTGGAACAGTCCATTGTCAGATATTTAGGCCCAGGCACCCAGGCAGAGGAGAGAGGTCCCGTAACAGAGAATCTGGCTTCATGTCAGCAGAGAATCAGTCTTCATGTCATAGCAGAGAATCAGGCTTCACGTCAGGCCCCGGCACCCAGACAGAGGAGAGGTTCATTCAACTTTGGGTTGCCCCGCAATGTAATGGTAAAATGAAAATAAAAATAGGATTGAATGAGGAAGTGCCCTGGAGTACAATAATATATGGTTAAGGGGAAGTAGTTAATGTCTAATATGCACAAGGGATGGACAGGTCCTGTGGGATCCATGCCTGGTTCATTTTTATGAACGTCAGCTTGTCCACATTGGCTGTAGACAGGCGGCTGCGTTTGTCTGTAATGACGCCCCCTGCCGTGCTGAATACACGTTCAGACAAAACGCTGGCCGCCGTGCAGGCCAGCACCTCCAAGGCATAAAAGGCTAGCTCTGGCCACGTGGACAATTTAGAGACCCAGAAGTTAAATGGGGCCGAACCATCAGTCAGTACGTGGAGGGATGTGCACACGTACTGTTCTACCATGTTAGTGAAATGTTGCCTCCTGCTAACACGTTGCGTATCAGGTGGTGGTGCAGTTAGCTGTGGCGTGTTGACAAAACTTTTCCACATCTCTGCCATGCTAACCCTGCCCTCAGAGGAGCTGGCCGTGACACAGCTGCCTTGGCGACCTCTTGCTCCTCCTCTGCCTTGGCCTTGGGCTTCCACTTGTTCCCCTGTGACATTTGGGAATGCTCTCAGTAGCATGTCTACCAACGTGCGCTTGTACTCGCGCATCTTCCTATCACGCTCCAGTGCAGGAAGTAAGGTGGGCACATTGTCTTTGTACCGTGGATCCGGCAGGGTGGCAACCCAGTAGTCTGCACACGTTAAAATGTGGGCAACTCTGCTGTCGTTGCGCAGGAACTGCAGCATGTAGTCGCTCATGTGTGCCAGGCTGCCCAGAGGTAAGGACAAGCTGTCCTCTGTGGGAGGCATATCGGCATTGTCCTGCGTTTCCCTCCAGCCACGCACCAGTGATGGGCCCGAGCTGCGTTGGGTGCCACCCCGCTGTGACCATGCTTCATCCTCATCCTCCTCCACCTCCTCTTCATCCTCCAGTAGTGGGCCCTGGCTGGCCACATTTGTACCTGGCCTCTGCTGTTGCAAAAAAGTTGCGAGTCACTTCGAAGAGACTGGCCTGAAAGTGCTAAAAATGGCCCCTCTTCCTCCTCCTCCTGGGCCACCTTCTCTTCCATCATCCCCCTAAGTTTTTTCTCAAGGAGACATAGAAGTGGTATTGTAACGCTGATAACGGCGTCCTCGCTACTGGCCATGTTGGTGGAGTACTCGAAACAGCGCAACAGGGCACACAGGTCTCGCATGGAGGCCCAGTCATTGGTGGTGAAGTGGTGCTGTTCCGCAGTGCGACTGACCCGTGTGTGCTGCAGCTGAAACTCCATTATTACCTGCTGCTGCTCGCACAGTCTGTCCAGCATGTGCAAGGTGGAGTTCCACCTGGTGGGCACGTCGCATATGAGGCGGTGAGCGGGAAGGCCGAAGTTACGCTGTAGCTTCCCTTGGGAAGATGCCCTTGGGAAACCCTGCCAGCGGAGTCTTCAAACAGCATAAGAGACTGCTGCATAACTTGAGGCTCAGACAGTTTCCCTGGTATGCATGGGGGTGATGTGACAGACTGATGGGCTTGGTTTTCAGGCGCCATCTGTGCGCTTTCTGCAGAAGACTGGGTGGGAGATAATGTGAACGTGCTGGATCCACTGTCGGCCACCCAATTGACTAATGCCTGTACCTGCTCAGGCCTTACCATCCTTAGAACAGCATTGGGCCCCACCAAATATCGCTGTAAATTATGGCGGCTACTGGAACCTGAGGTAGTTGGTACACTAGGACGTGTGGCTGTGGCAGAACGGCCACGTCCTCTCCCAGCACCAGAGGGTCCACTAACACCACCACGACCATGTCCGCGTCCGCGTCCCTTACTAGATGTTTTCCTCATTGTTACCGTTTACCACAATAAGAAAAATATTATTTGGCCCAATGTATTGAATTCAAATTCAGGCCTTTTTTTACAGACACCTAACACTATCTGGCTATCTATTTAGGTACCGTATTACACTAATAAAGGCACAGCAGTAACAACAGATTTAGCTGAATATAAATTTGAGGCCTAGTATTTAGGCGCTGGATGACAGGTATACGTTTACGGACAGAATTAGACTTGGAAATGCACGGTAGCATGTGAAGTTATTGTGGAAGACCCAATCAGCACCTTGAATCTAATATACCCATTTAGGGATAGATTTAAAGTAGGTCTGATACAGCAGAAACCACTAAATTAGGAAATTGCAAAATTGGGAATTGTATTTCAACCCAGAACAAAAACTGTGCTTTGACGGACACTAAAAACCTTGACCTGCTACAGCAATAATGACAGATTTGGATGAATATAAATTTAAGGCCAATTTTTTAGGCGCTGGGTAACAGGTATACGTTTACACACAGAATTAGACTTGGAAATGCACGGTAACGTGTGAAGTTATTGTGGATGACCCTATCAGCACCTTGAATCTAATATACCCTTTTAGGGATAGATTTAAAGTAGGTCTGATACAGCAGAAACCACTAAATTAGGAAATTGCAAAATTGGGAATTGTATTTCAACCCAGAACAAAAACTGTGCTTTGACGGACACTAAATAACTTGACCAGCCACAGCAGTAATGACAGATTTGGATGAATATAAATTTAAGGCCTATTTTTTAGGCGCTGGGTGACAGGTATACGTTTACACACAGATTTAGACTTAGAATTGCACAGTAGCGTGTGTGTGAAGTTATTGAGAATAACCCTATCTGCACCTTGAATCTTATATACCCTTTTAGGGATAGATTTAAAGTAGGCCTGATACAGCAGAAACGACTAAATTAGGAAATTGCTAAATTGGGAATTGTATTTTAACCCAGAACAAAAACTGTGCTTTGACAGACACTAAATAACTTGACAGGTTAAATGCACTTGGTGACAGGCTCAGCTTGCCCCTGATGTAGTATATGACCAAAAAATAACCACACTATTGATGGTTAAATGCACTTGGTGTGACAGCTTGACCGATGTAGGATATAGCCAAAAAACAACCACACTATTGATGGTTAAATGCACTTGGTGACAGCTTGACCCTGATGTAGGATATAGCCAAAAAACAACCACACTATTGAGGGTTAAATGCACTTGGTGACAGGCTCAGCTTGCCCCTGATGTAGTATATGGCCCAAAAAATAACCACACTATTGATGGTTAAATGCACTTGGTGTGACAGCTTGACCGATGTAGGATATAGCCAAAAAATAACCACACTATTGAGGGTTAAATGTACTTGGTGGCAGCTTGTGCTGGCGCACCACAAGACACAAAATGGCCGCCGATCACCCCAGAAAAAAGTGAATGAAAAACGCTCTGGGCAGCCTAAAAACACTGAGCAATTGAATAGCAGCAGTTCAATGATCCACAGCTGCAGATCGATCACTGAATGAAGTCTTTTGGAGGAGTTAATCACTGCCTAATCTCGCCCTAACGTCGCAGCTGCAACCTCTCCCTACACTGATCAGAGCAGAGTGACGTGCGGCGCTACGTGACTCCAGCTTAAATAGAGGCTGCACATGCTGCACATGCTGCACTGGCCAATCACAGCCATGCCAATAGTAGGCATGGCTGTGACAGCCTCTTGGGGAAAGTAGTATGACGCTTGTTGATTGGCTGCTTTGCAGCCTTTCAAAAAGCGCCAAGAAAGCGATGAACACCGAACCCGAACCTGGACTTTTACGAAAATGTTCGGGTCCGTGTCACGGACACCCCAAAATTCGGTACGAACCTGAACTATATAGTTCGGGTTCGCTCATCCCTATTTATATATTTTTTCTGATTGAATGAGGACCCATTAATTTCAATGGGTCCCCAAAAAATGCAGACAGCACACTGTGTACTGTCCGCATCCATATGTCCGTTCTGTAGCCACGCAAAAATTATAGAGCATGTCTTATTCATGTCCGTTTTGCGGAAAATGACAGGCATTGTCACAATCAATCCGCAAAATACATACAGTCGTGTGAACGTTGCCTAATGTGTGCCAGTGCAATAAATACCCCATTATTATGTGTGTCAGTACAAAAATTACCCCCAATACAGTGGGTGGGGGTCGGCATCTTGTTTTGTAATGGCAGCGGGGCCCGATGCAGTCACTGTATTCTACTACACCGGGCCCCGCTCACTGAAGTAATCATATAGGCAATGTTGAACTGTAAATTCATTCATCTAAGCTGTAGTACGGTATTTACTACTAACTTCCATAGCAGGAGGAGGCCGGGCAAGCGGGTGGGAGCCGGCAACGTAACTCACTACGTTGCGCGCCTGCGCCAGAAGGGGAAGGAGAAGATGCAGGACGTGGAGCATCAGTAGTGTGTCTTTGTGGGTTCTGACGGTGTTGCTCTCACTGGGCTCGGCAATGAGAGGCCAGGTGCCTTCTTATGGCGGTCATCCCTAGGTTAGTATTGGGCTTATTGCAACTTATGTGTTGACAGCACAGGCTGCAGATGGCAACACTATTGTCAGCAGTGGATACGTCAAAAAAAAAAACACACTGCGGAGCCATGTGCCGGCATCCAGGGAGCTCCAGATGTGACTGTGCATGGTGGATGGCTCGTTCCAGATACATTAGCAGTCTGCTTTTTGCCTCCTGTGCACTATAAGTTCTGCCTGCTTCTCCTCCCTATCTGCTGCTCCATCTCTCCCTCTAAACTCCCCTCCTCTTCCTCTCTTGTAAGCACCCATGTGACTTCCATAGACACATTATTATTGTCCCCTTCACCACCACTGACATTAGAGATCTCGGAGTAGGCAGCAACAGTGGGGACCACTCTCCTTGGGCTGATGTTGGCACTGTCGTCAGACTGCTGGGTGGCGACCGTTGATAACTCCTCTTCCTGATCCGATGCCAAGAATGGCTGCGCATCGGTGAAGTCTTGTAATGGATGTGAAAATAATTCCTCTGACTCAACCAGAGGGTATATGGTGGTGGTAGTGTCTTTGGGAGTGCACACAGCAGAGAGTGAAGAGAGTGCAGATAGAGAGGATAAGGAGGGTGCAGAAGAGGAAGGCTGAGTGAGTCACTCAACCAAGTATGGTGCGTCCTTTGACGTAATTGTAACTTCCCACTTAGGCTCCGGTCTGGTGCACCTGCCCAACCACTACCACACCTGCGGAATGGCCTGCCTCCAACTCTGCCTGTCAATTTCAAAATATCCCTGTGACAAAAGTCCCAATAGAAAAAAAGTATTTGTGGAAGAAGGTATATCAAACCCCTGCTTCAATCTTTTTTTTTTTTTTTGGAGGGGGGGGCAACTTGTATATCACGCCAGTAGAAATTATTTGTTCCAATGTTGTTTGTCACTATCTGTAGCTGAGATAACGCAGCAAAACCGCAAATGCTGCACTACCCAACTGCACTATATAGAAAAATATATACTGTAATTGGTATATAACACCCCTGCTTACATCACTTTTTTTTGGGGGGGCAACTGGTATATCACACCAGTAGAAATGATTTGTTCCAATGTCTTTTGTCACTATCTGTAGTTGAGGTAACTCACTAAAACCACAAACAAATGCTGCACTACCCAACTGCACTATATATAAAAGTATTTATTGGTACATGACACCCCTGCTTAAATCAGTTTTTTCGGGGGGCAACTGGTATATCACACCAGTAGAAATGATTTGTTCCAATGTTGTTTGTCACTATCTGTAGCTAAGGAAATGCACCAAAACCACAAACAAATGCTGCACTACCCAAATGCACTATATAGAAAGTATATAATTGGTATATAATAGAGTTGAATGAGCATGCTCGGCCGAATACCTGGCTTGAGCATCGATATGCTCGGCACATGGCGGTACTCGGCCGAGTAACGCATGTGCTTGAACGCCATGCTCGAGTCTCCTTCCTGCACGTTTTGCGGCTGATAAGCAGCCAATAAACATGCAGGTAAGTACTGCCATCACTGTAATGCCAGTAGCCATGTTGGCTACTGGCGTTACAGTGATTGGCTGGCCGGACACGTCATCGGATGCTGTATAGCACCCGATGACGTGGGTTCGGATCATTGCTAGTCAGGGAGAGCTGCGCTTAGAAAGGGACAGATAGTGTAGGGAGTTTGTGATTGCAATTTATTCAATTTTAAAACTTTTCAAAGACCCAAAAATCCTTTTAAGGACTAGTGTGTCTGGTGGCAGCAATTTAATCTTGCAAAGTAGTCTTCGATTTATTTTTTTCCCATATTTTGTGATTCTTTTTCTATAGAGGGTGTCTGCAGTGACTTGTATCTGGGCAGAAATAGGAAGAATATTATTGAAAACAATTATATTTTTTCCATAATTTATCCACATTTTTCTTATAAATGGTCCCTGCAGTGAATTGTCACATCTGTGCTGCAATAGTGTCTGTGTGTAAGGGCCAGATATTGGGAAAAATATTACTGACAACAAATATATATTTTCCATAATTTATCCATAATTTTCCTATAAACGGTCCCTGGAGTGAATTGTCACATCGATGCACGCAGAGGACATGGCCCTAGGCAAACTGTGCCTACTGCCAGATCACAAGAAAAACAATCATCAAGATACCTGGCTTCATGTCCCAGTTTGCAGGGCGGCACAGGACACCACTCTTGAAGTCAGACCACTGCGAGCAGGTGGTCGGTTGGATTGCAGCAGATAGCGCTTCCAGTCAGTTAAGCACCACCCTGTCTTCCACCAAGTCCAGTCTCAGTAGCCAGGAGTCTGGTCCACACAATCCTCACCCTGATCCTCCTTCCTCCCACCATTTACAGTCTGGCCAAACAAATGATCCCGCACTCAGATATTCCAAGGACCTCTCTTCATCGCCATTAATTGATTTGGCCCTCTCGCCAAGCACGCTTGATCTTGTGCCCCGATTCCCAACCTCTTGAGCATCCAGAGTCACAAGAACATGATGGTAGGAAATGGTAATTAGTGTTTAATGGGGTAGATGATGATGAGACACAGTTGCCAATGAATGAAACACATTTATTGTCTCAAGAGGATGACACACAGTTGTCAATCAATGAGGTTGTGGTTAGGTCAACAAATCTGGAGGATGATCAGAGTGAGGAAGTAGAAGAGTAGGTGCTAGACGATGAGGTCACTGACCCAACCTGGGAAGGTGGCAGCAAGCCGAGCTAGGAGAGCAGTACAGAGGGGGAGGGATCTGCAGCACCGCAACAGGCTGGAAGAGGCAGCGGGGTGGCAAAACGGAGAAGGCAGGCACCACCAAACAGGCCCGCAACTGTTCCACAGAGTACCCCGTTGCGTAAATCTCCCTTGCAAAGGGGTAGGTGTTCTGCAGTATGGGGCTTTTATGAGGAAAGTGTGGATGACAAAAGAATAGTAGTTTGAAACCTGTGCCACACCAAAATGAGCTGGGGCATGAACACTAGCAACCTCACCACCACCATCATGATCTGCTACATGGCATCAAAGCACCCTAATAGGTGGGCCAAACGCCTGGGTCCACAATCTGTGTCTACGGGTCACACCACTGCCTCCTCTTCCCCTGTGTTACGTGCTGGCCAATACCCTGTCCAAGATGCAGGCCTCCCGCCATGCAGCTGGACCTTTGCAAGCACCATCAGCGACCGCATCCACTCTCCTGTCCCAGTGCAGCGTCCAAATGTCATTACCCCAAACATTTAAACACAAGCGCAAATACCCAGTCACCCACCCACAGGCCATAGCACTAAATGCGAAGCTTTCAAAATTACTGGCCCTGGAAATACTGCCATTTAGGTTTGTGGACACTGAGGCCTTCCACAGCCTGATGTCGGTGGCCATCCTTCGTTACGCAGTCCCCAGCTGCCACTATTTTTCAAGGAGTGCCGTGCCAGCCTTACACCAACATGTTTCCCTTAACATCACACGTGCCCTGACCAACGCAGTTACTGGGAAGTTCCACTTAACCATGGACACATGAATAAGTGCTTTTGGCCAGGGACCCTACATTTCCCTGACGGCACACTGGGTAAGTGTTGTGGAGGCCGGGAGCGATTCGTACCCTGGGATGGTTGAGGGCCCCAATTCCATCAGGGTTTCCGCCACCACCTATGTTAGTGGCTCCAACCCCCACTTCTCCTCGATCGCCTCCTGCTCCTCCACTTCCACCTCCGAATTATCGGCGTGCAGCACTAGTCAGTCATCAGTCGGTAGCTGGATGCAGTGAAGCACTGCAGTGGGGAAGCGGCAACAGGCCGTGCTGAAGCTGATCTGCCTAGGTGACAAACAGCACACCGCCGCAGAGCTATGGCAGGGGATAAGAGACCAGACTGAGCTGTGGCTCTTGCCACTCAACCTAGAACTAGGCATGGTTGTGTCTGATAATGGCCATAACTTGGTGGCGGTTTTGGAGCTGGGCAACCTTAGACACATCCCATGCCTTCCCCACATATTCAACCTTGTGGTTCAGCGGTTTCTAAAAACATACCCCAATTTTCCTGAGCTACTGGTGAAGGTGTGCTGCATGTGCACATTTCCGCAAGTCACCAACACCTTCAGACGGTCTGTTAAAGCTGGAGCAGCGGTTAAAATTGCCAGCTCCCCGGCTGTTGTGCGATGTGAGCATGCTCTGGAACTCCACGTTTCACATGTTGGCCAGGCTTTGTGAGCAGCAGAGGGCAGTTGTGGAATACCAGCTGCCACATGGTCATCGCCTTTCCAGTCAGCTTCTGCTATTCACAAGCATGGAGTGGGCATGGATGTCTGAACTCTGTGCGGTTTTACGCAACTTTGAGGAATCAACACAGATGGTGAGGGGCAATAACGCTATTATCAGCGTCACCATCCCACTTCTGTGTCTTCTCAAATGCTCGCTGCTCATAATTAAGGATGACGTTTTGCATGGGGAAGAGGTGGAAATGGGGGAAGACAATACACAGGTTGATGATAGCCAGACCCACCCTTCTCAGCGCGAATTGGAGGTTGAAGAGGAGGAGGATGAGCAGGAAAGGGTTGCCTCAGCTACAGAGGTTAGTACCCATGGAAGTTTAATTCCATCTGTTCTGCTTTGGTGGGCACAAGAGGAGGAAGAGGATGAGGAGATTGGGAGTGATTCTCCTGATGATGACAGCAAAGTCTTGCCTGTTCGTACTCTGGCACACATGGCTGACTTCATGTTAGGCTGCCTTTCCCGCGACCCGGGCGTTATATGTATTTTCCTGACGAGCAAAATGGCGCAATACCAGAAGAACCTTGTTGAATAATTGCTCCAAAAATTTCCATCTGACAACCTTGGCGGCAGAGTCCGTAGTTCCTTGGCCATCCGAGGAGGGGAGACAAGGGGAAGACACAGCAATTCCAATAGCGGCAGGGCAACACTCTCCAAAGCCTGGGACAGTTTCATGACACCCCGGCATCACCGTCACACTGATGTGCGGCCTACTGCCACAAGGAGAGAAAATTATTGGAAGATGGTGAAGGAGTACATAGCAGACTGTGTCAGCGTCCTCAATGATCCCTCAGTGCCTTACAACTACTGGGTGTCCAAGCTAGACATGTGGCACAAACTGGTGCTCTACGCTTTGAAGGTACTGGCCTGCCCTGCCGCCAGCGTTTTGTCTGAGCGTGTATTTAGTGCTGCTGGTGGCATTATAACATATAAGCGTATCCGCCTGTCAACTGAAAATGCTGACAGGTTGACTCTCAACTCCACCAGAGGAATGCTGATGAACATAAAGGCACTTTACATGTGTTGTTTTTAATGTTGGTAATAGACTGTATTCCTATGCACCCTCTCAACCACAAACAAGGATATATGGTTGAATCTTCCTTTTCTCATCCTCCTCCTCCTCTTCTGTCATATCAACATGCATTTCTTATTCTTCACATATAATGCCCTCACATATATGGTCTTCGAATATAATTTTTTAGAGGGTCCGCTAACCAGCAGGCCCTCACAAATAATTTTTTAGAGGGCCTGCTCACAAGCAGACCCTCACATCTAATTTTTTGCAGGGTCCGCTCACCAGTAGACCCTCTCATATCATTTTTTAGAGGGTCCGCTCACCAGCAAGTCCTCACATAAAATATTTTACAGGGTCCGCTCACCAGCAGGCCCTCAAATATAATTTTTTAGAGGGTCCGCTCACCAACAGGCCCCCACATATAATTTTTTAGAGGGTCCACTCACCAGCAAGTCCTCACATAAAATATTTTACAGGTTCCGCTCACCAGCAGGCCCTCAAATATAATTTTTTAGAGGGTCCGCTCACCAGCAGGCCATCACATATAATTTTTTTAGAGGGTCAACTCACCTGCAGGCCACAACTGAAATCTTTTACAGGGCCAGCTCACCTGAAGGCCCAAACCTAAAATCTTTTACAGAGTCAGCTTACCTGCAGGCCCGCACCTAAAATGTTTTACAGGGTCAGCTCACCTGCAGGCCCGCAACTCAAATCTTTTACTGGGTCAGCTCACCTGCAGGCCTGCAACTCAAATCTATTACAGGGTCATCTCACCTGCAGGCCCACAACTTAATGTGAATGAGGCATTCCTTTATACAGGTTGTATCGGAGTGCCTCTTCCTTGTAATTTTTGGCAGCACTTGTACTTTATATACAAGTAAATATACAGGAAAGAATGTTTTCAATAATTTTTTTCCTATAAAATAGATTTTTTTACTTTAGTTTTGTGTTTAAAACCTTTATTAGATTAGTTTAAGGCCTTTAAAGCAGCAGCATGGTGATAAAAATGAGTAGCAAGATGACATACTGTGGAGATGGCAGCATGAGGAGGCCACATAGTGGCACAATGAGTCTGGATAAAAGACTGAGGCCACAGATTGTTTAGAAAAATGCAGGTGGAAACAAATCTGTGAAGCTGTATGACAGTCACCTGCAGATTATTTCAGACCAGGGGCATAGCTATAGGGGAAGCAGGGGAAGCTGCAGCTTTGGGGCTCTGACCCAGAAGGGGCCCATCCAGGAAGAGGAAGACTAAAGGATTTGTTCAGGGCCCCCTCAACAGTATTACACAATTAAATTATATACAGTGACAGTACAGACAGTGTATAAAACGGATGGAACAGCTGCCGGCCCTGGTCTGAGAGAGCAATTTTTACTAGCCATGGGAATGGGGGTGGCATGAATGGAAGGGGTCACAAAAAAATTACTGTGGGATGGAGCCCCATTCAAAAATTTGCTGTGGGGCCCAGTCATTTCTAGCTATGCCACTGATGCATCCCACAGAAGCAAGTTGGGTTTATCAATTCCAAAACCTTAATTAAATTGTGGGCCTGGTGATCAGTTTAAGGCCTTTTAAGCAGCACCAGTAGCAGCATGGTGATAAAAATAAGTGGCGAGGTGACTGTCACGGATGTAGTAGGGGAGAACACCAAAAGACAATCAAGAAGGAAGGGAAAAGACACTAGGCCTCACCGATAGGGAAGGAAAAGGGTCACCACCTATAAAACCCTGCTCCTGGCCCTAACTACTATCCGTATGGGCACCTCTCGATGGTAGAGATACCCATACACGGAAGCCTAGAAAACCCTAGTGACCCTCAGATTCCCTAAAGATAATGACAGGGCAGAGACCACCTGTTCCTTCCCTGGTGAAGGAACTAGCGTCTCACTGAGGCCTAGTAAACAACCGGTGGGGGGGGGGGGATACAAAACACGACAAGCAGAACACTTAACTTCAAAGGATGAAGGATGAACAGGACTTCAACAGGAACCACACTCCAGCTCTTACAAGACCAAATAAAGCTATCCCAAGCAAGGAGTGATGGGAAAAGTCAGACTAAATAGGCGAGGTAAAGGTGACATGAACAGGAGGTGTGGACATACCAGCAACACACAGACAAAGTGAAACCAAAAGAGGCTGTCGGATCACTAATGCGTAGATAATCTTTCAGACCTTCTGGGACCTGTCGCAGATGTGACAGTGACATACTGTGGAGATGGCAGCAAGAGGAGGCCACATAGTGGCACAATGACTGAGTCTGGATAAAAGAGGCCACAGATTGTCGAGAAAGATGCAGATGGAAACAGATCTGTTGAACTGTATGATGGTCACCTACAGATTAATGTAGCCATCAAAATCAAGTTGGGTTTGTCGGTTCCACCTCAGCTCACCAGCAGGCACACAACTTAAATTTTTTAAAGGGTCAGCTCACTTGCAGGCCCTCAGCTAATTATACCTAATAGGTAATTTGCGCGCATGCTGGCTTGCTTGGTTGTGGTAGCCGTTTCTCAGGGTCCCTCTCCGGAATCAAACACTGATTCCCCATTACCCATAGTTACAATGGTTTTGAGCTGACTGTTACATCGAAAGTTGATAGGGAAGATATCCAAATGGATTGTGGATGTCAAGGGGACGTGCGATCAGGCAGGAGTTATCTAGAGTCAACAGAGTGGCAGCAGGGCCTCTCCTGTATAACGTTACCTCATCCAAAATACTGCAGTGACATTCCCTGTAATTTTTTATTATTCATTCAAATAACAGGGCATCTTAAGAGTCGTGTTTTGTTATTTATCGTCACTATCTCCGTTTCTCAGGCTCCCTCTCCAGAATCAAACACTGATTCCCCATTACCCGTAGTTTACAATGGTTTTGAGCTGACAATTACATCAAAAGTTGATAGGCTAGACATCCAAATGGATTCTCGCCGTCATGGGGACGTGCCATCGGCCCCAGGTTAACTAGAGTCACCAAAGCGGAAGCAGGCCACCGCCCATAATGTTGTAGATGGTCAGATCAGCAGGCCCTTTCTAGTAAAGTTTTTGAGAGTCATCAGCAGGCCATAAATCATAATTTTTAAAGGGTGTGTATGATGCCCTTCTTTATGTGTAACTAAGGATGTATCGGAGTGCCTCTTCCTTGTAAATTTTGGCAGCACTTTATATACAAGTAAATATTCAGAAAATAATTTTCTATAAATTTTTCCTTTAAAATGTATTTTTTTCCCCCTTGGTTTTGTGCGTATTATTGTCATTATGTTAAAGGAAACCTGTCACCAGGATTCTGCGCATAGAGCTGGGGACATGGGCTGCTAGATGGCCGCTAGCACATCTGCAGTACCCAGGTCCAATAGCTCTCTGCGCTTTTATTGTGTTAAAAAACAGTTTTGATTGATATGCAAATGACCTGATATGAGTCCTGTATCCGGAGATGAGTCAAGCGGAAAGGAGCCCAGCACCACCCCGCGTCCTCCGAATCTCCTCCTTGCTGGCTGACGTCACAGAGCTGGAGCGCCAAAATCTCGTGACGCGCGAGCTAGCGCATGCGCAGTGTGGGCATCATGTTCATTCCCTGTACTGGCATCAGCACAGGGAACGAACTACGCATGCGCTAGCTCGCACATCGCGAGATTTCGGCGCTTCAGCTCTGTGACGTCAGCCAGCAAGGAGGAGATTCGGAGGACGCGGGGAGGTGCTGGGCTCCTTTCCGCTTGACTCATCTCCGGTCTGAGAGGCTGCTCCACACAACAACCTCTCCCTACACTAGTAAAAGACTGAATGTAAAAGGGCGGCCAGATGAGGTTTATTTATAAGATAGAGGGTATGTCCATGTGCTGAAATGTCTCAATTGGCTGTCCTGTACCATCTGATGGATGTGTCATGGGTCAAAGTTCTTCACAATGTAAAAGAATATGGTGCCGGCGGACATCACCATATGTTTTCCTGTTCGACGAACTACGAACGATCAAAGTTTGTTTGCGAAACGACCGCCGAGCGAACCGCAAGGCCATCTCTAGTCATATTTATCCTGTGACCGCCTAATGTACTTCCAGCCACACAATCCAAAGTTCTTCGTTGTCAGGTGAATGCCTATTGCCTAATTTTTGGGGCCTGTACTGGCCAACAGTTACATATTTATTCTTTTTTTTTAATTTATATTTTTATTGTTTTTTCCAACAATAAACAAGGGGTAACAAGGTACCAGGGTAGAGGCACGCAGGCCTGTCTAGATACTAAAATAAGTACATTACATTTTAGCAAGAGATGCTGCATAGGATCAAATTACACATTCTGTACACCATGAGTATTACATAGTCAGATAAAGTGGAATTGTGGGGAAGAAAGGAACATGTTATTAAGCTAGATCAAAACATCTAAGAGCGAAATAAGACAATCATGCAGGCATAAGAAGGTGCATATCCCTGATCAGGACACTGTCTACAAGAGATGAGAAGCTCTATTCTTTGTGTACGTTCGCCAGACCCACAGGGTATGTACCCAGCCCCAGTGGCTGCCGAGGTAGAAGGCTGACTAGGGGGTGAACTGCTAAGGCAGAAGTTGATCCCCTGGGACAACGACCTGGTGTCATCGGATTGGAGTCCAGTTTACTTATGGGGGTTTCTGAAAACCAACCAAAGGAGCCACTTCCTGAGAAAGATTTCATGGGATCGCATTTCCCATGAAGAAAGCTCTTCGAACCTATGAATTTGGTCCATTTTTTGGATCCAGTCGTCTAAGGTTGGGACGTGGGGTTGTAGCCAATGCTTGGGGAGCAAAAGGCGCACAGCCATTAGCATTTGAGCAAATACGTATGGCGGTTTTGCCGCATGATCAGTTAGAGGGATGGATAGGAGAGCTAGCTGTGGAGAGGTTGGAATAGAGGTCCCACAGATCTTGTTTGAATGAGCAAAAATCTCTGTCCACCATTTATGAATGGGAGGACAGGTCCACCATATATGGAAAAAAGTTCCCTTCTCCCCGTGGCACCTCCAGCATACGCCTGAAGCTGAATCAGAGTACAATGATGTTTTATCAGGGGTATTATACCATCTAGTGAGGATCTTGTAGCTATTTTCCTGAATTTGTACGCAGCGGGAGGTACCATGGGGAGAACTCAGGAGACGAGGTAGATTATTAAATGGGACCACAATATTGAGATCTCTTTCCCAACTACTAACAAATGGTGGTTTAGCAAGCATAGGAGGCGAGCGAAGTTTGCTATAAATCAACAATATGAGTTTTCTAGGGGTGGAGTGGTGAGAGATAATCGACTCGAACCACACTGTGGGGCGAGACAAATCCCCTATATTTATATGTTGTTTCAGATAAGCTCTAAGATATACGATAGTGAAGATATCACAAGGATGGGGGTTTAAAAGAACGTTCGTTGTTTGATGGTCCATCCACTCTCCCGAGGGGAGTGCCAAAGTGTTAATATGTAGTGAGGAAGACTTAAGCCCTTGGGAGGTCGCAGATCTTATGGGGGAAGGAGCTGTATCAACAATATCCTTTACTGTCAGGAGGAGAGAGGGAAATGGAACAGTGCAGTGCGAGGACGAGAACAATTTTCAGGCCTCTAATGTGGCTTTTATTATTGGGTAATGGGAATATTGTCCTGGGAAAACCATTTGAGAACCAAGGAGCAGGGCCCTGGGGGATTTCTTTAAGATATCCATATCAGTTTCCACCGTGAGAGAGTGCGGGGAAGGCCGCAACCAGGCCACCACTCGGGTGAGGAGGATAGCCCTACCATAAGTTTCGGGGTTTGGCATTCCAATCCCTCCTGCATGTCTAGGCCTAGTAAGTAGGGAATACGACAGTCTCACTTTTTTGCTGTTCCAAATAAAAGTTCTAAACTTTTTGGTAATTTACTCGTAATATTGTTTGGGAACTGGGATAGGTAATACCTGTTGTAAGTAGGTTAGTCGAGGGAGGATTAGTGATGCAAGGAGATTCTTGCGGCCGAACCAAGAGAGAGTTGGATTGGATTGTGCCAGTTTGTCAATGGCCTCAAATATGGATTTTCTAAGGGGGATATAATTATGAGAAAAAAGGTCGTGTATAGTTACATATTTATTCTGTGACCGCCTAATGAACCTCCAGCTACAGAATCCAAAGTTCTTTGCTGTCAGGTGAATGCCTATTGCCTAATTTTTGGGCCTGTACTGGCCGACAGTTACATTTTTTATCTCTAGCCACATAATCACACCCTTGCCTTACTCCTCTGCCTCTCATTACTGTGCCCCTCACCCCGTACTGTGCCCCCTCATACCCTGCATTTTGCCCTTTTACCACACCCTGTGCAATGCCCCTAGTCATTCTCTGTACTGTGCCCTCTTATACCCTTTTATCCGGTCACGGTATAGCGGTGTTGTCCAGTCACTGTACACAGAGGTGTTATCCGGTCAATGTATGGCGGTGGTATAATAACTGGATGGCCATAGCTGTATCATTTTCCCTGCCCATGCAATCCTTTTTTAGACCTGGCATGAGCGGGAAAAATATACAGATTGCGGTGCTAAGGACCTATGTGCCACAATCTATGTCAGAAATACACCTAACATAGATGTATTATTATATAATAAATGACCACCTAATTGTATTATTATTCAGAGGTAGGGCTAATGTCTTTATAATATATAGACTATAGTGTATTATACTGTGCCCTGTATTTCCCAGTAGAAAATGATCCTTAGGAATCACAGTCCTCATCCCTGACCACCAGTACCAGGTAGCGCTCTGTCTGTACATGGTCTACAGTAAAATGTTTATCCAGTGACCGCCTAATGTACCTCCAACAACATAATCACAAATTATTTTCTGTCAGGTGAATGCCTAATTTTTGGGACCTGTACACCTGTGGCCTAAAATAAAAAATTTCTAGGCTCCAGACATTTTTGAAAGTTTCCCTTAAGGATGCATAAAAATGGCCCCTGATTAAAATACATTTTTTGTTGTTGGAATATTTGCAATGATCCCCCTCTGGTATGTCACTGTCCATGTTGTGGGACTATTTGTGCACATCTAGTAAGTATTTGGTGGCTGCAAATGTGACCTGAAGGTTTTTCAGGTTTGCCTGCCATTAAAGTGAATAGGGCCCACCACGAACGCGCGTTCGCCAACCATCCCGAACAATGTTTGTTCATCACTATAGATATAGGCAAAAGTATAAATCATAAGAAAAAATCTTTTTAAAGGACATTTAAGAAATATTAACAGTAAATGATAATGTAAAATGATGCTTGACATAGCGGAGAGAAAAGAAATATAATTGTATATAAAAATAAACATTATTGTTGCAGAGAGTTAATATAAGGCTAATATCATGTATATATTAGGATATCCAAGGGTGGTAGGCAGGAGACTCTCTGAGGATAAGGAAATAGGAACAGTGAGGATTCCTGTGGAATTGAACATAATACCACCATGGGTGAGTATAGTATGAACTTACACCTATATACCCAATGAGTTAATTCAGAGAGACGGATTTCTATACATGCAGCTTTTTGTGTCTTTATAACAACTTTTCTCTTAGAAGTATAACTATAGTACCAACATATACATATAGCCATACACATATATCCAGTGACTTTCTACAAGAGCAGTAGTTGTGTCTTTTTCACCTAATCAGGTACTGTGTCTGTGCAGGTACTATGTGTCTTGATTGAAATGGATAAGTTAGAAAGGAGAATTTGGCGTGGAGAGAGATATGTAGTACACTGGTAGGGAAGAAGGAGAGTTCAATATAAAACATAGGAAAAGCAACAAAATATATATACTAAAGCATAAATAGATAGGAAAGAAAGGAAAAGCGGCACTCAACGAATCTTCACAAATCGTAGCTTAAGGTTAAAACACTGAGGATGCGGGTCACAATTGCAGCAAAATCAGGCAACGGCCGTTCTGTGCTAAGATCGCGCTTTGTCAAGCCCACTATGATGTGAAAGGGGAGCGTCATAAATACCTGTCTACTCCCCACACGTCACAGCCAGACAGGCGTAGCATTAGCACTTGAATATTTTTTGTGACTATGGCATTATTGAACTTTATTTGGTTTGCAGAGTGCTGTTGCATTGTATTTTTTCTCCATAATTAAGAAAGGGCAATAGGATGATGAAGAGGATAATGGGGAAAAATTAAATAAAATAAAAGGAAATGAAATGAAAAAAAAAAAAATTAAATTAAGGAAAATGGAAAAAGTGGAAAAATAAATATGCAATCTTGTAAATATACACAATCTTATAATTGAAAACAATCTTATAGAAGTTGAATAGCCCAGGTGGCGAAGAGGTTAGTTTGGTCTATTAAGTATCTATAATATACTGTATATATAATATTCTGTTATTATCACTACGGATGAGCAAATTGAAACTGACGAAAAAAAATTTGATTTGCACCGATTGCAAATTTCCTCGCACTTTGTGGTAACGAATTGCATTTTTTTCCTAAAATGGCTGCTGCACATGTGAGGACATGGAAAAAAGAACTCTGGAAAGGCGGGATCACCCATAATGCCATGCATGCAGCCAATCAGCAGCCAGCGAGCTTTATGATGTCACAGCCCTATACATAGCACAGCCATCTTAGCTTCTGCCATTTACCAGTGTACTTAGTGCAGAGAGAGATGTCTGCAGGTGCTAGGGACAGTGATAGAAAAAATGTAATTGTGCTAAAAAAAAAAAATATATGATTTACAAGTGCAGGGAAAGATTATTCAAGGTGTAGGGAAAGGATAGGGAGGAATAATTCCATTGCATTTCTGTTGAACAGGGTTCAGTCGAGCAGGTCACAGCCTGGGTAATAGGAACATTCCTATTATACAATGCAGCACTAACTGGGGATCCAAATTGCCATTATACTGCTCTGTAATTCCATCAAACCGTTCTTATTAGGGTGTAAGGTAAGTGCTGTTTGAAACAGCCATTAAAAGGGGTTATTAGAAGGAAATATTCCTACATTTATTTGTCCTAGTGCCGTGCAGTTATATGTTCTAAAGCATTTTTTGTCTTCTATTAGTGGGGAAAAGGGATTATTAGCTGTTGTGTGGTGAAGTGCGAAAATTACAGCCCTTTTTGTTGTGTATTAGTGCCAAAAGTAAAATATATTTGCCGCTCAGCGGTGCAGTTATCTGTTCTAAAGCCTTTTTTTCCGTGCAACAGTGGAAAAAGGAAAAATATCTTTGCAGCTCAGTGGTGCAGTTATCTGTTCTAAAGCCCTTTTCCCGTGTAATAGTGGAAAAAGGAAAAATATCTTTGCCACTCAGCAGTGCAGTGACATATTTTAAAGCCAAGTTTGCCGTGTATTATTGGCAAAATTTCCGCCGTTTAGCATTGCACTTATCTGATGAAAAGCCTTTTGTGTAAAAGTAGAAACAAAAATTGGGCGTAATTGCCATTCACCGGTGCAGTGAGATATTTTACAGCCCAGTTTGGCGTGTATAACTGGCGAAATCAAAATATATTCGCCATCCAGCGTTGCACCTGTCTGTTGAAAAGCCATTTATGTTGTCTAAAAATAGAAAAAAATTAGGGCCTAATTGCCGTTCAGCAGTGCAATTATATGTGGTGACGCACTTTTTTCGGGATGGACCGAATTACGTAATGGTTAAATTTTTTATGGGAAACAGGCTTTTTGGGGGAAAATTGATGTGTTATAGTAGACTTTCTTCTGTATGAACCGAATACCATTATCCTTTCATTGGTGAAATTTTTTATTTCAACCATGTTTTCTTCGGGAAAATTGATGGGTGATTGTACACCTCCTTTTGCGCTATGGACCGAATTACAGTCAGGTCCAGAACAATTGTAAAATGTTTTGCTCTATACACCACCACAATGGATTTTAAATTAAACAAACAAGATGTGCTCTAACTGCAGACTGTCAGCTTTAATTTGAGGGTATATACATCCAAATCAGGTGAACGGTGTAGGAATTACAACAGTTTGCATATGTGTTTCCCACTCGTTAAAGAACCAAAAGTAATAGGACAATTGGCTTCTCAGCTGTTCCATGACCAGGTGTGTGTTATTCCCTCATTATTCCAATCACAATGAGCAGATAAAAGGTGCAGAGTTCATTTCAAGTGTGATATTTACATTTGGAATCTGTTGCTGTCAACTCTCAAGATGAGATCCAAAGAGCTGTCATTAGACTGAAAAAACAAAACAAACCCATCATAGAGAGAGCAAAAACATTAGGCGTGGCCAAAACAACTGTTTGGAACATTCTTAAAAAGAAGGAACGCATCGATGAGCTCAGCAACGCCAAAAGACCCTGCAGACCACGGAAAACAACTGTCGTTGATGACCAAAGAATTATTTTCCTGGTGAAGAAAACACCCTTCACAACAGTTGGCCAGATCAAGAACATTCTCCAGGAGGTAGGTGTATGTGTGTCAAAGTCAACAATCAAGAGAAGACTTAACCAGAGTGAATACAGAGGGTTCACTACAAGATGTAAACCATTGGTGAGTTTCAAAAACAGGAAGGCCAGATTAGAGTTTGTCAAACCACATCTAAAAAAGCCTTCACAGTTTTGAAACAACATCCTATGGACAGATAAGACCAAGATCAACTTGTACCAGAGTGATGGGAAGAGAAGAGTATGGAGAAGGAAATGAACTGCTCATGATCCTAAGCATGCCACCTCGTCAGTGAAGCATGGTGGTGGTAGTGTCATGGCGTGGGCATGTATGGCTGCCAATGGAACTGGTTCTCTTGTATTTATTGATGATGTGACTGCTGACAAAAGCAGCAGGATGAATTCTGAAGTTGTTTCGGGCAATATTATCTGCTTCAGAACACAAAACTGTACTTACCAATGAGTTGCTGCTATCTACAGGTAACCAGGCAAATTACACGAACAATTGTTTTTAACATAGTTATGTATGCACATTTCTGGAAGACATAATATAAATTACATCAGATGACAGTATAAAGGCTCTTAGGAGATAGTAGCGGGGTAGAGACGTGGAGTAACACAACTTTGGGGTGTTACAAATGCATGCCTCCTTTTGTGGTATGGAACAACTTACTTAGTGGTGAAATTCTTTATATGACACTGTTTTTATTTATTTATTTTTTATTTACGGGTGATTGTACACATCCTTTTGTGGTATGGGCCAAATTACGTAGTGGTGAAATTTTTAATTTCAAAGTAAACTCCGCTGCTCTGTATCTCTTGTGAAGTCAATGTCTCCAAATATGCCCCTCTTGCGATTTACATCAAATACACTATTTTCATGTAGAGATCCAAGAATTATGTTGAAGGCATGTAGTGTATGCAAGCCATGTGCGACCCCTCTCATCACTCTTACGCGGTTCTGCACCTGGTTTGCCTGGGCAAACGAAGTCACACAGGGGAGGAACTGCTCCGTGTCCTTCATCAAGAAATCAAATCCTGGCTTTCTTTGCGACAACTGAAAATTGGAACCATGGTGACCGACAACGGGAAGAACATAGTGTCGGTGCTGCGTCAAGGACGGCTGAGCCATGCACTCTGCATGGCACACGTGTTCAATCTGGTTGTCAAGCAGTTCCTGAAGTCTTTCACCCATCTGCAAGACATCCTAAAAATGGCCAGGAAACTTTGCATGCACTTCAGTCACTCGTACACCGCAAAGCCCACCCTCCATGACCTCTAGCGTCAGAACGACATCCACCAACATAGGCTGATATGCAATATTTCCAACCATTGGAATTTTACCCTCCATATGTTGGACCGAGAAAGGGCATCAACGATTTCTTGATGATCCAAGTAGTCCCCTGTGTAACTTTGATGCCAGTGGCAGCTCATGAGTGAAACCTGCCGTTTGCACATGCCATTTGAGGAGGCCACGTTATTTGTCAGTCGCCAGGACTACGGAATGAATGATGTCATTCCACTGCTTCATGTCCAGGAACAGATGCTGGTAAATCTGGCTGGTCAGGGGACTGGAGACATGGCGCCTAGAAAGATGGCAGCAGAGTTTGATACTTTTGTCTGTCAATATCTATGTTTACAGTCAGTGAACGGGAACATCATTTATCACAAGGATGCAAACACCAACCAATGGGGTGTTAACCGCCAGAAGAAGGTCATCGGCACGAAGGATCAGTCATTTTCATAGCTCGAGGTATCCTCCCAGAAGCTTGACCTCTGCACGTCTACGGTCTGCATTGCAAAGCTTGTCTAAAAGAAAAAACCCGCAGCGCACCCCCTTGTAGGAAACTCTTGAGCCTACACAGGCTGCTTTGCTCCTTCAAAAACAATGGACTCTGTACAGCGTGACACCAATGTGTAGTTTCTCATACACTAGACTGAAAGAGTATTCCAGCACCTCTCTGCCCACATAGCTGCCAAGAAGCAGAAGGGGTTTTCCATTGAAGTTGGCTCAGAGCTGAACCTAAAAGCCAAATATTCCTGTTTACCTGGACTCAAAGGAAAGGACAGAGGTCCACTGGCTGTGCTCATACAGATTTCATCAAAGCCTCCACTCACTAAGGCAAGCACAAAGGACCGGATTGTGTGGACAAGTTGGTTCTGTCCGACGCACACAGAGGATGATCTATTGGAGGTGTTACCAAAGACATTTACTTGCCTTCTGCTCTTCCTGTATAATGGCTCCAAGACGCTCATGGCTATAGTAGGGACGTGGTTCCAAAGAAACTTTTACTGTTTGGGTAAGCTGGTGATTAGAGTTGAGCGAACCCGAACTGTAAAGTTCAGGTTTGTACCAAACTTTAGGGTTTTCGCACCCGGACCAGAACCCAAAATTTACGTAAAAGTTTGGGTTCTGCGATTTTTATGGCGGTTTTTGAAAGGCTGCAAAGCAGCCAATCAACAGGCGTCATACTACTTGCCCCAGAAGGCCATCTGTGATTGGCCAACTGCAGCATGTGACCCAGCCTCTATTTAAGCTGGAGTCACGTAGCGCCGCTCGTCACTCTGCTCGGATTAGAGTAGGGAGAGGCTACAGCTGCTGTGAGGGAGAGATGAAGGAGAAATCTTATCAATAACTGTTTTTTGTTCTTAGCGATCTACAGCAAATGTGTTTTGTGGGTGCAGTGCACAAGTTTTTAAGCCTGTCCTGAGCCAACTACTACTGAAAACAAACTTGTTTTCCTTCAGTTAGTCAATATCAGTACATAATTGGCAGCCATTTTATGCAACGATAGTGCACCAGCACAGGCTATCTGCATGTCTCCAAGTCCAGAAATACAACTTTTTGCTTACTGGGGTTAAAACAATACATCTGTTAAATATAGTTCACATCTGGGATTACACGTGCATAAGTGATTGTCACATTTAGGCCAGAAATACAGCTTTGGCATACTGGGGTGAAAAAAGCCTCAGATATACTGCACATATGGGATTACACTTGCATAAGTGATTGTCACATTTAGGCCAGAAATACGGCTTTGGCATACTGTGGTGAAAAAAGCCTCTGATATACTGCACATCTAGGATTACATGTGCATAAGTGATTGTCACATTTAGGCCAGAAATATGGCTTTGGCATACTGTGGTGAAAATAGCCTCTAATATATTGCACATGTGGGATAAGACATGCATAAGTGACTGTCACATTTAGGCCAGAAATACATCTTTTTGGTTACTAGGGTGAAAAAACCCTCTAATATACTGCACATCTGGGATAAGACATGCATAAGTGGCTGTCACATTTAGTCCAGAAATACGGCTTTTTGGTTACTGGGGTGAAAAAACCCTCTAATATACTGCACAGCTGGGATTACTCAGATACTGCACATCTGGGATTAGACAAACATAAGTGACTGTCACATTTAGGCCAGAAATATGTTTTTTTGGTTACTGGGGTGAAAAAACCCTCTAATATACTGCACATCTGGGATAAGACATGCATAAGTGAGTGTCACATTTAGGCCAAAAATAAGGCTTTTTGGTTACTAAGGTGAAAAAACCCTCTAATATACTGCACATCTAGGATTAGACAAGCATAAGTGGCTGTCACATTTAGTCCAGAAATACGGCTTTTTGGTTAATGGGGTGAAAAAACCCTCTAATATACTGCACATCTGGGATTACACATGCATAACTGATTGTCACATTTAGGCCATAAATACAGCTTTGGCATTCTGTGGTGAAAATGCCCTCTAATATATTGCACATCTGGGATTACACATGCATAAGTGACTGTCACATTTAGGCCAGAAATATGGCTTTTTGGTTACTGGGGTGAAAAAACCCTTTAATATACAGCACATCTGGGATTAGACAAGCATACGTGACTGTCACATTTAGGCCAGAAATACGGCTTTTTGGTTACTGGGGTGAAAAATCCCTCTAATATACTGCACATCTGGGATAACACATGCACGAGTGTCACATTTAGGCCAGAAATACATTTTTCTGCTTACTGGGGTGAAAAAACCCTCTAATATAATGCATATCTGGGATTAGTCGTGCATAAGTGACTGTCACATTTAGGCCAGAAATTCAGCTTTTTGGTTACTGGGGTAAAAAAAACTCTAATATACTGCACATCTGGGATTAGACAAGCATAAGTGACTGTCACATTTAGGCCAGAAATACGGCTTTTTGGTTACTGGGGTGAAAAAACCCTCTAATATACGGCACATCTGGGATAAGACATGCATAAGTGAGTGTCACATTTAGGCCAAAAATAAGGCTTTTTGGTTACTAAGGTGAAAAAACCCTCTAATATACTGCACATCTAGGATTAGACAAGCATAAGTGGCTGTCACATTTAGTCCAGAAATACGGCTTTTTTGTTACTGGGGTGAAAAAACCCTCTAATATACTGCACATCTGGGATTACACATGCATAACGGATTGTCACATTTAGGCCAGAAATACAGCTTTGGCATACTGTGGTGAAAATGCCCTCTAATATATTGCACATCTGGGATTACACATGCATAAGTGACTGTCACATTTAGGCCAGAAATATGGCTTTTTGGTTACTGGGGTGAAAAAACCCTTTAATATACAGCACATCTGGGATTAGACAAGCATAAGTGACTGTCACATTTAGGCCAGAAATACGGCTTTTTGGTTACAGGGGTGAAAAAACCCTCTAATATACTGCACATCTGAAATACATCTTTTTGCTTACTGGGGTTAAAAAACCCTCTAATAAACTGCATATCTGGGATTAGTCGTGCACAAGTGACTGTCACATTTAGGCCAGAAATACTGCTTTTTGGTTACTGGGGTGAAAAAACCCTCTAATATACTGCACATCTGGGATAAGACATGCATAAGTGAGTGTCACATTTAGGCCAGAAATACATCTTTTTGCTTACTGGGGTGAAAAAACCCTCTAATATACTGCACATCTGAAATACATATTTTTGCTTACTGGGGTTAAAAAACCCTCTAATATACTGCATATCTGGGATTAGTCGTGCACAAGTGACTGTCACATTTAGGCCAGAAATACTGCTTTTTGGTTACTGGGGTGAAAAAACCCTCTAATATACTGCACATCTGGGATAAGACATGCATAAGTGAGTGTCACATTTAGGCCAGAAATTCGGCTTTTTGGTTACTGGGGTGAAAAAACCCTCTGATATACTGCACATCTGGGATAAGACGTGCATAAGTGATTGTCACATTTAGGCCTCAAATACAGCTATCATATAGAGTTTAAAAAAAATTTGTGCAATACCCTACATCAGGGTTTTTGTTGGCGGTAATTATTTTTAACAGACTTAACCACTTTTTTACTTTGCTTTGTAAAAGCTAAATATGAGGCAAACATCTAATAAGGGAAGCAGTCATGGTCGTGGTGGTGGTGTTAGTGGAGCCTCTGGTGCAGGGAGAGGACGTGGCCGTTCTGCCACAGCTACACGTCCTACTGAACCTACTACCTCAGGTCCCAGTAGAATCTACAGCAATATTTGGTCAGGCCTAATGCCGTTCTAAGGATGGTAAGGACTGAGCAAGTACAGGCGCTAGTCAATTGGATGGCCGACAGTGGATCCAGCACGTTCACATTATCTCCCACCCAGTCTTCTGCAGAAAGCGCACAGGTGGCACCTGAAACCAATGCCCATAAGTCTGTCACATCACCCCCGTGCATATCAGGGAACCTGTCTGAGCTTAAAGTCATGCAGCAGTCTCTTATGCTGTTTGAAGACTCTACTGGCAGGGTTTCCCAAGGGCATCCACCTAGCCCTTCCCCAGGGGTGGAAGACATAGAATGCACTGACGCACAACCACTTATGTTTCCTGATGAGGACATGGGAATACCACCTCAGCACGACTCTGATGATGATGAAACACAGGTGCCAACTGCTGCGTCTTTCTGCAGTGTGCAGACCGAAAAGGAGGTCAGGGAGGAAGACTGGGGAGAAGCCGATGCAGGGGACAATGAGGTCCTAGACCCCACATGGAATGAAGGTCGTGCCACTGACTTTCAGAGTTCGGAGGAAGAGGCAGTGGTGAGACCGATCCAACAGCGTAGCAAAAGCGGGAGAAGGGTGCAAAAGCTGAGCAGCCATCGCCAAAACAGTTTGCCTGCTACTGGCCACCGTCACCAGGGACCGAGCACACCAAAGGCAGCTTCAAGGAGTTCCCTGGCATGGCACTTCTTCACACAATGTGCTGACGACAAGAACCAAGTGGTTTGCACGCTGTGCCATCAGAGCCTGAAGCGAGGCATTAACGTTCTGAACCTTAGCATAACCTGCATGACCAGGCATCTACATGCGAGACACAGGCTGCAGTGGAGTAAGCACCTTCAAAAGGGCTATATCTCCCTAACTGCACACTGGGTAAATGTAGTGGTGGTTGGGCCCTAGGCGGAGAGCTGTTTGACGCACGTCCTTCCGCCACCAAGGATCGCAGGGCATCATTCTTTGCCTCCTGTTGCCTCCTCTTCCTACTCAGCTTCCTCATCCTCTTCTACCACCTCCTCATCCGGTCAGTGACAGACCTTCACTAGCAACTTCATCACAGCCAGGGGTAAACGTCAGCAGGTTGTTCTGAAACTAATGTGTTTGGGGGACAGGCCCCACACCGCTCAGGAGTTGTGGCGGGGTATAGAACAACAGACCGACGAGTGGTTGCTGCCAGTGAGCCTCAAGCCCGGCCTGGTGGTGTTCGATAATGAGCAAAATCTCGTTGCAGCTCTGGGACTAGCTGGTTTGATGCACCTCTTTTGCCTGGTGCATGTGCTGAATTTGGTGGTGCAGAAATTCATTCACAACTACCCCGACATGTCTGAGCTGCTGCATAAAGTGCGGACCATCTGTGCGTGCTTACGGCATTCTCATCCTGCCGCCGCTCGGCTCTCTGCTCTACAGCACAACTTCGGCCTTCCCGCTCACTGCCTCATATGCGATGTGCCTACCAGGTGGAACTCCACCTTGCACATGCTGGAGAGACTTTGCGAGCAGCAGCAGGCCATAGTGTAGTTTCAGTTGCAGCACGCATGGGTGAGTCACACTGTGGACCAGCACCACTTCACCACCAATGACTGGGCCTCCATGCAAGACCTGTGTGCCCTGTTGCGCTGTTTCGAGTACTCCACCAACATGGCCAGTAGCGATGACGCCGTTATCAGCATTACAATACCACTTCTATGTCTCCTTGAGTAAACACTTAGGGCGATGATGGAAGAGGATGTGGCCCAGGACGAGGAGGAGGAAGAGGGGTCATCTCTAACACTTTCAGGCCAGTCTTTTAGAAGTGGCTCAGAAAGAGGATTTTTGCAACAGCAGAGGCCAGGTACAAATTTGGCCAGCCGGGGCCCACTACTGGAGGAGGAGGAGGATGAGGAGGAGGATGGGGATGAAGTATGTTTACAGCTGCGTGGCATCCAACGCAGCTCGGGCCCATCACTGGTGAGTGGCTGGGGGGATACGGAGGACGCAGACGATACGCCTTCCACAGAGGACAGCTTGTCCTTTCCTCTGGGCAGCCTGGCACACATGAGCGACTACATGCTGCAGTGCCTGCGCAATGACTGCAGAGTTGCCCGCATTTTAACGTGTGCTGACTACTGGGTGGCCACCCTGCTGGATCCCCATTACAAAGACAATGTGCCATCCTTAATTCCCTCACTGGAGCGTGATCGGAAGATGCGCGACTACAGGCGCACACTGGTAGACGTGCTCCTGAGAGCATTCCCGACCGACATGTGGAAAATCTTTGTCACCTCGCCGCAACAACCGTCCACAACTGTTGATATGAAGCATGTTAGCAGGAGGCAGCATTTGAACAACATGGTAGAACAGTACCTGTGCACACAACTACACGTACTGACTAATGGTTCTGCCCCATTCAACTTCTGGGTCTCCAAATTGTCCACATGGCCAGAGCTTGCACTATATGCCTTGGAGGTGCTGGCCTGCCCTGCAGCAAGTGTACTCACTGAACGTGTATTTATCACGGCAGGAGGCGTCATTACAGACAAACACAGCTGCCTGTCCACAGCCAACGTGGACAAGCTCACGTTCATTAAAATGAACCAGGCTTGGATCCCTCAGGACTTGTCTGTATCTTGTGCAGAATAGACAGTTCTAACAGCCTCAACCATCCATCCTTGTACTCAAGTGCACTTATTCCTTAATTTTTTTATATGTCCCAATATTTTGGGGGATACCGATATGTAAAAATGCAAAATAACACACATCTGTGTTGGCTAACTATTCCTCCTTCGCCGCCGCTTCCACCTAGACCGCCACGTGAGCCTACACGGCCACATCCACCCATTCACCACCTCCTCAACCTCTTCCTCCTACATCATTCCTAATTTTTATTTTTTTAAGGTCTTTTATGTTTTTTTTATTCATTTCCCTATATACATTTGTTTGCAGAGTATTTGCCATGCTCTTAAGCACATTTTGCTGCCTTTTGGAGCCCTCTAGCTCTTTCCATGACATTTTTACAGCAATTTTAGTGCTCAAAAGTTTGGGTCCCCATTGACTTCAATGGGGTTCGGGGTCAAGTTCGGGTCCCGAATCCGATTCTTTTTTTCAAGATCGGCCGAACCTGCCGAACCCGAAATCCAGGTGTCTGCTCAACTCTACTGGTGATCAGTTCTCAGGACCTTACTTGGCTAGCAGCGATGTGTACCAGGTATGACGTGTCTGAATCAGTGTCGGCCTCGGAGCTTGTTTTCTCTGTGCCCTTCGAAACTTGCATGGACATTTCTTATGCCACCCACACAGAGGACTTCAAGACTTTATGGAATGATATTCATAAATCAAGGACGAGGTCACGGAGGAAGTGGACAATTTATTCCAATGTCTTTACTCACATTTCTTCAGACACTTCAGAATCCACTTATCAGCAACCCAGCTCGTCACAGAATGAGCTGGAGTCGGCTTGTTTGCTGGACTGTCCTCCAGTTATCAGCCATAACCCCATACATTTCTTTTTTTTTTATGTATACATTTTTATTTACCAAAATAGTTAACAGAGTAACACATTACTAGGTTTGTACACAGCCAGGATCAACCTGAGATACATAAAGTCAGATTTCTTATGCACAGGAAATGTTAATGACAGAGCGTGAATCATCTTCAAACAATTATAGAGCATATTATCGCGTGGTTAATACTACATAGACAAGACTTCTTTGCTTAATTGGAACGAAAGCAAAATCCCATAAAGCCTCAGAGAGAAAGACTTTGGGTTTGACTGACAGGGGATTTAGGGTGTAGGTGGAGCGTTCAAGTATGAAATATCAGCTAATTAGTGAAAGGGGAGAATCTGTGAGCAGACCACAGACACAAATGTTTCATGAATTGAGCATGAGTACAGGATTCCCATGCAGACATTTCCTCGAAACAATAGAGCTGGTCTATCTTCTGTTTCCATTGCTCAATTGATGAGAGGGAAGTCTGGAACCAAAACTTTAGAATGAGTAGCCGAGCCGCGTCAAGCAGCTGTTTGAAGCTGTAAGGGAGAAGGGGTGGTTCCTCCTCTTCAAAATGAGAAAGTAGGGCCTTGGAGGGCAAAGCTTGTATGGAGGTGTGGCAGACTTGGTTACTAAAACGAAAAATATCACTCCATACATTTCTTGATCCGTATGCATTACCATTGTGGTCACCCCGACACTGGTCGTCAATCCATTCTTGTTGATGAAGCACTTTGTTTTTCTAGTTTGTCTTTTAAATCATTTGGTTTTGCCCCTTCTGTGTTCTATTTTGTGTGTGTTAATATCCTGATTGTTAAATAAACGTTTTTTCTCCCCCATTCAAAAAAATAAAAGAATTGGCTTGTGATTTGGTAGCCAAAAGCAGGAGTGGGTACAAAACACAGAAGACATGCAACTATTCCGTTCACGTGTCATCTCTGTTTTGGATCCCCTCGTGGTTTTTTTTTGGCATTAGCAATACTGATGGATTACTGACCAAATGCTAACCGAGTGAAGGAGGATGCTCCACAGACAGGATCCTCTTTTTATGGGATATTGTTCTGACGGATCAGAGGAAGGGCAAAATAATCAGTGACGGCAACACAAACTTACTGCTGACACCCTGTCTACTTTGTCGGGGGGCTCTACTTGTATAAGCGATTAATAGAACAGGTTCTGTAGACATCTATGTGGAATCAGCTGATGACAGTGTAAAAGGAGTTAGCTTCTTCTTGGCGCTAACATTGACCTGTAAGGCTGAGTTCATTATCTGGTCAGTTTTGGCCCTGTGACTGCCCAAAAAAGTGAAGTGTGCAGTGATTCATCTGCATGTCATACGGAATCACAGTTTTATTTCACTACCAAAGTAGACTCAATATGCCTGTTACTGCAGGGCACAGTGTTTTACACCACTATAAAGGCTCTCTTCAGCCATGAAATTGCAGTTTTTTTACGTAATTTATTTGGATCGACCCAAATTTTTCAAAAAAAAATTGGCGAACCGGCGAATCGAATTTTTGAAAAATTCGCTCATCTCTAATTACCATTACTTAGACATATACTACCTGGCTGAGTGGGGTCACTACGTCTGTAGAGAGATAAGGGTAAAAAGATGGGGGTTAATAACAAAGAATACATTTTTGTATTACAATCATTATCATATGGTGCAATACACATAGTGCCCAAAACAGGAAGAATCATAGAATACAAAAATCAAAATCTTTATTTAGACCTTGTGGCGCGAGAGTGTTGAGTTAAAATTTCCAGTACACTTCCCGTTGTTTCAAGCATGCAGTCCTGCTGCCTCCTTGTCTTGCGGTAGCTACCTGTACCAAAATTTGGAATTTAAAAGGGTATTCCAATCTTAATGATCACTGTTAAATCTGTTAATGATTTGACAATGATAATTTTTCTAAATACATTTTATTACGCAATTCCCACCCTTTTTCAGAAAATAAGTCCCCTCTTACCTGATGTTGTCTTTTTGTCTCCCCTGGTTACAGCCACCTCCCCTGTCGAATCCCGCTGAGCCGCGCTTGCACAGAAGACTGAAGATTCTCTCCCGGCGGGGCCGTGCAATGTCCTGAACGCGCACGCCACCGCGCATGCGCCATGATGACTTCTTCCAGGAATAAGTCACCATGGTGCATGCCCGGCGTGCGTGCACGTTCAGGACATTGCGCATAATGGGACTGAAATATTTCCGGGAATCCAAGATGTTCAATGTGGTAGGAGTCTTTAGAGACAATGTGGGATTCCTGAGCAAAAAAAATATCACATTTTAAGTTTAGGGCTTCAGACCACATTTGTGTTCATTTGTGTTCAAGGAGGCAATATATAGTACCATGGTAGCTCATTCGGGAAGTGATAAGATATTGCGGTTTCCTTTGTTTCCAGTCCCACGCTGTCTTCCAAGTGTCGACCTGTGAGACTACCATGAGTGTACTTGAAAGCCTAGCTAAACAATAAACCTGTGGTTGAAATGTTAAAAAGGAACAATTGCAATACAAACAATAGGTCAAACACAAAATAATCCCCCTCCATAGAGATAAGAGGTTGTCGAGACTTGTAAGCCGGATGGCATGTATCTCTTTTTCCAGTAATCATCCTGAAGGAGTGGGGGGTAAAGTTCAGCTTGAGCTAGAACATACGTGCACCATGCAGCACCTGAAAAAAAAACAACAAAAAAAAAAAACTTACTGTGCCAGTTAATGCCAATCCAAGGCAGTATGTGCAGGAGGAGAACCTCATTGTGAATCCGAAGAGATATTGATCTACAATTTTGGGAAGAGAGTGGCTCTCTCTGCTTGTGTTTTGATCACATTCAGGGCATTGTCATGCTTGATAATTAAGCGTGTAGGGAACCCCCAACGGTACATGATGTGATGTTCCTTCAATGTAGCAGTAATGGGGGCAAATCCTCTGTGCAGCTGTAGAATGGCCACTGACAGGTCAGAATAAAGTGTGACCATTTGGTGCGGTTCAGGTAGAGGAGTATATTTCCTTGCTGCCTGTAGTAGTTGTTCTTTGACATGAAAAAAGTGCACTCGGGTGAGAACATCGTGTCCGCAAGGTATTTAGCCTATGTCACTCTATGAATCCTGTCTATGATGAGGTCCACTGGTGTGCAGTGTGGCAGAAAAGCCTGGAGATAGGCTGGAAGGTCTGGTGGTAGTACAGATTCAGGGAATCCCCTTAGCTTAACATTGTCGCGGCGTGGCCTGTCTTCTAGGTCGGCCATCTTTCTTTGTAGTAGTTTAATCTCACTCATAAGGCCATAGTGTGCGTCTATTAAGTCCTTATATGAAGAGACCAGTTCCCCCATCTTGTTTTCCACATGATTAACCCGGATTTCCACCTCTCTTATGGCAGCATTAACTGGCAATATGAGTTGCCTTATTGTGTCATGTAGGGTGGGTCTGAGGGCCTGTAGCATCAATTTAAGTGAGAATTTGGTTACTGCCTTATTGGACACAGGCAGGTCATCAAATACCACAGAGGGATCTGAGTCAGTAGAAGAAAAATATAAAGTCTCACCCTCCGATCTTTCATCTGGGTGCGCAGTGGATTGCGAGCCATGGGGCCTGGGTGTTGTGACAGAGCACACTCTGTATTCCGGGTTCAGGCTCAATATGGCCACTGCCTCATAGTAAGAGGTCTCTGAGCGGGCTCGACAGTAGACCTCTCGGGTCTTCTGGCCCTGCCACCTCGATCCTGTCGTAACTTGGAGGCACTGACCCACTGTAGCGTTGTGGTGGAAGATGAGCGTCTCCTCTATCTGCCGGCGGGGCCGGTTCAGATGCCAGGGAGGAAGGAGGTGAGTCCAGTATTTTCTTCAGACCTGTCATGTTTTTCCTTCTCTTGGGCATCTTAGGGAGTTGTAGAGCCACTGATTGTGAAGTGTAGACAGTTGTATGCTAGGGTTCAGTCACTATATAGGCTCTGGTCTGGCGGAGCTGCAAACTCAAGCGGCCATCTTCCTCGCGTGCAGGCCCAATATGTCTATTTTTTTTCATTTTTTTTTATTTTTACACAGTAAACATGTGGAAGGCTGAAAAGTCAGCCTGAATTTGTGGGAGGGGCATATTACCTTCTTAAGCCCCAGCCTCCAGCTCCTCAGGGCGCTTCTGTTCACATTCTGGATAGGGAGTCGCCTGCTCTGGTGCTGCATCTGTGCATGTTGTGAGTAGCTTTCATCTGGTTCGGTTCGGTTCGTTTGGTTTCGTTTTCATACGCTGCCGTCACGTCTTCAGGAGAGGTAATTTTGCGCAAACAATGCGCCACAAGGGCTCCATCAGCCGCGGTCACGTACTCCCGGCTCCCCGAGTTGGCATGCGTTCCAGCGTGGAACGCGTGCCAATTCTCATGTCCGCACCAAATTGCTTCTTGTCTCCTTCCTTGGTTCCCTCCCTGTGTTCCCCTCCAACTTCCTCCCGAGATAGCAGGGGGGGCAGGGTCTGGCCGGCAGATCCCCCTCTCCACACGGCCTCCCCGTCCTCACCTCAGGCCCCACTGCAAGCCGGCGTGCGTTCCAGCGTGGAGCGCACGCCGGAAATCCGCCGCAAGGCATGGGCCGGGTCACGTGGTCGGCGTGCGTTCCGGCTTGGAGCGCACGCCGGAGTCCCTCGGCCGGGTCTGGGCCTGGTCGCGTGTGCGGCGTGCGTTCCAGCTTGGAATACTTCCGTCAGGCCTGGGCCCATAAATGTACATCAGAAACCCTGTCAAAGTAAAAATCACTATGCACCATGACTCTTTTGTTAAGGGAATTAAGCTCTAATTGTTGGGTCATTTTTCCTGTGGATCCTTCTTCATGATAGACAGGCTATCAGCAGATGTTTGTTTATAGTATATATATTCATAGTGTAGCATGATGTCACAGAAGCTTGTGTCTATACTGCTGAAATCTGGATCCTGGTGAATATATTTTATTGTATTTAGTGTTCCCATTAGGTCTACGGCCAAAGCAGGGGTATCTAGCCCCCGGGCAACGTCAGGCCATGCCCTCCAAAAAAAAAAAAAAAAAAAAAAAAAAAAAAATTATATATATATATATATATATATATATATATATATATATATATATTGTGGGGGTTTGCTCTGGTAGGCAGATGATAGCGGTGGCAGTATAGAGGCTCAGGAGACAGGCTTTGTGTCCAAACCGTGCTCTTTTATTCACTCCAGTGCATCACATCAAAACTGTGCAATTCAACACAACAGCAATGTCCATAAACCCCCACCTCCCACAAAGGATCCCCAAACGCTGCAGGTGTCTTGGTGCCTGTTCACACAGTCTCTCACATCCGTGGTCAGTACTACACCTTGTCATGGGGTGGGTTTGTCCAAGTTCATGCAAGTTAGACAGGCCACGTGTCGGCCTGGACAAGGGATTGGCTCCGGCCACAGGATCCCCTTCTTTTGGTCCTTCGCTGAGCCTGCAGCAATTGGGCAGTCCTTGGTAGACGAGCGGACTACAGCGCTCAGCCCGACCGAGCGATCAGCCTCCCATACAGCTTCCTGCAGTGAGACAGGAGACCACACTTCATCAGCAGCCCCACAGTCAGTGAGCATCAAACCTATATTCACAGCCCTGGGTGTAGCAGGCAGACCACACCCAGCAAGCATAGTGAAGGATTAACTCCTTCCCTACCCAACTAAGGCCAGAGATAACCAACCTGCCAGGATCAGTGTAGACTGACACCAACAACTCAAACCTGTCCACCCGTGGTGGTCCGTGGGGAACAGACACCCACCCTGCTCTTACTCCACCAGGGCCACGACCCCCGGTGGTACGTATCTTCCATCCACTACCACTCCAGACATTCTCTTACAATATATTTAAAAAAAAAAAAAAAAAATTTATATAATAAAATTTTATTTTATTGTATAAAGAAATTTAAATAGATCTACAAGTTAATCGGTAGGTTCCAATCTCCAGCCATTTCATACGCACTCCCGCCGTGCGGGAGCGAGGCAGTCATCCTTGGTTCCTCATTCCGCTGGGCTGGAAGGGACCAGGTTAGCACGGGTTAAAAAAAAAAAAAAAAAAAAATCGGGGGTCTCACCACAAGTAGTCCAGGCCATCATTACTCGCCATACCCATTCAGCGGTCACCATACGCTCACCGCAGTCTTCTACTCTATGGGCGACAGTGCCACATGTTATATATCTATGCTTCACGTGATATACTGCTGTCTCATCTACTACCTACTTCTGCCTCCTGGATCGCCCAGGCACGCACCTACCTCTGCCTCCTGGATCGCCCAGGCACGCACCTACCTCTGCCTCCTGGATCGCCCAGGCACGCACCTACCTCTGCCTCCTGGATCGCCCAGGCACGCACCTACCTCTGCCTCCTGGATCGCCCAGGCACGCATCTACCTCTGCCTCTTGGATCGCCCAGGCACGCACCTACCTCTGCCTCCTGGTTCGTCCAGGCTCATACCTACCTCTGTCTCCTGGTTCGTCCAGGCTCATACCTACCTCTGTCTCCTGGTTCGTCCAGGCCCATACCTACCTCTGTCTCCTGGTTCGTCCAGGCCCATACCTACCTCTGTCTCCTGGTTCGTCCAGGCCCATACCTACCTCTGTCTCCTGGTTCGTCCAGGCCCATACCTACCTCTGTCTCCTGGTTCGTCCAGGCCCATACCTACCTCTGTCTCCTGGTTCGTCCAGGCCCATACCTACCTCTGTCTCCTGGTTCGTCCAGGCCCATACCTACCTCTGTCTCCTGGTTCGTCCAGGCCCATACCTACCTCTGTCTCCTGGTTCGTCCAGGCTCATACCTACCTCTGTCTCCTGGTTCGTCCAGGCTCATACCTACCTCTGTCTCCTGGTTCGTCCAGGCTCATACCTACCTCTGTCTCCTGGTTCGTCCAGGCTCATACCTACCTCTGTCTCCTGGTTCGTCCAGGCTCATACCTACCTCTGTCTCCTGGTTCGTCCAGGCTCATACCTACCTCTGTCTCCTGGTTCGTCCAGGCTCATACCTACCTCTGTCTCCTGGTTCGTCCAGGCTCATACCTACCTCTGTCTCCTGGTTCGTCCAGGCTCATACCTACCTCTGTCTCCTGGTTCGTCCAGGCTCATACCTACCTCTGTCTCCTGGTTCGTCCAGGCTCATACCTACCTCTGTCTCCTGGTTCGTCCAGGCTCATACCTACCTCTGTCTCCTGGTTCGTCCAGGCTCATACCTACCTCTGCCTCCTGGTTCGTCCAGGCTCATACCTACCTCTGCCTCCTGGTTCGTCCAGGCTCATACCTACCTCTGCCTCCTGGTTCGTCCAGGCACGCACCTTCTTCTGCCTCCTGGTTCGTCCAGGCACGCACCTTCTTCTGTCTCCTGGTTCGCCCAGGCTCATTCCTACCTCTGCCTCCTGGTTCACCCAGGCCTGTCATCCTCCCCGAAAGGTGTAGGTAAGCTCAGGATTCAATGTATTTGCCTGAATCGCTCAGGTTCCATGCGTCTGCCTGGAACGCTCGGGGGTTTCTCAGCAGGGTCCGGCTGGTTCCTGGTTACCCGGTTCGTGTCCGGCACGTCTGGATTTCTGTTTCCCACAGGTCTTGTTGCATGCAGCGCGACTTCAGGCCCTGATTCTGGCAGTTCAGGGTCATCCAGCAGTTGGCCATGATGCCCAGGCTGCATCCTGGTTCTCCGTCGCTTCATTCCAGTGCCACCAGATCACACCTCTCTCCGGGTCTCGTACCAACGCTAGTTTATTTCAGGTAAGCAGGGCCTCAGGCCACCGGAATTTCGATCCTTCCTCAATTGTGTCACAGGGCGTCTCCGTGTCTGGTTATTCCACGGTGCCAGGTTTCAGGTAAGGTCGAGCCGGGTGGCGGCTTTACGCACCTCCATAAAAAAAAAAAAAAAAAATATATATATAAAAAAAAAGGGGGGAAATATGTATATATTTTTGGGGGGGTTTCCGGGGAGGGGGGGGGGGGGTTTCTGACGCACCCCAGGTCTCATTTCCCTGAATCGCTTGGGTTTTATGTATTCCCCTGAATCGCTCAGGTTTTACGTATTTTCCCTGAAATCACTCAGGTCATGTATTTCCCTGAATCGCTCAGGTTTGTATTTTCCTGTCTCTTCAGGTTGTCGGTATTTCCAGGGTGTATGTATTAATTTTACAGGCTATAGCTACTAGAGAGATCGTTGATCCAGGGAGTTATTCTGATTGCCTGATTGGAGTCGGGAAGGAATTTTATATTCCCCTGAAATGAGGAAAATTGGCTTCTACCTCACAGGGGTTTTTTGCCTTCCTCTGGATCAACTTGCAGGATGACAGGCCGAACTGGATGGACAAATGTCTTTTTCGGCCTTATGTACTATGTTATTATGTTACTATGTATTTTCCTGATTCACTCAGGTCACGTATTTCCCTGAAATCGCTCAGGTCTTATTTCCCACAGGTTGTTCGCATTTGCCTGAATCGGTCAGGATCCAATATATTTGCCTGAAACGCTCAGAGGTTTTCCCGTACCATCAGGAAACTACCAAGCCGGCGTCAAGGTTTCCAAAGTTTTTCAAGGTCCCACCCGCAGGTGGCTTGAACGATGTCTCCTACACCCTGGCGTTCATAGCCCACTGTCACTGCAAATCTCAGGCTGTCATTTAACACCATCAAGCTGTACCTAGCGGGGAGACAGCACTGCGCCATGCGGGTAGGTGGCGCGCAGCCTGTCTCCGGTGAGATGTTTGGGCGACTCTCGTCCGCGCTGGATGGATTTCCTTTTTGGCCACTCTCCTAGTTTGATTGTTAGGGCAGCCGTGTATCTCGGGTTTTGCGGGTTCCTCGGGCCAGGTGAGTTCACCAGCACCTCCCCTAAACGTTAGGGGTTGCCGGTGCGACAGTTGTCCTGGGCCCATGACCTTTGTGGCCTCTGGCTCCCTTCCACGAAGGCCAATCAGCATGGACCATCCTCGGAGGTCAGGTTTTAAAACCTCCAACGATTGGTGCCCAGTCATGGTCCCCCGTCAATTGCTGGCCCCGTTGCAATGGCCTCCCCAGAGGCCCCGCTGCTTCCTTGGCGTTGGGGGCCCCTGTCATCAATCCAGTTTTGTGGCCCACATCATAACGCTGGCCTCAGGTCTCGGTCGTAACCCGCTGGCCACCACGGGACACTCGCTCTGAACTGGAGCTGCGCCCTCAGCATCGAAAACGGGGTCTCGGCGCACGGGTTAAATGCTTGGGTAGGTGGCGCTCTTCTTGCTTCACGAGATACATCCCGAACCCGCATGTTGAGATTTCCCAGGCATTTTGTAATCTTGCTCTCTGGGTGGTTTTGAAGGCTTTTGGTCACTACTCTGCTCTCCTCGTTTATTTTTGCCCACTACTAGGCTTACCCTCGCTCCTGGCTTCCGGCACAACACAGCCAGCTAGGTCAGGGGAAGCGCTTCACCCACTCATCACAGTTAAGCCTCTCCCATAAGTGGAAGGCTGAAAAGTCAGCCTGAATTTGTGGGAGGGGCATATTACCTTCTTAAGCCCCAGCCTCCAGCTCCTCAGGGCGCTTCTGTTCACACCCACCCACCCCCCCTGTTCTCAAACACTCCCTTTTAGGGTATGCCCACTACTAGGCTTACCCTCGCTCCTGGCTTCCGGCACAACACAGCCAGCTAGGTCAGGGGAAGCGCTTCACCCACTCATCACAGTTAAGCCTCTCCCATAAATATTTTTTTAAATGTTTTTGTGTTGGCATTTTCTGAGAGCCATTTTTTTTCTGATAATAGCCTTAAGTGAGGGCTACATTTGTTTTCCTTTTTATTTTTTCCCACTATGGGACTTTAAATTTTGAGGGTATGATCTCTTTTTTAATGCAGTACAAAGCCTGCTGTATTGAATTGCATTGAACTGTCAGTTTTAGGCCTCTTGCATGCGATCGCATTCCCTCCGAGACATACGGTCCATTAGCGGGCCATATGTCCCAGAGCGGCATTGATCATGCACACGGGAGCACACAGCATCATAGATTACAATGATTCTGTGCACCTCGGGACGTCCACGGGACTATTGTCCCACACTGATAAGATCATATAAGTGCAGGACAATAGTCCCGCGGGCCGCCCGAAGTGCACAGCATCATTGTAATCTATGATGCTATGTGCTCCTGTGTGCACAATCAATGCCACTCCGGGACATATTACCCGCTCACAGACCATATGTCTCGGAGGGCATACAGTCGTGTGCAAGAGGCCTTACACTAAGAGTTCACCTATGAGACCTAGCCTAGGGGCCATAGCAGCCATCAGCACCCCACATTCGTATAGTGGAGAACCTATGGAGTGAGAGAGGGAGTCCCCCCTCTGTAAACTCCTTAGATGTAGCAGTCTGAATTGACCATGGCATGTAAGGGGCTAACCTGCCGGCATTGCAGTTTTCACGGATAAGTTACAGCCAGGCCCCTGACACTGATCGAGCAATCACAACTACTGTGCCCACTGGATCACCGAGCTATAATAGTATGGTGCTGGTCCTTATTACCCTTCTAGGATGTTGATTAGGGGTTAATTTCACTAAATTTTGAAGCCGAAATTTGTTTCAAGCATCTACTTCTCTTTCAGTAAAATTATACTTTCTGAGATTGCTTCTTATATTTCCCCTAAATAATTTAAGATTGCACCCACAATACTCTCAAGTTTAGTTAGTAAACACACATTCCTCCTTAGCCTTTTTTAAAACTTATGTTTGTGCCCCTTTAGAGAGTTTACTGCCTATTTTTTGAGGCAGGGGAGCATTAAATTTTTGGATGCAATGATTAAAATTGAGGAAAGAATATTCGGACTAGTGGGTATAAGGGAGCAACAGCTACAAATGCTCTACTCCATTCTGAAAGTTACCATACTTCCCCATGTAAAAAAGGTTATTGCCCTATGGGATTAGGGAGAATAACCAGTGAATATTATATGTTCCTTAAGCAGTGATTTCAACATATGGATCACTTGAGAAATAGAGAAATAGATGGAACAGTGACATCAGAAACATTTACTAGAGCCATTGATCAGTACAGAAATCATGTGCTAGCTATAAAAGTTTGCAAAAACAAAGAAGACAGATGAGCATTTAAAAGATAGGGTTGCACAGGCACTGATAAAAGACTTTCATTGTAAAAATGTAGAAGATGAATTGGTGAGAAAAACAAATTGGTTACATGACTTGGGCCCAATTAGTTATCAGAAGTGTGGCCGAATGTAAACTGGTAGGAACATACAATTAGTTGGAATACTATACATCATACGGTAACACAAATAATCCGTCTCTGTTCTGATTTAACTTGTTTATCCAATCTTTTATCCTTTTAAAGAGGTCCTGTCACCACAAAATGCTATGCAATTTGAAAACACCATGTTATAGAGCGAAAGAAGCTGAGCAGGTTGATATATATTTTTGTGGGAAAAGAACTTTCTATACAGCAGAAGTCTAATATATATATTTTTATTTTATTTTTTAGTAACTGGCCATGCAGCTCTATATTGTAGTAGTTAACATTCTTGGCTATAATGTAGAAGGTTGTGAGTTTGAATCCCGTCAGAAACAGAGGATAAATTAGTTTTTAATACACTGACTCAAGCATCGCGCTCAAGCCGAACTGACACCAAAAAAAAATGGAGGTGGATTAACAGCCAAGTAAGCCTCAATATTTAACCCCCTAAGGACTCAGCCCTATTTCACCTTAAGGACTTGGCCATTTTTTGCAAATCTGACCAGTGTCACTTTAATGTTTAATGCTGATAACTTTAAAATGCTTTGACTTACCCAGGCCGTTCTGAGATAGTTTTTTTTTTTTTGTCACATATTGTACTTCATGACACTGCTAAAATTGGCTCAAAAAAGTAAATTTTTTTGCATAAAAAAATACCAAATTTACCACAAATTTGGAAAAATTAGAAAATTTCAAAGTTTCAGTTTCTCTACCTCTCTAATACATAGTAATACCCCCAAAAAGATGACTTTATATTCCCCATATGTCTACTATTTAGCTTTGTGGAACACCTAAAGGGTTAACAAAGTTTGTAAAGTAACTTTTGAATACTTTGAGGGGTGTAGTTTCTTAGATGGGGTCACTTTTTTGGAGTTTCTAGTCTAGGCTATATCAAGGGGGCTTTTAGTGGGACATGGTGTAAATAAACCAGTCCATCAAAATCTGCCTTCCAGAAACCATATGGTGTTCCCTTCGTTCTATGCCCTGCCGTGCGGCTATATAGCCATTTACAACCACATATGGGGTGTTTCTGCAAACTACAGAATCAGGGCAATAAATATTTAGTTTTGTTTGGCTGTTAACCCTTGCTTTATTACCGGAAAAAAAAAGGATTCAATGGAAATTTTGCCCAAAAATTGGTGTTTTGGCACTGTTTTTATTTTATATTTTTAACGCTGTTCATCCAAGGGGTTTGGTCAAAGTGTAATTTTTATAGGTCAGATTCTTACAGACGCGGCAATACCTAATATGTCTACATTTTAAAATGTATTTCAATTTTAAACTATATTATCATTTTAGTTACAAAAAAACTGAAAAACTGGGTACCATAGTACATTTTTAACCGCCTCCGGACCACCTAACGCAGGATCGCGGTCCGGAGGCGGCAGCTCTGCGCAGAGTGACGCATATACGCGTCATCTCGCGTGAGCCGAGATTTCCTGTGAACGCGCGCGTTCACAGGATCGTAAGGTTAGAGACAGGATCTCCAGCCTGCCAGCGGCGATCATTCGCTGGCAGGCTGGAGATGCGATTTTTTTAACCCCTAACAGGTATATTAGACGCTGTTTTGATAACAGTGTCTAATATACCTGCTACCTGGTCCTCTGGTGGTCCCTTTTGTTTGGATCGACCACCAGAGGACACAGGTAGCTCAGTAAAGTAGCACCAATCACCACTACACTACACTACACCCCCCTGTCACTTAATAACCCCTTATGAACCCCTGATCACCCCATATAGACTCCCTGATCACCCCCCTGTCATTGATCACCCCCTTGTCATTGATCACCCCCCTGTAAGGCTCCATTCAGACGTCCGTATGTTTTTTACGGATCCACGGATACACGGATCGGATCCGCAAAACACCTCCGGCCGTCTGAATGGAGCCTTACAGGGGGGTTTTCAATGACAGGGGGGTGATCACCCATATAGACTCCCTGATCACCCCCCTGTCATTGATCACCCCCCTGTCATTAATCACCCCCCTGTCATTAATCACCCCACTGTAAGGCTCCATTCAGACGTCCGTATGTTTTTTACGGATCCACGGATACATGGATCGGATCCGCAAAACACATACAGACGTCTGAATGGAGCCTTACAGGGGGCTGATCAATGACAGGGGGGTGATCACCCATATAGACTCCCTGATCACCCCCCTGTCATTGATCACCCCCCTGTAAGGCTCCATTCAGACGTCCGTATGTTTTTTACGGATCCACGGATGCATGGATCGGATCCGCAAAACACATACGGACGTCTGAATGGAGCCTAACAGGGGGGTGATCAGGGAGTCTATATGGGGTGATCACCCCCCTGTCATTGGTCACCCCCCTGTAAGGCTCCATTCAGACGTCCATATGTGTTTTGCGGATCCGTGGATCCGCAAAACACAGACACCGTGGATCTGCAAAACACATATCGACGTCTGAATGGAGCCTTACAGGGGGGTGATCAATGACAGGGTGGTGATCACCCCATACAGACTCCCTGATCACCCCCCTGTCATTGATCACCCCCTGTAAGGCTCCATTTAGACATTTTTTGGGCACAAGTTAGCGGAAATAGATATTTAATTTTTATTTTATTTTTCTTACAAAGTATCATATTCCACTAACTTGTGTCAAAAAATAAAATCTCACATGAACTCACCATACCCCTCACGGAATCCAAATGCGTGAAATTTGTGACACTTTTTTTCTGCCTAGGTGGGCAAAGGGGCCCACATTCCAAAGAGCACCTTTCGGATTTCACAGGGCATTGTTTACACATTTTGATTTCAAACTACTTACCACACATTAGGGCCCCTAGAATGCCAGGGCAGTATAACTACCCCACAAGTGACCCCATTTTGGAAAGAAGACACCCCAAGGTATTCCGTGAGGGGCATGGCAAGTTCCTAGAATTTTTTTATTTTTTGTCACAAGTTAGCGGAAAATGATGATTTTTTTTCTTTTTTCTTATTAAAAGTCTCATATTCCACTAACTTGTGACAAAAAATAAAAAAAATTCTAGGAACTCGCCATGCCCCTCACGGAATACCTTGGGGTGTCTTCTTTCGAAAATGGGGTCACTTGTGGGGTAATTATACTGCCCTGGCAATTTAGGGGCCCTAATGTGTGCGAAGTAGTTTGAAATTAAAATCTATAAAAAATGGCTGGTGAAATCCTAAAGGTGCTCTTTGGAATGTGGGCCCCTTTGCCCACCTAGGCTGCAAAAAAGTGTCACACATTTGGTATCACCGTACTCAGGAGAGGTTGGGCAATGTGTTTTGGGGTGTCATTTTACATATACCCATGCTGGGTGAGATAAATATCTTGGTCAAATGCCAACTTTGTATAAAAAAATGGGAAAAGTTGTCTTTTGCCAAAATATTTATCTCACCCAGCATGGGTATATGTAAAAAGACACCCCAAAACTCATTGCCCTACTTCTTCTGAGTACGGCGATACCAGATGTGTGACACTTTTTTGCCGCCTAGGTGGGCAAAGGGGCCCACATTCCAAAGAGCACCTTTTGGATTTCACAGGCCATTTTTTACAGATTTTGATTTCAAACTACTTCCCACAAATTTGGGCCCCTAAAATGCCAGGGCAGTATAACTACCCCACAAGTGACCCTATTTTGGAAATAAGACACTCCAAGGTATTTCATTATGGGCATAGTGAGTTCATGGAAGTTTTTATTTTTTGTCGCAAGTTAGTGGAATATGAGACTTTGTAAGAAAAAAAAAAAATCATCATTTTCCGCTAACTTGTGACAAAAAATAAAAAGTTCTATAAACTCACTATGCCCATCAGTGTATACCTTAGGGTGTCTACTTTCCGAAATGGGGTCATTTGTGGGGTTTTTATACTGTCTGGGCATTGTAGAACCTCAGGAAACATGACAGGTGCTCAGAAAGTCAGAGCTGCTTCAAAAAGTGGAAATTCACACTTTTGTACCATAGTTTGTAAACACTATAACTTTTACCCAAACCTTTTTTTTTACCCCAAATTTTTTTTTTAATCAAAGACATGTAGAACAATAAATTTAGCGAAAAATTTATATATGGATGTCGTTTTTTATGCAAAATTTTACAACTGAAAGTGAAAAATGTCATTTTTTTGCAAAAAAATCATTAAATTTTGATTAATGACAAAAAAAGTTAAAATGTCAGCAGCAATGAAATACCACCAAATGAAAGCTCTATTAGTGAGAAGAAAAGGAGGTAAAATTAATTTGGGTGGTAAGTTGCATGACCGAGCAATGCAAGTGTAAAAACTGGCCTGGTCATTAAGGGTGTTTCAGCTAGGGGGGTTGAAGTGATTAAACAGGTCTCCGCAAACCCCCTTCTAAGACTGCTGAATTTCGCCTTACCATCCCCCCACAGAGCTTACTAGAGCTGGAGAGTAGAAGGAATCAAGAGTTTACTTTTAGTGATGAGCGACAGGGACGATATTCAAATTTGCGATATTTCATGAATATTTGGGCAATATTCGTCATATGTTCGCAAATTCGAGAATTTTACGATTATTTTCTTGATTGTGAAAATCGACAATGTAATATGCGCGTATTGTGCGTGCAATGCAGACGTGGGCCACTGTTGCTACATTTTTAAAGCTGCTAGAAAATTCCTGAGACTGGAGAAAATAGTTGGCATGGAAGAACATCACAATAGCTTTATATGCAGATAGAGTGCTCCAATATATTTGTGATTGCGCAAATCGGCAATTAATGATGTGCATATTTTTGAGCAATACGTGCAACTTCACATTTTAGCGGGTCTGACTACATATTACTGATTGGTGCACTAAGTATTGTTGTAAACTTGTGACATCACAGCACTATGTCTGTAGCATGCATGTATGGACAGCAGAACTTATCAGTTACACTATATCATGATCTAACCTACACTGACTATCTCCTACTAACTATCTGTATTATATATAAGCTAACTATCTAATGTAATTAAAAAGTAACGCATAGAGTGCTGCTGTCTCTTTCAGAACTCCATAAAACTACAGAAAATAGCTGCTGGGGAGGTTCTTATATAGTAAGGGGGTAGGCAATTTTCCTATTGGTTGCTAGGGATATTGATAAGCTCAAAGACATTGCAGCCTTCTCATTGGCCCACAAGCAAGAAGGGAGGTTACTCATGAAAAAAATAATCTAGAATATTTGAGAATATGAATATATAGCACTATATTCTAAATCTTAGCGAATTCTCAAAGTGGCGATATTCGCAATTAAAATCTGTGATTTGAATATTTGCGTCCAAAACCATTAACTTTACAGTATGCCACCTGGGCCATGTACTTTATGCCTTAGTAGCCCCACACAGTGGTCAAACCCCCTTAGTGCCCTTATAAGAGAATGCTCCCTTAGTGATGCTTTCACGGTAGCGGTGCCCCCTTTGTGCCCACACCCAGCAGAATGCCCCATTAGTACCACGACACAGCAGTCATTCTTCCTTTATGCCCCCACAAAATAGTCATGCCCCTTTAGATCCCCACATACAGTAGTGATTACCCCTTATTACCCCCTTACAGTAATGAAGACCCTGTGATAAATAAATAATTAATAATAAAATGCAAATATTCGAATTTCAAATTTTTTGTTATATATTCGTAATTTCGAATATTTTAAAAAAAAATCTTTTCATTTTTTTTCATTCGTTTTTTTTATCTGTACACATGATCCCTCCCTGCTTCTAGCAAGTGGGCCAATAAGAAGGCTGCAATATACTTGACTTTAGGAGTAGTAGTGTTTGCGAATTTTGCTCTATATTTGTTTTTTCGAATATTCGCTATATTGCTATATTTTCTTGTTTTAAAATATTACAAATATTCGAAAAAACGAAGTTATAGCAATATAGCGAATATTCGAAAAAAAACAAATATAGAGCAATTTAGCTAATATAGTGCTATAATCTTCTTTGTCTAATAGTTGTAATTTTTTTCTCATCTGAAGTTCAGATTGGAAAAAAATGACAACTATAAAAAAAAATTATAGCACTATATTAGTTAAATTGCTCTATATTCATTTTTTCAAATATTTGCTATATTGCTATATATTCTTGTTTTAGAATATTACAAATATTCAAAAAAACTAAGTTCTAGCAATATAGCGAATATTCGAAAAAAATCGAATATAGAGCAATTTAGCTAATATAGTGCTATAATCTTCTTTGTCTAATAGTTGTAAGTGGAAAAATTTGCAATAAAAATTTGAATCCGAAAATTTGCATATCACACAATCATTACTTTGCCGATTTTTTGAGCAAAAAAAAAAATCTTGAATATTCGACAAATATTCTAAAAAATATTCGTGAAATATCGTGAATTAGAATATGACCCCTGCCGCTCATCACTATTACCCATTACAACTAGAGATGAGCAAATTTTAAAAAGATTTGATTTGGCTGGATCGCCGAATTTTCTGAAAAAAATTGATTTAATCTGAATTTATTCATGGCGAATTGTGTTAAAAAACAGGCTATTTCCAGGCTGCAGAAAGCCTTTATAGTGGTGTAGAACACTGTGCCTTGCAGTAACACGCATAAGGAGTCTGCTGTGGTAGTGAAACAATACTGTGAGTCAGAAGACATGCAGATGACAGGCGTTGCTCTTAGAATCACTGCACACTTCACGTATTTGGGAAGTTATGGGGCCAAAACTGACCAAACAACTCAAGTGTGAACTCAGCCTTACAGGTCAATGTTACTGCCATGTAGAGGCCCAATATCCTACTATAGGATGAAAGAGCACACTCCTTTCACACCAATTCACTGATTCCACATAGATTTCTACAGAACCTGTTCTATTAAAAGCTTATACAAGTAGAGCCCCCCCCCCCCCCCGACAGAGTGAAATGGGTGTCAGCAGTAAGTTTATGTTGATGTCACAGATTATTTTGCCCTTCCTCTGATCCGTCAGAACACTAACCCCCAAAAAACGGATCCTGTCTGTTAAGCATCCGCCTTCACTCGGTCAGTATTTGGTCAGTAATCCATCAGTATTGTTAAAGCCCCCCCCCCAAAAAAAAAAACAGGAGTGGATACAAAACAGAGATGGCATGAATGGAATATTTGCATGTCTCCTGTGTTTTGTACCCACTCCTGCATTTGGCTACCAAAATCATAAGCCAATTATGATGCAAATAGGGGCGTAGATAAAGGCTCATGGGCCCTGATGCAAGAGTTTAGCTTTGGCCCCCCATCCCTCATTGCTTCGTGGCCAGGGGCAGGAAAGCACATTGGCACAATGAAAGAGTATGGCGCTGGCAGCAGCAGCATCAGGAGGAGGCCACTGAGTGGCTCAATGACAGTGTGGAGGTGGCTGCAGCAGCATCAGGAGGACACAGAGTGGCACAATGACAGTGTGGAAGTGGTGGCAGCAGCATCAGGAGGAGGTTACAGGGTGGCACAATGACAGTGTGGAGGTGACAGAACCATCAGGCAGCCTCAGAGTTGCACAATGACAGAGTGTGGAGGTGGCAGCAGCAGCATCAGGAGGAGGCCACAGTGTGGCACAATGACAGTGTGGAGGTGGCTGCAGCAGCATCAGGAGGACACAGAGTGGCACAATGACAGTGTGGAAGTGGTGGCAGCAGCATTAGGAGGAGGTTACAGGGTGGCACAATGGCAGTGTGGAGATGACAGAACCATCAGGCAGTCTCAGAGTGGTACAATGACAGAGCATGGAGGTGGCAGCATCAGGAAGAGGCCACAGGATGGCACAATGACAGTGTGGATGTGGCAGCAACATCAGGAAGCCACTGAGTGGTACAATGACATTGTGGAGGTGGCTGCAGCAGCATCAGGAGGCCACAGAGTGGCACAATGACAGAGTTTGGAAGTGGTGGCAGCCACAGCATCAGGAGGTTGTGGAGGTGACAGAACCATCAGGCAGTCTCAGAGTGGCACAATGACAGAGCATGGAGGTGGCAGCATCAGGAAGAGGTTACAGGGTGGCAAAATGACAGGGTGGAGGTGGCAGAAGCATCAGGAGGCCTCAGAGTGGCACAAAGACAGAGCGCGGAGGTGGCAGCAACAGCAGCACCAGGAAGAGGCCACAGGGTGGCACAATGACAGTGTGGAGGTAGCAGCAGCATCAGTAGGCCACAGGGTGGCACAATGACAGTGTGGAGGAGGCATCACCAGCACCAGGAGACCACAGAGTGGCACAATGACAGTGTGTGGAGGTGGCGGCAGAGTCAGCATCAGGAGGAGGTCACAGCATGGCACAATGACAGTGTGGAGGTGGCAGCAGCATCAGGAATCCACAGAGTGGCACAATGACACAGTGTGGAGGTGGCGGCAGCAGCATCAGGAGACAACAGAGTGACCCATTGACATAGAGCAATACTAGTGCAAGCTGAAGATGGTGGGTGAACGAAGGAGCACTTGGCATCAGATGTGTGGCATCAAGCAGGTAGAAGCATCAAAATAGTAGCTGAGGCAAGTAACCAGAAGAAACCGGTCTCTTTTGTCAAAGTGTTGGTTTGGCACCATGGATGATCTAGTCTGATGCATCAGGCATTGATAGGTGCAAATCCTGGCTGATCCACGCCTGATTAATCTTGACAAAGGTCAGTCTCTCCACATTTTGGGAGGCCAGACGAGTGCTTCTTGGGGTAACTTTGGCCCCTGTCGCACTAAACACCTGCTCTGATGCCACACTAATGGGCAGGCAGAACAGCTTTTCCAGGGAAAACTGCCAGTTTCGGCCACAAATCCAGTTTGGTTGCCCAGCAGTGAAGCAGATCTTCAATGTGGGGTGTCAGGGTGCTGTCCAAGTATGCGACCACCTGCTGGTTCAGGTCCTGCTCCAGGTCTAGCTGCTGCTGCTGCTGGTGAGTAGTTTTTTCACTAGGCGGGTAAAGAAAGCTGCTAATCAGCTACTCTAGATTCAAGTTGCTGCTGATGGAGCTGGAACTGCTCCTACCCCCCTACCATGCCACAGCAGCCATGGCAGTGGAACGTGAGCGCAGAGGGCCCCCCCGTCAGACCTGCGAGAGGTTGGACGATGGCACAGATAGGCAGCGGCCAACTGACTACATAGGAAGTCTCTATAGTCCTAAAGTCCTCCATTTTGGACCGATAGGGAGGGTCCAACAAGGTGGAGAGCCAGAATTCATCCCTATATCGAATGCTGACAATTCGGCTGTCACTACGCAAGCGAGTATGCATCGGGCCATTTGTGCAAGTGGCTCGGAAGGACTCCCTGCCTCCATCTCTACTGCATACTGCATACTGCCAAAATGTTTCCCTCCTTGTACCACTAGGCCACGCTTCAGAGTGAGGTTGCTGGCGGGGTGTCATGAAAGTGTCCCATGCCTTGGAGAGTGTTTCCATGCCTTTGTTCAAACTGCTGTGTGTTCCTCTTGTCTCCCTTCCTCGGTTGCCCAAGGAAGTACGGACTCTGCCGCCAGCATTGTCAGATGGAAAATTTTGGAGCAATCTCTCAACAAGTACCTTCTGGTATTGCACCGTTTTACTCGTCCACCACAGGAATTAGAGATGAGAAGTTCTCTTTGTAGCGGGGGTTGAGAAGGGTGAACACCCAGTAATCTGTGTTATCTAAAATGTGTATAACGCGAGGGTCGCTGGAAAGGCAGCCTAACATGAAGTCAGCCATGTGTGCAAGAGTACCAACAGGCAAGACGTCAATGTCGACATCAGGATGACTGTCCGTCTCCTCATATTGCTCCTTCTCCTCCTATTCTGCCCATCCATGCTGAACAGATGTAATTAAAGTTCCATGGGTACTACTCTCTGTAGCAGAGGCAACTGTCTCCAGCTTCTCCTCCTCCTCCTTCTCCTCCTCATCCTCCTACTCTTTATGGTCCAATTTGCGCTGAGATGACAAGCTTAAGGTGGGCTGGCTATCACCCTGTGTAATGTCCTCCCCCATTTCCTGGTCTGCCACATTCATAGCGTTGTCCTTAATTGTGAGCAGCAATCATTTGAGTAGACACAGCAGTGGGATGGTTAGGCTGATTATAGCGTTATCACCGCTAACCATCTGTGTGGATTCATAAAAGTTTTTAAAACCTCACAGAGGTCTGACATCAATGCCCACTCCTCGCTTATGAATAGTGGCAGTTGACTCGAAAGGCGACGACCATGTTGCAGCTGGTATTCCACAATTGCCCTCTGCTGCTCACAAAGCCTGGCCAACATGTGGAACGTACAACAGTCAGTGAGCTGGAAGCCGCAAGTGCTGCTGCAGCATTGGCAGACCGGCTGAAGCTGTGGACGACTTGCAGAAATGGGCACACACGCGGAACGCCTTTACTGGTATCTCTGGCAAATTGGGGTAGGTTTTGATAAACCGCTGAACCACTAAGTTTAACACGTGGGCTAGGCATGGGATGTGTGTCAGGTTGCCAAGCTCAAAAGCCGCCACCAAGTAATGGCCATTGTCAGACACAACCATGCCTGGTTGTAGGTTGAGTGGCGAAAGCCACAGCTCCGTCTGGTCTATTATACCATGCCACTGCTCTGCGGCAGTGTGCTGCTTGTCCGCTAAACAGATCAAGTTCAGCACGGCCTGTTGACGATTACCCACAGCAGTGCTACATTGCTTCCAGCTAGATGGATGACTGCTGCTGGATGTGGAAGTGGAGGAGGAGGCGGCAGGGGAGGAAAAGTTGGGGTTGGAGCCAGTAACATAACTGCTGGTGGAGACCCTGATAGATGTAGGGCCCGCAATCCTGGGCGTGGGTATCACCTGTGCCATCCCAGGGTACGACTCACTCCCGGCCTCCACAACATTCACCAAGTGTGCAGTCAGGGAAATGTCCCTGGCCACCAGCACTTGACCATGTGTACATGGTTAATTGGATCTTCCCAGTAACTGCGTTGGTCAGGGCACGGGTTATGTCCTGGGACACATGCTGGTGTAAGGCGGGCATGGCACACCGTGAAAAATCGTGGCGCTGGGGACTGCGCACCAAGGGACGGCCGCTGATATCAGGCTGCAAAAGGCCTCAGTGTCCACAAGACTCAATGAAAACATTTCCATGGCCAGTAATTTTGAAAGTTGCACATTTAGTGCTATGGCCTATGGGTGGGTATTTGCGCTTGCATTCAAATGACTGTGTTATAGACATTTGAACGCTGCACTGGGACAGGGAAGTGGATGTTGTTGCTGATGCTTCGTGCGAAGGTCCAGGTGCAGGGTGAGGGGCATCCAGGCCTGCACCTTTGACAGGGGATTGGCCAGCAGTGCGTAACACAGAGGAAGAGGAGGCAGTAGTGTGACCCGCAGACCCAGATTGTGGACAAAGGTGTTTGACCCACTTATTAGGGTGCTTGGTTGCCATGTGGCGGATTATGCAGGTGGTGGTGAGGTTGCTATTGTTCATGCTCCGGCTCATTTTGGTACGGCACAGGTTGCAAACTACCACTCTTTTGTCTTATGCACTTTCCTTAAAAAAGCGCCATACTGCAGAACACCTACCCCTTGGCAAGGTAGATTTATGCATAGGGGTGCTTGGTGTAACGGTTGCCGGCCTGTTTGATGTGGGCCGACTTCTCACTTTTGCAACGCCACTGCCTCTTCCAGCCTGTTGCGGTGCTGCGGATCCCTCCCCCTCTTTACTGCTGTCCTCACTTGGCTTTTCACCTTCCCATGTTGGGTCAGTGACCTCATCGTCCATCACCTCCTCTTCCACTTCCTCACTCTGCTCATTCTCCTGACTTGACCTAACCACAACCTCAGTGATTGACAACTGTGTCTCATCATCATCGACCTCGTGAACGAATGATTGCCGTTCACCACCGTAATCTTCTTGAGACTGTGAAGGCTCAAGAGGTTGGGAATCAGGGCACAATATCTCAGGTTCCTCTTCAAGCGTGCTGGGCATGAGTGCCAAATGTAATAGTGGCACTAGAAAGAGCTCCTCGGAATATCAGAGTGTGGGATCACTCGTTTGGCAAGCCTCTCCATGGTAAGAGGAAGGATGATCAGAGAGAGTATTTGGTTGACCGGACTCTTGGCTACAGAGACTGGACTTGGTGGAAGAGAGGGTGGTGCTTAACCGACTGGAAGCATTATCTTCAGCAATCCAACCGACCAACGGTTCGCACTGGTCCGACTTGGAAAGTGTTGTCCTGCGCCGCCCAGCTAAGTTGGACATGAAGCTGGGTACAGTGGATGTTTTTTTTTTTCTGGTGCACTGGCAGTAGGCACAGTTTCATTGCGCCCAGGGCCATGTCCTCTGCATGCACCATCAGCATCACTCCCACTTCCCTGTCCCTTAGTGCTCGCCTTCTTCATATTAATGGTTTTGCCACTAGACGTGGCGCAGATTGTTTTACAGTCCGCTAAAGACACCATTTTCTGATACAGGACAGTATATGTCACAGAAACCCACAGAATATGGACACTAGATTAGGCCCAGATTAGTTAAATTTGACCTAAAGAAACCGTTTTTGGATGGCATACTGTATATGTCACAGAAAGCCACACACTATGGACCGTAGATTAGGCCCAGATTAATGAAATTTGTAATACAAACTCAGTTTTTGGATGCAGGACAGTATATGTCACAGAAACACACAAAATATATGGACGCTAGATTAGGCCCAGATTAGTTAAATTTGACCTAAAGAAACTGTTTTCGGATGGTGTGCTGTATATGTCACAGAAAGCCACACACTATGGACTGTAGATTACACCCAGATTATTGGAATTTGCAATACAAACTCAGTTTTCGGATGCAGGACAGTATATGTCACTGAAACCCACAAAATATGGACACTAGATTAGGCCCAGATTATTAAAGTTTACGCTAAAGAAACAGTTTTCGGATGGACTATTGTATATGTCATGGATGTGTATTACACGCACACACTACAGAGACAGTAGATGAGGACTGGCCCCTGATTATTTACATTTACGCTAAAGAAACAGTTTTCGGATGGCGTACTGTATATGTCACAGAACACGACAAAATATGGACACTATTTTAGGCCCAGATTATTAGAATCTGCGGTACAGACACTGTTTTCTGATGTAGTTTATATTTTTCACTATATCTGGGCCTGACAACCACACAAGGTGTTAAAGCACAGATAACACAATTCACAGATTTCACAGTTGACAGTAAAAATGAGGACAGATTATGGGAGAATTATTTTTTCCGTATTTTACATTTTTCCCTATATATAGGCCTGACAACAACACAAGGTATTGAAGCGCAGATCACACAATTGACGGATTACACCGTTGACAGCAAAAAATGTGGATTATGGGGGAAAAAAAATATTGTTTTCACTAATATTCTTCCTATTTCTGCCCCTGACACACAGAAGGTATTGCTGCACAGATGTCACAAGTCACTGCAGACACCTTCTTTATAGCAAAAGAATCACTATTTCACAAAGTATAAAAAAAAATTTGAGTACTACTTTGCACAATTAAATTGCTGCCACCACACACAATAGTCCTTAAAAGGACTTTTGGATCTTTGAAACGTTATTCACTGGAATATATTGCAATCACATTCTACCTACGCTATCTGTCCTTTCCTAAGTGCAGCTCTCCCTGACTGGCACCCAATGACGCGTTTCGGCCAGCCAATCACTGTAATGCCAGTAGCCAACATGGCTACTGGCATTACAGTGATGGCAGTACTTACCCGCACATTTATTGGCTGCTCAGCAGCCACAAAACGTGTGGGGAGGAGACTCGAGCATGGCGCTCGAGCACATGTGGTACTCGGCCGAGTATCGCCATGTGCCGATCATAGCGATGCTCGAGCCGAACAGGTATTCGACCAAGCATGCTTGCTCATTACTAATAGTAATTAATGTGTTGATGCATATGTTGATGCAGGGCCGTGGTGCCAACTTTTGCACCCTGGCCACGGTTCACCTTCTGCCTACAGATTCGGCAAATGGCCATGTTCTCCTCCTCCGGCAGATTAACAAAAAACTGCCACACTGCCAAGTAGGTGATTTTACCCCCAACACTCCGCACTGACTGACTGCTATCGCCGCTGCACCACTAATCTCTGGGCACATAGGCTCCTGCAAAGCAGGTGGTCTACCCTGCAAACGTTTGGCTCCCGACCTCCCACTGCTGCCACCCTGCTGACTCCTGGCCACGCTAGCGACTTGCTGGCTCCGCCGCTGCCTCACGGGCAAGCTGCCATCTTCTTCTCCCGATGATGAACAAGCCCCTAATTCACTTGGCTTCCAAGTGCGATCAGCTACATCATCATCATTGAGCACTGTCTGCACGTCACTGATGTCCTCCTCAACAGTCTCTGGGTCAGGAGCCTGGCCGCTCGCAACACCAGTTCCCACGCCACTTTCCTCATTACTACTTGCCCGCCTACCCAAGGAAGTGGTGGATGTCTCCTCGACATCTTGGCTGGCCAGTAGCTGCTGACTGTCCTAGCTGTAAAGTGAAGCTGAGCCCACAGCATACAATACTTCTCTTGCTGAGGGACCAGAAAAGGACACAGGCAGGTTAGGTACAGATGAGGGCACAGGGCCTGCTCCTGGGCCACGCCAACTAAGGGTTGTGTCTGACGAACCCACTGACTCTGGGCTGGGGGTGTCTGATGTCACTTGGCACGAAAGGGGACTGAGTCAACCATACAAGAACCGCCTTGAGAAAGGCTCAATTGTAGAGCCGAAACATCACCACACTATAGGTGAATAAATCTTTTGGATTTTGTTTTATGCTATGCTGGAGTGCTGCTCTCCTTTTTACATATATGTGTTTGCTGGCAGGCGAACCCATGCCTCCCTGCTACTGCAGATCTACTGTTGAAATAGTCCCTCTTACGTTGAAAATTTGGGGGTTACTATCTCTCCTTGGGAGAGTGCCTTAGTCGGTGTGAGGAGACGTATAGGCCATACATGATCTTCTGGAATTCTATGAAGGAAGGGATGCAAATGAGCTCTTAAAGGGAACCTGTCATCAACTTTATGCTGCCCATACTAACGGCAGAATAAAGTTGAGACAGGTGAGTTGATTTCAACGGTCTTTCATTTAAAAGTTAAAAGTAAGTGGTTGCCGAGAACCAACATCAAAATCATTGCAGATTAGGCTTGGAAAAGAGTCACAGCCACCTGAGAAGAGTCCTGGTTATTCATGAATTCTTGCTCTCCCTGCCCACCTGCTGATGACTGACAGTCTCCTACCTAGTTTTCATCCTTTCTATCTAGGAGAGAACTGCCAGTCATCAACAGATGGATGGGAAGTGCAGGAGATAATGAATAACCATGACTCTTCTCAGGTAGATTTGACTCTTTTCTAGGCCCGGGTGGCAATGGTTATGATGCTGGTTCTCGGCAACCACTTTTTTTTTAGCTCATGAGTGACACACCACTGAAATCAGCATTTCTGTCACTAATTTATGCTGCCCTCAGTGAGGACAGCATACAATTGATGACAGGTTCCCTTTAACAAGCTCTGCCTTACATCTGGTGGCATTAGAGGCAGACCTTATTTGCATCCCTTTCTTACATTGAATAATAAGAAATGTAGATGAATGTTTCCACTCAGCACAGCCCTAGTTGTAGTTACCCTTGCAAGAAAGCGGTGTCTCAGATCTCCATGTCGGCTCTGGTTCATCCACTTATACACAACATACAGTACTTCCAGCACTTCTCTCCAAAAAAATGCATACTTTTATTCATCCATATTAAAAATATCATCCACAGCTACAAAAGATATGATTAAAGTGGGCCAATAGTCTCTACTTCCATTTACTGTGAACTACTTAATCGCCGTTAATACGCATGTTTATAGTGTTAAAATAGCTAGAAATTGAGTTACAGCCAACACATAACACAAACACACAGGAGATATGTAAAACAATGAGATAAAAGCAGATTAGGACAAATGAGGATGCAGCAATCCAGCTACCCATACATTAAGAGGACAAGGACGTGAAGGAACCGTCAGTAGACAGCAGAAGCCGACAGTCCTCTTTGTTTGCTGTAAGGAACAAGGAAAATCCTTTGTGTCTGCACAGATTAAACAGGAAGGTAATTTTAAAGGTACAATGAGATGCTATTGTCTTTACAGAATAGAAATTATTTTAAAATAGGCCTGCTAGTAGAGATTGTCCGTTCAATGGAAAAATCTCATAAACTAAATATGAATATACTGTAAGTAAAATTGTAAAATATCCTTATCAGAGTATAATAACACTAAATAAAATAAAAAAAAAAAAAATAAAAAATAACATTCTGTGGACTATCATGACCAGGCCAATTTTCATATACTAACTCCCCTGCCTCACTTTTTTTTTTTAGCTTTATGACAGCTTGTTTTTGCAGCGCAGGTTGTGTCTTTTAACCCTTTCACGACATGTGACCTAATAGTATGCCACATGTCGGGTCTTTAAAGATGGCACCTGCTCCAGAGTGGAGTGAGCTCCATAGCTGTTGGGTGCCTGCTCTTTCACACAACAGACACCTGGGACTAATGTCCGCGGTTGGCTTTAATGCCAATCACAGACATTTAATCCTCAGATGCCGCAGGAACGCCTCCAATTGGTGGAGATTGGGGAAAGGCATTCCATAGGAGTAAGGAGCCAGAGCCTGTAGTAGGCTTTTAGGCCCACTATTGGTTTACTCCAATTCAGGCCGGCAGGTGGCAGCACTGTATTGTAATACACAGATTTTTGTAAATGGTAATGAATAATATGTTATTACTTTGTACAAATTACGATTTTATGATTGCACGTTCAGGTCCAGCTAAAATGGTATCAATAAAAACTATAGATTGTACCGCAAAAAAATAAGCACTTCCACAGCTCCATCAATGTATCTATAGAAACGTTATGAAGGATGGGTCAGAATATGGAGATGAAAAGAAAAAAATAATTCTGAAAGCTTTTTTTTTTTCCCCAGTATTAATACACACATTTTTTTTTTTCCACTACATTTTTTTTTTCCACTACATACTATGCAATATAAAATGGTGCTATTGGAAATTATATGTTTTCCCGCAAAAAAAGTCATCATATGGCTATGTGAATGAAAAAAAAAAAAGTTATACCTCCAAGAATGCAGAAAGTAAAAAACGAAAACACAAAAATGGAAAATTCCTCCGTCAGGAAGGGGTTAAAGAGGTTTTCCAAATGTTTTGTACTGATGGCCTGCAGTATCCTTAGGATAAGTCATCAGTACCTGATCAGTGGGGGTTGAAAAACCCAGGACCCCCTCAGATCAGCTGCTTGAGGAGGCAGCAGCCCTCCTGATAGTGCAGCAGCCTTCTTGCAGCCAGTGAAGTCCCATTCATAGGTGCAGCTCAGTCCCATTCAAGTGAGTGGGCTGAGCTGTGATATCAAGCACAGTTGCTATACAAGGAACAGCGCTCTGCTTGGTATGCTGTGAGGAGGCCACAGAGCTCACCAGAATGCCACACCTTAAACAGCAGATTGAAGGGTGTCCCGGGTGTTGGACACCCACTAATCAGATACTAATGGCCTATCTTGAGGATATGTAATCAGTGAAAAAACCCTTTAATAACAACAATTTAATTGTATTTTAACCTTGCCTCTGACGTAGATAGCATTGTGTAACACAGGGATGCTCAACCTGCGGCCCTCCAGCTGTTGTAAAACTACAATTCCCACCATGCCCTTTTGTAGGCTGATAGCTGTAGGCTGTCCGGGAATGATGGGAGTTGAAGTTTTGCAACAGCTGGAGGGCCACAGGTTGAGCATGCCTGGTGTAACATATAGATAGATGTCACAATCTGCTATGAAGCTAAATCTTGCTGATGGCAGGGCATCTAAAAAACAAATCTATCAGCCATTATAAATGCAGTTTTAATCTATATATCAATAGTAATAACCAATAGCCATCACAATGCATTAACCCATGGATCACCAACTGTACAGAATCGTGCATGGTAAGGGTCCACTGTTTATTCTCACCTGTGTAAACAGAAAAGAGAAGCACATCCAAGGGAAACCAAGGAAGAGAAAGGGCAGAAAATATGAGGAAAGTCATTTTGGATTTAAGACATGTGATTCTGAATCCACAGATGAATGCACTCAATTCACTTTTTTAGGAGTACAAAAACAAAACAAAGATGGAAATCCAGACGGGTTAGAAGGAAACATCACTAGACCCAGAAGAAATGTACAATCGCAGGCGTATCCAGGATGAATGAGAGAGACACGGGGGAGAACAACGAGGCGCAATCCGAAGAATTAGATCAACTGGTGGTGAATATTTCTTCTGTTGAACTTACTATTGATCAGATAAATGCATTAGGCCCTGGATTGACTTTTTGTCCATCATCCTCAATTGACTGGTTTGATATGGAACTATATTTACAACGGTTCTTTAGTAGACTGCGGTTGAAGGGCTTTTTCGCTTTAAAAATTGAAGGTGAAACTACTTTCACATTAGCGTTCGGGGCTCCGCTTGTGAGTTCCGTTTGAAGGTTCTCACAAGCGGCCCCGAACGCATCGGTACTGCCCTAATGCATTCTGAGTGGATGCGGTCTGGACGGATGTCATCACACACAAGACATAAAGCAACAGGAAAAATATACATTAAAGTCCCTTGAGATGAATAAAGAAAAAACTGTGAAGCCAGCAGATAAGGGGGGTGTGGTGGTCGTAATGGACATGGATAAATATGTAGGCGAGATACAGAAACAATTAGAGGATGGGTAAGTGTATGTAAATGCTGAGAGGTGATCCTACAGTTTGAGATTATGCATGAGTTGGGAATTATTATAGATAGAGTGGTGATTGAAGGGACTATCGATAGGGATGAGCGAACCTGAACTGCAAAGTTCGGGTCCGTACCGAACTTTGCGAGTTCGGGTGCCCGGACCCGAACCCGGACTTTTCCACTGAAGTTCGGGTTTGGGGTTTCGGTGATTTAATTATTTTCCGTTATAACATGGTTTTAATGGAAAATAATAGCATACTTAAGACAGAATGCTAAATAAAATGGACATTGAGGAGTTAAAAATAATTGTAAAAAAATTGTAAAAAAACAGCGAGAGGGATATCTTGGGGGAGGTGATGCAGGAGAGTGGGCTAGAGTTTTGTCCGGATGCTCAGGACCTTTTGGAAGGGATGGAGGAGGGGGTACCGCCCATCAGAACCCCAGTGACATCCGCAACTGTGCGCACCGAGCCTGAACAGGCGCAAGCCAGCACCAACCTATCTGACAGGAGGTCGGTGTATAAGTCGCCTGCTCCGGCTTACTTTACCCTGGCATCAGACGATCATTCAATTTCCATCTGTCAGCTGTGCCATGCCAGGGTGAGGAGAGGGAGTTCTGTTGCTTGGCTGGGTACCACTGCCCTTACCCAGCACCAGAGAGTCAATCTCTGGCGGGAGTGGGACCAGATGTAGGATGGTCTTAGCAGCGCCAGCTGTAGTGGGCAGGGGACAGCAGCTCCTGCCACTGTCCTGCAGCCACACCACCCCCTTCCAACAATGCATTCCCACTCCACCTAGAGGTACTGGTACTGGCAGCCAGACCTCTGCCTCCTCTGCACCCTCCTCTATCACCTCCACTGCCGTCTAGTGCCGTCCGTCGGTTGCCGATGCATTTGAACGTACCGTGGCCCCCACCCCTGGGTGAGTTCACTCAATTGGTTTCTCGCCCAACATCTACTGCCCTTCAATATACTGGACTTAATCGATTCCAGCAGATGTTGGAGCAGGCCCAACCCAGATGGCGTGACCCCATTCGCCATTTCTTTGCCAGGACCGGCGTCCCTGCCCTACACCAGCACATTGTGCATAATGTATCCCTGTCTCTGGATCACACTGTCAGCAACAGGGTGCATGTGACAATGGATGCCTGGACCAGCAGACATGGGCAGGGATGATACATCAGCTCCATAGCCCATCGGGTGTCCCTTCGAGGCGCCAGGGAGGGATCATCAGATGTGGTGCTGCCCGGGATGTCCAAGGGAGAACTGCTCATCAAGATTGAGGGACATCGTGCAAAGGGTACGGAGGATTGTCAGCCACTTCCAATGGTCCCAAACTGCCACTTTGTCATTGTCCAAACTGCAGCAGGACAACAGCCTGCCACCTCACAGGCTGATTGTGGAGAGTGTGACACAGTGGAACGCCACCCTCCTCATGCTGGAGAGGTTGTGGGAGCAGTGACGGGCAGTTAAAGAGTACCTGCTGGACCAAGGCACTTCCGGGCCATCACATCCACTCCCCTACCTCACCAATGCGAAGTGGGGGCAGATACACCAGGTCTGCCACGTGTTGACCCCATTCGAGCAGGCAAGCAAGATGGTCAGCGGGAGCATGTCTTCCTCAATGACGTGCTCGCCATAGTGTTCCTGCTGGACAGGACACTTGAACGCCTGCTCAATGCTGGGGAGAGTGCCTTGGTGGAGCAAGAATGCTCGACTAAGGCCAGGCCCAGGATGAGGAGGAAGAATTTGTTGAGGAGTTTGCTGACGTCCAGGAGTCTACGCCTGGTTTTGCGCTAATTTTGTACAAATTTATTGTGGACTTTACAAATTTAAAATACCTTTGAAAAGAAGATTGTCAAAGGAAAATATAGCATTTTTGTATGCATGGGAGCACATTCTTGCTGTAGACAAAGAACCTGCTGCTGTCAGAGGTGTCTACATTTATTTTAAGTGTTGCTCCGGTTTGGTGGGGGCCCATTCCTGGGAACAAATTCCTGCTGCAACTAAAGAACCTGCTGCTGTCTGTTCCTGCTGAGATTGGCCAAGCTATATGTACGCCTTAAACTTGACCGTTACCATGTACCTGCTACTGCTGTCTGTTCTGATAATGCTGAGTTATGTTTAGGCCTTATACTACAACATTACCTTTACCTGCTGCTGCTATGTGTCCTGATCCCAATGAGATATGTGTAGGCCTTATACTTCAGCAGTACCATTTCCCTGTTGCTGTTTGTTTTGTTCCTTCTGAGTTAGGCCCAGCTATGTATATGCCTTACACTATAGCGTTACCATTTTCCAGCTGCTGCTGTCTGTCCTGATATTACTGAGTTAGGCCCAGCTATGTGTATGGCTTTAACTACAGGCTTACCATTTCCCTGCTGCTGCCTGTTCTGTTCCTGCTGAGTTAGACCCAGCTATGTGTATGGCTTATACAACATCGTTACCATTTCCCTGCTGCTATCCGTTCTGTTCATGCTGATTTTGGTCGAGCTAGGTGTAGGCCATATACTAAACCCTTAACAATTACCTGCTGCTGTCTGATCTGATCCTCCTGAGGTAAACCAGCATGGACCAGTTATTTGCCCTTGGACTTTATCAACTATTAAAATTCTCTTAAACTGGTGTACATGCTTCATTTTTGCGCATGTGTTCTGTGTATCATACTGTATGAAGCTGGTCTCTGCACTGCCCTGAATATTGTAGGCTTAAGTAGGTCCAAAGAGAGGCAGTATATTAGTGTTAGGGACCTATCTGCGGAAGCCACCTTGACACCTGGTAGATGGTCCCGATACACCAGGGGTGCACAACCTGCGGCCTGCGATCAGCTGTGTTTCTGCCCGGAGCGCCTCACAGCGGATGCACTGTAGCAGGAGCCGAAAGGGTCCCCGGCTAGTAGTGAGAGCGGGGAAGCCGAGGAGAAGACAGAAGCGCTTTATCAGTGCTTCTGCCTTCACCCCTATGAGCGCTCTGCAGTGTGGACCTGGCGATCACGTGATCGCTGGGTGTCTTGGGGGCAGAGGAGAGCAGAGCTGCAGGGTCAGTAGACCCTGACCCTGATCAGCTCTGCCCTGGTACAAAGCCCCCCCTCCAGCAGGCTAGTTTTCTGTAACTAGGGCTCCTTTGGATGCTCCAGTTACAGAGAAAATAAGTACAAAAAAAGTCACTCATTGTCTCCCAAAGGTCTTTCAGTGACCTCTTGGGGAAAAATTATGTGGTAATAATATGTAAAAAAAAAAAAATATATTGGTAAAAAAAATTATTTAAAAGAATTTGAAAACTGAAAAAAAAAAATACAATAAAATATAAATAAAAGAAAAGAGAAATTAAATGTGGCACAAAAAAAAAAATTATTAAAAAATGAAAAAATAAAATACAATAAAATGGAAAAAGTGCTAAAGTTCACTGTCCCGCAACAGTCTTTTTAGGACCCCTTGGGGGACATATTATGTGGCAAAAATATATTTAGAAGAAAAATAATAAAATACAAATAAAATAAAAAGGAATTTAAAAAAAGAAAAAAATAATAAAATACAAATAAAAGAAAAAAGGAAAAGTGTTCATTGTCCTCCAACAGTTTTTTTTATGACCTCTTGTGTCCCTTGTATTTTCTTTTTTTCTTTTTTTTATTTATTTTTATTTTATTTGTATTTTATTATTATTATGTGGCAAAAATATACTTAAAAAAAATAAGTAATAAACCATTTAGAAAAAAAAATAATACAATACAATACAAATAAAAGTAAAAACTAAAAAGGAAAAAGTGCAAAATTTTAAAAAGTGACGGTGTCCCCAAGGTCTTTTTATGACCTCTTGGGGGACATATTATGTAGCAGAAAAATATAAAAAATTAAGTAAAAAAAAAATAATGAAAAAATTTAATACATAAATGAAAAAACACCTACACCAGCCAAAACCGTCACCGTTACCGCCCTATTCACTTGAAGCTATATATATTATATAACAAAACGGCCTACACAAAATATGGAACTAATTATAATCATTTATTTTGGTATCAGTTTGCATATTTTAAAAATAAGGAGCTATAGTTTGAAAAAAAATATATACTTTTTAAAAACTATTTGCACAGTTTCCCCCAAATAAAAAATGCTTCAAAAATTATTTTGGTAGTCCAACAAATAATAGATAATACATAGTTACAACCATTTGAACCACCATGAGCACTAAATCACAATAAAGTGTCTGGTTTATAAGGCCTTTTCAGGCCTGGTCATTAAAGTGTTTAACAATAGGCGCCTTCCCCACTAGCAATGTAAAGTGCTTACTGGTTACTGCATGGCGCCTATAACTGGATTGGCAGGAGAGGGTAATAACCAGTGAGCTCAGTCCTCTGCAGTGAAGGAAAGCACTGATTTATGAATAGGAGGCAGGATGGAAGTAAATGTTGCCACTTTTCTGGTAAAAATGTTTTTTTTAAAAGTTCCTGCAGCATGGCCTCTGAAATAAAAGATTCATAATTACCTGCTCCAGCTGCTCCGGTCCTGTGCGCTGCCCCCATCTTCCGGTCCCCGTGACATGCTGCTTTTGGCCACATCACCGCTACTTTCACACTAGCGTTTTTACTAGATCTGGCAGGGTTCAGCAAAAATGCTTCCGTTACTGATAATATAACCATCTGCTTCCGTTATGAATGGATCCGGTTGTATTATCTGTAACATAGCCAAGACGGATTCGTCATGAACTCCATTGAAAGTCAATTGAGGATGCATTTTTTATTGTGGCAGATTGTGGCAGAGAAAACTGATCCATCCTCATTGACTTGCATTGGGGGTCATGCTGGATCCGTCTTGCTCCGCATCCCAGGACGGAAAGCAAACTACAACATGTTGCGGTTCGCTCTCTGGTATGGGAATGCAACTAAATGGAATGGGATGAATTTTGGAGCATTCCGTTCAGTTCAGTTTTGTCCCCATTGACAATGAATGGGGACAAAACTGAAACTTTTTTTCTGGTATTGAGCCCCTATGACGGATCTCAATACCGGAAAACTAAAATGCTAGTGTGAAAGTAGCCTAAGCCAGCCATTTGCTTGAGTGGTGTATGACCATGTCCATGCACTGCCAGGTGTAAACGGCGGGGGCAGTGCGAAGGACCGGAGCGGTGAGGAACAGGTAAGTATAATTCTTCGGTTTCAGGGGCTATGCTGCAGCACGATATTTGAGACAGTTACTGGGAAAAAATGTTCATAGGAACGCTCATATCTTATATCTGGCCGCCATAATCGTGCAGCTGATCAGTCGATAAACAAGGAATTGCTTATTTGTCGGCTGATTTGCATATTTTATCAGGATGAAACATGTACGATTATCTGCAGCACAACTTACCATGTAATCTAAATAAAGGTGCAATGACTGTGGCAGTGATCATTCCTCCCCAGTCACTTTTACACTGGCTTGTGTAATAAGCAGATGAGCGCCGATCAACATTTTGTTTTATTTGCGGCCCCTTGAAATAGAGCGATGTGACAATGCGGCCCCCAGGCCAAAAAAGGTTGTGCACCCCTGCGATACACGTTTGATCAAATATGTGCGCTAAGAGCTTCCATTAACTCATTTATAGTCGGTATTGTACCACTTTTATTTAGAATGAACCCCATTTCTTAGCTCTATTGTTTGTATGTATAATGGTGTGCAGCCATTTTGTTTTTATAATTATGTTTGCTTCATGGATATGCACCTGTGATTCTGAAGGTTCTAGTCTAAATTCTCTTGTAGTTAATCTATTTTTTTAACCATATATATATTTTTGTGGTACCCAGGGCAATTATATTATTATTATAGTTATATTTTATATTATATATTATTATATTTATTTGGCAATTATCTATATTATCTGCTATTATCTGCTACCAACCATCTCCTGGTACCCAGGGTAATTATTAAATTATTATATTATAATTATATTTTATATTATATATTATTATACTTATGTGGTAATTAATTATATTATCTGTTATTAATAATTCTGTTACGATTTTACTGTTATCAATTTTATTTTCACTCATGAATATACCCCTACATGAAATAATGAAGTTGAAAACTTTGTGTTATCATCATTTTTTGTATATATACAGTACAGACCAAAAGTTTGGACACACCTTCTTATTCAAAGAGTTTTCTTTATTTTCATGACTAGGAAAATTGTAGATTCACACTGAAGGCATCAAAACTATGAATTAACACATGTGGAATTATATACATAACAAAAAAGTGTGAAACAACTGAAAATATGTCATATTCTAGGTTCTTCAAAGTAGCCACCTTTTGCTTTGATTACTGCTGTGCACACTTTTGTATTCTCTTGATGAGCTTCAAGAGGTAGTCACCTGAAATGGTCTTCCAACAGTCTTGAAGGAGTTCCCAGAGATGATTAGCACTTGTTGGCCCTTTTGCCTTCACTCTGCGGTCCAGCTCACCCCAAACCATCTCGATTGGGTTCAGGTCCGGTGACTATGGAGGCCAAGTCATCTGGCACAGCACCCCATCACTCTGTCACGGTGGGGAGTGGGGAAAACCCCCCCATCGTGCAATAGCTGAGGCTGCAACGCCAGATAGCAAGGAACAGGGAGCAGGTCACCTCCTAACGTAACCCTGAGCTCTCCCTAGACTCCTAGCGCATGAGCCGCCTCAGAAGGTAAGGGGGCTCATGCTCACCAACTTAGGACCCTGCTATCCCTGCTACGCCCTAGGCCTGATGACAGGACAGAGACTACCTGTGCATCCACGACACAGATGAAAGGCGTCTCCAGAGGCCCAGTGGCAGACAGGATGCAAGGCTATGGGTGAAGCAGTACGGCAGGTAAGTCCCACAGCAACATAACAATGCTCTCAACACTTACCTGCAGCAGCCGAGATGGACGGAGGCTCCAGGCTGGGAAACCCACAGTCTTGCCTTCGCTTAACCCCTCCGGGAAAGCACGCCCCTTCCGGAGCCGTCACACACCACAATTAAACCTCCAAACAAAACCCACACCATAACTACATACACCAGGTGGGGGCAGGAATGACAAACACACCGGAGGGGACAACAGACACAAAAAAGGAAACAGACGTTGCCCGAGGCAACCGCATGCATTGACAGTGAGCCGCCTAGCAACAAGCTCAGGCTGCTACACCGCCAACAACACCACGTTGCCAGAGGCAACCGCATGCATTGACAGTGAACCGCCTAGCAACAAGCTCAGGCTGCTACACTGCCAACAACACCACGTTGCCAGCTGCAACCGCACGTGAGGCTACCAACTAACAGCCCTCCCCTGTGGTAAACAACCAACCTGGCCGCTGGCAACTGCATGCGGCTCAAAGAGTCATGACCATGTCCAAGGGTCGTGACACACTCTCCTTCATGGTCAAATAGCCTTTACACAGCCTGGAGGTGTGTTTGGGGTCACTGTCCTGTTAAAAAATAAATGATGGTCCAACTAAACTAAAACCAGATGGAATAGCATGCCGCTGCAAGACGCTGTGGTAGCCATGCTGGTTCAGTATGCCTTCAATTTTGAATAAATCCCCAACAGTGTCACCAGCAAAGCACCCCCACACCATCACACCTCCTTCTCCATGCTTCACGGTGGGAAACAGGCATGTAGAGTCCATCCGTTCACCTTTTCTGTGTCGCACAAAGACACGGTGGTTGGAACCAAAGATCTCAAATTTGGACCCATCAGACCAAAGCACAGATTTTCACTGGTCTAATGTCCATTCCTTGTGTTCTTTAGCCCAAACACGTCTCTTCTGCTTGTTGCCTGTCCTTAGCAGTGGTTTCCTAGCAGATGTTCTACCATGAAGACCTGATTCACACAGTCTTCCCTAACAGTTGTTCTAGAGATGTGTCTGCTGCTAGAACTCTGTGTGGCATTGACCTGGTCTCTAATCTGAGCTGCTGTTAACCTGCAATTTCAGAGGCTGGTGACTCGGATGAACTTCTCCTCTGCAGCAGAGGTGACTCTTGGTCTTCCTTTCCTTGGGGCGGTCTGCATGTGAGCCAGTTTCTTTGTAGCGCTTGATGGTTTTTGTGAGAGCACTTGGGGACACTTTCAAAGTTTTCCCAATTTTTCAGACTGACTGACCTTCATTTCTTAAAGTAATGATGGCCACTCGTTTTTCTTTACTTAGCTGCTTTTTTCTTGCCATAATACAAATTCTAAATAGAAAAGTGGTAGGGCACACCTGCATTCAGATACGTGGAAAATTTTGGTATAATAAAATTGATTTATTCAAACAAACATAGAGTGTGATAACACATAAGTATAATAACACATAAAACTTGATTAAACAAATATTAGCATGCTATATAGTAGTACTAAAATCAATAAAAATGCACTTTAAAATACAAACTAATGTGGATATCCTGGAAAGAAGAAGAAAATAAGAAATCCTAGTCGGAACAGAGAAGGGTTAATCTGTCTTATGTCTCTGTTTGTCCGTAATAAGGTGCTCACATAGCAAGTCTGGTTGCCCAGCTTTTTGACACAATCCGTGATTGCAGACAAAGTTCACAAAATAGCTGCGGTGTAAGTCGAATAAGGACAAATAGTTTAGTCACTTGTATTACTTAAAGTATTAGTGTCCCAAAGCTGATTAGCTTTATATACCCTGGTTCGGCATTAGTTTTCTACTTACAATTTTGTAGACTCGTGCCGGCTGTATTGCGGTTAACGTGGCGTCCCACGTGTAATGCGCTAACAGGTAATGGTATGGCTTCCAGGGAATGGACTCAGGGATCTTCGGTCATCAATTCCAGGAGTGCCGTATTCGTGGATTTAAGTGTGAAGATTCCTGCAGAGTGACACTGAGAAAGGATTGGGGTGTTTCTGTAAACTACAGAATCAGGGCAATAAATAATGAGCTTTGTTTGGCTGTTAACCCTTGCTTTGTTAGTGGAAAAAAAAAAAGGTTAAAATGGAAAATCTGCCCAAAAAGTGAAATTCTGAAATTTCATCTCCATTTTCCATTAATTCTTGTGGAGTACCTAAAGGTTTAACAAAGTTTGTAAAATCAGTTTTGAATACCTTGAGGGGTGTAGTTTCTAAAATGGGGTCATTTTGGGGTGGTTTCTATTATGCAAGTCTCACAAAGTGACTTCAGACCTGAACTGGTCCTTAAAAAGTGGGTTTTGGAAATTTTCTTAAAAATTTAAAGATTTGCTTCTAAACTTCTAAGCCTTCTAAACGTCCCCCAAAAATAAAATGTCAGTTCACAAAATGATCCAAACATGAAGTAGACATATGGGGAATCTAAAGTAATAACTATTTTTGGAGTTATTACTATCTATTATAATAGTAGAGAAATTGAAATTTGGAAATTTTCTAATGTTTCCACATTTTTGGTAAATTTTGTATTTTTTATAAATAAAAATGAAATATTTTGACTCAATTTTACCACTGTCATGAAGTACAATATGTGATGAGAAAACAATCTCAGAATGGCCAGGATAAGTAAAAGTGTTTTGAATTTTTTATTACCACATAAAGTGATACATGTCAGATTTGCAAAAAACTGCCTGGGCAGGAAGGTGAAAACTGGCCCAGGGTTAAAAGGGTTAATGCAGCCAACCACATTAAGGCCTCATGCACATGACCGTTGTTGTGGTCTGCATACAAGCCGCATTTTTTTCGGCCCGGGTGCGGACCCATTCACTTCAATGGGGCCGTAAAAGATGCGGACAGCACTCCGTGTGCTGTCCGCATCCGTTGCTCTTTTCCATGGCCCTGCAAAAAAATATAGCCTGTCTTATTCTTGTCCGCTTTGCGAACACGAATAGGCATTTCTACAATGGGCCGCCCGTTCCGTTCTGCAAATTGCGGAAGGCACACAGGCGGCTTCCGTTTTGTTCATGAGTAGGGATGAGCGAACTCGAACTGTATAGTACGGGTTCGTACCGAATTTTGGGGTGTCCGTGACACGGACCCGAACCCGGACATTTTCGTAAAAGTCCGGGTTCGGGTTCGGTGTTCGTCGCTTTCTTGGCGCTTTTGTGACGCTTTCTTGGCGCTTTTTGAAAGGCTGCAAAGCAGCCAATCAACAAGCGTCATACTACTTGCCCCAAGAGGCCATCACAGCCATGCCTACTATTGGCATGGCTGTGATTGTGTCATGGAACCATGAACCAGACGTACAACAAGAGATAAGTGGAAATAAGAAGGCTTTATTGAAAATCAAGCTGTAAGGCAAAAGTCCAAACGGATGGCTAAACCGAAGCAGGGTCTTGCGAAGCCAGAGGTCAGGAACCAGAAGGGTAGTCAGACGAAGCCTGGATCAGGAACCAGCAGGGTAGTCAGACGAAGCCTGGATCAGGAACCAGCAGGGTAGTCAGACGAAGCCAGGATCAGGAACCAGAAGCAGCAGCAGTCTTAGAAGCATGTGAACACAGGAGGACCAAGCAAGGAACTGAAGCCACAGACCTCCTATATATATGAGCTAGGCATCCAGCTCCTCCCAGTGGGAAGGAGAAGCCGCAGGGTGGGAGGCTACAAGAAACCCAGAAACCAAGATGGCCGCCAGCACATGTCAAACGAAGGAGAACAGCAAGAAGGTAAGACCATGACAGTACCTCCCCCTCAAGGGCCCCTCCTCCGCGGAGTAAAGAACGGTTTCTGAGGGAAGCGTGCGTGGAAGGCTCGGAGCAAGGCAGGAGCATGGACATCTGCGGAGGGAACCAAGGAACGCTCCTCTGGACCATAACCACGCCAATGGACCAAAAACTGCACCCGACCGCGGACCAGGCGTGAGTCCAGGATATTGCTCACCTCATACTCCTCACGATTGCCCACTTGGACCGGACGAGGCCGAGGAACCGAGGAAGTGAAACGATTACACACCAGTGGCTTCAACAGGGAGACATGAAACACGTTGGAGATCCGCATGCCAGGAGGAAGCGCAAGGGCATAGGCTACCGGGTTTACCCTGCGAAGCACTCGGAAGGGACCAACAAAGCGAGGCGCCAGCTTGGGAGTGGGCACTCGAAGGTTGAGGTTGCGGGTGGACAACCATACGCGGTCTCCGACCTGGTAGGAAGGAGCGGGCGCTTGTCTGCGATCAGCCTGGAGTCTCTGGCGCTGCGCAGAGACCTCAAGGGACCTCTGGATCTGTACCCAAGAAGCACGTAGGACGGAAAGGTGATCCTCCACAGCCGGAATATCCTGGGGAGAGAATACCTCCGGTAACACGGCAGGTTGGAACCCATAATTGGCCATGAAGGGAGACGTCCCAGAGGAAGAGTTCACCGCCGTGTTCCTGGCAAACTCAGCCCAAGGCAGGAGGTCAACCCAATTGTCTTGGTGATCGGAGACATAGCAACGAAGGAATTGCTCCAAGGCCTGATTGGATCGTTCTGCGGCCCCATTGGACTGAGGGTGGTAGGCCGAGGAGAAAGAGAGATGAATCCCCAACTGGGAGCAAAAGGCGCGCCAGAACCTGGACACAAACTGACTCCCCCGATCCGACACAATCTCCTTGGGCAAACCGTGCAACCGGAAGACCTCCCTGGCAAAAATCGAGGCCAACTCTTGTGCAGAGGGTAACTTCTTGAGAGGAACACAGTGGCACATTTTGGAAAACCGATCCACAATCATGAGAATGACCGTATGGCCTCGGGATGCAGGGAGGTCCACAATTAAATCCATCCCCAGGTGTGACCATGGACGCTCCCCGGTGGCTATGGGTTGCAAAAGGCCCAACGGAAGGTGCCGAGGGGACTTACTCTGGGCACAAACGGAGCATGCCGCTACATATGCGGCGATGTCGGAACGTAGAGAAGGCCACCAGAACAGACGTGAAACAGCCCAGGACAGCTGATTCTTTCCAGGATGCCCCGCGGCCTTGGAGTTATGGTAGGTTCGCAACAACCGAGTGCGCAACTCCTCAGGCACAAAACATTGACCTGCCGTTGGGTCTCCCAGAGGGAGCACCAGATTGAGCCGCCAAAATCTGCTCACCCAGGGGAGAGGTCAGGCTGGTGCGAATGGCGGCCAGGATCTGATTCGGAGGTATGACCGAAGTCGGAATCGACTCCTCCCTGGACAGCTCGGAGTACTGCCGTGATAAGGCATCCGCTCTGATGTTCTTGGAACCGGGTAGGTAGGAGACCACGTAATTAAAACGTGACAAGAACAGAGCCCATCTGGCCTGATGTGGTGTCAATCTCTTGGCCTCAGAGAGGTAGGTCAGATTCTTGTGGTCCGTCAGGATGAGAACCGGAACCACCGAGCCCTCGAGCAAGTGCCTCCATTCTTTAAGGGCCTGCACGATGGCCAATAACTCCCTGTCACCAATCTGATAGTTGCACTCCGCGGAAGACAGTTTCCTCTGGTGTTCTATGCTGAGACAGAAGGGCGCCTACTCCCGTCTCAGACGCGTCCACCTCGAGGACAAAAGGCAACCCAGGGTTGGGATGCGACAGAATCGGAGCCGACACAAAGGCGGACTTTAGAGCCTCAAAAGCTCGGATGGCCTCAAGCGGCCAGACCTGGGGATTACTGCCCTTCCTGGTCAGATCCGTGAGAGGCTTGGCTAGCATGGAAAAGTCCCTGATGAACTTCCGATAATAATTGGCGAAGCCCAAAAAGCGCAGCAAGGCACGAAGACCACTGGGCTGGGGCCACTGTAAGACAGCCGAAACCTTCTCAGGATCCATGGAGAACCCCTCAGCGGAAATGATGTAACCTAAGAAGGTTACCTGGGATCGGTGAAATTCGCATTTCTCAAGCTTACCGAACAGCTTGTTCTCTCGTAAGCGTTGCAACACTCGTCTGACATCCAGAATGTGGGCCTCCATGGATTCAGAATATACCAAGATGTCATCCAAATAGACCACCACACACTGCTGCAACAGGTCACGGAAAACATTGTTGATGAATTCCTGGAATACTGCGGGCGCATTGCACAACCCAAAGGGCATAACCAAGGATTCATAATGACCGGTCCTGGTGTTAAACGCGGTCTTCCACTCATCGCCCGCCTTGATCCTCACCAGGTTATATGCCGCCCTCAGGTCGAGTTTGGTAAAGACCGTGGCCCCTTTGAGGCGATCGAACAGCTCGGAAATCAAGGGTATCGGGTAAGCGTTCTTGATCGTGATGCGATTGAGACCCCTGTAATCGATGCAAGGCCTCAACTCACCGCCCTTCTTTTTCACAAAGAAAAATCCAGCCCCTGCCGGGGACGAGGATTTGCGAATGTGTCCGCGTGAAAGCGCCTCCCTCACGTACTCCTCCATGGCTTCATTCTCCACTACCGACAGTGGATAGACTTTGCCACGAGGAGGAACGGCACCAGATTGTAACTCTATGGCACAATCGTATGGGCGGTGCGGAGGTAGGGCAACCGCACGCACCTTATCGAATACATCCCGGTACTCCTCGTATTCAGGAGGCAACAGAGAGTCTGAGGAAGTACACAGCAACTTGACAGGCCCATGGATGCAACTAGCCCCACACTGCGGTGACCACGAGAGGATCTTGGCCGATCTCCAATCGAAAGTCGGATTATGCTTCTGGAGCCAGGGGTACCCCAAGACCACCGAGTAGTGTGGAGACGAAATAACCTGGAGACAGACCGACTCTCTGTGAACGGCACCAATGGCCATCCCCACTGGAAGGGTCTCCTGAGTCACGTGTGGCGGCAGAAGGGGTCTGCCGTCTATCGCCTCAAGAGCCAGTGGGGAACCTCGAGGCTGCAGAGGAATGGAATTGGCGGCAGCGAACACACTATCAATGAACAAACCACCAGCACCAGAGTCCACCAACGCCTGGGTCGTCACCGAGCCCCCGACCCAGGAGAGGACAACAGTAATCAGTGGTTTGTCAACACGGGAAACCGGGGACGAGGAGACTCCACCCAAGATCTGCCCCCGACAGGATCTCAGGTGCGAGCGTTTCCCGGACGGTTCGGGCATGCCAACCGAAAATGCCCACCGAGACCACAGTACATGCATCGGCCCTCGCGTCTCCGGAGTACCCTCTCCCCCTCGGACAGGCGAGCAAACCCCAGCTGCATGGGTTCACCCCCAGACAAGTCATCCCCAGGAGGCGTGGGAGGAGAGGGAGGCACGGGTGGGTCAGCAAACGTAGGCGCCAGTCTGTTAGAAGACCTCCGCAGGCTCTCCTTAAAGGAAGGTCTCTCCCTGAGTCTGGTGTCAATCAAAATCAGGAAAGAAATAAGAGACTCGATCTCCACTGGTAGGTCCTTAGCTGCAACCTCATCCTTCAAGGCATCCGAGAGACCATGAGAGAAAGCAGCGACCAGAGCCTCATTATTCCAGCCCACCTCTGCTGCCAGGGTACGAAACTCAATGGCGTATTCAGCTACGGATCGTGAACCCTGTCTGATGGACATAAGGAGCTTCGCATCAGAGGCAGCACGAGCCAGCACATCGAATACCTTCCGAAGAGAAGCAACAAAACCGGAAAACTCGGCAACCACCGGATTGTTGTTCTCCCATAAAGGGCTGGCCCAGGCCAAGGCCTTGTCCAAGAGCAGCGAGATCAAGAAGCCCACCTTTGATCTCTCAGTAGGAAAGGCATGTGGCAGCAACTCGAAATAAATGCCCACCTGGTTAAGGAAACCTCGGCACTGAGTTGGCTCTCCCCCAAAGCGCTGTGGAAGGGGGGCAGAACCGGTCATACCCCGAAACACCGCAGGCGCAGCAACAGGTGTCGGGGTAGACTCTGGCGCAACAACCGGAGCGGCAGTAGGAGCGGGCCCAGGAGCGACAACCGACCCATCGGCAACGGAAGCTAAATGAGCCGTGCGTTCAAGCAGGGTTTGCAACGCCACAGCGAACCGACCCAACAGGTGATCCTGCTGATCAAGTCTGGCAACCAGCGTAGGTAGCGAGGATGGCCCTGTACCGTCAGAATTCATGGCTTGGTCCTAATGTCATGGAACCATGAACCAGACGTACAACAAGAGATAAGTGGAAATAAGAAGGCTTTATTGAAAATCAAGCTGTAAGCAAAAGTCCAAACGGATGGCTAAACCGAAGCAGGGTCTTGCGAAGCCAGAGGTCAGGAACCAGAAGGGTAGTCAGACGAAGCCTGGATCAGGAACCAGCAGGGTAGTCAGACGAAGCCAGGATCAGGAACCAGCAGGGTAGTCAGACGAAGCCAGGATCAGGAACCAGAAGCAGCAGCAGTCTTAGAAGCATGTGAACACAGGAGGACCAAGCAAGGAACTGAAGCCACAGACCTCCTATATATATGAGCTAGGCATCCAGCTCCTCCCAGTGGGAAGGAGAAGCCGCAGGGTGGGAGGCTACAAGAAACCCAGAAACCAAGATGGCCGCCAGCACATGTCAAACGAAGGAGAACAGCAAGAAGGTAAGACCATGACAGATTGGTCAGAGCACCATGTGACCCAGCCTCTATTTAAGCTGGAGTCACATAGCGCCGCCCGTCACTCTGCTCTGATTAGCGTAGGGAGAGGTTGCGGCTGCGACAGTAGGGCGAGATTAGGCAGATTAACTCCTCCAAAGTACTTGATTATTGATCGATCTGCAGCTGTGGATTATTGAGCTGCTGATACTCAATTGCTCACTGTTTTTAGGCTGCCCAGACCGTTTGTCAGTCACATTTTTCTGGGGTGATCGGCGGCCATTTTGTGTCTTGTGGTGCGCCAGCACAAGCTGCGACCAAGTGCATTTAACCCTCAATGGTGTGGTTGTTTTTTGGCTAAAGCCTACATCAGGGTGAAGCTGTCACACCAAGTGCATTTAACCAGCAATAGTCTGTTTATTTTTTGGCCATATACTACATCAGGGGCAAGCTGCGCCTGTCACCAAGTGCATTTAACCCTCAATGGTGTGGTTGTTTTTTGGCTAAAGCCTACATCAGGGTGAAGCTGTCACACCAAGTGCATTTAACCAGCAATAGTCTGTTTATTTTTTGGCCATATACTACATCAGGGGCAAGCTGCGCCCGTCACCAAGTGCATTTAACCCTCAGTAGTGTGGTTGGTCAAGCTATCACACCAAGTGCATTTAACCAGCAATAGTCTGTTCATTTTTTGGCCATATACTAAATCAGGGGCAAGCTGCGCCCGTTACCAAGTGCATTTAACCAGCAATAGTCTGTTCATTTTTTGGCCATATACTACATCAGGGGCAAGCTGCGCCCGTCACCAAGTGCATTTAACCCTCAGTAGTGTGGTTGGTCAAGCTGTGACACCAAGTGCATTTAACCAGCAATAGTCTGTTTATTTTTTGGCCATATACTACATCAGGGGCAAGCTGCGCCCGTCACCAAGTGCATTTAACCCTCAGTAGTGTGGTTGGTCAAGCTATCACACCAAGTGCATTTAACCAGCAATAGTCTGTTCATTTTTTGGCCATATACTAAATCAGGGGCAAGCTGCGCCCGTCACTAAGTGCATTTAACCAACAATAGTCTGTTCATTTTTTGGCCATATACTACATCAGGGGCAAGCTGCGCCTGTCACCAAGTGCATTTAACCCTCAGTAGTGTGGTTGGTCAAGCTGTGACACCAAGTGCATTTAACCAGCAATAGCCTGTTCATTTTTTGGCCATATTCTACATCAGGGGCAAGCTGCGCCCGTCACCAAGTGCATTTAACCATCAGTAGTGTGGTTGGTCAAGCTATCACACCAAGTGCATTTAACCAGCAATAGTCTGTTCATTTTTTGGCCATATACTAAATCAGGGGCAAGCTGCGCCCGTCACCAAGTGCATTTAACCAGCAATAGTCTGTTCATTTTTTGGCCATATACTACATCAGGGGCAAGCTGCGCCCGTCACCAAGTGCATTTAACCCTCAGTAGTGTGGTTGGTCAAGCTGTGACACCAAGTGCATTTAACCAGCAATAGTCTGTTCATTTTTTGGCCATATACTACATCAGGGGCAAGCTGCGCCCGTCACCAAGTGCATTTAACCAGCAATAGTGTGGTTATTTTTTGGCCATATCCCAGTCTAATTCTTTCACTAAATCCATACCGGTCACCCAGCGCCTAAATACTAGGCCTCAAATTTATATCCCGCTAAATCTCTCGTTACCGCTGTACTGTTGTGGCTGGGCAAGTTATTTAGTGTCCGTCAAAGCACATTTTTTGTTCTGGGTTGAAATACAATTCCCAATTTAGCAATTTCATAATTTAGTGGTTTCTGCTATATCAGAGCTATTTAAAATCTATCCCTAAAAGGGTATATAATATTCAAGGTGCACATAGGGTCATTCAGAATAACTTCACACACACACACTACTGTGCATTTCCAAGTCCAATTCTGTCACTAAATCCATACCGGTCACCCAGCGCCTAAATACTAGGCCTCAAATTTATATCCCGCTAAATCTCTCGTTACCGCTGTCCTGTTGTGGCTGGGCAAGTTATTTAGTGTCCGTCAAAGCACATTTTTTGTTCTGGGTTGAAATACAATTCCCAATTTAGCAATTTCATAATTTAGTGGTTTCTGCTATATCAGAGCTATTTGAAATCTATCCTTAAAAGGGTATATAATATTCAAGGTGCACATAGGGTCATTCAGAATAACTTCACACACACACGCTACTATTGCATTTCCAAGTCCAATTCTGTTAGTAAATCCATACCGGTCACCCAGCGCCTAAATACTAGGCCTCAAATTTATATCCCGCTAAATCTCTCGTTACCGCTGTCCTGTTGTGGCTGGGAAAGTTATTTAGTGTCCGTCAAAGCACATTTTTTGTTCTGGGTTGGAATACAATTCCCAATTTAGCAATTTCATAATTTAGTGGTTTCTGCTATATCAGAGCTATTTGAAATCTATCCCTAAAAGGGTATATAATATTCAAGGTGCACATAGGGTCATTCAGAGTAACTTCACACACACACACTACTGTGCATTTCCAAGTCCAATTCTGTCACTAAATCCATACCGGTCACCCAGCGCCTAAATACTAGGCCTCAAATTTATATCCCGCTAAATCTCTCGTTACCGCTGTCCTGTTGTGGCTGGGCAAGTTATTTAGTGTCCGTCAAAGCACATTTTTTGTTCTGGGTTGAAATACAATTCCCAATTTAGCAATTTCATAATTTAGTGGTTTCTGCTATATCAGAGCTATTTGAAATCTATCCCTAAAAGGGTATATAATATTCAAGGTGCACATAGGGTCATTCAGAATAACTTCACACACACACGCTACTGTGCATTTCCAAGTCCAATTCTGTTAGTAAATCCATACCGGTCACCCAGCGCCTAAATACTAGGCCTCAAATTTATATCCCACTAAATCTCTCGTTACCGCTGTCCTGTTGTGGCTGGGAAAGTTATTTAGTGTCCGTCAAAGCACATTTTTTGTTCTGGGTTGAAATACAATTCCCAATTTAGCAATTTCATAATTTAGTGGTTTCTGCTATATCAGAGTTATTTGAAATCTATCCCTAAAAGGGTATATAATATTCAAGGTGCACATAGGGTCATTCAGAATAACTTCACACACACACGCTACTGTGCATTTCCAAGTCCAATTCTGTCACTAAATCCATACCGGTCACCCAGCGCCTAAATACTAGGCCTCAAATTTATATCCCGCTAAATCTCTCGTTACCGCTGTCCTGTTGTGGCTGGGAAAGTTATTTAGTGTCCGTCAAAGCACATTTTTTGTTCTGGGTTGAAATACAATTCCCAATTTAGCAATTTCATAATTTAGTGGTTTCTGCTATATCAGAGCTATTTGAAATCTATCCCTAAAAGGGTATATAATATTCAAGGTGCACATAGGGTCATTCAGAATAACTTCACACACACACGCTACTGTGCATTTCCAAGTCCAATTCTGTCACTAAATCCATACCGGTCACCCAGCGCCTAAATACTAGGCCTCAAATTTATATCCCGCTAAATCTCTCGTTACCGCTGTCCTGTTGTGGCTGGGAAAGTTATTTAGTGTCCGTCAAAGCACATTTTTTGTTCTGGGTTGAAATACAATTCCCAATTTAGCAATTTCATAATTTAGTGGTTTCTGCTATATCAGAGCTATTTGAAATCTATCCCTAAAAGGGTATATAATATTCAAGGTGCACATAGGGTCATTCAGAAGAACTTCACACACACACGCTACTGTGCATTTCCAAGTCCAATTCTGTCACTAAATCCATACCGGTCACCCAGCGCCTAAATACTAGGCCTCAAATTTATATCCCGCTAAATCTCTCGTTACCGCTGTCCTGTTGTGGCTGGGAAAGTTATTTAGTGTCCGTCAAAGCACATTTTTTGTTCTGGGTTGAAATACAATTTCCAATTTAGCAATTTCATAATTTAGTGGTTTCTGCTATATCAGAGCTATTTGAAATCTATCCCTAAAAGGGTATATAATATTCAAGGTGCACATAGGGTCATTCAGAATAACTTCACACACACACTACTGTGCATTTCCAAGTCTAATTCTGTCACTAAATCCATACCGGTCACCCAGCGCCTAAATACTAGGCCTCAAATTTATATCCCGCTGAATTTGAATACAATACATTGGGCCAAATAATATTTTTGTTGTTGTGGTGAACCATAACAATGAGGAAAACATCTAGTAAGGGACGCGGACGTGGACATGGTCGTGGTGGTGTTAGTGGACCCTCTGGTGCTGGGAGAGGATGTGGCCGTTCTGCCACATCCACACGTCCTAGTGTACCAACTACCTCAGGTCCCAGTAGCCGCCAGAATTTACAGCGATATATGGTGGGGCCCAATGCCGTTCTAAGGATGGTAAGGCCTGAGCAGGTACAGGCATTAGTCAATTGGGTGGCCGACAGTGGATCCAGCACGTTCACATTATCTCCCACCCAGTCTTCTGCAGAAAGCGCACAGATGGCGCCTGAAAACCAACCCCATCAGTCTGTCACATCACCCCCATGCATACCAGGGAAACTGTCTCAGCCTCAAGTTATGCAGCAGTCTCTTATGCTGTTTGAAGACTCCGCTGGCAGGGTTTCCCAAGGGCATCCACCTAGCCCTTCCCCAGCGGTGAAAGACATAGAATGCACTGACGCACAACCACTTATGTTTCCTGATGATGAGGACATGGGAATACCACCTCAGCATGTCTCTGATGATGACGAAACACAGGTGCCAACTGCTGCGTCTTTCTGCAGTGTGCAGACTGAACAGGAGGTCAGGGATCAAGACTGGGTGGAAGACGATGCAGGGGACGATGAGGTCCTAGACCCCACATGGAATGAAGGTCGTGCCACTGACTTTCACAGTTCGGAGGAAGAGGCAGTGGTGAGACCGAGCCAACAGCGTAGCAAAAGAGGGAGCAGTGGGCAAAAGCAGAACACCCGCTGCCAAGAGACTCCGCCTGCTACTGACCGCCGCCATCTGGGACCGAAGGCAGCTTCAAGGAGTTCCCTGGCATGGCACTTCTTCAAACAATGTGCTGACGACAAGACCCGAGTGGTTTGCACGCTGTGCCATCAGAGCCTGAAGCGAGGCATTAACGTTCTGAACCTGAGCACAACCTGCATGACCAGGCACCTGCATGCAAAGCATGAACTGCAGTGGAGTAAACACCTTAAAACCAAGGAAGTCACTCAGGCTCCCCCTGCTACCTCTTCTGCTGCTGCCGCCTCGGCCTATTCTGCTGCTGCCGCCTCGGCCTCTTCCTCCGCCTCTGGAGGAACGTTGGCACCTGCCGCCCAGCAAACAGGGGATGTACCACCAACACCACCACCACCACCTCCGTCACCAAGCGTCTCAACCATGTCACACGGCAGCGTTCAGCTCTCCATCTCACAAACATTTGAGAGAAAGCGTAAATTCCCACCTAGCCACCCTCGATCCCTGGCCCTGAATGCCAGCATTTCTAAACTACTGGCCTATGAAATGCTGTCATTTAGGCTGGTGGACACAGACAGCTTCAAACAGCTCATGTCGCTTGCTGTCCCACAGTATGTTCTTCCCAGCCGCCACTACTTCTCCAAGAGAGCCGTGCCTTCCCTGCACAACCAAGTATCCGATAAAATCAAGTGTGCACTGCGCAACACCATCTGTAGCAAGGTCCACCTAACCACAGATACGTGGACCAGTAAGCACGGCCATGGACGCTATATCTCCCTAACTGCACACTGGGTAAATGTAGTGGCAGCTGGGCCCCAGGCGGAGAGCTTTCTGGCGCACGTCAACTTCAGCACAGCCCGGGGTAAACGTCAGCAGGCCATTCTGAAACTCATATGTTTGGGGGACAGGCCCCACACCGCACAGGAGTTGTGGCGGGGTATAGAACAACAGACCGACGAGTGGTTGCTGCCGGTGAGCCTCAAGCCCGGCCTAATGGTGTGTGATAATGGGCGAAATCTCGTTGCAGCTCTGGGACTAGCCAATTTGACGCACATCCCTTGCTTGGCGCATGTGCTGAATTTGGTGGTGCAGAAGTTCATACACAACTACCCCGACATGTCAGAGCTGCTGCATAAAGTGCGGGCCGTCTGTTCGCGCTTCCGACGTTCACATCCTGCTGCTGCTCGCCTGTCTGCGCTACAGCGTAACTTCGGCCTTCCCGCTCACCGCCTCATATGCGACGTGCCCACCAGGTGGAACTCCACCTTGCACATGCTGGACAGACTGTGCGAGCAGCAGCAGGCCATAGTGGAGTTTCAGCTGCAGCACGCACGGGTCAGTCGCACTACAGAACAGCACCACTTCACCACCAATGACTGGGCCTCCATGCGAGACCTGTGTGCCCTGTTGCGCTGTTTCGAGTACTCCACCAACATGGCCAGTGGCGATGACGCCGCTATCAGCGTTACAATACCACTTCTATGTCTCCTTGAGAAAACACTTAGGGCGATGATGGAAGAGGAGGTGGCCCAGGAGGAGGAGGAGGAGGAGGAAGAGGGGTCATTTTTAGCACTTTCAGGCCAGTCTCTTCGAAGTGACTCAGAGGGAGGTTTTTGGCAACAGCAGAGGCCAGGTACAAATGTGGCCAGCCAGGGCCCACTACTGGAGGACGAGGAGGACGAGGATGAGGAGGAGGTGGAGGAGGATGAGGATGAAGCATGGTCACAGCGGGGTGGCACCCAACGCAGCTCGGGTCCATCACTGGTGCGTTGCTGGGGGGAAAGGCAGGACGATGACGATACGCCTCCCACAGAGGACAGCTTGTCCTTACCCCTGGGCAGCCTGGCACACATGAGCGACTACATGCTGCAGTGCCTGCGCAACGACAGCAGAGTTGCCCACATTTTAACCTGTGCGGACTACTGGGTTGCCACCCTGCTGGATCCACGCTACAAAGACAATGTGCCCACCTTACTTCCTGCACTGGAGCGTGATAGGAAGATGCGCGAGTACAAGCGCACATTGGTAGACGCGCTACTGAGAGCATTCCCAAATGTCACAGGGGAACAAGTGGAAGCCCAAGGCCAAGGCAGAGGAGGAGCAAGAGGTCACCAAGGCAGCTGTGTCAATGCCAGCTCCTCTGAGGGCAGGGTTAGCATTGCAGAGATGTGGAAAACTTTTGTCAACACGCCACAGCTAACTGCACCACCACCTGATACGCAACGTGTTAGCAGGAGGCAACATTTCACTAACATGGTGGAACAGTACATGTGCACACCCCTCCACGTACTGACTGATGGTTCGGCCCCATTCAACTTCTGGGTCTCTAAATTGTCCACGTGGCCAGAGCTAGCCTTTTATGCCTTGGAGGTGCTGGCCTGCCCGGCGGCCAGCGTTTTGTCTGAACGTGTATTCAGCACGGCAGGGGGCGTCATTACAGACAAACGCAGCCGCCTGTCTACAGCCAATGTGGACAAGCTGACGTTCATAAAAATGAACCAGGCATGGATCCCACAGGATCTGTCCGTCCCTTGTCCAGATTAGACATTAACTACCTCCCCTTAACCATATATTATTGGACTCCAGGGCACTTCCTCATTCAATCCTATTTTTATTTTCATTTTACCATTATATTGCGAGGCTACCCAAAGTTGAATGGACCTCTCCTCTGTCTGGGTGCCGGGGCCTAAATATATGCCAATGGACTGTTCCAATGTTGGGTGACGTGAAGCCTGATTCTCTGCTATGACATGCAGACTGATTCTCTGCTGACATGAAGCCAGATCCTCTGTTACGGGACCTCTCTCCTCTGCCTGGGTGCTGGGCCTAAATATATGCCAATGGACTGTTGCAGTGGTGGGTGACGTGAAGCCTCATTCTCTGCTATGACATGCAGACTAATTCTCTGCTGACATGAAGCCAGATTGTCTGTTACGGGACCTCTCTCCTCTGCCTGGGTGCTGGGCCTAAATATATACCAATGGACTGTTGCAGTGGTGGGTGACGTGAAGCCTCATTCTCTGCTATGACATGCAGACTAATTCTCTGCTGACATGAAGCCAGATTGTCTGTTACGGGACCTCTCTCCTCTGCCTGGGTGCTGGGCCTAAATATATGCCAATGGACTGTTGCAGTGGTGGGTGACGTGAAGCCTGATTCTCTGCTATGACATGCAGACTGATTCTCTACTGACATGAAGCCAGATTGTCTGTTACGGGACCTCTCTCCTCTGCCTGTGTGCTGGGCCTAAATATATGCCAATGGACTGTTGCAGTGGTGGCTGACGTGAAACCTCATTCTCTGCTATGACATGCAGACTAATTCTCTGCTGACATGAAGCCAGATTGTCTGTTACGGGACCTCTCTCCTCTGCCTGTGTGCTGGGCCTAAATATATGCCAATGGACTGTTGCAGTGGTGGCTGACGTGAAGCCTCATTCTCTGCTATGACATGCAGACTAATTCTCTGCTGACATGAAGCCAGATTGTCTGTTACGGGACCTCTCTCCTCTGCCTGTGTGCTGGGCCTAAATATATGCCAATGGACTGTTGCAGTGGTGGCTGACGTGAAGCCTGATTCTCTGCTATGACATGCAGACTAATTCTCTGCTGACATAAAGCCAGATTGTCTGTTACGGGACCTCTCTCCTCTGCCTGGGTGCTTGGCCTAAACTTATGAAAATGGACTGTTGCAGTGGTGGGTGACGTGAAGCCTGATTCTCTGCTATGACATGCAGACTGATTCTCTACTGACATGAAGCCAGATTGTCTGTTACGGGACCTCTCTCCTCTGCCTGGGTGCTTGGCCTAAACTTATGAAAATGGACTGTTGCAGTGGTGGGTGACGTGAAGCCTGATTCTCTGCTATGACATGCAGACTGATTCTCTACTGAAATGAAGCCAGATTGTCTGTTACGGGACCTCTCTCCTCTGCCTGTGTGCTGGGCCTAAATATATGCCAATGGACTGTTGCAGTGGTGGCTGACGTGAAGCCTCATTCTCTGCTATGACATGCAGACTAATTCTCTGCTGACATGAAGCCAGATTGTCTGTTACGGGACCTCTCTCCTCTGCCTGGGTGCTGGGCCTAAATATATGCCAATGGACTGTTGCAGTGGTGGGTGACGTGAAGCCTCATTCTCTGCTATGACATGCAGACTAATTCTCTGCTGACATGAAGCCAGATTGTCTGTTACGGGACCTCTCTCCTCTGCCTGGGTGCTTGGCCTAAACTTATGAAAATGGACTGTTGCAGTGGTGGGTGACGTGAAGCCTGATTCTCTGCTATGACATGCAGACTGATTCTCTACTGACATGAAGCCAGATTGTCTGTTACGGGACCTCTCTCCTCTGCCTGGGTGCTTGGCCTAAACTTATGAAAATGGACTGTTGCAGTGGTGGGTGACGTGAAGCCTGATTCTCTGCTATGACATGCAGACTAATTCTCTGCTGACATGAAGCCAGATTGTCTGTTACGGGACCTCTCTCCTCTGCCTGGGTGCTGGGCCTAAATATATGCCAATGGACTGTTGCAGTGGTGGGTGACGTGAAGCCTCATTCTCTGCTATGACATGCAGACTAATTCTCTACTGACATGAAGCCAGATTGTCTGTTACGGGACCTCTCTCCTCTGCCTGGGTGCTTGGCCTAAACTTATGAAAATGGACTGTTGCAGTGGTGGGTGACGTGAAGCCTGATTCTCTGCTATGACATGCAGACTGATTCTCTACTGACATGAAGCCAGATTGTCTGTTACGGGACCTCTCTCCTCTGCCTGGGTGCTTGGCCTAAACTTATGAAAATGGACTGTTGCAGTGGTGGGTGACGTGAAGCCTGATTCTCTGCTATGACATGCAGACTGATTCTCTACTGACATGAAGCCAGATTGTCTGTTACGGGACCTCTCTCCTCTGCCTGGGGGCTTGGCCGAAACTTATGAAAATGGACTGTTGCAGTGGTGGGTGACGTGAAGCCTGATTCTCTGCTATGACATGCAGACTGATTCTCTACTGACATGAAGCCAGATTGTCTGTTACGGGACCTCTCTCCTCTGCCTGTGTGCTGGGCCTAAATATATGCCAATGGACTGTTGCAGTGGTGGCTGACGTGAAGCCTCATTCTCTGCTATGACATGCAGACTAATTCTCTGCTGACATGAAGCCAGATTGTCTGTTACGGGACCTCTCTCCTCTGCCTGTGTGCTGGGCCTAAATATATGCCAATGGACTGTTGCAGTGGTGGCTGACGTGAAGCCTCATTCTCTGCTATGACATGCAGACTAATTCTCTGCTGACATGAAGCCAGATCCTCTGTTACGGGACCTCTCTCCTCTGCCTGGGTGCTGGGCCTAAATTTATGAAAATGGACTCTTACAGTGGTGGGTGACGTGAAGCCTGATTCTCTGCTATGACATGCAGACTGATTCTCTGCTGACATGAAGCCAGATTGTCTGTTACGGGACCTCTCTCCTCTGCCTGGGTGCTGGGCCTAAATATATGCCAATGGACTGTTGCAGTGGTGGCTGACGTAAAGCCTCATTCTCTGCTATGACATGCAGACTAATTCTCTGCTGACATGAAGCCAGATCCTCTGTTACGGGACCTCTCTCCTCTGCCTGGGTGCTGGGCCTAAATTTATGAAAATGGACTCTTACAGTGGTGGGTGACGTGAAGCCTGATTCTCTGCTATGACATGAAGACTGATTCTCTGCTGACATGAAGCCAGATTGTCTGTTATGGGACCTCTCTCCTCTGCCTGGGTGCTGGGCCTAAATTTATGAAAATGGACTCTTACAGTGGTGGGTGACGTGAAGCCTGATTCTCTGCTATGACATGCAGACTGATTCTCTGCTGACATGAAGCCAGATTCTCTGTTACGGGACCCCTCTCCTCTGCCTGGGTTCCGGGGCCTAAATATCTGAGAATGGACTGTTCCAGTGGTGGGTGACGGGAAGCCAGATTCTCTGCTATGGGACCTCTCTCCAATTGATTTTGGTTAATTTTTATTTATTTAATTTTTATTTTAATACATTTCCCTATCTACATTTGTTTGCAGGGGATTTACCTACATGTTGCTTCCTTTTGCAGCCCTCTAGCCCTTTCCTGGGCTGTTTTACAGCCTTTTTAGTGCCGAAAAGTTCGGGTCCCCATTGACTTCAATGGGGTTCGGGTTCGGGACGAAGTTCGGATCGGGTTCGGATCCCGAACCCGAACATTTTCGGGAAGTTCGGCCGAACTTCTCGAACCCGAACATCCAGGTGTTCGCTCAACTCTATTCATGAGGCCTAACCCATAATTAGATAGGTCAATGTCCCTCTGCCATTATTTGCTATTGCTGTCATTGTGTCCAAGAGTTTAGGGAGGGAGGAGGGAAGGGGGGGGAAGAGAAAATGCAAAAATTTTATTAAAAATTTACAAAAAGAGATAACATCATTCCCTAACAATTTTCAGGGCAATTGGAACAACTTTGGTGCGTATAGAATAGATTCAGCTCTTAACCAAACTTTTTGGAAACATTTTGTCGAACCTGAAACAAACCGAATCTCAAAAGGTTCGCTTACCGAATCTCAAAAGGTTTCGAAATAATGTAATAAAAAGCTGTGCAAAAAAAATGCCACTTTTTGTACAAAATACATTTTTACTATGCACACATTAAATAAAAATAAAAAGCTGCACATATTATTAGGTATCCATATGAATGTAATAACCTGTAGATTTGATTTATAAAATGATTCAGCGTGAAACATAAATGGCAAGAAAATTTAAAAAACACACTAAAAAACACTTTTTTTCTATGCTTTTGCAGCAAAAGATTTGTAGAAATTACCGTAGAACATAATTTATGTGTATCATCAAGCAGCACTAAAGATAACCCACATAAAACAAGGCCTCAGACAAGCCACATCAATGAATAAAATAAAAAAATGTATAGCTTCTGAAATACAGAGAGGCAAATGGGAAAAAAAGAGGAAAATGTGGAAAAAAAAATGTAGGTAATTAAAAGCTTTGTGCATGAAAATCAATAAACAAATATCTATAAATAAAATTGAACTTGTTTTTTGAATTTAGCTTCACTTTTTATGCACTCAGTACAGGTCATACCTGCTTTTCTAGCATTGCTGTATTCTCAGTTCAGGCTCTGTAGTCACATGCTCTCTTCCCTCACATGTAGGGTTGAGCGAACCCGAACTGTAAAGTTCAGGTTCGTACCGAACTTTAGGATTTTTGGACCCCGGACCCGAACCTGAACATTTCAGTAAAAGTTCCGGTTCGGTGTTCGGCGCTTTCTTGACGCTTTTTGAAAGGCTGCAGAGCAGCCAATCAACAAGCGGTTAACTGTCTGACCTTAGAAGTTATCTCAGCCATGCCTACTAATGGTTTATTTGGCAGCCTTTGCTGCATATGTCATTGTGAGATACACCCTTTATAGATTTTGGGTTATATTCAGATATTTGAAATACCGCCATTTGGTGCACAAATCTTTAATTCAGGCCCACTGTGGGTCAGGCCGTGCGGTATACACCCTTTAAATACAGGGGTTTGAGACAGGTATTTGAAATACAGCCATTTTGGGCAAACAAATCTATAATTGAAGCCTACTGTGGGTCAGGCTGTGTGAGATACACCCTTTACATACTGTTGTTATATTCTACTATTAATTAAACACCTATTTAGGGCAAGATCCTAAATTCGAGAAATATGAGGAGAGCATCAAATTAAGGACGTGGCCCAGGTCGTGGTGCTGCTGGTAGAGCTCCTGTTGCAAGGAGAGGACGTGGTCAATCTGTACCAGCTACATGCACAAGTGAAAACCCTTCCTCAGGTGCGAGTAGGCGACAAAACCTGCAGCGGTATTTGGTCGGGCCTAATATGGCTCTACGAATGGTGAGGCCTGAACAAGTACAGGCGATAGTAGATTGGGTTGCTGACAGTGGTTCCAGTTTCTTCACATTGTCTCCCATCCAGTCTCCTGCTGAAATACCACAGTTGGCACCAGCAGCCGATGTCCATCAGTCTTTCAACTCACCCCTTGCAAATCAGCCAAGCAGTCTGAGCCCCAAGTCATGCAGCAGTCTCTTCTGCTTTTTGATGACTCTGTTAACAGGGTTTCCCAGGGCCAGCCACCTAGCCCTGCCCAACCACTTATCTTTCAAGATGTGTACATAGAAGGACCATCGCAGCACATCTCAAATGATGAAGAAACACAGTTGCCAACTGCTGGGGCTTTCGAAAGTGTGCAGACCGACAAGGAAGGCAGGGGTAAAGACTGGGTGGAAGATAATGTGGAGGACGATGAGGTCCTCGACCCCACATGGAATCAAGGTCATGCGAGTGACCTATGTAGTTTGGAGGAAGAGGCGGTGGTCGCACAGAGCTACCAGCACAGCAGAAGAGGGAGAAGGGTGCAAAAGCGGAGCGCCGTCCTCTAGACAGTATGCCTGCTACTGCCCACCACAGCAAATGACTGAGCACACCAAAGCCAGCTCCAAGGAGTTTCCTGGCTTGGCAGTTATTCAGACAATGTGCTGACGACAAGACACGAGTGGTTTGCACGCTGTGCAATCAGACCCTTAAGCGAGGCATAAACGTTCTCAACCTGAGCACAACCTGCATGACCAGGCATTTAATTGCAAAGCACTAGCTGCAGTGGAGTAGACATCTCAAAAACCAAGAAAGGTCTCTGGCTCCTCCTGATTCCTCTTCTGCTGCAATCTCAGCCTTTTCATCCACCTCTGGAGTGACAGTGCCACCTGCCACTCAGCAAACATAGGATCTGCCAGCAACACCAACACCTGGGTCACCAAGCATCTCCACAATGTCCCACAAAAGCGTTCAGCTCTCCATCTCCCAAATGCTGGAGAGGAAGAGGAAGTACCCCCCTACCCACCTGCGATCCCTAGCCCTGAATGCCAGCATTTGTAAATTACTGGCCTTTGAAATGCTGTCATTCCTTCTGGTGGAGACGGATAGTTTTAAAGGCCTTATGGTGGTGGCTGTCCCACAGTACGTCGTGCCCAGCCGCCACTACTTTTCTAGGAGAGCCATCCATTCTCTGCACAAACAAGTAGGGGACAAAATCAGGTGTGCACTGCGCAACGCCATCTGTGGCAAGGTGCACCTGACTACGGGTATGTGGACCAGTAAGCACGGTCAGGGCAGTTATATCTCCATAACAGCAACAGGGTAAATGCAGTGGCAGCTAGGCCTGAGGCGGATAGCAGTTTGGCGCATGTCCTTCCAGCACAGAGGATTGCAGGGCTCTTCAGTTTGCCTCCTGTTGCTTCCTCATCCTCTACCAGCTCCTCATCCGGTCAGCGTAACACCTTCACTAACCAACTTCAGCACAGCCAGGGGTAAACGACAGCAGGCAGTTTTAAAACTTATCTGTTTGGGGGACAAACCCCACTATGTGCAGGAGCTGTGGACGGGCCTTGAACAACAGACCGATGAGTGGTTTGTGCCAGTCAGCCTCAAGCCCGGCCTAGTGGTGTGCGATAATGGGCAAAATCTCGTAGCAGCTCTGGGACTAGTTGGTTTGACGCACATCCCTTGCCTAGCGCATGTGCTAAATTTGGTGGTGCAGAGATTTCTTAAAAATCACCCCGATATGTCAGAGCTGCTGCTTAAAGTGTGGGCCGTCTGTGCGCGCTTTCAGGCGTTCTTACCCTGCTGCTGCTCGCCTGTCAGCGCTGCAGTGTAACTGTGGCCTTTCCGCTCACTGCCTCATATGCGACGTGCCCACAAGGTGGAACTCCACCTTGCAGATGCTCGCCAGACTGTGCGAGCAGCAGCAGGCGATAGTGGAGTTTCAGCTGCAGCACGCACGGGTGAGTCGCTCTGCTGAACAGCACCACTTCATCACCAATGACTGGGCCTCCATGCGAGACCTGTGTTCCTTTTTGCGCTGTTTTGAGTACTCCACCAAAATGGCCAGTGCCGATAACGACGATCTCAGCGTAACTATCCCTCTTCTATGCCTCCTTGAAAAAACGCTGCTGGCGATGATGGAAGAGGATGTGGCACTGGAGGAGGAGGAGGAGAAAGAGGGATCATTTTGTAGGATTTCCGGCCAGTCATTCCCAAGTGGCTCCGAGGGTGGGTTCCTGCACCCACAAACGGCAGGTACACAATTGTCCAGCCAGGGCACAGTTCTGGAGGATGACGAGGTGGAGGATGAGGAGATGGAGGAGGAGGAACCATGTTCACAGCAGGGTGGCACACAGACCAGCTCATGGCCATCACTGGTGCAAGGATAGGGGGATACAGTGGACACAGATGCTACACCTCCCACAGAGGATAGCTTTTCGTTGCCTCCGGGCAGCCTGGCACACATGAGCGATTACATGCTGCAGTGTCTCCGCAACGACCACCAAGTTGCCCACATTCTAACTTGTGCTGATTACTGGGTGGCCACGCTGCTGGATCCCCCTTACAAGGACAATGTACCGTCCTTAATTCCCTCACTGGAGCGTGATTCTAAGATGCACGAGTACAAGCGCACGCTGGTAGACGCGCTGCTGGTGTCATTCCCACTTGACAGCGGGGGCAGAGTGGAAGCACAAGGCAAAGGCAGAGGAGGAGGAAGAGGTCACCAACGCAGCTGGGGCACCACCAGCACCTCAGGCAGGGTTAGCATGGCCGAAATGTGGAAAAGCTTTGTCAGCACGCCACAACAACCAGCACCACCAGCTGATATGGAACGTCTTAGCAGGAGGCAGCATTTCAACAACATGGTGGAGCAGTATGTGTGCACACGCCTACACGTACTGAATGACGGGTCTGCCGCCTTCAACTTCTGCATCTCCAAATTGGGCATATGGCCTGAGCTTGCCCTTTACGCCTTGGAGGTGCTGGCCTGCCCTGCAGCCATTGTATTATCTGAATGTGTGTTTAGCACGGCAGGGGGTGTCATCACAGACAAGCGCAGCGCCTGTTCACAGCCAATGTGGACAAGCTCACGTTCATTAAAATTAACCAGGCATGGATCCCTCAGGATGTTTCCGTACCTTGTGCAGAATAGACATGTATACCGGAACTAACTAGCCATTGTTATACTGCAGCGCAATTGCTTATTCTTGTATTTTGGATATTTCACACTCTTTTAGAGTGTACCATAATTAAAAAAAATTAAAACCAAAAACATGTGTTTGCTACCTCGTCCTCCTCCACCGCCGCTTCCACCTACACCGCTACGTCCACCGCCTCCTCAAACTCTAAAGTCAGCCAGTTAAGTATGTTATTTGAGGTATTTTCAAGTTGGTCTTAAATTCTTTGGCCACCTGCATTTCATTGTGTATTTTTGCTGTTTTTTTTACCCCCTTAGATAGTTTATTTAGCTCTTTATAGTTTTTAAAGGCTACAGCAGACCCTTTAGATTTGTATGTCTTAAAGGCCCTCTTTTTTCATTTATTGTCCATCTTACACTATTTGTGAGCCATTTGTTACCTTTATAAATGTATTTAACAATATACTTATCAAAAGTAGATTTAAAGCAATCCTATTTAGCATTAGGGTACTTTCATACTTGCGGTAAAGGATTCTGGCAGGCAGTTCTGTCGCCAGAACTGCGTGCCGGATCCGGCAATCCGGACGCAAACTGAAGGCATTTGTCAGACGGTCCAAGAGTATAATAATTTGCACTATGCAACATGAATTTTATACTAAAGAAATAGCAGTCTCCAAAGATAGCGCTTTAAAAGCTTGATCCCACCATTGACCAAAATGGGTTGCTAAGAAAGGAGGATTCAGTAGTGGCGTCTGTTGATGCCAGACAGGGAGTGTTCTGCCCAGCAGGGTTAGAAAATGATTCTATTTCATTATGCCAGGGTTTTGATATTTCTGTAGTGATTAGTGTGGTTATAGCACAATCTAGTGGTGTTAAGTTGTATTACAATTTGTTTTTCCTGTTCAAACGACTACTGCATTGTGGGTGGTGCAAAGCATTGTGGGAGTGCAAAGCATCCTGGGAAAGAGAAGCCTCCAGTCTCAGGCACATCAGCAGAGCTCTCCTTCTGCATATCTCCTTCTCAAACTCCACCATCCTTGTAAAGCATATCTGTGAGAGATCTACCTTTGTTTCATGGATATTATGTTTTGCAGAGCTGTTCAGTCAGTTGTAATTGTTAATCTGGAAGTTGTTACTTGTTCAGTCCGTTGTTAGTCAGCCATTTTACCATATGCTTCAGTGTCATGCAAATGTTACAGTGCATGCTATTTTATACGTTATACTTATACATGCTATTTGTATTCTTGGAGTTTTAACCGCACACTTGTACAATCTCTCACTGCATTGCGCATAGAGTACAACCTGTTAACCAAAAAACAAGTTAGACTACAAAGAACAGTCCTCTTATTTCGAAGACAGGAATGGTTTATGCTGAATGTCAGACTGCATACTGTGTGAACATGTATGAAGACAGAACACTAATAATAGGTGCCACTAATTGGTCTGCACAGATCACTTTACTGCAGTTATGGATTATTCTAATTCTGCCCATAATGATAAGGAGGTATCAAATTTGTGTATAGATAAGAAAGGTTCCTCCATTCACAATAGGCGATTGTCAAAGCATATCTATTCTTTCCTTGCACAATGACCTCTGCACAGGGCACAGGGCATGCCTAGAAAGCTCACCCATAGAAGTCAACGAGGTCTCCTCCTGACTAGAGTTGAGCAAACCCGAACTGTAAAGTTCGGATTCGTACCAAACTTTAGGGTTTTCGGCACCCGGATCCGAACATTTACGTAAAGGTTCGGTGTTTGGCTATTTTAATGGTGCTTTTTGAAAGGCTGCAAAGCAGCCACTCAACAAGCATCATACTACTTGTCCCAAAAGGCCATCACAGCCATGCCTACTATTGGCATGGCTGTGATTGGCCAACTGCAGCATGTGACCCAGCCTCTATTTAAGCTGGAGTCACGTAGCGCCGCCCGTCACTCTGCTCGGATTAGTGTAGGGAGAGGCTGCAGCTGCTGTGAGGGAGAGATCAGGGAGAAATCTTAAGAAGATTCAGAACTGCTTCTTTACTACAGCAAATGTGTTTTGTGGGTGCAGTGCACAATTTTTTCAAGCCTGCCCTGAGCCAACTACTACTTAAAACAAACTTTTTTTTCTTCAGTTAGTCAATATCAATACATAATCGGCAGCCAATTTATGCAACGATAGTGCACCAGCACAGGCTGTCTGCATGTCTGCAAGTCCAGAAATACAGCTTTTTGGATACAGGGGTGAAAAACATACATCTTCCACATACCATTTATTTTGTCATTGATACCAACATGGACCACGACAGCTGGGTCATCCCCAGCCTCTCCCAGTAATTTATCCACCCGTTCCACCACATGCTGAACCCTGGCACAAGGGAGACAGCAAACCATTCGGTTGATGAGGTCTTGGTGACAAATTATTCTATGCGTCTTCCAAATTATAGAATCTCCTATAACCAATAACTGTTTAGGCCTACCTGCACTACTATCCCCCCGACTACTAGCTGGGCTGTTCTCCCGCTTATCCCGGTGGAATAACGGTATCCACTAGGGCTACAATTTCTGAAATTGACACCCTTGCATCATCGTTTACCTTGACCATTTTGCTTGGAAGCACAAAAACAGGATTGGCCTTTTTCTTCTTGGATCCCTTTATACTCTAAATATATTTACCCAGCTACTTGCTTGTTCCTGTTGATCCACCACCTGATCTCCAACTTCCATATCTACCCCACTAACCACTTGTTCAGTAAGCAGCAGACACCTCTCAAGATTTTCAATCGCCCAGAATGTTGCATTTTGCTCTTCCAGATAGTTAACACGAACCTCAAGATGGGCAACATGCTCACATCTTTCACAGCGGTATTCACCCCGGAACACCTGTTTCAGTCATGCATACATATGGCAGACTGTGCACCGAAGGAAACATCTAATGTTGCTAGCCATTATCCCAGTTGCAAAAAAACAACAACTAAAAAACAATAAAGATGAAAAAAAGTAGATTACTTACAGGCTCTTTGTGCTTTGTTTTTAGCTCATTTTCTAAAACTCCACTTATTCACAAGCCACTTTAGAGCAGAAAGTCCAGTGAGAGCTGTTTCTATTTTCTTGGGAAATCTTCTTCATCGCTGCTCCTGGATTCGAACCAGTGACCTTTTACTTGTAAATCAACCTAATAACACACTGAGTTATGAGGGAATGTGAGAACAGGTTATTTGTAGCACACAAGAAGAAAAAAAAAAAATGTTCCACAACCAGGAGAAAAACAGTAACAATGTAGTTACATGACAAGAATCTGCATAACTAATCATATGCTAAATATTTGCAAGTCCAATTTCTATATGGGATAGCCAAGATTATTGTCTATGAAATTATGGTAGTCTCATATTCACAGCTGTAGTGGATGGTGAGATATGGAGCCTGAAAATAAAAAGTTCTAAACAGTGCTACCCTTTTTCTTATCAGTGTAAATGCTGTTATTGCAGCACAGTATGCATTCACTTATAATGCACAGTATTGTTTTGTGAAAAAAATTTATTAATTAAAAATTAAATTAAAAAAAAAAATAGACAAATGCTCAGCGTTTGCAACAGAATAATAGGCTATTGGGGTGCTGGCAAAACTGTAGAAACCTTGTTTACTTGCCGCTCCTACAGAAAAATATAAGTTTCTTGCAGGATTTTGTACAAACCTTATGAAACAACTGAGGCAGTAACCAGTCCCTATTTAAAAAATCTACTCAATTTTATCTCCATAATCTCTCTCTACCGCATTCTTATAGTTTCCCTAGTAACTAGTTTGTGTCTGCAATTGTTTTATTTTTATTTTTTTATTTTTTCAGACGCTGCCTCTACACAGAATGGCATCTGGCTAATTCTGAGCAGAAGTACCTGAATGATCAGGCTGTCTGTGAGCCTGTAACGGTCACGTACACACACACACACAGGGGGGAGGATAGTGACCACTGCGCTCCACCCTCACCCCTGGCCCTGTCTACTTGCCTCAGGAGTCCTGATGACAGGGGACAACTGGACGGCAGTCCCTAACTTAGGATACGTGCGGGAAGGACAGACAAGGCAAATAACGGATAGTGAACGGACCGGGTTAAAACCAAGAGGACAACGCAGTACAGAGGGATAAGCAAAGAAAGGTCAGGAGAAGCTGGGGTCATAAATACCAGAAGAGTCGAGAAGTACCAAAGGAGTTCACAAAGAATAGTCAGGTGGAAGCCGAGGTCAATATACCAGGAAGGATGCGCAGTACAGGAGGAGCAGGCAAAGGATCGTCAGGGAACAGGATCAGGTAAGTACGCAGGTATCCAACAACTGCCAGGAACCTAAATTAACAGGCAACCTGTGGCCAGCAGGCTGCCTGTATTTATAGTGGGGAGTGTGGGTCATGTGACATGGCCAGCGTCACATGACCGACAGACCGACCAGTCGAGCATTGAGTGATCAGCTCGGCGCTTAAGGCAGACCTAGGAGCAGGGAGCCTCCCAGCTAGCAAAGCCGTCCTGGGAACGAGGTCAAACACAGATCCTCGCTCCCGAAGCTAAGCAGCAGGTCTGCGGCTGATGGGAGACCAAGTGTGCCTTCGGCACCCCGTTACAGAGCCTTTGAGCCAATCAGGGCAAGTCCTCTCCCCCTTCCTTCCAGGGTCATGTGATCTTCCATCTTCTTCCTTTCTGTTGTCTCCCACTCCCCCCAATTTCCACAGAAAATGAGGCTGGGCAATGTTTTTGCACATTTTGTCTGAAGCTAATCGCAAAATCTTTGGATTCACTTGGCAGACACATTTTGTGAAATTCAGAACAAATCTGATTCGTTTAGAATTGATTAATTCTTCTCTGGTGCATACCCCAAACTACAAGAAAACACCAAATCACATATTAAAGGTCAGGCATTGTTTTTGAGTCAGGGACAAGACTAAGATAACAGAATACATGCACCAGAATAACCAATGACCATACAATGGTCAGATACCATTATGTCTAAACAGTAAAAAAAGGCAAGAATTTCTGTTCAAACACAAAAAATGTTCAACATAGGGTAAGTACATCCCGGTTTTACCTAGATATAATAAACTCCAAATTGGAGGCTCACCTTCTGGTTGTGCTACGATAGGAACAACACTATTAAGGCCAAGATATGATGATCCAAAGGTGTGAGGTCTGCAGCCAACGAGTTTAGTGCCTCCAAAACGAAATGCCTGATCTCCCAGGAGGATAGTGATAGTATCAAAATGATTTTCACTTTAGGCACAAAGAGCCATCACTGGTATTCAGATAGGTAGATTCTTCTTGGTTTTATTCAGCAAAGGACAAGCGTTTTGGGGAACTTAGGTCCCCTTCCTCAGGAAAAACTTGTCTGTTTTAGTTATTAAATGTGTAACGCCCCAGAGGAGCATTACCACCTTTGCACCTTGCTAATGTCTCCTATGGTTAACCACATGTCATCATATGTATTGATTTCTAAGTCCTGCACAATGTGTATTCATATTTCCTATTTTGTAACAGTTCAAGTGTCATATGCCTGGTTCACCAGCAACTGGCAGCATAGATGGCAGAGCTGTCTTACAGAGAATGAAGCTTTCTATTCCATTCTAACACCCCCCTCTGTGGTGTGGTTGGAGTGTCCCGCTTGCTGCAGGAAGGGTGGAGTTCTAGTTAGAAGAGAGTTGAGCTTACCCCGTACTAGGGGAAGGAAGCAGGAGTCCGTCTCTGCTGGATGGTCCCTGTCTGAACCAGCTTGAGCACCTTCATCTCAGCTGGACCTGGAGGCCAAAGCAAAGAGCCTCTGAAACCAGGAGTAAAGTCTTCCCTGGATAAAGCTAGAGACAGACCAAACCACAGAAAGTGAAGTACAGCCTAAAGAAGGAGCTGAGTTCTATAGCCAGCCTGCTATCATAGCAGAGCCAGAGAGCAACTGATGTAGCACAGAGGAGTTTGCCTGCCACAGTTAATGCCAAAGCCTGATGGAAACCAAGACAAAGTCTGTAAATTATTTGAAGAAAAGTTTATTCCAGTAAAGCTTTTATCAACTTCATCACAAGGTCTGGACTCAATTTATTTTCCATCGCCTACTACTACTACCCCCTTTTTCTGCATTTCAGAAGGCCATGCCTGTGGTTCCAGCGTATCCAGGTAGTAGCACCGTGACACATGCAACACTATTAAAGGACATTTAGGCCACCCTACACCACTCTGGCTATTCTACACCTGGGTACCATCAACTACCATATCACTAAAAGGGGCCCTGTGCCCTTGTTGCTTCACTACAGGCCATGCCTGTGGTTCCAGCGTATCCAGGTAGGAGAACCGTGACACGTGCAACACCATTAAAGGACATTTAGGCCACCCTACACCACTCTGGCTATTCTACACCTGGGTACCATCAACTACCATATCACTAAAAGGGGCCCTGTGCCCTTGTTGCTTCACTACAACTGGCATCATGACAAATATGTACTTTAAGAAACCCCAAGTAGTGCGCCCTAACGATGCTGCACTTGTATTTCCCATAAAATAAAATCTCGAAGATCTTTTCTTAAAACTGTGTGTTGCATTGTTCCATTGTTATGCATAGAAATGCGTGAACAATAAATAAGAGTTTTGCAATGCAATTTTTGGTGTCACAGTTTATGTATGTAAAGCATATGGTTTCAATTTGCTTCACCTGTACAAGTTGTGCAAGGGTTAATCACACTGTGGTGCAATGAATCCATGAGTTATTGCTCAGGCACATACAGTATTATTGATTACTCCTTGTACAGTAAATGTAGCTAAACGAGTGGTTATAATCATTTACAGCAAATAGTCTGCCTATGTAAAATGTTTATACGCAACTGCACACCCCATATAACATGACAAATGTGCAAACAGTCGTAAAGTGCATAAATATTCCCAAGTGATCACTCATCCTGACATACCCATTAGACCAAATATCCTAGGAGATGCCCTCATTCCCTTATCAAATCAACCAGATTTAGACACCTTTGCTCATCCACATGCCAAGGCCTAAACTGTGTTCTTCTAGATGCCTAAATCCATGGACTCAGCAGCACCCTTGCACGCACATACAGTATCTGTACACCTACAGCACATTTGGAAAGTCTTCAGAACTTTTCACTTTTCTCACATTTTGTTATGTTGGACCATTTTGCTAAAATAAAAAAATAAAAATAAAGTTCCCCCCATCAATGTGCACTCCATACTCCATAATGAGAAAATTAAAATAAATGTGTTTGTAAATTTATTAAAAAGGAAAAACTAAAATGTTGCTGACCCTTTGTTATACTTGAAACTTTGATCTGGAGGACTCCCATTACCCTTAATCTTCTTTGAGATGTTTCTACACCTTGATTGGAGTCCACCTGTGGAAAATTTATTTGATTGGACATGATTTAATAAGAGACCCCCCTCTTATATATAAGGTCTCACAGTTGACAATACATATCAGAGCAAAAACCAGGCCATGAGGAGGAACAAACTGCCTATAGATCCCTGAGATGTAATTGTGTGGAGGCACAGATCTGGAGCAGGGTACAAAAAATTGCTGCTGTACTGAAAGCTCTGTAGTGCACTTAAATTAAAGATGTTTGGTACAACCAGGACTCTTCTTAAAGCTGGCCAAGACACCAAATTGCCTAATAGGGGAAAAGCTCCTTGGAAAGAGACATGACCAAGAGCCCAATCGTCACTCTGGCTGAGCTCCAAAGATCCTGTGTGCAGATAAGAGAAACTTCCAGAGGTAAACCAACACTACAGCATTCAAACAATTTGGGCTTTATGGCAGAGTGGCCAGAAAGAAACATGAAAGTTTGCTAAAAAAACAAAAATTAATTTAAAAATTTAAAAAAGGGCAATGAGAAGCAAGTTTCTCTGGTCTGATGAAACCAAGATTGAACTTTTTTTGTCTCCATTCTAAGTGTCATGTCTGGAGGAAATAAAGCACTTCTCATCACCTGCACAATGCCATTCCTACCATGAAGCATGGTGGTAGCTGCATCGTGTTGTGGGGGTATTTTCCAGTGGCTGTGACAGGATGATTGGTCAGAGTTGATGGAAAGCTGTCTAGAGAACAGTACAGAATTCTTAGCAAAAACCTGATCCAGAGTGCTCTAACAGACAGGGCCAACGACACAATGACCTTACGCACAATGCTTATAAAACACAAGAGTGGCTTAGGGACAACTCTGTGAATGTCTTTGAGTGGCCAAGCAAGAACCCTGACTTGAGCCCATTCAAACATCCCTAGGGAGACCTGAAAATGTCTGTCCACCCTTGGCCCCAATCTGACAGAGCTTGAGAGGATCTGCAGAGAAGAATGGCATAGCATTACCTTATTCTGCAGTCATGAGGGACAGTAAGAGGAAGTGAAGTGTGTATGCAGGTCAAGTTCTGGTCAGGAAGCCTTTATCATTGTCATCTCCTGTGGCTTGAGTTCTATTCATACCTGGCAGAATTGAGAGCGCTGTATAAAGTTCCTGACCTGCTCTCTTTGCCTCCTACTATGTACAGTCGTGGCCAAAAGTTTTGAGAATGACACAAATATTAGTTTTCACAAAGTTTGCTGCTAAACTGCTTTTAGATCTTTGTTTCAGTTGTTTCTGCGATGTAGTGAAATATAATTACACGCACTTCATACGTTTCAAAGGCTTTTATCGACAATTACATGACATTTATGCAAAGAGTCAGTATTTGCAGTGTTGGCCCTTCTTTTTCAGGACCTCTGCAATTTGACTGGGCATGCTCTCAATCAACTTCTGGGCCAATTTCTGACTGATAGCAACCCATTCTTTCATAATCACTTCTTGGAGTTTTTCAGAATTAGTGGGTTTTTGTTTGTCCACCCACCTCTTGAGGATTGACCACAAGTTCTCAATGGGATTAAGATCTGGGGAGTTTCCCGGCCATGGACCCAAAATGTCAACGTTTTGGTCCCCGAGCCACTTAGTTATCACTTTTGCCTCACGGCACAGTGCTCCATCGTGCTGGAAAATGCATTGTTCTTCACCAAACTGTTGTTGGATTGTTGGAAGAAGTTGCTGTTGGAGGGTGTTTTGGTACCATTCTTTATTCATGGCTGTGTTTTTGGGCAAAAATGTGAGTGAGCCCACTCCCTTGGATGAGAAGCAACCCCACACATGAATGGTCTCAGGATGCTTTACTGTTGGCATAACACAGGACTGATGGTAGCGCTCACCTTTTCTTCTCCGGACAAGCCTTTTTCCTGATGCCCCAAACAATTGGAAAGAGGCTTCATCGTAGAATATGACTTTTCCCCAGTCCTCAGCAGTCCATTCAACATATTTTCTGCAGAAGATCAATCTGTCCCTGATGGGTTTTTTTTTGGAGAGAAGTGGCTTATTTGCTGCCCTTCTTGACACCAGGCCATCTTCCAAAAGTCTTTGCCTCACTGTGCGTGCAGATGCGCTCACACCTGCCTGCTGCCATTCCTGAGCAAGCTCTGCACTGGTGGCACTCCGATCCCGCAGCTGAATCCTCTTTAGGAGACGATCCTGTCACTTGCTGGACTTTCTTGGATGCCCTGAAGCCTTCTTAACAATAATTGAACCTCTTTCCTTGAAGTTCTTGATGATTCTATAAATTGTTGATTGAGGTACAATCTTAGTAGCCACAATATCCTTGCCTGTGAAGCCATTTTTATGCAACGCAATGATGGCTGCACGTGTTTCTTTGCAGGTCACCATGGTTAACAATGGAAGAACAATGATTTCAAGCATCGCCCTCATTTTAACAGGTCAAGTCTGCCATTTTAACCCAATCAGCCTGACATAATTGTCATGGTCTTACCTTCTCACTGTTCTCCTTCGTTTGACATGTGCTGGCGGCCATCTTGGTTTCTGGGTTTCTTGTAGCCTCCCACCCTGCGGCTCCTCCTTCCCACTGGGAGGAGCTGGATGCCTAGCTCATATATATAGAAGGTCTGTGGCTTCAGTTCCTTGCTTGGTCCTCCTGTGTTCACATGCTTCTAAGACTGCTGCTGCTTCTGGTTCCTGATCCTGGCCTCGTCTGACTACCCCGTTGGTTCCTGATCCTGGCTTCGTCTGACTACCCCGTTGGTTCCTGATCCTGGCATCGTCTGACTACCCCGTTGGTTCCTGATCCTGGCTTCGTCTGACCACCCTCCTGGTTCCTGACCTCTGTCTACGCAAGACCCTGCTTTGGTTTAGCCATCCGTTTGGACTTTTGCTACGGCTTGATTTCCAATAAAGCCTTCTTATTTCCACTCATCTCTGTTGTACGTCTGGTTCATGGTTCCATGACATTAGGACCAAGCCATGAATTCTGACGGTACAGGGCCATCCTCGCTACCTACGCTGGTTGCCAGACTTGATCAGCAGGATCACCTGTTGGGTCGGTTCGCTGTGGCGTTGCAAACCCTGCTTGAACGCACGGCTCATTTCGCTTCCGTTGCCGATGGGTCGGTTGTCGCTCCTGGGCCCGCTCCTACTGCCGCTCCGGTTGTTGCGCCAGAGTCTACCCCGACACCTGTTGCTGCGCCTGCGGTGTCTCGGGGTATGACCGGTTCTGCCCCCCTTCCACAGCGCTTTGGGGGAGAGCCAACTCAGTGCCGAGGTTTCCTTAACCAGGTGGGCATTTATTTCGAGTTGCTGCCACATGCCTTTCCTACTGAGAGATCAAAGGTGGGCTTCTTGATCTCGCTGCTCTCGGACAAGGCCTTGGCCTGGGCCAGCCCTTTATGGGAGAACAACAATCCGGTGGTTGCCGAGTTTTCCGGTTTTGTTGCTTCTCTTCGGAAGGTATTCGATGTGCCGGCTCGTGCTACCTCTGCTGCGAAGCTCCTTATGTCCATCAGACAGGGTTCACGATCCGTAGCTGAATACGCCATTGAGTTTCGTACCCTGGCAGCAGAGGTGGGCTGGAATAATGAGGCTCTGGTCGCTGCTTTCTCTCATGGTCTCTCGGATGCCTTGAAGGATGAGGTTGCAGCTAAGGACCTACCAGTGGAGCTCGAGTCTCTTATTTCTTTCCTGATTTTGATTGACACCAGACTCAGGGAGAGACCTTCCTTTAAGGAGAGCCTGCGGAGGTCTCCTAACAGATTGGCGCCTACGTTTGCTGTCCCACCCGTGCCTCCCTCTCCTCCCACGCCTCCTGGGGATGACTTGTCTGGGGGTGAACCCATGCAGCGGGGGTTTGCTCGCCTGTCTGAGGGGGAGAGGGTACTCCGGAGACGCGAGGGCCGATGCATGTACTGTGGTCTCGGTGGGCATTTTCGGTTGGCATGTCCGAACCGTCCGGGAGAACGCTCGCACCTGAGGTCCTGTCGGGGGCAGATCTTGGGTGGAGTCTCCTCGTCCCCGGTTTCCCGTGTTGACAAACCACTGATCACGGTTGTCCTCTCCTGGGTCGGGGGCTCGGTGACGACCCAGGCGTTGGTGGACTCTGATGCTGGTGGTTTGTTCATTGATAGTGTGTTCGCTGCCGCCAATTCCATTCCTCTGCAGCCTCGAGGTTCCCCACTGGCTCTTGAGGCGATAGACGGCAGACCCCTTCTGCCGCCACACGTGACTCATGAGACCCTTCAAGTGGGGATAGCCATTGGTGCCGTTCGCAGAGAGTCGGTCTGTCTCCAGGTTATTTCGTCTCCACACTACTCGGTGGTCTTGGGGTACCCCTGGCTCCAGAAGCATAATCCGACTTTCGATTGGAGATCGGTCGAGATCCTCTCGTGGTCACCGCAGTGTGGGGCTAGTTGCATCCATGGGCCTGTCAAGTTGCTGTGTACTTCCTCGGACTCTCTGTTGCCTCCTGAATACGAAGAGTACCGGGATGTATTCGATAAGGTGCGCGCGGTTGCCCTACCTCTGCACCGCCCATACGATTGTGCCATAGAGTTACAATCCGGTGCAGTTCCTCCTCGTGGCAAAGTCTATCCACTGTCGGTAGCGGAGAATGAGGCCATGGAGGAGTACGTGAGGGAGGCGCTTTCACGCGGACACATTCGCAAATCCTCGTCCCCGGCAGGGGCTGGATTTTTCTTTGTGAAAAAGAAGGGCGGCGAGTTGAGGCCTTGCATCGATTACAGGGGTCTCAATCGCATCACGATCAAGAACGCTTACCCGATACCCTTGATTTCCGAGCTGTTCGATCGCCTCAAAGGGGCCACGGTCTTTACCAAACTCGACCTGAGGGCGGCATATAACCTGGTAAGGATCAAGGCGGGCGATGAGTGGAAGACCGCGTTTAACACCAGGACCGGTCATTATGAATCCTTGGTTATGCCCTTTGGGTTGTGCAATGCGCCCGCAGTCTTCCAGGAATTCATCAACGATGTTTTCCGTGACCTGTTGCAGCAGTGTGTGGTGGTCTATTTGAATGACATCTTGGTATATTCTGCATCCATGGAGGCCCACATTCTGGATGTCAGACGAGTGTTGCAACGCTTACGAGAGAACAAGCTGTTCGGTAAGCTTGAGAAATGCGAATTTCACCGATCCCAGGTAACCTTCTTAGGTTACATCATTGTCACGGTGGTGAGTGGGGAAAACCCCCCACCGTGCAATAGCTGCTGTTGCAACGCCAGATAGCAGGGAACAGGGAGCTGGTCACCTCCTCACGCAACCCTAAGCGCTCTCCCTGGACTCCTAGCGTATGAGCCGCCTCATAAGGTAAGGGGGCTCATACTCTCCAACCTAGGACCCTGCTATCCCTGCTACACCCTAGGCCTGATGACAGGGCAGAGAATGCCTGTGCATCCTCGACACGGATGACTGGCGTCTCCAGAGGCCCAGTAGCTGACAGGGTGCAAGGCAATGGGGGAAGCCGTACGGCAGGTAAGACACAAAGCACAATAACAATGTTATCTACTCTTACCTGCCGCAGCCAAGATGGAAAGAGGCTCCGGGCTTGGAAACCCACGGTCTTGCCTTCGCTTAACCCCTCCGGGTAAGCACGCCCTTTTCAGAGCCATCACACACCATAATCAAACCTCTCAGACAAAACCCACACCACAACTACATACACCAGGTGGGGAGAGGAATGACAAACACACCGGAGGGGACAACAGACACAGCAAGGGAAACAGAATAATAAATAAGGGTGGCTCACACAGACAGGATAACAAACAGCCCAGGAGCAGAGCTCCACACCAAGCTGAGCCAAATCCCAACTGAACCTTCAGACTCCAACACACCAACCTTATAAGGAGGCCTGAGGTCACACCCACACAGAGACACACCCAATGTTCACAACACACAGAAGGGGATTAACCCTTCCAACACCAGTGGAAGGGAAGACAGCAACTAAAAGGGGAAGTGCATACAACTCAAACCCTGTGGACACCAAACAGGGAATGTGCACACATATAAAACACGTTGCCAAGGGCAACCGCACGCATGACTGTTGTCCGCGACAACCGCACCTGAGGCAACCACTAAGTGCCCCCAGCTGCGGTTGACGAACTCCAAAACGCGGTCAACCGCACGCGGCTCCCAAGGAGTCACGACCAAGACCGAGGGTCGTGACAATCATTTCCGCTGAGGGGTTCTCCATGGATCCTGAGAAGGTTTCGGCTGTCTTACAGTGGCCCCAGCCCAGTGGGCTTCGTGCCCTGCAGCGCTTTTTGGGCTTCGCCAATTATTATCGGAAGTTCATCAGGGACTTTTCCATGCTAGCCAAGCCTCTCACGGATCTGACCAGGAAGGGCAGTAATCCTCAGGTCTGGCCGCTCGAGGCCATCCGAGCTTTTGAGGCTCTAAAGTCCGCCTTTGTGTCGGCTCCGATTCTGTCGCATCCCAACCCTGGGTTGCCTTTTGTCCTCGAGGTGGACGCGTCTGAGACGGGAGTAGGCGCCCTCCTGTCTCAGCGTAGAACACCAGAGGGTCCTCTGCTTCCTTGTGGGTTTTATTCCCGGAAACTGTCTTCCGCGGAGTGCAACTATCAGATTGGTGACAGGGAGTTATTGGCCATCGTGCAGGCCCTTAAAGAATGGAGGCACTTGCTCGAGGGCTCGGTGGTTCCGGTTCTCATCCTGACGGACCACAAGAATCTGACCTACCTCTCTGAGGCCAAGAGATTGACACCACGTCAGGCCAGATGGGCTCTGTTCTTGTCACGTTTTAATTACGTGGTCTCCTACCTACCCGGCTCCAAGAACATCAGAGCGGATGCCTTATCACGGCAGTACTCCGAGCTGTCCGGGGAGGAGTCGATTCCGACTACGGTCATACCCCCGAATCAGATCCTGGCCGCTATTCGCACCAGCCTGACCTCTCCTCTTGGTGAGCAGATTTTGGCGGCTCAATCTGGTGCTCCCTCTGGGAGACCCAACGGCAGATGTTTTGTGCCTGAGGAGTTGCGCACTCGGTTGTTGCGAACCTACCATAACTCCAAGGCCGCGGGGCACCCTGGAAAGAATCAGCTGTCCTGGGCAGTTTCACGTCTGTTCTGGTGGCCTTCTCTACGTTCCGACATCGCCGCATATGTAGCGGCATGCTCCGTTTGTGCCCAGAGTAAGTCCCCTCGGCACCTTCCGTTGGGCCTTTTGCAACCCATAGCCACCGGGGAGCGTCCATGGTCACACCTGGGGATGGATTTCATTGTGGACCTCCCTGCATCCCGAGGCCATACGGTCATTCTCATGATTGTGGATCGGTTTTCCAAAATGTGCCACTGTGTTCCTCTCAAGAAGTTACCCTCTGCACAAGAGTTGGCCTCGATTTTTGCCAGGGAGGTCTTCCGGTTGCACGGTTTGCCCAAGGAGATTGTGTCGTATCGGGGGAGTCAGTTTGTGTCCAGGTTCTGGCGCGCCTTTTGCTCCCAGTTGGGGATTCATCTCTCTTTCTCCTCGGCCTACCACCCTCAGTCCAATGGGGCCGCAGAACGATCCAATCAGGCCTTGGAGCAATTCCTTCGTTGCTATGTTTCCGATCACCAAGACAATTGGGTTGACCTCCTGCCTTGGGCTGAGTTTGCCAGGAACACGGCGGTGAACTCTTCCTCTGGGACGTCTCCCTTCATGGCCAATTATGGGTTCCAACCTGCCGTGTTACCGGAGGTATTCTCTCCCCAGGATACTCCGGCTGTGGAGGATCACCTTTCCGTCCTACGTACTTCTTGGGTACAGATCCAGAGGTCCCTTGAGGTCTCTGCGCAACGCCAGAGACTCCAGGCTAATCGCAGATGAGCGCCCGCTCCTTCCTACCAGGTCGGAGACCGTGTATGGTTGTCCACCCGCAACCTCAACCTTCGAGTGCCCACTCCCAAGCTGGCGCCTCGCTTTGTTGGTCCCTTCCGAGTGCTTCACAGGGTAAACCCGGTAGCCTATGCCCTTGCGCTTCCTCCTGGCATGCGGATCTCCAACGTGTTTCATGTCTCCCTGTTGAAGCCATTGGTGTGTAATCGTTTCACTTCCTCGGTTCCTCGGCCCCGTCCGGTCCAAGTGGGCAATCGTGAGGAATATGAGGTGAGCAATATCCTGGACTCACGCCTGGTCCGCGGTCGGTTGCAGTTTTTGGTCCATTGGCGTGGTTATGGTCCAGAGGAGCGTTCCTGGGTTCCCTCCGCAGATGTCCATGCTCCTGCGTTGCTCCGAGCCTTCCACGCACGCTTCCCTCTGAAACCGTTCCTTACTCCGCGGAGGAGGGGCCCTTGAGGGGGAGGTACTGTCATGGTCTTACCTTCTCACTGTTCTCCTTTGTTTGACATGTGCTGGCGGCCATCTTGGTTTCTGGGTTTCTTGTAGCCTCCCACCCTGCGGCTCCTCCTTCCCACTGGGAGGAGCTGGATGCCTAGCTCATATATAGAAGGTCTGTGGCTTCAGTTCCTTGCTTGGTCCTCCTGTGTTCACATGCTTCTAAGACTGCTGCTGCTTCTGGTTCCTGATCCTGGCCTCGTCTGACTACCCCGTTGGTTCCTGATCCTGGCTTCGTCTGACTACCCCGTTGGTTCCTGATCCTGGCTTCGTCTGACTACCCCGTTGGTTCCTGATCCTGGCTTCGTCTGACCACCCTCCTGGTTCCTGACCTCTGTCTACGCAAGACCCTGCTTTGGTTTAGCCATCCGTTTGGACTTTTGCTACGGCTTGATTTCCAATAAAGCCTTCTTATTTCCACTCATCTCTGTTGTACGTCTGGTTCATGGTTCCATGACAATAATGATCTCCAGCCTTGTGCTCGTCAACATTCTCACCTGAGTTAACAAGACGATTACTGAAATGATCTCAGCAGGTCCTTTAATGACAGCAATGAAATGCAGTGGAAAGGTTTTTTTGTGATTAAGTTAATTTTCATGGCAAAGAAGGACTATGCAATTCATCTGATCACTCTTCATAACATTCTGGAGTATATGCAAATTGCTATTATAAAAACTTTAGCAGCAACTTTTCCAATTTCCAATATTTATGTAATTCTCGAAACTTTTGGCCACGACTGTATATAGACATCCCATCTTTCCTCTGTAGGAAGCAGTGGAGCTGCACTAACAGGGTACAGGTTACAGAGCAATGAATAATGCTGTAGAAAGGTGCCAGGTAGTGGGGGATTTGGCATAGACCCTATAGGGAAATTTTCCAGTGGGTCATTGACCTGAGGGCCGTTTGAGCCTTCCTCACAGCTGCCAGTTGGGTACATAATAGTCTGATGCTCTCAGCAGACTATTAGGATGGACCCATAACGGAAGCATATTTTGGTCAGATACCAGGTCTACACAGGCAACCTACAGAGGATTAACACACTGCAGAACATACAAAAAAATCTGACACAGTCACAGACTAGAATATATAACAGAGATCTGTCGGATCTCCTGACATGTCTCTTTTAGTGAAGACTTGTATTCACCATAAAATAACAATTCTGGAACCTCTGTGTTTTGTGTTATTCTTCCTGGAAATGTATGAATAACCTGCAATGCTTATTTCAGTTCTGTCGCTTGTACAGGTGAAACCTGTAGTTGTGCTGCAGAATATGTTGGCGCTATTAAAATTATTATTATTAGTCAAGAATTAGATTTGGCGGCTTCACTGACTTTCACAAAGAAATTTGATTTGTGACTAATTACTTTGTCACGACTCACATTTCATTGCATAAAGCAGGCGTAATGACGGGAACGGCGTTTGTGCTCCCCCCATCTTTGAACCCCTCAGATGCTGCGTTTATCGCTGATCACGGCATTTGACATTAAAATGTAGGTCTTTCAGGGGTAATCAAGGTACAAAAAAATGCATTCTCCCCTTATCCATTTTACTCGCAGAGAGAAACCGTGCAAAATCACTGATGACGTCACCGCGCCTGGCCAGTGTGGTGACATCACTCGTATCCGCACGCAAGATTTTGCATGAATTCTTCAATCGTGCAAAATCTTGGTCACAAAGCACATTTCTTTGTAAGTAGTGGGTGCAATGACAGCGAGCGATGAATGTGATGCCCACCGTGATTGTACCCCTCAGATGCCGCGTTTATAGCTGATTGCGGCATCTGATAGCAATATAAAAATCCAACAAATACATATGATCCATGGCACTCACCTGACTTGCATAAAGTTTAATGCACGATGTATTTAGTAGTACTTAACAGATGCAGCCGGCTAGGTGAGTGCCATGTATCATATCTATAATAATATAGGCTGGCTCACAGTATTTTTGCATAAAATTTTATTAATACACTAACTTAAAACAAACTGACTATTGTCAGCATATCAGTATACATACATAAGAAAAATAGGTATAAAAGTGCGGAGCTCACGCACAACCTAAATAGCTGGAGTACTCCTAAGAATAGAAACCTAATGGCTAAAGTGAGGTTTGCAAGAGGTATTCAGTTGGACCGCTCAAATGTCCATGATTTGAATGTCAGTTTGCCAAATAGTTGGAACCAAGGTTCAAAGACGTCCTAGTTGTAATTGTCCCCACGGAAAACTCTGTATTCAAATATCGAATGGTAACCGCACTTCCTCCGATCAGCAGTGTCCCACTTACTTGTTACTTGCAGAGCAATCCTTGAACTCGCTCGCTCAGCGTCCCACGTGTCCAGCCAGATAGTAAATCGCTGGTTTGTGACGTAGGCGCCTAGAGCCGTCAGGCCGGCGGAAGCTGGTAAAGCCGAGCTGAGCTGGTGATTGTCTGAACCTGTCGGTCCGATGGTAATGGACACAGCAGAGTTTACCTTGTATTTTGCGGCAATACTAAAGGTATCAGCACAGTTTTTAGTCCGCTTTGTAAATAGTTGATGAACAAGGTCTTTTTGCAGCAGTATGGGACGTCTTCTGATGCTTGAGAATTTAAAGCAGAATCCTCTTCTTACGTGTATAACCGCACTAATAGCCTGGTCTCTATACACACTAGACGCGTTTCGGAAACAAGTTCCTTCCTCAGTAGATAATTGTAGAATGCTGAATGCAGACACAAGTCATGACTTTAAATACCCTTTTTGGGCTTGATATAAAATATGGATCGGATTGCGGACTGGGCTGGCTGCACAGCCGCGATCTTCACCTTCCATAACATAAACAATGATTAACCACAAGTGTATTGCAACATGTATCTTGCTGTCACATTAAATATATACATATGCAAAATACATGTTGAAATTGAAACAATGAATAGAAACTATTAAGATTAGTTGTAACGGATGCTAGAATGACTGGGTTGTGGCTTTAAGAGAGTTTGATTGCTGGTGGAGCCTTTTCTAAATATTTGAGAATTACATGTATCATATCTATTTGTTGTATTTTTATGTTCCTGTATGCTTTTTTTTTTACCACTAAGCACTGCCCTGATTTGTTGCCCAGCTGGAATATAGGGTCAGTGTGTGTTGCCGACCACTCTACTTTTTTTGCTGATAGCGATATTACAGTGTATTGTAAATAAATTAAATCATACCTCATTCATTTGATCGCGACGAGCCGGCCACCACCATCTTGATTGAAGATCTAGCTCAAAATCGTGCACAGCCAGTCATCACGTCGGCCGGCGTGATTACATCATACGGCAACATGCAGGGGTTTTCGTGCAAGATCTTCAATCCAGATGGTGGTGGCCTGCTTGATGGGATTGAACCTGACTTCAGAATGCTAATTTGTAATGTTTTTAAAGATGTACAACTGAAGTCTTGCAAGACTTCGGCTGAAGCTAATTTTGTCTCCACGGAGGCAATACGTTTTAATGCTGTAGGGAGACAGGTCTCTGTACAGCATTAAAATGAAGTGTTAAAACAAATCGACTTTAGATCTATGATCCGAAGCTCGATTCGCACAACACCACACATCACCTTTGGAGCCCTTGCACATTTGTAGGAAGACCACAGTTTTATTACTCTGTCTTATCTCAATTATGCATCTGCCATGTCTAATGCTTTCTGACAGTATTTGATACTGTCTGCTGAGATATGTATCTAACCTGATAATGTGTTATGCTGCCTGTTTGGTTGCTGTATCTAATCATTGTGTGTGATTGCAACGTGCTGGACTGCAGGGGCAATATGTGAGTATAATGGTGTGCCAAATGGGTGTACTAGTTGTACTCACTTTTGCCGTAGCTCACTGGGCCGGCCTTGCAGTGGAGGGGAAGAAAGCACTAAATCTTCCGGGGCACTCTCTGTCGCAGGGAACACCAGCCAGATGCAAGTTGAGGTGCCCTTGATGGTAGTGGGTATTCTTAGGGTGCTTTGGTGGCTGGGCCCCTGTGTTGTTTGTGACGCCAGAACCGTAAGGTACAATTAGGAGATAGATTTGAATGATGAGAGAGGCAGTAGTTAAACCAAACAGAAACTTTTCTTGTCTTGCAATAAGTATAGCGGTACTTTGTCATAAATACAGATGGTAAAGCTGTAAATCCCAATAACAGGCTCAGTGAGGTGGTGTATGTAGATTCCAGCTCAACTGTATAGGAGTGATGATATTACTTGTACTTGGTTCCTGATCTTGCTCTGGTTACTCAGCCTTTCAATAATAGGTTGGATCATATGTAAGTTCTATTCTGCAATTAAACAATATTCAGTGATTCAGTAATTTAGCAACCCAAGGGCGGTCTCCCTCATGGCAGGCAAACTCTCTGCTACATTCTTTGAAAAAGTTGCACAAGATACAACAATTATTCTGTTAATCCCTAGAAGGGGTATTACAGTAAGCGATCAATAAGTCCTAGTCTTGGACTACAAAGGTTGCAGTAGTATGTTCTCCTGGGCCTAGCCCAGGGGACCAGAGACAAGTCTCCTCCTAATCTCTCACTAACTTACCGTGGCTGACCTATATAAATGGTGTTACTCTAGTGTTGAATGTATGTAGTGCATTTACCAGCCTGAAATAAGAATTTAGCTGCTGTGACAAAGGAAATGCATAAAATGGCATGAAATGACATATAGCAATTTGGAGTATTCCCATCCAACTGGACTAGGACATTACATGATACAGTCAGCCTCTCCATGGCTTGAAATGGCTGATAACAGGGAGCAATAGATTGTATTCACCAGTCCTACAATGGCTAATAACAGTTTTTCCCTGTCCTGTAGCCAGCCTTTTTCAGACAACGGTTTCCAGGGACAGTCAGTGAAACAAAATGCATGTCAAAGAATGATCACTGTGAAGACCTCCAATTGTTCTCCAAACAAACATGTAGCTGGATGAATAAGGGTGGGTTCACAAAAGCGTTATGCCATTCCGTTATAGGTTCCGTTTATAATGGAATATAACAGAATGGCCAGATAGAATTCAAAATGGAAGCTTTTAAGAGGCATTTCGTTTTGCTCCATTCTAATATACGTCTATGGGCAAGCATAATGGATATTTCCTTCCTGCATAACGGAAACCAGACGGATCCATTACGCTTGCCCATAGACTTCTATTACAACAGAGCACAACAGAATGCCTCTTAAAGGCTTCTGTTTTGCATTCCGTCTGGCCATTCTGTTATATTCCCTTATATACTGAACCTATAACGGAATGGTATTATGCTTGTGCAAACCCACCCTAACTAAGCTAAATGTGGTACAGTCAATGCCCAGTGGTTGTAATGTGAACTGCAGCCTCTCCAGAGTTTAGATAACATCTTATGATATTGGACTGCAGTGCTTTTATGATAAATTGCATTCCTTAACTAAACTTTAGATACAGTATGTTTAGAGTGGACACCACCATAGCATCAGGACCTTGTATGTTGGGTCAGACAGTCCACCATGTGATCCACAACACCGTCTGGGCCCAAGTTCTGCCACAATAATGGGGCCCTCATAAAAGAAGGCTCCTAGGTTTAGCATAGGAAAATTTGGAGCTGCCCTTGGAACGAATAACCACCAGTTAAACCTATTAAACTGTACTGATGATAAGTCCCCAATGTGCAATGATAATTCAAATTACTTAAAAGTGAACATGCATGCAGTCTGTATGCACAAAGGGTGGACCCTAAGAATCACTTCCTCTGGGGGACCCAAGGAACTTCAGTCCAAAGCTTATCTGCCTGGTATGGCAGATTGCCAGTCCGGACCTGGATAGTTCTGCTGCACAGAATACTCCCTGCAATACACAGTCTACTAGAGTTGGTAACAGTAATAGGTTATGTAGTACGTGTAATTAGATATGTGACGCACCGGAATGGTGAAGCTTTGGAAAAGGTGCTCTCAGTAAAGAGGATTCGCCCTTCCTCTGAACAAGAATACAATCAAATAAGAATATACTGGGCACTCTGGTTCATGGACTACCATATGTTTATTATATAATTCTGGTAAAATACCTTAAATCAATAAAAAAAAAAAAAAAAAAAAAAAATATTATTAAAAAAGATACGATTATTATAAAACAGTACACAATTCTAAGATAAATGATCCAATACAATATTAAAACATCATGGTGTTATCTCAACTAAAATCGCTAAATCTCATATACAGTAAAAGTCTCTGGAAATCACATATAATGTAGAGAGTAAAATAATAAATAAGGCACTGGGTATCTGTCCGTTCCTATGAAGATAATTCCTGACTACAGGAACAGTTCAGTTAGTTCTTAGGTGAGCGTTATTGCGGCGTCCCGCTTTACTCACTTAAATCAGCGCTGTCTTGTTGGGTCCTTACGAGATCAGCTTGTTGGTAGCTGTTTTTCGGTGCCGTGTGTTGGTGCTGCTGCACAATCAAGGAAAAAAGGACTCTGCCGTTCAGAATGATCGCTCTGGACACCGCTCCGCTAGGTAATAGAGCCGGTATCCTACGAGCTCAGCGTACCCTCTTCCACGCTCCCACAGCCAGACGCTTGTCTGATCTCAGCTGTGTTCCTGTTCGTTAGTTCGGATCAGCGTGTCAGGTCGTGTATCTCCGGCGTAATCGTTATTAGAGTCCTTTTCAATCAATAAGCTGGCATATCTTTAGGGGGGTCTTGAGGTTATGTAGTACATTCCCTAATCAACAAAAAAGAAATTGTATAGAAAAATGCAACAACCCTTGCTGCTTCCAAGGGTTTTCTATTGGCCTCCTTGCGCTGGTATGCCATCATCACTCTATCCCTTGTATATCATAATTATGCCCCCAATATGCCTTCTCCTTGTCCCAATGTGCCACCACTCTCTCTGCCCCTCAATGTGCCACTACTTTGCCCCAAATTCCATTGTGACTCCAATGTGCCACTACACTGCCCTAAATGTCTCTCTGCCCCAATGTGACTCTACTTTGCCCCTTTCTCCTCACCTCTTACTGCTCTCTCACGCTCACTCAGTCAATATAACAATAATGTGATTATTCAAGTGATAAGCAGGATATCGCTCTAGCGACAGATTAAGTGTGAGAGCCTTAGTCAGTGCAGTGGCTGCAGTGTGCACTCAAACAATAGAGTGCACTGTTGAGTTTGTCAAACCATAGAAAATGAGGACTCCCAAGTGTTCGTCTATGCCTTGCGCCGGACAGACGACTAAGAGTCACAAGGCCTGACTGCCTGGCCTAAAGATGGACATCTGGCAACCCCCACATATTGTCTCTCCATCTGCCCAGCGTCTGACAACAGACAGACATTTAAAGGGACTGCCACCAGGAATAGCGACTCCTGACAGGCTATCCTATCTGTCCACAACTGTATCTGTGTCCTGACGATGCAGAATCAGTTGACAGTGGCACTGTCTGACCCACCTGTCAGGGGCCTGGTGGGGCCCCTTAATAGGCAGGACCCCATTGTAATTGCATGGTTTGAGAGGTAGTAAAGGCTGAGTGCTGGGAGTTCTTTGTGTACTGCTACAGGTAAGAGTCAGCTGTTGAGGAAAAGTGGCCACTGAGGACACCAGCCTCTCTCTTATTTGTCAGAATTGCCAGATGGGCAGCGTGGCCCTGTCTGTAATGATGTCATAATGGTAGAGGAACCCAAAATGGTATACAGTAATATGTTGTAATTAAGACAGTTTATAATGTTACTTTAGTTTACATTTTAGAAGCATTAAATAAAATTTTTACTTGTGTGTTTACTCTTTAACCCCTTAGTGACCTCCAATACACCTGCCGACTTTTTATGGTGCCCCAGACTAACTGCTGCACGGCTCTCCCATGCAGTGGACAGCAGGGCCTCAGCTCTCACTTGAAAGCCTTCCTCCTGCTCTAATGACCTAGACCAGCAGATATGCTGAACCTGGCCTTTTAACCTCTTAGATGCCGAGGTCAATCGTGCCCGTTGCATGTAAGTGGTTATAGAAGGAGCGGACTCCCTCTGATTCCCACCGGCACCCCAGGGATGAGATTGTTGGGTGCCGATGTCTGTGCACGCAGGCTTTGGTCTAATTAGGACACAGACCTGCCTACAGTGTGTCCTAGCAGGCTGTATCTCTTTGGCACAGAGTGCTGCTGGATGTCAGTATAGGGCAGACAGTAAAATACATTGCATTGCATAAATAGTGGAATATATTTTAGAAGCAACCAAAAGATTGCCTATTATAGTCCCATGTGGGACCATTACATGGTCAAAAAAGTTTAGAAAAATAATTTAGTATTGAAAAAAATTAAAAGTAAAAAATGCACCTTTTCTCATTTGGAAAAAATGCTAAAATATAATCTCTATATATTTGTTATTGTCACATCCATAAAGACCTACACAATTATCATGTAATTTATCCCATACAGTGAACACCTTAGAAAATGCCAGAATGTCTTCTTTTTGCTTATTCGCCACTGAAAAAAACATAAAAAGCGATTAAAATGTGTAATGCAACCCAAAATAATATTAATGAAAACTACAAGTTGTCCCACAAAAATCAACCTCCACACAGCTCTCTAGAAAGAAAAATTAAAAAGTTATGGATTTTGGGGTGCGGCGATGCAAAAACATTTTCTTCTTTTAAAAAAAAGTTAATAAATTATTGCACAAAAGTAGTAAAACAGAAAAAAATGTGGTATTTGATATAGCTGTACTCGTACTGACTCAGAAAGTAAGGTTATCATGCTATTTATGCCCAAAAATGGACGCAGCAAAATTTGAAATGTAAAAACTCTGTGGCACTATTCCTGTTTTTTCATATCCTCCTCCCAGAAATAGTTAATAAAAGTTAATCAGTAATTTATGGCACCATTAAAAACCTCTACCTTGTCCAGCAAAAAACAAGCCCTCATATGGCCACATCGACCTAAAAAAAACAAAAAAAAAACTATAGCTCTTGGAAGGTGATGATGAAAAAATAAATAAAGATAGCTTGATCATTAAGGCCCAAAATAGGCTGGTCACTAAGGGGTTAATGGGGGTTACTTTTCAGATCTAATCAAGTGATAGGGAAACTAAGATATACAAAACTGACAGAATTTTCTATTTCTGTTACACAATTCTTATAATTTTAGATCACAGAGGCAAAGTAGAATGTAGAGATTGCTCCAAAATACAGCAACTCACGACAAAGTCTCACTGGCTGGACACAATAACCTGAAAAATGAGGCGGCATCCAATATTGAAGGAAACAATTTATGTTACAATATGAGCTCCAAATCCATTACAGAAAAACGCATTCCATTAAAACCCATTATCTTTGGTATATTTATATGCAAATCCATGCAGACTCAAACCAGAACAATTTAAATTACTCGGGCAACTTGACATTTTAGATAGGTCTATACAAAAACATAAATTTGGATTTCTATCAAAACAGCAAATCAAGTCATTGTACCTTAGAAACTTCTCCACTAGTACTGGATTTAAATGGGAGCGGGATACAATGCTGTTCTGCTAGTGTTGCTTGTTAGGCTTCTCAACTGGTATCATTGAGTATAAATCACCACGTAAGACCATGTTCACACGACTGTATCTGTTTGGTCGTCCACAAACTGCATCGTTGTCCATATTTTTGTGGCCCCCAAAAAATTAATTGTCAGTGTGCGATCCACAAGATATCCAGGCTGGACTTGGACTGAAAATATGATCACGTGAATGAGGGCGTAGCAAGGGGGCGCAAGAGTCTAGAAGGTGCGCCCGCCTGGGCAGTTTGTTCCCAGAGTAAAACAGGGAACTGTCCGCTCTCTTCTTTACCGTTCCGCTGAGCTCTGGTGCTCCCCAGCAGCACATTTCACTGCTAGCTGTGTGGGAGGAGCGGTGAAAGCTCAGGAGTCAGCCTCCTACCCACCAGCAGTGCCATGTGTGCGTGACCATGTCTGCTGCTGAAGAACGCCAGATGTGTGTGATCCTCATGGAAACAGATGAGTATTGTGTTTTTTAACTTTATTAATGGAGCTAAAGGTGGGTACTACTACCGTGAGGGGGGCACAAGATGGGCATTACTACAGAGAGGGTGGGGAAGTAGGCATAACTACTGTAAAGGATGCATCATGTAGGCATTAATACTGTGAGGGGCACAATGTGGGCATTATTACTGTGGGGGGCACAATGGGGGCGTTATTACTGTGAGTGGACACAATATAGACATTACTACTGTGAGGGGTCACAATGTGGGCATAACTACGGTCATAACTAATGTGAGGAGGCACAATGTGGATATTACTACTGTGAGATGGACATAACTACTGTGAAGGAGGCAAAATGTAGGCATTACTACTGTGAGAAGGCACAATGTGGATATTACTATTGTGAGGAGAAGGGGTGGACACAGACAGCAGAGGGCATCTGTGCTAAGAAGGTGCCTGCCCCCCTTCCCTCAGTGCTTTGTGGCAAGGGGCAGGGGTGCACTAAGGCCTTTCTGCTGCCAGAGGCAACATTTCTCAACCTAACACGTTCTCTCCAGCCCTACTGTTAAAGACATACTTGGAAACCATTACATAAAGTGATAAAAACATACATAGAATGCAGCGCACATACCGTATTTTTCGCCCCATAAGACGCACTTTTCCCCCCAAAAAAATCGGGGGGAAATGCCCCTGCGTCTTATGGGGCGAATGCTGACAATTTAACATCGCTGGATGCGATGTAGCGTGAGCTGGGGCCGGGGGAGGGACTGGGAGGAGGAGCTGGGGGCCGGGAATAGCGGCGGGGCGGTGCAATCAGTGTAGTATAGCACCGCCCCGCCGCTCCAGTATACTAATATTAAATGTCTTAGTCGATTAAAATGTATTATATATGCCCCCTCACTCCTATATTGCAAATCGTACCTTAAATCCTCATCCTAGGTGCTGTAATGCAGGCTGGGCGGGCGGCAGCGTAACTCCTTGATGTCACCTGCCTGCGCCGCCTACTTTATGAATGAAGCAGGCGGCGCAGGCAAGTGACGTCAGCGAGTGACGCGCCGGCCGCCCGGCCTGCATTACAGCACCTAGGATGAGTATTTAAGGTTCGATTAGCAATATAGGAGCGAGGGGGCATATCTAATGCAATTTAATTGAATAAGACAATTAATATTAGTATAGCGGCGGCAGCGGCGGCGGCGGTGGGGGGGGGATGGGGGTATGGATATTGGATGATCGAGCTGATCCGCGGATGGCACAGTTAAGGGGGGGGGTCTGTGGATGCCACTGTTATGGGCTGGGGGGCTGTGGATGGCACTGTTATGGGCTGGGGGGCTGTGGATGGCACAGTTATGGGGTGGGGGGTCTGTGGATGGCACATATGTAACAGTGCCACCCACAGATCCCCCCTGTAACAGTGCCATCCACAGATCCCCCCTGTAACAGTGCTATCCACAGATACCCCCCCCCCCCTGTAACAGTGCCATCCACAGATCCCCCCCCCTGTAACAGTGTGTCAGTCATCCACAGATCCCCCCCATAACAGTGTCAGTCATCCACAGATCCCCCCATAACAGTGTCAGTCATCCACAGATCCCCCATAACAGTGTCCGTCATCCACAGATCCCCCCATAACAGTGTCCGTCATCCACAGATCCCCCCATAACAGTGTTCGTCATCCACAGATCCCCCCATAACAGTGTCCGTCATCCACAGATCCCCCCATAAGTGTCCGTCATCCACAGATCCCCCCATAACAGTGTCCGTCATCCACAGATCCCCCCATAACAGTGTCCGTCATCCACAGATCCCCCCATAACAGTGTCCGTCATCCACAGATCCCCCCCATAACAGTGTCCGTCATCCACAGATCCCCCCATAACAGTGTCCGTCATCCACAGATCCCCCCATAACAGTGTCCGTCATCCACAGATCCCCCATAACAGTGTCCTTCACAGATCCCCAGTAATAGTGCCACCCACAGACCACCATTAGTTCCAAACCCACCAAAAGCACACCTTTTGGTTAAAAATAATTTTTTTCTTATTTTCCTCCCCAGAAACCTAGGTGCGTCTTATGGGCCGGTGCGTCCTATAGGGCGAAAAATACGGTACTTACATCCAGTGATGTCTCCTCTGATGTAGACATTCTCTTTACTCATCTTCTCCATTCAGACCAAACTGCCATGATGACTTCTTGTTGCCGTCTCTGCAGAGTTTAACAAAAAGATGATATAAAATAACAATAACAAACTTAGGGCTGGTTTGCATTCGCGTTATGGAATCTCGTTATAGGTTCCGGTGTAACAGAGTTATAATGGAATATATTGGAAATTTAGGATGGAATGCAAAATGCTCCCTCCTAATACATGTCTATCGGGACAAGTAACAGTTCCGTTTGGTTCCGTTATACATGACGGAAAAAATAGTCCTGTCACCAGGACATAATAAAATAAAAATAACTGCGTCCAGGAAATAGTATTTCTGACACTAATAGCGTATTCATAATGCACTAAGCAGATACTGTGCCAGGGTGGCCCCACAGTAATAGTGCTACTCAAAGTCCCACTAGTAGAAATAATTATCTGCCATAGTGCACTCAGTGTTACCAGTGTCCCCAATAGTAATAATGCCCCTATTGTGCCCCAAAAATTAATAATGCCCCCATAGTGCTCATATTAGTAATTAGAGATGAGTGAATTTCCGGTTATGAAATTAGTTTGCAATTCGTTTACTGGTAAAAGGTTAATTGCGTTATGTATTCGGTTACCATGGACCATAATGCAATTCTATAATGGAATGCATAACGGAATGCCTTTAGAGGCATTCCGTTATTCATTCCGTCTTAATAGAAGTCTATAGGCTGCATAACGGATCCGCCCCATTTCCATTATGGAGGAGAGGACTACCCTGCATAATGGAAACGGGACGGATCCATTATGCATCCCCTAGACTTCTATTATGACGGAATGAATTACGGAATGCCTCTAAAGGCATTCCATTATGAATACCATCATAGAATTGTTTTATGGTTAGGGATGAGCGAACTCGAACTGTATAGTTCGGGTTCGTACCGAATTTTGGGGTGTCCGTGACACGGACCCGAACCCGGACATTTTCGTAAAAGTCCGGGTTCGGGTTCGGTGTTCGTCGCTTTCTTGGCGCTTTTGTGACGCTTTCTTGGCGCTTTTTGAAAGGCTGCAAAGCAGCCAATCAACAAGCGTCATACTACTTGCCCCAAGAGGCCATCACAGCCATGCCTACTATTGGCATGGCTGTGATTGGCCAGAGCACCATGTGACCCAGCCTCTATTTAAGCTGGAGTCACATAGCGCCGCCCGTCACTCTGCTCTGATTAGCGTAGGGAGAGGTTGCGGCTGCGACAGTAGGGCGAGATTAGGCAGATTAACTCCTCCAAAGGACTTGATTAACTGATCGATCTGCAGCTGTGGATCATTGAGCTGCTGATCCTCAATTGCTCACTGTTTTTAGGCTGCACAGACCGTTTGTCAGTCTCATTTTTCTGGGGTGATCGGCGGCCATTTTGTGTCTTGTGGTGCGCCAGCACAAGCTGCGACCAAGTGCATTTAACCCTCAATGGTGTGGTTGTTTTTTGGCTAAAGCCTACATCAGGGTGAAGCTGTCACACCAAGTGCATTTAACCAGCAATAGTCTGTTCATTTTTTGGCCATATACAAAATCAGGGGCAAGCTGCGCCTGTCACCAAGTGCATTTAACCCTCAATGGTGTGGTTGTTTTTTGGCTAAAGCCTACATCAGGGTGAAGCTGTGACACCAAGTGCATTTAACCAGCAATAGTCTGTTCATTTTTTGGCCATATACAAAATCAGGGGCAAGCTGCGCCTGTCACCAAGTGCATTTAACCCTCAATGGTGTGGTTGTTTTTTGGCTAAAGCCTACATCAGGGTGAAGCTGTCACACCAAGTGCATTTAACCAGCAATAGTCTGTTCATTTTTTGGCCATATACAAAATCAGGGGCAAGCTGCGCCTGTCACCAAGTGCATTTAACCCTCAATGGTGTGGTTGTTTTTTGGCTAAAGCCTACATCAGGGTGAAGCTGTCACACCAAGTGCATTTAACCAGCAATAGTCTGTTTATTTTTTGGCCATATCCCAGTCTAATTCTGTCACTAAATCCATACCGGTCACCCAGCGCCTAAATACTAGGCCTCAAATTTATATCCAGCTAAATCTGTCCCTAGTGCTGTAGCTGGGCGAGTTATTTAGTGTCCGTTCAAGCACATTTCTTGTTCTGGGTTGAAATACAATTCCCAATTTAGCAATTTCATAATTTAGTGGTTCCTGCTATATCAGAGCTATTTGAAATCTATCCCAAAAAGGGTATATAATATTGAAGGTGCACATTGGGTCATTCAGAATAACTTCACACACACCCGCTACTGTGTATTTCCAAGTCTAATTCTGTCACTAAACCCATACCTGTCACCCAGCGCCTAAATACTAGGCCTCAAATTTAAATCCCTCTAAATCTCTCGTTACCGCTGTACTGTTGTTGCTGGGCAAGATATTTAGTGTCCGTCAAAGCACATTTTTTGTTCTGGGTTGAAGTACAATTCCCAATTTAGCAATTTCATAATTTAGTGGTTCCTGCTATATCAGAGCTATTTGGAATCTATCCCTAAAAGGGTATATAATATTGAAGGTGCACATTGGGTCATTCAGAATAACTTCACACACACCTGCTACTGTGTATTTCCAAGTCTAATTCTGTCACTAAACCCATACCTGTCACCCAGCGCCTAAATACTAGGCCTCAAATTTAAATCCCTCTAAATCTCTCGTTACCGCTGTACTGTTGTTGCTGGGCAAGATATTTAGTGTCCGTCAAAGCACATTTTTTGTTCTGGGTTGAAGTACAATTCCCAATTTAGCAATTTCATAATTTAGTGGTTCCTGCTATATCAGAGCTATTTGGAATCTATCCCTAAAAGGGTATATAATATTGAAGGTGCACATTGGGTCATTCAGAATAACTTCACACACACCCGCTACTGTGTATTTCCAAGTCTAATTCTGTCACTAAACCCATACCTGTCACCCAGCGCCTAAATACTAGGCCTCAAATTTAAATCCCTCTAAATCTCTCGTTACCGCTGTACTGTTGTTGCTGGGCAAGATATTTAGTGTCCGTCAAAGCACATTTTTTGTTCTGGGTTGAAGTACAATTCCCAATTTAGCAATTTCATAATTTAGTGGTTTCTGCTATATCAGAGCTATTTGAAATCTATCCCTAAAAGGGTATATAATATTGAAGGTGCACATAGGGTCATTCAGAATAACTTCACACACACGCTTCTGTGCATTTCCAAGTCTAATTCTGTCACTAAATCCATACCGGTGACCCAGCGCCTAAATACTAGGCCTCAAATTTATATCCCGCTAAATCTCTCGTTACCGCTGTACTGTTGTTGCTGGGCAAGATATTTAGTGTCCGTCAAAGCACATTTTTTGTTCTGGGTTGAAGTACAATTCCCAATTTAGCAATTTCATAATTTAGTGGTTCCTGCTATATCAGAGCTATTTGAAATCTATCCCAAAAAGGGTATATAATATTGAAGGTGCACATTGGGTCATTCAGAATAACTTCACACACACCCGCTACTGTGTATTTCCAAGTCTAATTCTGTCACTAAACCCATACCTGTCACCCAGCGCCTAAATACTAGGCCTCAAATTTAAATCCCTCTAAATCTCTCGTTACCGCTGTACTGTTGTTGCTGGGCAAGATATTTAGTGTCCGTCAAAGCACATTTTTTGTTCTGGGTTGAAGTACAATTCCCAATTTAGCAATTTCATAATTTAGTGGTTTCTGCTATATCAGAGCTATTTGAAATCTATCCCTAAAAGGGTATATAATATTGAAGGTGCACATTGGGTCATTCAGAATAACTTCACACACACGCTTCTGTGCATTTCCAAGTCTAATTCTGTCACTAAATCCATACCGGTGACCCAGCGCCTAAATACTAGGCCTCAAATTTAAATCCCTCTAAATCTCTCGTTACCCACCGCTGTACTGTTGTTGCTGGGCAAGATATTTAGTGTCCGTCAAAGCACATTTTTTGTTCTGGGTTGAAGTACAATTCCCAATTTAGCAATTTCATAATTTAGTGGTTTCTGCTATATCAGAGCTATTTGAAATCTATCCCTAAAAGGGTATATAATATTGAAGGTGCACATAGGGTCATTCAGAATAACTTCACACACACCGCTACTGTGCATTTCCAAGTCTAATTCTGTCACTAAACCCATACCTGTCACCCAGCGCCTAAATACTAGGCCTCAAATTTAAATCCCTCTAAATCTCTCGTTACCGCTGTACTGTTGTTGCTGGGCAAGATATTTAGTGTCCGTCAAAGCACATTTTTTGTTCTGGGTTGAAGTACAATTCCCAATTTAGCAATTTCATAATTTAGTGGTTTCTGCTATATCAGAGCTATTTGAAATCTATCCCTAAAAGGGTATATAATATTGAAGGTGCACATTGGGTCATTCAGAATAACTTCACACACACGCTTCTGTGCATTTCCAAGTCTAATTCTGTCACTAAATCCATACCGGTGACCCAGCGCCTAAATACTAGGCCTCAAATTTAAATCCCTCTAAATCTCTCGTTACCCACCGCTGTACTGTTGTTGCTGGGCAAGATATTTAGTGTCCGTCAAAGCACATTTTTTGTTCTGGGTTGAAGTACAATTCCCAATTTAGCAATTTCATAATTTAGTGGTTTCTGCTATATCAGAGCTATTTGAAATCTATCCCTAAAAGGGTATATAATATTGAAGGTGCACATTGGGTCATTCAGAATAACTTCACACACACGCTTCTGTGCATTTCCAAGTCTAATTCTGTCACTAAATCCATACCGGTGACCCAGCGCCTAAATACTAGGCCTCAAATTTAAATCCCTCTAAATCTCTCGTTACCCACCGCTGTACTGTTGTTGCTGGGCAAGATATTTAGTGTCCGTCAAAGCACATTTTTTGTTCTGGGTTGAAGTACAATTCCCAATTTAGCAATTTCATAATTTAGTGGTTTCTGCTATATCAGAGCTATTTGAAATCTATCCCTAAAAGGGTATATAATATTGAAGGTGCACATAGGGTCATTCAGAATAACTTCACACACACGCTTCTGTGCATTTCCAAGTCTAATTCTGTCACTAAATCCATACCGGTGACCCAGCGCCTAAATACTAGGCCTCAAATTTAAATCCCTCTAAATCTCTCGTTACCCACCGCTCTACTGTTGTTGCTGGGCAAGATATTTAGTGTCCGTCAAAGCACATTTTTTGTTCTGGGTTGAAGTACAATTCCCAATTTAGCAATTTCATAATTTAGTGGTTTCTGCTATATCAGAGCTATTTGAAATCTATCCCTAAAAGGGTATATAATATTGAAGGTGCACATAGGGTCATTCAGAATAACTTCACACACACGCTTCTGTGCATTTCCAAGTCTAATTCTGTCACTAAATCCATACCGGTGACCCAGCGCCTAAATACTAGGCCTCAAATTTAAATCCCTCTAAATCTCTCGTTACCCACCGCTGTACTGTTGTTGCTGGGCAAGATATTTAGTGTCCGTCAAAGCACATTTTTTGTTCTGGGTTGAAGTACAATTCCCAATTTAGCAATTTCATAATTTAGTGGTTTCTGCTATATCAGAGCTATTTGAAATCTATCCCTAAAAGGGTATATAATATTGAAGGTGCACATAGGGTCATTCAGAATAACTTCACACACACGCTTCTGTGCATTTCCAAGTCTAATTCTGTCACTAAATCCATACCGGTGACCCAGCGCCTAAATACTAGGCCTCAAATTTATATCCCGCTGAATTTGAATACAATACATTGGGCCAAATAATATATTTGTTGTTGTGGTGAACCATAACAATGAGAAAAACATCTAGTAAGGGACGCGGACGTGGACATGGTCGTGGTGGTGTTAGTGGACCCTCTGGTGCTGGGAGAGGACGTGGCCGTTCTGCCACATCCACACGTCCTAGTGTACCAACTACCTCAGGTCCCAGTAGCCGCCAGAATTTACAGCGATATATGGTGGGGCCCAATGCCGTTCTAAGGATGGTAAGGCCTGAGCAGGTACAGGCATTAGTCAATTGGGTGGCCGACAGTGGATCCAGCACGTTCACATTATCTCCCACCCAGTCTTCTGCAGAAAGCGCACAGATGGCACCTGAAAACCAACCCCATCAGTCTGTCACATCACCCCCATGCATACCAGGGAAACTGTCTCAGCCTCAAGTTATGCAGCAGTCTCTTATGCTGTTTGAAGACTCCGCTGGCAGGGTTTCCCAAGGGCATCCACCTAGCCCTTCCCCAGCGGTGAAAGACATAGAATGCACTGACGCACAACCACTTATGTTTCCTGATGATGAGGACATGGGAATACCACCTCAGCATGTCTCTGATGATGACGAAACACAGGTGCCAACTGCTGCGTCTTTCTGCAGTGTGCAGACTGAACAGGAGGTCAGGGATCAAGACTGGGTGGAAGACGATGCAGGGGACGATGAGGTCCTAGACCCCACATGGAATGAAGGTCGTGCCACTGACTTTCACAGTTCGGAGGAAGAGGCAGTGGTGAGACCGAGCCAACAGCGTAGCAAAAGAGGGAGCAGTGGGCAAAAGCAGAACACCCGCCGCCAAGAGACTCCGCCTGCTACTGACCGCCGCCATCTGGGACCGAGCACCCCAAAGGCAGCTTCAAGGAGTTCCCTGGCATGGCACTTCTTCAAACAATGTGCTGACGACAAGACCCGAGTGGTTTGCACGCTGTGCCATCAGAGCCTGAAGCGAGGCATTAACGTTCTGAACCTGAGCACAACCTGCATGACCAGGCACCTGCATGCAAAGCATGAACTGCAGTGGAGTAAACACCTTAAAACCAAGGAAGTCACTCAGGCTCCCCCTGCTACCTCTTCTGCTGCTGCCGCCTCGGCCTATTCTGCTGCTGCCGCCTCGGCCTCTTCCTCCGCCTCTGGAGGAACGTTGGCACCTGCCGCCCAGCAAACAGGGGATGTACCACCAACACCACCACCACCACCTCCGTCACCAAGCGTCTCAACCATGTCACACGCCAGCGTTCAGCTCTCCATCTCACAAACATTTGATAGAAAGCGTAAATTCCCACCTAGCCACCCTCGATCCCTGGCCCTGAATGCCAGCATTTCTAAACTACTGGCCTATGAAATGCTGTCATTTAGGCTGGTGGACACAGACAGCTTCAAACAGCTCATGTCGCTTGCTGTCCCACAGTATGTTGTTCCCAGCCGGCACTACTTCTCCAAGAGAGCCGTGCCTTCCCTGCACAACCAAGTATCCGATAAAATCAAGTGTGCACTGCGCAACGCCATCTGTAGCAAGGTCCACCTAACCACAGATACGTGGACCAGTAAGCACGGCCAGGGACGCTATATCTCCCTAACTGCACACTGGGTAAATGTAGTGGCAGCTGGGCCCCAGGCGGAGAGCTGTTTGGCGCACGTCCTGCCGCCGCCAAGGATCGCAGGGCAACATTCTTTGCCTCCTGTTGCCACCTCCTCCTTCTCGGCTTCCTCCTCCTCTTCTTCCACCTGCTCATCCAGTCAGCCACACACCTTCACCACCAACTTCAGCACAGCCCGGGGTAAACGTCAGCAGGCCATTCTGAAACTCATATGTTTGGGGGACAGGCCCCACACCGCACAGGAGTTGTGGCGGGGTATTGAACAACAGACCGACGAGTGGTTGCTGCCGGTGAGCCTCAAGCCCGGCCTGGTGGTGTGTGATAATGGGCGAAATCTCGTTGCAGCTCTGGGACTAGCCAATTTGACGCACATCCCTTGCTTGGCGCATGTGCTGAATTTGGTGGTGCAGAAGTTCATTCACAACTACCCCGACATGTCAGAGCTGCTGCATAAAGTGCGGGCCGTCTGTTCGCTTCCGGCGTTCACATCCTGCCGCTGCTCGCCTGTCTGCGCTACAGCGTAACTTCGGCCTTCCCGCTCACCGCCTCATATGCGACGTGCCCACCAGGTGGAACTCCACCTTGCACATGCTGGACAGACTGTGCGAGCAGCAGCAGGCCATAGTGGAGTTTCAGCTGCAGCACGCACGGGTCAGTCGCACTACAGAACAGCACCACTTCACCACCAATGACTGGGCCTCCATGCGAGACCTGTGTGCCCTGTTGCGCTGTTTCGAGTACTCCACCAACATGGCCAGTGGCGATGACACCGTTATCAGCGTTACAATACCACTTCTATGTCTACTTGAGAAAACACTTAGGGCGATGATGGAACAGGAGGTGGCCCAGGAGGAGGAGGAGGAGGATGAGGAAGAGGGGTCATTTTTAGCACTTTCAGGCCAGTCTCTTCGAAGTGACTCAGAGGGAGGTTTTTTGCAACAGCAGAGGCCAGGTACAAATGTGGCCAGCCAGGGCCCACTACTGGAGGACGAGGAGGACGAGGATGAGGAGGAGGTGGAGGAGGATGAGGATGAAGCATGGTCACAGCGGGGTGGCACCCAACGCAGCTCGGGTCCATCACTGGTGCGTGGCTGGGGGGAAAGGCAGGACGATGACGATACGCCTCCCACAGAGGACAGCTTGTCCTTACCCCTGGGCAGCCTGGCACACATGAGCGACTACATGCTGCAGTGCCTGCGCAACGACAGCAGAGTTGCCCACATTTTAACCTGTGCGGACTACTGGGTTGCCACCCTGCTGGATCCACGCTACAAAGACAATGTGCCCACCTTACTTCCTGCACTGGAGCGTGATAGGAAGATGCGCGAGTACAAGCGCACGTTGGTAGACGCGCTACTGAGAGCATTCCCAAATGTCACAGGGGAACAAGTGGAAGCCCAAGGCCAAGGCAGAGGAGGAGCAAGAGGTCGCCAAGGCAGCTGTGTCACGGCCAGCTCCTCTGAGGGCAGGGTTAGCATGGCAGAGATGTGGAAAACTTTTGTCAACACGCCACAGCTAACTGCACCACCACCTGATACGCAACGTGTTAGCAGGAGGCAACATTTCACTAACATGGTGGAACAGTACGTGTGCACACCCCTCCACGTACTGACTGATGGTTCGGCCCCATTCAACTTCTGGGTCTCTAAATTGTCCACGTGGCCAGAGCTAGCCTTTTATGCCTTGGAGGTGCTGGCCTGCCCGGCAGCCAGCGTTTTGTCTGAACGTGTATTCAGCACGGCAGGGGGCGTCATTACAGACAAACGCAGCCGCCTGTCTACAGCCAATGTGGACAAGCTGACGTTCATAAAAATGAACCAGGCATGGATCCCACAGGACCTGTCCGTCCCTTGTCCAGATTAGACATTAACTACCTCCCCATAACCATATATTATTGGACTCCAGGGCACTTCCTCATTCAATCCTATTTTTATTTTCATTTTACCATTATATTGCGATGCTACCCAAAGTTGAATGAACCTCTCCTCTGCCTGTGTGCTAGGCCTAAATATATGCCAATGGACTGTTGCAGTGGTGGCTGACATGAAGCCTGATTCTCTGCTATGACATGCAGACTAATTCTCTGCTGACATGAAGCCAGATTGTCTGTTACGGGACCTCTCTCCTCTGCCTGGGTGCTGGGCCTAAATTTATGACAATGGACTGTTGCAGTGGTGGCTGACGTGAAGCCTGATTCTCTGCTATGACATGCAGACTGATTCTCTGCTGACATGAAGCCAGATCCTCTGTTACGGGACCTCTCTCCTCTGCCTGGGTGCTGGGCCTAAATTTATGACAATGGACTGTTGCAGTGGTGGCTGACGTGAAGCCTGATTCTCTGCTATGACATGCAGACTGATTCTCTGCTGACATGAAGCCAGATCCTCTTTTACGGGACCTCTCTCCTCTGCCTGGGTGCTGGGCCTAAATTTATGACAATGGACTGTTGCAGTGGTGGCTGACGTGAAGCCTGATTCTCTGCTATGACATGCAGACTGATTCTCTGCTGACATGAAGCCAGATTCTCTGTTACGGGACCTCTCTCCTCTGCCTGTGTGTGTGCTGGGCCTAAATATATGCCAATGGACTGTTGCAGTGGTGGCTGACGTGAAGCCTCATTCTCTGCTATGACATGCAGACTAATTCTCTGCTGACATGAAGACAGATTCTCTGTTACGGGACCTCTCTCCTCTGCCTGGGTGCCGGGGCCTAAATATCTGAGAATGGACTGTTCCAGTGGTGGGTGACGGGAAGCCAGATTCTCTGCTATGGAACCTCTCTCCAATTGATTTTGGTTAATTTTTATTTATTTAATTTTTATTTTAATTCATTTCCCTATCCACATTTGTTTGCAGGGGATTTACCTACATGTTGCTGCCTTTTGCAGCCCTCTAGCTCTTTCCTGGGCTGTTTTACAGCCTTTTTAGTGCCGAAAAGTTCGGGTCCCCATTGACTTCAATGGGGTTCGGGTTCGGGACGAAGTTCGGATCGGGTTCGGATCCCGAACCCGAACATTTCCGGGATGTTCGGCCGAACTTCTCGAACCCGAACATCCAGGTGTTCGCTCAACTCTATTTATGGTCCATGGTAATGGAATCCATAATGCAATTCACCTTTTACCAGTAAACGAAGCGTGAACACATTTCAAAATATGAAATTCGCTCATTTCTACTAGTAATCAAGTTCCCCATAGTCCCCCAGTAGTAATAATTCTCCTAACAATATCTGCAAGTATATTGTGCACTAGTCCAAAAATACTCCCCTATATTGTGTGACAATACAAAAAATACCCCCTTCCATTCAGATCAGATGGACATATCAGACCTCAAGTCAAATCCTCAAATCAAACCGCCACATTAGATACTCAGACATCCATAACAGATCCTCAGACCCTCATATCAGATCCTCTGATCCTCTTTTGACATCCTTAGACCCTCATATCATATCCTCAGACCCCCATATCCCTGCTCAGACCCCCATATCGGACCCCAATATCATATGCTCAGACCCCCATATCAGATGTTCAGACCCCATATGAGATGCAAGCTCAGATCCCCATATCAGAGGCTCAGGCCTCCATATTGATGCTTATACCCCCATATCAGATGCTCAGGCTCCCATATCAGATGTTCAGACTCTCATCAGACCTCAGATCAGACTCAAATAAATAATAAATAAACTTAACTCTCCTGCTCTGCCGCTACTCTCCATGTCTGGTGTCCTCTCCTGCAGTCCCCGCTTGCTGGTCTCGTCAGAATATAGTGCACGCTGTATGTCCTGATACTGTACGCAGTCAGGACAGTGCAGCGCAGCTCAGGGGAGACTAGGGAGGAGGGGTGAGTACAGCGCTCCCAGTACTTCTCTTCCCTACGTCTGCAATGAGCAGGATACGGGCTATACACACTGACGCCAAATTATGCAATGACTGGGTAAGGTCTAAATTATAGTCTATAGTTTGTTTGTGACGCCAATTGCAGCGTGCACAGGTTACTATCACAGGGCCCTCCTAAGCTGCTATACCTCACGCTCCAGGTTAGGAATGCCAGAGTGGTGTGATTGCCTATAATGTCTCTGTATGGTGATGATAATGGTGTCAACAGTGTCTCCTACCTGGGCTGTACTCCTGGCTCCTGGTTCACTTGCAACAAATTGAGTGTAGTGATAGTAGGAGTAATAGAGGGATCTTGCAGATGACAAGGTAAAGCTCTTAACAGATAGTAGCGGGGTAGAGGAGTGTCATAACACAACTATGGGGTGTTACATTCCCCCTTACTTTGAGTTAATCCGCCCTCGGCTTATGCTTAGGAGGGGAGGAACCAGCTCTGGGGTACCCAATTTAATACAAAGTACTGCATGTATTACACATAAAGACAGACAAAGACAAACATGAAATGGCTACCCTGAGGTTCCTGCCCGCATGAGTAGGGTGTCCTAAGTAACAGTTTCCCTCTCGGTATAACCAGTGAACCAAAGGTCTGCACAAAGCACTCACTACTGACTGACTTTTGGAGTATTGTCCACCAATACCAAAGAAAGCACGGGGGTGTCTTTACTCTGTAATCCCACCATTATGTAATGAAATGTCTGCAAATGGAGGGGTGGCTTTATCCTGTATTCCCATCCCTGCACCAAAGTCAAAATATAAGGCTTATAGCATGATCACTATGGTGACTATGGGTAGCTAAAGTGGCTCTAAGGTTTGAGGCGCCATACCTTAGGCAAAGGCACAGAAGGGGAGGTATTAGCTTCTCCAGGCACTTCTGGCAGTCACAGGAGGAGGGTATAATAATCCCATGGAACTCCTGGAAGACACCTCAGGATGGGAGCAATCCTGAACAAATAGCAAACAGGAAGGAGGGGACAAAAACTCCTCTAACCATTCCCAAAGCAGCGGGGTTACCCATGTAGTTACTAGACCTGCCAGGAATTACCACTTGGCGTAGGGGGGAGGCACTTCTGGTACTTAGGTGAGGTGTTGTGGTATACAGCAGAGCCTGTGTATATTTGTAGAGAAAACCACGCACACTCTTGAGAGTTTAGATATGCCAGTTGAATTTATTTTAAATCATACACTCCAAACTGCGAAGTAGGTGCCAGCAACATTTGCAATAATAAGCAAGTAAATGATTCTGCTGGTAAGATTACAAGATACTGCCCCAGTCGGGCGTTAATTGCTTTGTTTTTTTATGAAAATATTGTTGTGCCATGAGTCATAAGGAGAGCTGCGATGTGTCAAGACATTTCGGTCATGTGAGACCTTTATCAATAGATCGCAGGTTGAGGTGCGGAGGGTGGGGCGGCTGCACTGCAGGGGAGGCACGGAGCCTGGTGAATGCTGCAGTGACTTGCTGCAAGCCGAAATCCCTTGCCGGTGCAGAGGTGGACAAAACCTCTGGCTGGAGGGGCTATGGAAAGCAGGCTGGGGGTGCCTGTGGGAAATTTCATGGTAGAACATAAGGTTGCATCCTGGGGTTGAATGTCAACACTGAGTTATTGATTTGGCCCACCTGTAGTGTTGGAGGTGCAGCAAAGTCAGGGATGAGGGGTTCTGGTTCTGGCTGGGCTTGTTCCCTAAACCTCATCCTGCCGTCTGGGGTCTCTTGAAGGCAGCAAACTCTCCCTGCAGAGACTGATCTTCCTGCCAGCTCTCTGGGGTAAGTGAAAGGGACAATGGTTTGGCCAAAAGGGTCACTCCTGCGGCAAAGGGACCTTGAATGGACCGCATGGGGGTTTATTCCACCTGGTCACCCAAATACAGGTTGTGGCGGGCCTGTGGCAAATAGTGGCACTTAACGGAGCGGCAGCCCACAAATATTTTGGCTCCAGAATGATTGTCTTGGAGGAAGCCTACTCCTCGCTCCACAGCAAACCATAGGACTGTCCCTGTGCATCTGATGAGCTTAGGGTCACCGGGCCGAGGGTCGTACAGAACCTGCTTGACCCACTCCTCTATTGCAATTTTATATTATCATGAGGTCTGGGTGTGAGCGGTTATCTCCAGAGGGACCTCAGGGTTAAGCTGTCCTGACTTGGGGCTGTCTTTTCTGGGCGGTGGAGTGGAAATCCCGACCGTCTACGCCGCACCAGCAACCGGCAAGGCCTACTAGAAGTGGCGGGACCCACCGGGCTCGGTGCAGGGGCAGTTATGGGCTGGACCGGGGCCTCAGGGAGCGGGACTGCTTCTAGCTGTAGTTGTGGCCGGGTGGCCCGTTCCGAATTCTCCTGCTGGCGCTTGGCGGTGGTCGCGGCCGTCTCTGGAGCGGGGACATCAGTCGCTGGAGGCATAGATGCCGTCGTTGATGCAAAGACCTCCGGGGCCTGGGCAGCTTTGCTGGTGGTGGCTTCCGCAGGAGCTGGCTTGTTGTCGGCGGTCATCTTGGGGGACGTCTGGTCTGTATATTCAGCCATAGCGGAGGGATCCACAGCCTCCGGGGTCCGGACTACAGACGCAACGTCATCTTCCGCGGTAGCGGGTTTAGGAACGGTGGCCATCTTTATTTGAGCAGCAGTGGCCGTCTCCTCACCAGTCAAGGAATCCACAGCCTACGGGGACACTCCAAAAGTGCTAGGCCAGCTCAGCTCACAAGTTGGGAGACCCGGATCTCTGGTGGGTGAGTCACATAAACTGGTTCTCCCTGTATTGACATTTGGTCCCACTTGGGTTGTGGAAGCGCTATGGTCCTTGCGTCTCCTCTCTCACTCGGTGCAGGAAATGAGGGTGGAGCCCAGAGGGAGGAGTCTTTACTCCCTTGGCTCACATTGCAGAGTTCTTGGTGGCTGGCTTCCCACTTCTAGGGGGGCGTAGACATCATTTTTGCGCTCTTTAAAGGGCGTTCTTGAGTTTTCCTGCTTTCAAAGGGCATGAAGAAGCGGCACCAATACACAAATATGGCAAATTAACCCTTGGAGTGCCTATGCGCTCCGGGTAGCGCTTTTTGGCACAGAAATAAAGGCAGCAAATCCGATCCTGTTCCAGTGACGCCAAAAATGCAATGAGCAGGATACAGGGTATACACACTGACGCCAAATTATGCAATGACTGGGTCAGGTGTAGATGATAGTATATAGTTTGTTCGTGACACCCAGGTTAGGAATGCCAGAGTGGTGTGATTGCCTATAATGTCTCTGAATGGTGATGATAATGGTGTCAACTGTGTCTTCTACCTGGGTACGGATGGACTCCTGGCTCGTGGCTCAATTGCAATAAATTGAGTGTAGCGATAGTAGGAGTAATAGAGGGATCTTGCAGCGGAAATTGATGTCCAGACCTTTAGGTGAAGTTCAAACTTGTCTTTACTGAAGATAACTTTCATCCAAGCAATGTACAGCTTTGGTCTTAGGTCCCAGCAGGTTTTGGCAATGGTTGGCATTAATAAATCTTCTGCACTATAAATCTAGAGCTTGCAGGAAAAGACGTCTGCTTGTTAGCTCTATAACTGTGGCAGGAATTTAGCTTCTGCACTTTCTTTCTATCTTCTGCTTTATGGGGACTGACTAGCTGAGGAGGAATATGGCTTATCCTAGGTCTCTGGACCTTACTCACAGATAGGCTCACAGGGAATGCTGTTGTCCTGGAACTCTGGAGATTATCTGCTGTCTTGTCATCCAGCTGAGGCAGCAGGTCTCAGGCTGGGGGTTGTGATCAATGTCTCAGCCGAGACAAGATCCTGGCTTTGTTCCCTATATCGGGGAGCTCCTAACACACACATCCTACCCCTAGTAGGGGGTGGGCTTTACTACTTTCTAACTTCCTTCTCCACCTAAGTGCAGGAAGTGGGAATAGCCCACACCTCCACAAAGCGGTAGCTAAGCTGGAATGCACCATTCCAGCATAGAAATACTAAACTGAAACTAATTCCTTATCAAGCCATTGGTGCCACCTGCTGGTGAACATGGAAAATTATAACAATAATTGTATTTAACATGGTTTAGGCACATTTGTGAATGACATAATGTAAAATCATATTAGATGACAAGGTAAATCTCTGGAGTGTTACATGTCCTGCAGACTAATGAGAGTTTCCATAATGAAAGCACTTACTAGTATTAACAAATGGGCATCCTACCACATTGGGCCCCTGTGCAGCTGAACCGGCCGAGTATGTCCACCCCAATGAGTAGGCAAAATGTGGATATTACTACTGTGAGGGGGCACAATGTGGTCAGAACTACTGTGTGGGGGTACAGTGTGGATATTACTACTGTGAGGGGGCACAATGTGGATATTACTACTGTGAGGTGTCACAATGCGGATATTTCTACTGTGAGGGGTCTCAATGTGGATATTAATATTGTGGAGATGCACAATGTAGATATAACTACTGTGAGGGAGCACAATGTGGATATTACTACTGAGACGGGGCACAATGTTTACATTAGTACTATGAGGGGACACAATGTGGGCATTATTACTACACTGGTACTGTGAGGGTGCACAATGTGGAAATTAGTACTGTGGTGGTTGAACTAAGAAAATGCCTAGTTTATCAAGTGATACCATAGGGATGGCTAGGACTTACAGGGTCAACACAGTGCCCCCTGCTGGGGATTTAACATGGACACTTACCATCCCTTCTTTATGTGATTATTCTTTTTGATCTATCACCATAGTGACCTTGTTCCAGATCCAGCAGATATCACCAAAACCGTGGATGAGGTAGCACCAGTTGGTTCCTTCATTTATCTCAGGGTGTATTAGTACTGCCATGTACCCTGTTATCAGGTAACATATTGCCGGTCATACCATAGGGGGACTGGGTGGGATTGGTTGAGTACAGTTATGCACTGGGCGGAGTTAGAGGTGTGGCATAGTATAAAAATGTTTCCCTCGTTTGTCCCTCTTACTGATCCAATAACACTGGGTGGAAATTGCGTTGGGGGCATTATGGTGAATCCTTGCTGGAAAGCCAGCAGCGACACCTCTGGCGTGAAGGAGGCCTAAATCATCTCTACTGATATACATCAGGTAAGTTGAAGTGAATATATCAAAAGTCTCATTGTGCCCAAACCACTGGCAGGCTCCCTCATTACAAGTCACTATGGGGGAGCATTATCAAGGACCGGCATTTTATGTTAGTCTTTGAAATCTTCTGCGCTACCGGAAGATGAACCTAATTTATGGAAGGTGCTCGCCTTGTCATAAATTAGTATAGCCAAGGAAGGAGCTTCTATTTGAAATAAACGGTCACCAAACAGATATGAAATAATAGATTAAAAGTACCATCTTTATTAGAAATCCATATATGTATGGCCTTCTATTATTCTATAGATGGTATTTTTAATCTGTGACTTTTGGTCTAGTACATTTCATATCTGTTTGGTGACAACACATCATAAATTAGGCGCTTCCCTCATTACAAATCACTATGGGGGAATTTAAGGGACTATATCAAAAGTCTCATGCTGTCAAAACCATAGGCAGCATGAGACCGATTCCCTCATTACAAAGCACTACCGGAGGATGCGCCTAATTTAGGGGATGCTCACGCCTTGTCATACATTAGGTGCATTCTCTGGCAGTTCACTCCCCAGAATCAAATCTATGGAAGCTCAGAGCTGATGGAGATTTCTGTCTTCATTTTTGCCAGAAAACTGGCACAAATTAAGATAAATGTGTTGGGCCCATTGGACTTCAGAATAAAACATGCTGCCTTGTAATGAGGGAGCCTGTCAGTATTTCATGTCTATGGTCCAAGCTACGCGAAACTGCTGTAGAGGATGATAAAATCAAAAGTTTTCTGAAAAAGCCTATACTGTAACTAACAAGACCTAAAAGTAGAAGGTATTTCTTATAATTAGAAATGAGCAAACCCGAACATTGTGGGTTTGGCCACCCGAACACGGACTTTGCTGCGGAAATCCGTTTTCAGGTTTGGCTTTCGGATGCAGAATAAAGCTTGTTGTAAGGCTGCAGAGCAGCCAATCAACAAACTTTTAAGCTGTGGGCACTTGAAAGTCATCACAGTCATGCCTAGTATTGGCATGGCTGTGATTGGCCGGTGCAGGACGTGACCCGGCTTGTATAAATGCTGGATCACATGTGGCGCTGCCATTCTGCTCTAACTACTGTAGGAACAGGATGCAGCTGCAGTGAGGGACAGTGATAAGCTTTTAATCTGGATGTTAATTCCAATAGCCATTTTTTGCATTCTTGACACAGAAGTACAATACTTAATATGTCTGCTAATTCTGTGGGTGACATACAGTACACCCATTTTTTGGGCTGAGATACACCTCCTTTGCACCCGTGACACAGAAATACAATAGTTAATCTGTCTGTTAATTCTGTGGGTGACATAAACCCATTTTTTAAGGGATGTGGCCGTGATCATGTTGCTGCTGGAGTTGGTGGTGGCGGAGGTCCTGCTGCAGGGAGAGGACGCTGTCGATCTGTGCTAGCTATGAAACCCTTCCTCTGGTGCATGCATTGTAGCCCCAAATACCGCTGTACGAATGGTGAGGCCAGAAGTAGAGGTGGTAGTAGATTGGATGGCTGAGAGTGTCTCCAGTTCCTTCACATTGTCTTCCACCAGTTCCCTGCTGAAAGTGCAGAGTTGGCACCAACTGCCCATGAGCATCTCTCTTCCACCTCAACCCCTTGCAAATCAGCCAAGCAATCTGAGCTCCAAGTCATGCAGCAGTCACTTATGCTTTTGGATGACTCTGCTGATGGTGATTCCATGGGCCATCAACCTAGACCTGTCCCAGAAGTGGAAGAGATTGAGTGCACTGATGCCCAACCACTTATGTTTGAGGATGAGGACATGGGAGGACCACTTCAGCATGTCTCTGATGAAGATGATGAAACACAGGTGTCAACTGCTGCGGCTTTCTGCATTGTGCAGACCAGGAAGGAGGGCAGGGGTGAGGAGTGGGTGGAAGATAATGAGGAGAATGATGAGGTCCTAAACCCCACATGGAATCAAGGTCATCCGAATGATGCGTGCAGTTCAGAGGAAGAGGTGGTGGTCATGCAGTGCCTGTCGCACAGAAAAAGAGGGAGCAGGGTGCATAAGCACAGAAGCTGGCCCCTAGCCAATGCGCCTGCTACTGTCCAGCGCACCAAGGGACTGAGCACACCAAAGCCAGCTCAAATGAGTTCCCTTGCATGGCAGTTCTTCAGGCAATGTGCTGATGACAAGACACAGGTGGTTTGCATGCTTTGCAGTCAGAGCCTGGAACGAGGCATGTCCTAAACCTGAGCACCACCTGCATGACCAGGCATCTAAATGCAAAGCAAGAGCTGCAGTGGCGTAGACACCTGAAAAGCCATGAAAGATCTTAGGCTCCTCCTGCTCCCTCTGCTGCTGTGGTCTTGGCCTCTTCTTCCCCCTCTGGAGAAACAGGGCCACCTGTCTCCTCACAAAGAAAGGATGTGACAGCACCACCAGCAGTGTCACTGAGCATTTCCACACTGTCCCATGGAACCGTTCAGCTGTCCATCAACCAAACACCCTGTCCCTAAATGCCAACATTTTCAAATTCCTGGCCTTTGAAATGCTGCCATTCCGTCTGGTGTTGATAGACAGTTTTCTAAACTTAATGATGCAGGCTGTCCTACGTACATGGTTTCCAGCAGCCACTACTTTTCCAAGCAGGCCATCCCTGCCCTACACAAACAAGTGGTGGAAAAATCAGGTGTGCACTGTGCAACAATACCATCAGTGGTAAGGTCCACATAACCACCAATACGTGGACCAGTAAGCATGAGCAGGGACATTATGTCTACCTAACTGTCCACTGGGTAAATGTAGTGGCATCTGGGCATGAGGTGGAAAGCGGTTTGGTGGTACCTCCTGTTGCCTCCTTCTCCTACTCACCTTCCTCCTCTACCACCTCCTCAACCGGTAAGCATAACACTTGCACCACTTGCTTCAGCATAGCCAGGGGCAAACAACAGCAGGCTGTTCTGAAACTTATCTGCTTGGGGGAAAAAGCCCACACCGTGAAGGAGCTGTGTACAGGAATGGAAGAACAGACTGGTGAGTGGTTGGTGCCGCTGAGCCTCAAGCCTGGCCTGGTGGTTTGCAATAACGGGCAAAATCTCTTAGCAGCTCTTGGCCTAGCCGGTTTGAAGCACATCCCTTGCCTGACACATGTGCTGAATTTGGTGGTGCAGAGGTTCCTGAAAATTTACCCCGAGATTTCAGAGCTGCTGCAGAAAGTGCGGGCCGTCTGTGTGCGCTTTCGGCGTTCTCACCCTGCTGCTCTCACCTGTATGTGCTGCAGCGTAATATCTGCCTTCCTGCTTTCTGCCTCATATGTGACATACCCACAAGGTTCGGGTCCCCATTGATTTCTATGGGGTTTGGGGTCAAGTTCGGGTACCAGAACTAAACTTTGATCTAAAGTTCGGTCGAACCCATCAAATCCAAACTTCTATGGGTTTGCTCATCCCTACTTGTAATATTACCATTCAAGCTAAAAGAAAAGAAACACAACTGAGCAATACCTATGCACTTACAATCAGAAATGAAGTACAGAACGACTAATAAGATTAAGTCACTGCCATCATCTTCATTAATACAATTTTTAATTAACTAGAGAAAAACATTGCAATGGTTCCTCAGCATAATAGAGTTGCCCTCAACGTTATGGTACAATTGTGACAATACTGCAACTCACAGATGACTTCCGTTATTCTCTGTGAATAAAAGGTTGCAACTAGAGATGAGTGAATCAGTCAAGATTTGTGTCGGGTCCTGTTCTCTACATTTTTAAAAAAGTTTGCTTCAGGGCCGAACCAAAGTTGCTCCAATTGCCCTGAAAGTTGTTATAGCTTCTTATGACTCATATATTTTTTTAGGAAAACCTGTTATCTCGTTTGTTTATTTTTTTATAATTTTTTTCCCCTCTCCAAGCTCTGGCACACAATAACAGCAATAGCAAATGATGAGTGACATTGACATACTGTATATACCAATGGTGAACGCACAGTTCATGGTGTTATCATACAGCATGTTTAAAGGGTTTCTACCACCAGATTTTCACCTATTTAGCTGTCTGACACTAGCAATGTGCTAGTGTCTGCTGTACCTAACCATGTTACTGTATTACCTTTGTCTGCAGCGGTTAAGCTTAAAAACATAGTTTTATTGATACGCAAATGAGCCTCTAGGTGCTATGGGGGCGTCTTTTCAGCACCTAGAGGCTCCGTCTACTCACTATTTCTGCCGCCCAGCACGCTCCAGCTTCTCCTCTAGATTGATAGCCTACTTTTCCCCATCTCGGCCGAATTCTCGCGCCTGCAACGTTTGCTTCTGTATTCTGCGCAGTCACAGTGACTGTCGGACAGCTCCCTGCGCCGTAAGCGGCGCAGTGAAGATGCCAGCGCAGGGAGCGGTCCGACAGTCACTACGCCTGCGCCAAATACAGAAGCACATGCGAGAATTCGGCCGAGATGGGGAGAAGTAGGCTGTCAATCTAGAGGAGAGGGGCAGGCTGGAGGGACGCGCTGGGCGGAGGGACGCGCTTACAGCCGGCCCACTGACATCACGACTAGTATCAACTAGCATGGGCGGGGCTAAGCTCTGTTCACTTGAATGGAGCTTAGCCCCGCCCACGCTAGTTGATACTAGTCGTGATGTCAGTAGGCCGGCAGTAAACAGTGAGAAGGCCGCGCCGCTGCTGGAGCGCCGCTGCCTTCTCAAACAGCTGATTGGCGGGGGTCCCGGGTGTCGGATCCCCGCCGATCAGAAGCTGATGATCTATCCAGAGGATAGATCATCAGTTAAATGAAAGTGCAGAACCCCTTTAACCGCTCCAGACAAAGGGTATACATTAACATGGTATGGTACTGTCACGGCTGAGGATGGGGAAAACCCTCAGCCGTGCGATGCCAGGAGATGTTAAGCACTGCTTGGCCAGGACAACAGTATTAGGGAGCAGGTCACCTCCTATCGCATCCCTAAACTGACTCTGACTCCTAACCATATGAGTCAACCCTGAAGGTGGGAGGACTCATACACCGGATGCCTTGGGGTCCCTGCTAGCCCTCAGGATTGCCCTGGAACAAGGAGCAGGGTAAGACGACCTGTTCTTCCTAGGCACTGAGGAACAGGCATCTCACTAGCCAAGCTGCAAAGGGAAGAGAACATAAAAAGCCTATGGATATGGCAGGAGGCTGAAAAGCACTTCCACACCTACCTGCCACAGACACACAGACTGGATCCCGTGCAATACAGCCAGTGTCCACACCCAAACACCAAAGGACACAGCACACACACACACACACACACACACACACACACAGGAACCCAGATCCATAGGTGCATAACATCACAAAGGAAAACATCAAGTGGACATCAACATAAACCTAAGAGTCACAGTTAGTTTTATGACCACAAGGGTGGCCCCCACTGGCAGATGGAATACACAGGAGGATGCTCCAGCTAACCATGGCTGAAGTACCCCCCTGAACTGCACTATACACAGAGGCTTTATAGAGCCAAGTAGTCACACCCACATAGAGACACACCCAGTGTTCACACACACACACACACACAGAAGGGAATTAACCCTTCCAACACCAGGAAGTGTAGTGAGACCACATAAAGGGAAATACACACAAATACTCACTGCAGTTGTTACCGATGACAACGACATGTGTGGAAAACGTGTCCTGGGAGCCGGCCAAAAGGCCGAGACACTGCCACCACATGTACATGAAACCAAACGTTGCCACGGGCAGCTACAGTGAAGGGAAAATGTCACAGTGCACACCAAACATAAAACAGAGTGCACAGCAGACATTCAAAGTACATACATTCACACATACAACTCCAAGGCAACCGCACACATACCTGTTGTCCGCGGCAACCGCACTTGAGGCAAACAGCAAAATGCCCCCAGCTGCGGTTGACACAACAAACCAAACCGCGGGCAACTGTATGCGGCTCCCAAGGAGTCACGGCCATAAACATGGTCGTGACAGGTACAGCAGACACTAGCAGATCGCTAGTGTCAGACAGCTAAATAGGTGAAAATCTGGTGGTAGAAACCCTTTAAAAACACACTTTGCCGATACATGTCTTGTGCTTTTTCATATTCCAGACCTTTAAAAATTGTCCCTTATCGGGTCAGATGATGTTTAAACACATATGGTGTTAGGCTACTTTCACACTAGCGTTCGTCGGTCCGCTCGTGAGCTCCGTTTGAAGGGGCTCACGAGCGGACCCGAACGCAGCCGTCCAGCCCTGATGCAGTCTGAATGGAGCGGATCCGCTCAGACTGCATCAGTCTGGCGGCGTTCAGCCTCCGCTCCGCTCGCCTCCGCACGGACAGGCGGACAGCTGAACGCTGCTTGCAGCGTTCGGGTGTCCGCCTGGCCGTGCGGAGGCGTGCGGATCCGTGCGGATCCGTCCAGACTTACAATGTAAGTCAATGGGGACGGATCCGTTTGAAGATGCCACAATGTGGCTCAATCTTCAAGCGGATCCGTCCCCCATTGACTTTACATTAAAAGTCTGGACGGATCCGTCCGAGGCTATTTTCACACTTAGCTTTTTTTTTGCCATTTTAATGCAGACGGATCCGTTCTGAACGGAGCCTCCGTCTGCATTATTATGAGCGGATCCGTTCAGAAAGGATCCGCCCGAACGCTAGTGTGAAAGTAGCCTTATTGGATAAAAAAAAGGGTCTTTGGGGAACGTGATGGTTGGCAAGTGGTATTAGTGTTATGATGCAGGCCGCAGCAGCCGTACCGAAAGTGATGGTTGAAAAGTGGCATAAGTGGCATGATACAGGCTGCAGCCATACACAACATGATGGCAACTAGGTAGACAGACAGACAGCAAGAGTGGCAAGATGGGCACCGGCAGCAATGAGATATATATTGATCGCATTCAGCCTGCCTGGACTGTGAGAGAATTTCTGTATTAACACAGTAATCTATGCCTCTTGAAATTTAACCCTCACCCTAAATTTATTTTTATAAATTTCAACTGTGTGGAAAGTGAGTACATAGAAAATGAATCTCAGGCATTAGTAGCAGTGGCATGATGCAAGCCCCTGCATTGTCTGGACCTGAGAAAATGTCAATATTACTATGTTCATTTATGCTGGGCCTTAAAGAAATTCCAACAATTTTTTTTTTTCCTTTTTTTTTTTTCAAATTCTGTTTTACATTTTTTTTCTATTTCAACCATATGGAAAGGTATACATGGAAACTGACCCTCAGGCATTAGCTACAGTGCATGATTCAGGTTCAGGTTCAGCATTGCTTTGACTGTGATAAAATGTCGATATTGATGCTGTAATCATGTATGTTTATGCTGTGCCTTAAAAAAATGTAGCCCCCCCCCAAAAAAAAAGTATCAATTTCCACAAAGTGGAAATTGACTATGTGGAAACTCTCAGGCATTAGTGGCATCATGGGGGCCTCAGCATTGCCTGAACTGTGAGAAAATGTTGATCTGTAAGCAGTGGCATAGAGGATTTTAACATTTCATCCGTGTGAAAACAGAATATACCTAAACTGACAATTGAGAGGCACTAGTAGCATGATGCAGGCCACAGCAACAACAGCAGCAGCTGTACAGAATATAAAAATAAGAAGACAGACAGCAACAGTGGCAAGATAGAGCACCGCCAGTAAGGCGAAGTGGGCCAGGTCTAAACATCTGAATCAGCCAGAAGAATTTGAAAATCCTCCTGAATCCAGGCTTGGTTCATTTTGACAAAGTGATGTTTTAGACACTAGCAGAGGACAACTTGGTCCGTTTGGTTGTCACCACGCCCCCTGCTGCACTGAAAAACCTCTCCGAGATGAGACTGGAAGCATGGCAAGAAAGAAGATAGAGAGTGTGCTGTGCCAGTTTGGGCAACTATACCAATCTGCCTGCACAGAAATCCATGCGGTCAGGGAACAGGGTATGCAACAGAGATAAGCCATATTTTAAGTAGACCTGAACATTGAGGAGGGAGCTGTTGGCTTGCTGTAACGGGGTGCCGAAAGCACACTCTGTCTCCCATCAGCCGCAGACCTGCTGCTTAGCTTCGGGAGCGAGGATCTGTGTTTGACCTTGTTCCCAGGGCAGCTTTGCTAGCTGGGAGGCTCCCTGCTACTAGGTCTGCCTTGAGCGCCGAGCTGATCACTCGGTGGTCAACTGGTCGGTCTGTCAGTCATGTGATGCTGGCCACGTCACATGACCCTCACTCCCCACTATAAATACAGGCAGCCTGCTGGCTACAGGTTGCCTGTTAATTTAGGTTCCTGGCAGTTGTTGGATACCTGTGTACTTACCTGATCCTGTTCCCTGACGATCCTTTGCCTGCTCCTCCTGTATTGCACATCCTTCCTGGTATATTGACCTCGGCTTCCACCTGACTATTCTTTGCGGACTCCTTTGGTACTTCTCGACTCTCCTGGTATTTATGACCCCGGCTTCTCCTGACCTTTCTTTGCTTATCCCTCTGTACTGCGTTGTCCTCTTGGTTTTGACCCGGTCCGGTCACTATCCGTTATTTGTCTTGTCTGCCCTTCCCGCACGTATCCTAAGTTAGGGACTGCCGTCCAGTTGTCCCCTGTCATCAGGACTCGTGAGGCAAGTAGGCAGGGCTAGGGGTGAGGGTGGAGCGCAGTGGTCACTATCCTTCCCCCTGTGTGTGTATGTGTGTGTATGTGACCGTTACAGAATAACAGGCCCAATAACCACTGTATAATGAATCCTCTGGTGACCCTGACTGACCATGTCTCTAATCTGACACAGATGGTGCAGGAGCTAGGGGAAAAACTCTGTTCTTTTGAGTTAGGGCAAGGTTCTTCCACTCCTCAGGCCTCCAGTCCACATTTTGAGCCCCAGATTAAGCTCCGAGAACCCTTTTCTGGAGACCGGAAGAAGTTTCTCTCTTTTACGGAGAGTTGCAGACTTTACTTCCGTTTGCGCCCTGTGTCCTCTGGCCCCAAGAGTCAATGCGTGGGCATTATCATTTCCCGACTACAGGGTGATCCCCAGGACTGGGCTTTCTCTTTACCTGCTGGCGACAGTTGTTTAACTTCTGTGGAGGGGTTCTTTCAGGCCCTGGGTACCCTCTATGACGAACCAGACAGGGCTCTAGTAGCCGAGATGGCTCTAAAGGCACTACCTGCTGAGGATTATTGCACCCAATTCAGAAGGTGGTGTGTCCCTCAGGATGGAACAAACCAGCCCTGAAGAGTCAGTTTAGGTCAGGTCTGTCTGATAATTTAAAGGATCTTCTGGTCAGTTATCAACTTCCAGAAACCTTAGAGGAGATGATGACCCTTGTTGTCCGACTTGACTGATGGGTTAGAGAGAGATGACAGGAACAACAGTTCTCTTCCCAGATGGTGGTCCAGCCAGAGGCCTATCCCAGAGACAATGCTAAGGTCTCCACCGAGAAACCCATTCAGGTTGGCATTACCCGAGGGAATCTTCACCGCAGACGTGGAGAATGCTTTTACTGTGAAGATCCTGACCATTGGTCCTAAGAAGGTCCTCTCTGTCAAGTCTCCTAAGGCAGGGCAACCTAAAGACCAGGTACACCCTGATTTTTCTAAATGTAAGCTTTTGGTACCCATTACGATTTCTCTGGGGGTAGATAAATGGCTGGGTAAGGCCTTTATTGATTGAGTACACTGTAAGTTTGGGTATTCCAATGTTTGCTTTAACAACTCATATCTATGTCATGGCTATTGATGCTACTCCTCTTATTGGTGGTAAGGTGAGCTCATGTACCTCAGAGATTTCTCTAACCATGGGTGTGTGCCACTCAGAGATGTTCCCTTTTAGTCCTGGAGAACCTACTGGCTGAGGTGGTACTAGGGTTGCCTTGGCTCCGACTACATAACCCCACTATAGATTGGTCCAAGGGGGAGTTGGTGTGATGGGGGCCTAAGTGTGACTCGTGCTTGTCCGTGGTACAGGCTGGGGTCTCAGTAAAGTCTGATACTTTACCCACTGTTGTTAGGGAATATTCTGATGTATTCTCATCACCGACCCTGATGTTCTACCCCCCCATAGACCTTATGATTGTACTATAGAGCTAGTAGAGGGGGCCAAGTTTCCTAAGGGACAAATTTATAATCTTTCTAAGCCCGAACTCAAGGCCATGGACGATTATATTAAGGAGAGCCTTGGTAAAGGGCATATTAGACCTTCTGTCTCTCCTATGGGGGCAGGTTTTTTCTTCGTTAAGAAAAAAGATGGTGGTCTTATGCCATGTATCGATTACCGGAGATTAAATAAAATCACTGTCCAGAATAGATACTCCCTCCCATTGATTCCAGATTTATTTAGCCAGGTTCTGGGGGCAACCTGGTTTTCCAAGATTGACCTGAAAGGGGCATACAATCTAATCCGAATCAAGGAGGGAGACGAATGGAAGACAGCGTTCAATTCTCCGGCAGGACACTTTGAATATCAGGTGATGCCTTTTGGACTCAGCAATGCCCCAGCTGTGTTCCAAAACTTCATGAATGACATTCTTAGGGTGTTCTTAGGTAAATTTGTTATTGTCTATCTTGATGACATTTTGATATTCTCTCCTGACTACGAATCCCATGTGTCTCATGTTAAACAAGTATTAGAGGTGTTGAGGGAGAATCAGCTATCCGCTAAGCAAGAGAAATATGTCTTTGGTGTACAGGAGATTCTGTTTCTAGGGCATGTTCTGACTCCTCACACCTTCAAGATGGATTCTGGTAAGGTACTAGCAATTAAGGAATGGGTAAGACCTTCATCCTTAAAGGCCTTACAACGGTTCATAGGTTTTGCCAATTACTATTGTAAATTTAATATGAATTTTTCCGTAATTGCTAAACTGTTGACCGACCTTACTAAGAAAGGGGCGGATTTGGAGAATTGGTCTACTGAGGCCATTTCTTCATTTGAAAAATTTAAAAAGGCATTCAGTAGCACTCCCATTCTGATCCAGCCTGATCAGGAGAGACCTTTTATTGTGGAGGTGGATGCGTCTGAGGACGGCGCAGGAGCAGTCCTTTCACAAGGTCCTGCTAGCCTCACTAACCTGAGACCATGTGCCTTCTTCTCCAGGAAATTCTCTCCCACGGAGAGAAACTACGACATAGGGAATAGGGAGCTGCTGGCCATTAAATGGGCATTTGAGGAGTGGAGGCATTGGGGGCAAGGCATTGTGTAACTATTGTCACTGACCATAAAAACCTTATGTTTCTCGAGTCTGCTAAGAGGTTGAATCCCCGTCAAGTCAGATTTTTCCATTACATTCAGGCCGGGAAGTAAAAATGTGAAGGCGGACGCATTATCTCAGAGCTTCCATGTTTTTCAACCTACTGAGGTACCACCTGAATCCATCCTACCAGCAAAAATCTTCATAGCAGCTCTAACCCAGGATATCTTAGCTCGCATTAGGTGTGAACAACATCTGGCACCGGTATCCACCCCAACAGATAAGTTGTTTGTTCCCGTACAATTTTGTCTCCAGCTGTTGGGTGAATGTCACGATTTTGCCTTTTGTGGAGATCCGGGTGTTGAGGGCACTAAGGATCTGGTTTCTAGATCTTATTGGTGGCCCACTCTAACTAGGGATGTCAAGGCCTACGTGTCAGCCTGTGAGGTTTGTGCCAGGTCCAAGACACCTAGGACTCGCCCTGCTGGTAACCTATGACCCCTACCCATTCCCAGTAGACCCTGGTTTCATATCTCGATGGACTTTATAACTGACCTACCGCCGGCGGAGGGTAACACTGTAGTTTAAGTAGTGGTCGATTGGTTTAGCAAAATGGTCCATTTCAGACCCCTGTCTAAACTCCCGAATGCCAAAACCCTGGCGTTTGATTGTTCGATTGCATGGTATCCCGGAAAATATTGTTTCTGATAGGGGTGTGCAGTTTGTGTCCAAATTCTGGAGAGCCTTCTGTCAAAAATGTCAAATTTCATACTCTTTTTTTTTCCTCTGCCTACCACCCTGAGAGAAATGGGCACACTGAACGCCTTAATCAGTCTTGTGGAACAATTCTTGAGGTTGTATGTTGCTGATGACCAGCAATTATGGTTGCTGATGACCAGCAATTTCTTCCATTGGCTGAATTTGCTTTGAATAACCATGTTAATTCTTCTGCTGGGGTTTCACCTTTCTTTTGTAACCATGGTTTACATCCCCGTTTTCATTCTGGGTCATCCGTCTCCTCCTCTAACCTTGAGGTGGATAGGCTCTCCTCTGAACTGTGCACAGTTTGGGCCTGGGTTCAATTGAACTTAAAAAAGGCTCAAAGTTCTCAGAAACTCAATGCCGATAGGAGACGTTCAAGGGGGTGAATTTTCAGGTTGGGGATAAGGTATGGTTGTCCTCCAAGAATCTCTCTCTTAAGGTAGATTCTAAAAAGTTTGCTCCTCGTTTTATTGGACCATATAAGATCACGGAGGTGATTAACCCAGTATCATTTAGGTTGGAGCTGCTCGAGTCATTCCACATTCATAATGTGTTCCATAAATCTCTACTTAAAAAATATTTTGAACCGGTAGTATCATCAAAAGCTTTACCTCTGCTGGTTCTTGTTAATGATGCTGTCGAATATGTGGTGTCTAAAATAGTGGATGTCAGGAAGGTGCATAATTTCTTGCAGTACCTGATTCACTGGAAGGGGTATGGACCTGAAGAGAGATCTCGGGTACCTGCCAGGAAGGTTCATGCTCCTAGACGTGTTCGAAAATTTCATTTAGAACACCCTGAAGTCTTGGGTCTGGTGGCCCCTCGTAAAAGGGAGGATACTGTAACAGGGTGCCAAAGGCGCACTCTGTCTCCCATCAGCCGCAGACCTGCTGCTTAGCTTCTGGAGCGAGGATCTGTGTTTGACCTCGTTCCCAGGGCGGCTTTGCTAGCTGGGAGGCTTCCTGCTACTAGGTCTGCCTTGAGCGCCGAGCTGATCACTCGGTGGTCAACTGGTCGGTCTGTCGGTCATGTGACGCTGGCCACGTCACATGACCCTCACTCCCCACTATAAATACAGGCAGCCTGCTGGCCACAGGTTGCATGTTAATTTAGGTTCCTGGCAGTTGTTGGATACCTGTGTACTTACCTGATCCTGTTCCCTGACGATCCTTTGCCTGCTCCTCCTGTATTGCACATCCTTCCTGGTATATTAACCTCGGCTTCCACCTGACTATTCTTTGCGAACTCCTTTGGTACTTCTCGACTCTCCTGGTATTTATGAACCCGGCTTCTCTTGACCTTTCTTTGCTTATCCCTCTGTACTGCGTTGTCCTCTTGGTTTTGACCCGGTCCGTTCACTATCCGTTATTTGTCTTGTCTGCCTTTCCCGAACGTATCCTAAGTTAGGGACTGACGTCCAGTTGTCCCCTGTCATTAGGACTCGTGAGGCAAATAGGCAGGGCCAGGGGTGAGGGTGGAGCGCAGTATTCACTATCCTCCCCCCTGTGTGTGTGTGTATGTGACCGTTACACTTGCTGACTGGCCTTAGCTGGGTGTGGGACATGGAAAAATTGCTCTATCATGTTAAGGAAACTGAAATTGCTGTTGCTTCTGCTACTGATGTTGCGGCATCTGCTGCTCATGCTGGCAGGAGGGGGGTAACTCTGCATGGGGTGGGGGCAAGGCCATAAGATTTGGCATGCTACGTACACAGTGTTTCCTGGTAGTAACGTAATTTGCCCTACCTTTCTGCCAGAGGAAAATATTCCCCCACTTTGCCTTGGTAGTGAGGGTCTAAAAGCATGGCTATCAATTATTAATCACACTACTTGATGTCTATGATACACCTGTCACTGCGTAAGCAAACAATCATACAGGTGGCCATTCTGGACAGCACATCCGAGTAGCCACTTCTTTCTAGCTTGGCTGGTGCCATCCTCATCATCGTCCTCTTGCTCCTCCACCTTCGAATCTTACTTCTCTTGCAGTGAAAGCTCCCCATCCTCATCTACCTTATCCTAATTGTCATTATCCTCCTCCTCCATGGCAGATTAACTTTGTGCGTCCCTAACAGCTTGGGGGACACAAGATTTGTCAGCTTCTCTTCTTCAACCGTGGTCCCCTGCTGCATGAGCATCTGTTCTGAGATAAATATGAGAGGGAAACGTTGTTCATGCCACAGTTTGCCCCTGTTGATAAAATTTGTGGCCTTTTTGAACGACTTCAGCATCTGACAGGTGTGTGAGAAGAGCTGTCACTGCTAGACCTCGAAGCAGCATATGCTCCCTGCCGCTCAGGCTCACTGGTGCATGACAAAACCTTTCCCGGCTTTCCGCTGCTTGCACAGACACTCAAGCATGTGTAATGTTGAAATTCCAGAGAGTAAGTATGTTGCCAATTGAGCATTATAGCGGCAGACAGTTCTGTTGCTGCAGGTCTAGGAGAGTGTCCCTCGCCATGTAAGAGTGGCTGAAGTGCTTGGACAGTCTCCTGGACTTTTCCAGAACCTTGCAAAAGCCAGTGTACTTATTTAGAAAGCACTGGACAACTGGGTTGTTGATGTGTGCCATGCAGGGAGCATGTGTTATTTTGCCCCGGTTCAGGGCAACCAGTGGGATGTTTGCTGTTTGATGTACTTGAGCAACTGCTCGTCGGTGTGGCTACTCTCTCCTGGGCCGATCAGTTTCAACACAGCATGGTAAAGCTTGACCTGATGCATGTGATAGGAAGGAGGGGTAGTGCGAGCGACCTTGTGCCTAGCTGCTGTTGGGGATGGGAACATGTCCATGGAGGAGGAGGCGAATAAGTGTCTGGTGTGGGAGGCAGACAACACAATTGTGAGGGGGGTGCAAAAGGACCTGGCCTCATTGCAGGGGTGCTGCCTCGCTTCTGCCAGAAAAAACATTGACCCAGTGGGCGGTCAAAGACATGTACTGTCTCTGCCTGTAAGAGGTGCTCCAGGTGTATGGCTTTGTAGGAGAAGTAATTCTGTCTAGGAATCTTCCAGAGAGGCTGAGTGCATGCCATTAGCTCCCTAAAGGCAGCAGACTTGACTAAATGATATGGCAGCAACTGCACCTCCAGCAACTTGGCCATGTGGGAATTAAGCTTGCATACCATCAGATTGCTGGGCGTGTAGTTGTTTCCTTGCACTGCATTGCATTATCGATAGCTGATGAAGGAGTCTGAGCAGAAAGGGTTGAAGACAATGTGAAAGACACTGTGCTGCTCGTGGATGCATGCAAGAAGACACACCTCTAGGAATGGGCAGTGAAAACTGGGAGAACTCCACTGAAGGCCTTCTTTGTGGCTGCAAGGAGGAGCAGCAGGAGGGACGCTGTGACCCCTGGCTCCATGGCATGGTGTCGGGACTCTGAAGTTACCTCCACGTCATCCTGCTGTGACTGAGTGGAGGAGTGAAACATCCAAGGCACCATCTCATCCTCGTTGTCCTCAACTTTAATGTTGTGCCTTTCCGAAGCCAGCAGAGACAACTGCAGCCTACTACTACTATTACCACTACTCCCTGCCTGATATATAATGCTGCTACTACCCAAATTCTGGCTCTGGGTGTTTCATTTGGAACCCTTTCATAGCCCAGACATTTTTGGAGCTCTTAGACAATGTTGTGCACTACCAGCTGTATTGGTGTAGTAAACACGTATATATGTAGCTAGTTTGAATATAATCAATAGTGTTGAGCGAATCCAAGTTCACAAAGTGGATTTCAGAGAAAATTAAATTCATGCAAATGAATCGATTTTGCCTGAAATGGGTTAAAAAAAAATAAAAAGTTGCACTTACCTCAAGCATTTGAGCGCAAAGAGCCAACCGTTCCCATCTTAATTGAAGAAATAGTGACCTATTTGTGATCAAATGGATGAGGTTAGTATGATTTGATTTTTTTATTACAGACTTAAATATTAAAGTCAAATGACGCGATCAGCGATGAACACAGCATCTGAGGGGTACAATGATGGGAAGCTGCGTAATCACATTCTCTGTCATTGTGCCGTCATGAAGTGATGTATTTTGTAAAATTCGGCAAAGTAGCCAAATCAAATTTTCCATAACTTTGCTCAACACTAATAATCAACAACCCCCCCAAAAACAAAACAAACAAAAAAAAAAAATAATAATATATATATATTAAAAATGTGTGAAATGGGAAACAGATTTAGGCTTAAATTTGTTCTCACTCCCAGAAACTTTTGTTTGCTACCCTATCTATTGGTGTAGTTGTCATGCATATATGCTGCTAGTTTGAATATAATCAGTCCCCAATAAAAAATAATAATAAAATAAATGGTTGGAAACGTGTTTGTGAACACATAAATAAAGGGAAACTGATTGAGGCGTGACGTTCAATTTCAACCTCAACCTAACACACAGAGGAAGATTGCTGCCACACCGTGTTGTATTGCTGCAGTAATCACCTATTTATGCGGCTTAATTGAATTGAAAGCACCCCTAAAAAAAAATGTTGTGTGTGTGTATATGTATATATATATATATATATATATATATAGTTACTGCTTAATTATATTTTGAACCCCACAAAAAAAAATAAAAAAAGGTATTTGCTTGCAGGTAACTGCTTTTGAGATGCACCTGCACTTCTATTGTACACAACATGCACTATTCTTCTTTGGAATCCTAGACTTTCCCTGTAAATAAGCTTGATTGATTTCTGACTGTCCCTGATTGATTTTTTTTTTTTACTCTCCATGACTCCTTAAGATCATTTTCCTGGCAGAAACTGAAAGACCCAACCACCCTATTTCACTGCCCAGCACATCTTTCTGCTCGTTCTGCTAGGGCACATCCCTGCTGTCTGTCATTCTTGGAGCCAATCAGGGCAAGCCCTTCCCCCCTCACTTCCTCTCAGGGTCATGTGAAAACTCTTCTTCTTCCTCCCTAATGCTTTCCCCCCCCTACTATGTCCACTAAAATGGAGCTCTGCTGTCTGAAAAAATAAATTGGTTTCAACCACTGCAGAAAATCTGATCATCGTACTGAAGCCCTTGCATTATTTTACTGCAGATTGCAGTTGACATTAAGTTGCCATGGAGCCCGATGCCTGGGCATCACCAATCCAACCCACTCACAAAGACTACATTTTATCAACCAAGTGAATGATTAATTTCAATAAAGACTTGGCCTAGAGCAGACTGCAGAACCAATCATGAGCTACAGTACAAGCTCCAAATGACATCATTTATTTATACACTGCCTGGAAAGAGAAATGGTAAGACAATTCAGACAATTGACATAAACTATTAAGATTAAACTCACCTAAAAAAGTTGGAGGGAATTATAATGCCAAAGGAACTAGGGGAATCTCACAAGAGAAAAAAACAAGTTGAATTGAAATTTATAAAGATTAGTACAGGAAATGAATATGAAATTTCATAGAGATGCAGGAAAGAATAAGAAAGAAAAAAACATCCAGAAGAAAGACTTTACAAAATATTGTGCAAATTAAGAGAAATGTTATTTTGAGATGATCAAAACTAATTAGATTCATTACACATTTCACAAATACTCTTCTTCCAAAAAAATACAAAAGTTTTGGCTATTCACTTCGGACAAATCCCAAAAGCACAGTAGACACCATTTTAAGTTTAAAATTCAGTACACTAGTGAGGGAAACAGGACTTTGAGGATGAAGACAGGCGATCACATGACTTCGGAAGGGGCCCCACAATGCTTTGCAGTCATCCAATCAGGAGGGAGGCTAGTCTATCAGGCTGTATGCTAGCTCTGAAGCACAGAAACCAATGTAATCTGAGCCAATGTAACAGGACGTGTCTGTCCTATCAGCAATAGACACACAAGAAGACATTCATTTTAGGGTCTTGCAGAGACAGTTTAGGAACTGGAAAGAAGATATATTTAGTAAGGTAGATTGAGGTGCTAGGTAGAAACAGGGGTGCACTTAGCATTTCTGCTGCCTAAGGCAAAAAGTGAAATGGCACCCTCTGCACCCTTTTCCCACCTCCAAAATGTTTCATATTTCCAATGTTTCAGATCTTGCCTTAGATTTGTCAATCTCTGTGGCAAATGAGAACATTTGGATTTTTCTGCAAACTTTGGGGCTTGTCCTCTGCCAAAATCTACTACTATGTGTATAATTATTGTTTGTGACAAGGTTAAAGGTCTATGGATGGGAATAAGCACCTGCTGTTCAGTGGTTACTCACCTGCTCAGGTTACAGTGCTTTCTGCTGTTCCAATCCTTGGTCCACAATTAGGCTGGAGGAAGATGAACAAAACCCATAAAAAAATATCGACTGCACTAATACCAATTTATAGTACTTTAATGAATCACATATAAAAGGTGTTAAAAACAATGTAGGGGAAGAGGTGGTATCACTGGATGAGGATACACAGGGCAAGTACAGTAAATATTAAAGAAACAACGTAATTACCATAAAGTGCATCTGCAAATAAAGTGTCACTGTACATAAAAAATCACCAATTACCATTAGTGTAATGCTCAATCCAACCCCGAAGATGAATACTGGGATCCTGCTATACAGACGACCAGGAATATGGTCAACCTTACATTTGTAACAAATACGCATATATACACACATATAAACAGATATATACACACACATACAACATACAGACATATATACTGCATATACACCCCTCCAAACTAAGTCATCACAGGGAAAGGGCCTTGGTAAGAGTGACTTAGAATCTCCTTAGCTGTCATTCTAGCAGGAGAGGTATATCTGCATCCTGAACTTTGAGACTGTTCTTGGGAGTGGGTGCTCTATGAGCTAATTCCCAAATCCCCCACTATCAAGACAGGACCTCTCCTCCTAGCACTCCCTAATAGAGTTGAGCGAACACCTGGATGTTCGGGTTCGAGAAGTTCGGCCGAACATCCCGGAAATGTTCGGGTTCGGGATCCGAACCCGATCCGAACTTCGTCCCGAACCCGAACCCCATTGAAGTCAATGGGGACCCGAACTTTTCGGCACTAAAAAGGCTGTAAAACAGCCCAGGAAAGAGCTAGAGGGCTGCAAAAGGCAGCAACATGTAGGTAAATCCCCTGCAAACAAATGTGGATAGGGAAATGAATTAAAATAAAAATTAAATAAATAAAAATTAACCAAAATCAATTGGAGAGAGGTTCCATAGCAGAGAATCTGGCTTCCCGTCACCCACCACTGGAACAGTCCATTCTCAGATATTTAGGCCCCGGCACCCAGGCAGAGGAGAGAGGTCCCGTAACAGAGAATCTGTCTTCATGTCAGCAGAGAATTAGTCTGCATGTCATAGCAGAGAATGAGGCTTCACGTCAGCCACCACTGCAACAGTCCATTGGCATATATTTAGGCCCAGCACCCAGGCAGAGGAGGGAGGTCCCGTAACAGAGAATCTGTCTTCATGTCAGCAGAGAATTAGTCTGCATGTCATAGCAGAGAATGAGGCTTCACGTCAGCCACCACTGCAACAGTCCATTGGCATATATTTAGGCCCAGCACACACACAGGCAGAGGAGAGAGGTCCCGTAACAGAGAATCTGGCTTCATGTCAGCAGAGAATCAGTCTGCATGTCATAGCAGAGAATGAGGCTTCACGTCAGCCACCACTGCAACAGTCCATTGGCATATATTTAGGCCCAGCACACACACAGGCAGAGGAGAGAGGTCCCGTAACAGAGAATCTGGCTTCATGTCAGCAGAGAATCAGTCTGCATGTCATAGCAGAGAATGAGGCTTCACGTCAGCCACCACTGCAACAGTCCATTGGCATATATTTAGGCCCAGCACCCAGGCAGAGGAGGGAGGTCCCGTAACAGAGAATCTGTCTTCATGTCAGCAGAGAATTAGTCTGCATGTCATAGCAGAGAATGAGGCTTCACGTCAGCCACCACTGCAACAGTCCATTGGCATATATTTAGGCCCAGCACACACACAGGCAGAGGAGAGAGGTCCCGTAACAGAGAATCTGGCTTCATGTCAGCAGAGAATCAGTCTGCATGTCATAGCAGAGAATGAGGCTTCACGTCAGCCACCACTGCAACAGTCCATTGGCATATATTTAGGCCCAGCACACACACAGGCAGAGGAGAGAGGTCCCGTAACAGAGAATCTGGCTTCATGTCAGCAGAGAATCAGTCTGCATGTCATAGCAGAGAATGAGGCTTCACGTCAGCCACCACTGCAACAGTCCATTGGCATATATTTAGGCCCAGCACCCAGGCAGAGGAGGGAGGTCCCGTAACAGAGAATCTGTCTTCATGTCAGCAGAGAATTAGTCTGCATGTCATAGCAGAGAATGAGGCTTCACGTCAGCCACCACTGGAACAGTCCATTCTCAGATATTTAGGCCCCGGCACCCAGGCAGAGGAGAGAGGTCCCGTAACAGAGAATCTGTCTTCATGTCAGCAGAGAATTAGTCTGCATGTCATAGCAGAGAATGAGGCTTCACGTCAGCCACCACTGCAACAGTCCATTGGCATATATTTAGGCCCAGCACCCAGGCAGAGGAGAGAGGTCCCGTAACAGACAATCTGGCTTCATGTCAGCAGAGAATCAGTCTGCATGTCATAGCAGAGAATCAGGCTTCACGTCACCCACCACTGCAACAGTCCATTGTCATAAATTTAGGCCCAGCACTAGTGTTGAGCGGCATGTCCCATATTCGAATTCGCGAAATTTTGTGAATATTCGAAAGAATATTCGTAAAATATTCGCGATTATTCAAATTCGTTATTATTTCGCATATGCGATAATTCGAATTATCGCATAATACATATGCTATGCAAAATTCACATGTGCGCTAATGAAATCGCCTTACGAAGATTCGCAACTCAATTCAATCACTAATGTATGAATGCAATGCCCTTTGCCTCTGTTCTGGGACAAGTGTAGATATTCGCATGTGCGCTAATAAAATCGCCTTACGAAGATTCGCACCTCAATCACTTTCTAGGGAATGTGAGACTTTTGGGAATCAATCGAGATACAGTGGGGGGTGATGACAGTAGTTGACAGAGTACAGATCAATGTAATCTGTAAGGTGGAAAGTAAAATAAAAAATACGAATATTCGTAAATCGAATTTTACGAAGTTCTACGTATTCGCGAATATGGTGCTATACTATATGAATGCACAGGCCTTTGCCTCTCTGTTCTGGGGACAAGTGTAGATATTTGCATTTGCGTTAATAAAATCGCCTTACGAAGATTCACAGCTCAATTCAATCACTAATGTATGAATGCAAAGCCCTTTGCCTCTGTTCTGGGACAAGTGTAGATATTCGCATGTGCGCTAATAAAATCGCCTTACGAAGATTCGCAACTCAATTCACTAATGTATGAATGCAAAGCCCTTTGCCTCTGTTCTGGGACGTGCCGATATTCGCATGTGCGCTAATAAAATCGCCTTACGAAGATTCGCGCCTCAATCACTTTCTAGGCAATGTGAGTAAGATCTGAGCTGTTGGACCTTTGGGAAACAATCAATTATATGTGTACTGTAATTTTGTGGGGGGGGGGGGGAAACAAAAAACGAATATTCGTTTTTACGAATATATAGCACTATATTCGAAATATTCGCGAAATCGCGAAGTTGCGATATTCGCGAAAAAAATTTGCTTTTCGAATATTCGCGCTCAACACTACCCAGCACCCAGGCAGAGGAGAGAGGTCCCGTAACAGAGAATCTGGCTTCATGTCAGCAGAGAATCAGTCTTCATATCATAGCAGAGAATCAGGCTTCACGTCACCCACCACTGTAAGAGTCAATTTTCATAAATTTAGGCCCAGAACCCAGGCAGAGGAGAAAGGTCCCGTAACAGACAATCTGGCTTCATGTCAGCAGAGAATCAGTCTTCATATCATAGCAGAGAATCAGGCTTCACGTCACCCACCACTGCAACAGTCAATTGTCATAAATTTAGGCCCAGCACCCAGGCAGAGGAGAGAGCTCCCGTAACAGAGGATCTGGCTTCATGTCAGCAGAGAATCAGTCTGCATGTCATAGCAGAGAATGAGGCTTCACGTCACCCACCACTGCAACAGTCCATTGGCATATATTTAGGCCTAGCACACAGGCAGAGCAGAGAGGTCCCGTAACAGACAATCTGGCTTCATGTCAGCAGAGAATCAGTCTGCATGTCATAGCAGAGAATGAGGCTTCACGTCACCCACCACTGCAACAGTCCATTGGCATATATTTAGGCCTAGCACACAGGCAGAGCAGAGAGGTCCCGTAACAGACAATCTGGCTTCATGTCAGCAGAGAATCAGTCTGCATGTCATAGCAGAGAATGAGGCTTCACGTCACCCACCACTGCAACAGTCCATTGGCATATATTTAGGCCTAGCACACAGGCAGAGCAGAGAGGTCCCGTAACAGACAATCTGGCTTCATGTCAGCAGAGAATCAGTCTGCATGTCATAGCAGAGAATGAGGCTTCACGTCACCCACCACTGCAACAGTCCATTGGCATATATTTAGGCCTAGCACACAGGCAGAGCAGAGAGGTCCCGTAACAGACAATCTGGCTTCATGTCAGCAGAGAATCAGTCTGCATGTCATAGCAGAGAATGAGGCTTCACGTCACCCACCACTGCAACAGTCCATTGGCATATATTTAGGCCTAGCACACAGGCAGAGCAGAGAGGTCCCGTAACAGACAATCTGGCTTCATGTCAGCAGAGAATCAGTCTGCATGTCATAGCAGAGAATGAGGCTTCACGTCACCCACCACTGCAACAGTCCATTGGCATATATTTAGGCCTAGCACACAGGCAGAGCAGAGAGGTCCCGTAACAGACAATCTGGCTTCATGTCAGCAGAGAATCAGTCTGCATGTCATAGCAGAGAATGAGGCTTCACGTCACCCACCACTGCAACAGTCCATTGGCATATATTTAGGCCTAGCACACAGGCAGAGCAGAGAGGTCCCGTAACAGACAATCTGGCTTCATGACAGCAGAGAATTAGTCTGCATGTCATAGCAGAGAATGAGGCTTCACGTCAGCCACCACTGCAACAGTCCATTGGCATATATTTAGGCCCAGCACCCAGGCAGAGGAGAGAGGTCCCGTAACAGACAATCTGGCTTCATGTCAGCAGAGAATTAGTCTGCATGTCATAGCAGAGAATCAGGCTTCACGTCAGCCACCACTGCAACAGTCCATTGTCATAAATTTAGGCCCAGCACCCAGGCAGAGGAGAGAGGTCCCGTAACAGACAATCTGGCTTCATGTCAGCAGAGAATTAGTCTGCATGTCATAGCAGAGAATGAGGCTTCACGTCAGCCACCACTGCAACAGTCCATTGGCATATATTTAGGCCTAGCACACAGGCAGAGCAGAGAGGTCCCGTAACAGACAATCTGGCTTCATGACAGCAGAGAATCAGTCTGCATGTCATAGCAGAGAATCAGGCTTCACGTCAGCCACCACTGCAACAGTCCATTGTCATAAATTTAGGCCCAGCACCCAGGCAGAGGAGAGAGGTCCCGTAACAGAGAATCTGGCTTCATGTCAGCAGAGAATCAGTCTTCATATCATAGCAGAGAATCAGGCTTCACGTCACCCACCACTGTAAGAGTCAATTTTCATAAATTTAGGCCCAGAACCCAGGCAGAGGAGAAAGGTCCCGTAACAGACAATCTGGCTTCATGTCAGCAGAGAATCAGTCTTCATATCATAGCAGAGAATCAGGCTTCACGTCACCCACCACTGCAACAGTCAATTTTCATAAATTTAGGCCCAGAACCCAGGCAGAGGAGAAAGGTCCCGTAACAGACAATCTGGCTTCATGTCAGCAGAGAATCAGTCTTCATATCATAGCAGAGAATCAGGCTTCACGTCACCCACCACTGCAACAGTCAATTGTCATAAATTTAGGCCCAGCACCCAGGCAGAGGAGAGAGCTCCCGTAACAGAGGATCTGGCTTCATGTCAGCAGAGAATCAGTCTGCATGTCATAGCAGAGAATGAGGCTTCACGTCACCCACCACTGCAACAGTCCATTGGCATATATTTAGGCCTAGCACACAGGCAGAGGAGAGGTTCATTCAACTTTGGGTAGCCTCGCAATATAATGGTAAAATGAAAATAAAAATAGTAGGGATGAGCGAACTCGAACTGTATAGTTCGGGTTCGTACCGAATTTTGGGGTGTCCGTGACACGGACCCGAACCCGGACATTTTCGTAAAAGTCCGGGTTCGGGTTCGGTGTTCGTCGCTTTCTTCGCGCTTTTGTGACGCTTTCTTGGCGCTTTTTGAAAGGCTGCAAAGCAGCCAATCAACAAGCGTCATACTACTTGCCCCAAGAGGCCATCACAGCCATGCCTACTATTGGCATGGCTGTGATTGGCCAGAGCACCATGTGACCCAGCCTCTATTTAAGCTGGAGTCACATAGCGCCGCCCGTCACTCTGCTCTGATTAGCGTAGGGAGAGGTTGCGGCTGCGACAGTAGGGCGAGATTAGGCAGATTAACTCCTCCAAAGGACTTGATTAACTGATCGATCTGCAGCTGTGGATCATTGAGCTGCTGATCCTCAATTGCTCACTGTTTTTAGGCTGCACAGACCGTTTGTCAGTCTCATTTTTCTGGGGTGATCGGCGGCCATTTTGTGTCTTGTGGTGCGCCAGCACAAGCTGCGACCAAGTGCATTTAACCCTCAATGGTGTGGTTGTTTTTTGGCTAAAGCCTACATCAGGGTGAAGCTGTGACACCAAGTGCATTTAACCAGCAATAGTCTGTTCATTTTTTGGCCATATACAAAATCAGGGGCAAGCTGCGCCTGTCACCAAGTGCATTTAACCCTCAATGGTGTGGTTGTTTTTTGGCTAAAGCCTACATCAGGGTGAAGCTGTCACACCAAGTGCATTTAACCAGCAATAGTCTGTTCATTTTTTGGCCATATACAAAATCAGGGGCAAGCTGCGCCTGTCACCAAGTGCATTTAACCCTCAATGGTGTGGTTGTTTTTTGGCTAAAGCCTACATCAGGGTGAAGCTGTCACACCAAGTGCATTTAACCAGCAATAGTCTGTTCATTTTTTGGCCATATACAAAATCAGGGGCAAGCTGCGCCTGTCACCAAGTGCATTTAACCCTCAATGGTGTGGTTGTTTTTTGGCTAAAGCCTACATCAGGGTGAAGCTGTCACACCAAGTGCATTTAACCAGCAATAGTCTGTTCATTTTTTGGCCATATCCCAGTCTAATTCTGTCACTAAATCCATACCGGTCACCTAGCGCCTAAATACTAGGCCTCAAATTTATATCCAGCTAAATCTGTCCCTAGTGCTGTAGCTGGGCGAGTTATTTAGTGTCCGTTCAAGCACATTTCTTGTTCTGGGTTGAAATACAATTCCCAATTTAGCAATTTCATAATTTAGTGGTTCCTGCTATATCAGAGCTCTTTGAAATCTATCCCAAAAAGGGTATATAATATTGAAGGTGCACATAGGGTCATTCAGAGTAACTTCACACACACCCGCTACTGTGTATTTCCAAGTCTAATTCTGTCACTAAATCCATACCGGTGACCCAGCGCCTAAATACTAGGCCTCAAATTTAATTCCCTCTAAATCTCTCGTTACCCACCGCTGTACTGTTGTTGCTGGGCAAGATATTTAGTGTCCGTCAAAGCACATTTTTTGTTCTGGGTTGAAGTACAATTCCCAATTTAGCAATTTCATAATTTAGTGGTTTCTGCTATATCAGAGCTATTTGAAATCTATCCCAAAAAGGGTATATAATATTGAAGGTGCACATAGGGTCATTCAGAATAACTTCACACACACCCGCTACTGTGTATTTCCAAGTCTAATTCTGTCACTAAACCCATACCTGTCACCCAGCGCCTAAATACTAGGCCTCAAATTTAAATCCCTCTAAATCTCTCGTTACCGTTGTCCTGTTGTAGCTGGGAAAGTTATTTAGTGCCCGTCAAAGCACATTTTTTGTTCTGGGTTGAAGTACAATTCCCAATTTAGCAATTTCATAATTTAGTGGTTCCTGCTATATCAGAGCTATTTGAAATCTATCCCAAAAAGGGTATATAATATTGAAGGTGCACATAGGGTCATTCAGAATAACTTCACACACACCCGCTACTGTGTATTTCCAAGTCTAATTCTGTCACTAAATCCATACCGGTGACCCAGCGCCTAAATACTAGGCCTCAAATTTAATTCCCTCTAAATCTCTCGTTACCCACCGGTGTACTGTTGTTGCTGGGCAAGATATTTAGTGTCCGTCAAAGCACATTTTTTGTTCTGGGTTGAAGTACAATTCCCAATTTAGCAATTTCATAATTTAGTGGTTTCTGCTATATCAGAGCTATTTGAAATCTATCCCAAAAAGGGTATATAATATTGAAGGTGCACATAGGGTCATTCAGAATAACTTCACACACACCCGCTACTGTGTATTTCCAAGTCTAATTCTGTCACTAAACCCATACCTGTCACCCAGCGCCTAAATACTAGGCCTCAAATTTAAATCCCTCTAAATCTCTCGTTACCGTTGTCCTGTTGTAGCTGGGAAAGTTATTTAGTGCCCGTCAAAGCACATTTTTTGTTCTGGGTTGAAGTACAATTCCCAATTTAGCAATTTCATAATTTAGTGGTTCCTGCTATATCAGAGCTATTTGAAATCTATCCCAAAAAGGGTATATAATATTGAAGGTGCACATAGGGTCATTCAGAATAACTTCACACACACCCGCTACTGTGTATTTCCAAGTCTAATTCTGTCACTAAATCCATACCGGTGACCCAGCGCCTAAATACTAGGCCTCAAATTTAATTCCCTCTAAATCTCTCGTTACCCACCGCTGTACTGTTGTTGCTGGGCAAGATATTTAGTGTCCGTCAAAGCACATTTTTTGTTCTGGGTTGAAGTACAATTCCCAATTTAGCAATTTCATAATTTAGTGGTTTCTGCTATATCAGAGCTATTTGAAATCTATCCCTAAAAGGGTATATAATATTGAAGGTGCACATAGGGTCATTCAGAATAACTTCACACACACCCGCTACTGTGTATTTCCAAGTCTAATTCTGTCACTAAACCCATACCTGTCACCCAGCGCCTAAATACTAGGCCTCAAATTTATATCCAGCTAAATCTGTCCCTAGTGCTGTAGCTGGGCGAGTTATTTAGTGTCCGTTCAAGCACATTTCTTGTTCTGGGTTGAAATACAATTCCCAATTTAGCAATTTCATAATTTAGTGGTTCCTGCTATATCAGAGCTCTTTGAAATCTATCCCAAAAAGGGTATATAATATTGAAGGTGCACATAGGGTCATTCAGAATAACTTCACACACACCCGCTACTGTGTATTTCCAAGTCTAATTCTGTCACTAAACCCATACCTGTCACCCAGCGCCTAAATACTAGGCCTCAAATTTAAATCCCTCTAAATCTCTCGTTACCGTTGTCCTGTTGTAGCTGGGAAAGTTATTTAGTGCCCGTCAAAGCACATTTTTTGTTCTGGGTTGAAGTACAATTCCCAATTTAGCAATTTCATAATTTAGTGGTTCCTGCTATATCAGAGCTATTTGAAATCTATCCCTAAAAGGGTATATAATATTGAAGGTGCACATAGGGTCATTCAGAATAACTTCACACACACCCGCTACTGTGTATTTCCAAGTCTAATTCTGTCACTAAATCCATACCGGTGACCCAGCGCCTAAATACTAGGCCTCAAATTTAATTCCCTCTAAATCTCTCGTTACCCACCGTTGTACTGTTGTTGCTGGGCAAGATATTTAGTGTCCGTCAAAGCACATTTTTTGTTCTGGGTTGAAGTACAATTCCCAATTTAGCAATTTCATAATTTAGTGGTTCCTGCTATATCAGAGCTATTTGAAATCTATCCCAAAAAGGGTATATAATATTGAAGGTGCACATTGGGTCATTCAGAATAACTTCACACACACGCTTCTGTGCATTTCCAAGTCTAATTCTGTCACTAAATCCATACCGGTGACCCAGCGCCTAAATACTAGGCCTCAAATTTAATTCCCTCTAAATCTCTCGTTACCCACCGCTGTACTGTTGTTGCTGGGCAAGATATTTAGTGTCCGTCAAAGCACATTTTTTGTTCTGGGTTGAAGTACAATTCCCAATTTAGCAATTTCATAATTTAGTGGTTTCTGCTATATCAGAGCTATTTGAAATCTATCCCTAAAAGGGTATATAATATTCAAGGTGCACATTGGGTCATTCAGAATAACTTCACACACACACGCTTCTGTGCATTTCCAAGTCTAATTCTGTCACTAAATCCATACCGGTCACCCAGCGCCTAAATACTAGGCCTCAAATTTATATCCCGCTGAATTTGAATACAATACATTGGGCCAAATAATATATTTGTTGTTGTGGTGAACCATAACAATGAGAAAAACATCTAGTAAGGGACGCGGACGTGGACATGGTCGTGGTGGTGTTAGTGGACCCTCTGGTGCTGGGAGAGGACGTGGCCGTTCTGCCACATCCACACGTCCTAGTGTACCAACTACTTCAGGTCCCAGTAGCCGCCAGAATTTACAGCGATATATGGTGGGGCCCAATGCCGTTCTAAGGATGGTAAGGCCTGAGCAGGTACAGGCATTAGTCAATTGGGTGGCCGACAGTGGATCCAGCACGTTCACATTATCTCCCACCCAGTCTTCTGCAGAAAGCGCACAGATGGCGCCTGAAAACCAACCCCATCAGTCTGTCACATCACCCCCATGCATACCAGGGAAACTGTCTCAGCCTCAAGTTATGCAGCAGTCTCTTATGCTGTTTGAAGACTCCGCTGGCAGGGTTTCCCAAGGGCATCCACCTAGCCCTTCCCCAGCGGTGAAAGACATAGAATGCACTGACGCACAACCACTTATGTTTCCTGATGATGAGGACATGGGAATACCACCTCAGCATGTCTCTGATGATGACGAAACACAGGTGCCAACTGCTGCGTCTTTCTGCAGTGTGCAGACTGAACAGGAGGTCAGGGATCAAGACTGGGTGGAAGACGATGCAGGGGACGATGAGGTCCTAGACCCCACATGGAATGAAGGTCGTGCCACTGACTTTCACAGTTCGGAGGAAGAGGCAGTGGTGAGACCGAGCCAACAGCGTAGCAAAAGAGGGAGCAGTGGGCAAAAGCAGAACACCCGCCGCCAAGAGACTCCGCCTGCTACTGACCGCCGCCATCTGGGACCGAGCACCCCAAAGGCAGCTTCAAGGAGTTCCCTGGCATGGCACTTCTTCAAACAATGTGCTGACGACAAGACCCGAGTGGTTTGCACGCTGTGCCATCAGAGCCTGAAGCGAGGCATTAACGTTCTGAACCTGAGCACAACCTGCATGACCAGGCACCTGCATGCAAAGCATGAACTGCAGTGGAGTAAACACCTTAAAACCAAGGAAGTCACTCAGGCTCCCCCTGCTACCTCTTCTGCTGCTGCCGCCTCGGCCTATTCTGCTGCTGCCGCCTCGGCCTCTTCCTCCGCCTCTGGAGGAACGTTGGCACCTGCCGCCCAGCAAACAGGGGATGTACCACCAACACCACCACCACCACCTCCGTCACCAAGCGTCTCAACCATGTCACACGCCAGCGTTCAGCTCTCCATCTCACAAACATTTGATAGAAAGCGTAAATTCCCACCTAGCCACCCTCGATCCCTGGCCCTGAATGCCAGCATTTCTAAACTACTGGCCTATGAAATGCTGTCATTTAGGCTGGTGGACACAGACAGCTTCAAACAGCTCATGTCGCTTGCTGTCCCACAGTATGTTGTTCCCAGCCGGCACTACTTCTCCAAGAGAGCCGTGCCTTCCCTGCACAACCAAGTATCCGATAAAATCAAGTGTGCACTGCGCAACGCCATCTGTAGCAAGGTCCACCTAACCACAGATACGTGGACCAGTAAGCACGGCCAGGGACGCTATATCTCCCTAACTGCACACTGGGTAAATGTAGTGGCAGCTGGGCCCCAGGCGGAGAGCTGTTTGGCGCACGTCCTTCCGCCGCCAAGGATCGCAGGGCAACATTCTTTGCCTCCTGTTGCCACCTCCTCCTTCTCGGCTTCCTCCTCCTCTTCTTCCACCTGCTCATCCAGTCAGCCACACACCTTCACCACCAACTTCAGCACAGCCCGGGGTAAACGTCAGCAGGCCATTCTGAAACTCATATGTTTGGGGGACAGGCCCCACACCGCACAGGAGTTGTGGCGGGGTATAGAACAACAGACCGACGAGTGGTTGCTGCCGGTGAGCCTCAAGCCCGGCCTGGTGGTGTGTGATAATGGGCGAAATCTCGTTGCAGCTCTGGGACTAGCCAATTTGACGCACATCCCTTGCTTGGCGCATGTGCTGAATTTGGTGGTGCAGAAGTTCATTCACAACTACCCCGACATGTCAGAGCTGCTGCATAAAGTGCGGGCCGTCTGTTCGCGCTTCCGGCGTTCACATCCTGCTGCTGCTCGCCTGTCTGCGCTACAGCGTAACTTCGGCCTTCCCGCTCACCGCCTCATATGCGACGTGCCCACCAGGTGGAACTCCACCTTGCACATGCTGGACAGACTGTGCGAGCAGCAGCAGGCCATAGTGGAGTTTCAGCTGCAGCACGCACGGGTCAGTCGCACTACAGAACAGCACCACTTCACCACCAATGACTGGGCCTCCATGCGAGACCTGTGTGCCCTGTTGCGCTGTTTCGAGTACTCCACCAACATGGCCAGTGGCGATGACACCGTTATCAGCGTTACAATACCACTTCTATGTCTCCTTGAGAAAACACTTAGGGCGATGATGGAACAGGAGGTGGCCCAGGAGGAGGAGGAGGAGGATGAGGAAGAGGGGTCATTTTTAGCACTTTCAGGCCAGTCTCTTCGAAGTGACTCAGAGGGAGGTTTTTTGCAACAGCAGAGGCCAGGTACAAATGTGGCCAGCCAGGGCCCACTACTGGAGGACGAGGAGGACGAGGATGAGGAGGAGGTGGAGGAGGATGAGGATGAAGCATGGTCACAGCGGGGTGGCACCCAACGCAGCTCGGGTCCATCACTGGTGCGTGGCTGGGGGGAAAGGCAGGACGATGACGATACGCCTCCCACAGAGGACAGCTTGTCCTTACCCCTGGGCAGCCTGGCACACATGAGCGACTACATGCTGCAGTGCCTGCGCAACGACAGCAGAGTTGCCCACATTTTAACCTGTGCGGACTACTGGGTTGCCACCCTGCTGGATCCACGCTACAAAGACAATGTGCCCACCTTACTTCCTGCACTGGAGCGTGATAGGAAGATGCGCGAGTACAAGCGCACGTTGGTAGACGCGCTACTGAGAGCATTCCCAAATGTCACAGGGGAACAAGTGGAAGCCCAAGGCCAAGGCAGAGGAGGAGCAAGAGGTCGCCAAGGCAGCTGTGTCACGGCCAGCTCCTCTGAGGGCAGGGTTAGCATGGCAGAGATGTGGAAAACTTTTGTCAACACGCCACAGCTAACTGCACCACCACCTGATACGCAACGTGTTAGCAGGAGGCAACATTTACTAACATGGTGGAACAGTACGTGTGCACACCCCTCCACGTACTGACTGATGGTTCGGCCCCATTCAACTTCTGGGTCTCTAAATTGTCCACGTGGCCAGAGCTAGCCTTTTATGCCTTGGAGGTGCTGGCCTGCCCGGCAGCCAGCGTTTTGTCTGAACGTGTATTCAGCACGGCAGGGGGCGTCATTACAGACAAACGCAGCCGCCTGTCTACAGCCAATGTGGACAAGCTGACGTTCATAAAAATGAACCAGGCATGGATCCCACAGGACCTGTCCGTCCCTTGTCCAGATTAGACATTAACTACCTCCCCATAACCATATATTATTGGACTCCAGGGCACTTCCTCATTCAATCCTATTTTTATTTTCATTTTACCATTATATTGCGATGCTACCCAAAGTTGAATGAACCTCTCCTCTGCCTGTGTGCTAGGCCTAAATATATGCCAATGGACTGTTGCAGTGGTGGCTGACATGAAGCCTGATTCTCTGCTATGACATGCAGACTAATTCTCTGCTGACATGAAGCCAGATTGTCTGTTACGGGACCTCCCTCCTCTGCCTGGGTGCTGGGCCTAAATTTATGACAATGGACTGTTGCAGTGGTGGCTGACGTGAAGCCTCATTCTCTGCTATGACATGCAGACTGATTCTCTGCTGACATGAAGCCAGATTGTCTGTTACGGGACCTCTCTCCTCTGCCTGTGTGCTAGGCCTAAATATATGCCAATGGACTGTTGCAGTGGTGGCTGACGTGAAGCCTGATTCTCTGCTATGACATGCAGACTGATTCTCTGCTGACATGAAGCCAGATCCTCTGTTACGGGACCTCTCTCCTCTGCCTGTGTGTGTGCTGGGCCTAAATATATGCCAATGGACTGTTGCAGTGGTGGCTGACGTGAAGCCTCATTCTCTGCTATGACATGCAGACTAATTCTCTGCTGACATGAAGACAGATTCTCTGTTACGGGACCTCCCTCCTCTGCCTGGGTGCTGGGCCTAAATATATGCCAATGGACTGTTGCAGTGGTGGGTGACGTGAAGCCTCATTCTCTGCTATGACATGCAGACTAATTCTCTGCTGACATGAAGCCAGATTGTCTGTTACGGGACCTCTCTCCTCTGCCTGTGTGTGTGCTGGGCCTAAATATATGCCAATGGACTGTTGCAGTGGTGGCTGACGTGAAGCCTCATTCTCTGCTATGACATGCAGACTAATTCTCTGCTGACATGAAGACAGATTCTCTGTTACGGGACCTCTCTCCTCTGCCTGTGTGTGTGCTGGGCCTAAATATATGCCAATGGACTGTTGCAGTGGTGGCTGACGTGAAGCCTCATTCTCTGCTATGACATGCAGACTAATTCTCTGCTGACATGAAGACAGATTCTCTGTTACGGGACCTCCCTCCTCTGCCTGGGTGCTGGGCCTAAATATATGCCAATGGACTGTTGCAGTGGTGGGTGACGTGAAGCCTGATTCTCTGCTATGACATGCAGACTAATTCTCTGCTGACATGAAGACAGATTCTCTGTTACGGGACCTCTCTCCTCTGCCTGTGTGTGTGCTGGGCCTAAATATATGCCAATGGACTGTTGCAGTGGTGGCTGACGTGAAGCCTCATTCTCTGCTATGACATGCAGACTAATTCTCTGCTGACATGAAGACAGATTCTCTGTTACGGGACCTCCCTCCTCTGCCTGGGTGCTGGGCCTGAATATATGCCAATGGACTGTTGCAGTGGTGGCTGACGTGAAGCCTCATTCTCTGCTATGACATGCAGACTGATTCTCTGCTGTCATGAAGCCAGATTGTCTGTTACGGGACCTCTCTGCTCTGCCTGTGTGCTAGGCCTAAATATATGCCAATGGACTGTTGCAGTGGTGGGTGACGTGAAGCCTCATTCTCTGCTATGACATGCAGACTGATTCTCTGCTGTCATGAAGCCAGATTGTCTGTTACGGGACCTCTCTGCTCTGCCTGTGTGCTAGGCCTAAATATATGCCAATGGACTGTTGCAGTGGTGGCTGACGTGAAGCCTCATTCTCTGCTATGACATGCAGACTAATTCTCTGCTGACATGAAGCCAGATTGTCTGTTACGGGACCTCTCTCCTCTGCCTGGGTGCTGGGCCTAAATTTATGACAATGGACTGTTGCAGTGGTGGCTGACGTGAAGCCTGATTCTCTGCTATGACATGCAGACTGATTCTCTGCTGACATGAAGCCAGATCCTCTGTTACGGGACCTCTCTCCTCTGCCTGTGTGTGTGCTGGGCCTAAATATATGCCAATGGACTGTTGCAGTGGTGGCTGACGTGAAGCCTCATTCTCTGCTATGACATGCAGACTGATTCTCTGCTGACATGAAGCCAGATTCTCTGTTACGGGACCTCTCTCCTCTGCCTGTGTGTGTGCTGGGCCTAAATATATGCCAATGGACTGTTGCAGTGGTGGCTGACGTGAAGCCTCATTCTCTGCTATGACATGCAGACTAATTCTCTGCTGACATGAAGACAGATTCTCTGTTACGGGACCTCCCTCCTCTGCCTGGGTGCTGGGCCTAAATATATGCCAATGGACTGTTGCAGTGGTGGCTGACGTGAAGCCTCATTCTCTGCTATGACATGCAGACTAATTCTCTGCTGACATGAAGACAGATTCTCTGTTACGGGACCTCTCTCCTCTGCCTGGGTGCCGGGGCCTAAATATCTGAGAATGGACTGTTCCAGTGGTGGGTGACGGGAAGCCAGATTCTCTGCTATGGAACCTCTCTCCAATTGATTTTGGTTAATTTTTATTTATTTAATTTTTAATTTAATTCATTTCCCTATCCACATTTGTTTGCAGGGGATTTACCTACATGTTGCTGCCTTTTGCAGCCCTCTAGCTCTTTCCTGGGCTGTTTTACAGCCTTTTTAGTGCCGAAAAGTTCGGGTCCCCATTGACTTCAATGGGGTTCGGGTTCGGGACGAAGTTCGGATCGGGTTCGGATCCCGAACCCGAACATTTCCGGGATGTTCGGCCGAACTTCTCGAACCCGAACATCCAGGTGTTCGCTCAACTCTAGTTCTGATCCATAACATAAAATTCAGATTACAAAACATTGAACTTAAAGGATAACTGTCACACTTAGACCCTAATTTCAATTTTCATATATGTAGTTACTAATAACATGATATTCCAGAATCAGTTACTATCAGACTGACTTACCCCATATTCAGGGGTCAAGTCCTGGGAAAAAAAGTGTGGGAACTCACCCAAGATCCACTGCAACCCCCCCCCCCCCCTCCAAAAAATAAAAAAGCACAGAAAATCTAGCATGCTGTAATTTGTGTCGCTGCGGACAAAAAAAAAAAAAAAAAAAAAAAAAACTTTTAGAAAAGTTTGTCCTGGGATTTGATCTCATGACCTCTACACATCAGAGGGAAGGCATATGCCCTCACAGATATGAAAGCTGTCTAGTTAGTTACTTAAAAAAAAAAAAATAAGACTTCTACTGTAGGTAACTTTGTCCACTGTGTATGAATGTAGCAGAGCTGGGTGTGTTGGGGCAGCTGTCATGTGTATGGTTGTTCACTAGGTATCAGTAAACTAGGTATCAGTAGAAGTCTTATAAAAAAAAAAAAAACACTTTTAGAAAAGTTTATCCTGGGATTCGAACTCATAACCTCTACACATCAGAGGCAAGGCATTTACCCTCACAGCCATAAAAGCTGTCTAGCTAGATGCTTAAAAAAAAATAAATAAGACTTCTACTTATACCTAGTGTACTGATACCTAGTGTACAACTATATACATGACAGCTGCCCCAACACACCCAGCTCTGCTACATCCATACACAGTGGGCAGCTGTTATGTGTATGGTTGTACACTAGGTATCAGTACACTAGGTATAAGTAGAAGTCTTATATTTTTTTTTTTTAAGCAACTACCTAGACAGCTTTCATGGCTGTGAGGGTAAATGCCTTGCCTCTGATGTGTAGAGGTCGTGAGTTTGAATCCCAGGACAAACTTTTAGAAAGACATTCTAAATAATCTCAGCTGCGAATGCTCTGCCCGAAGTGACTGAACAGCGTATCTGGCCGACAGAAGAAGTGAAGGAGATGATGTCAGTAGGGGGCGGGGCGCGATGAGAGGAGTCGCAGGCAGCAGCACCGCACAGACAGCTTCCTCTCAACTGAAGCCGCTCCCTCCTCCCTTAGCCTGCCCTGCACAGTGCGCTCCGTCTCCCCCTGTGAATCTGATTCTGATTCAGCCGCGTTCTCCTGGCTTGAGGCTGAAAGGGAACGGCGTTCCTGCCATGAAAAAAGTGCAGGAACGCCGTTCCCCCTCCACTCGACCCCTGCCCATATTTAAAGAGATTCAGCCCTTAGCAACCAGTCTGCATAAAACTGCAATTTCACTATTCAGTTAAGATGGCTAATCCCGCCTGCCCTCACTAGCCAGTAACAATAGCCCCCCAAAAGTGTCAGTAACCAGAGCCCTACCCCTAAAGGGTTAATCTCCTGTAGCACAAAGGGGTCCTCTTACCACATGTTGCTTTCATTTATACATTGAGCAGATGGCAGATCTCCCTTCTCTGTTGTGCGCTGCATCGACTCTGCCTTCTCCAGCTCTGCTGAGTGAGGAAACGTCTGCCAAGCGCAGGGACAGTGAGAAGTGCACACAGCCCTGGCTGGGGAGGACCTGGCTTTAATCATTTACTCACAGTCCCTGGCTGTCAGTAATGTGAGCCTGCACGTTGCGTGCTCCGTCTATCAACAGATAGACGGACCATGCCTAGCAACCTTATTTTAAGCACAGTTAGGCAGTACAGGGGAAAAAAGTGGAATTATGGGGTAATTGAATACACAGTGAAAAGTTGAAATAGGGCCACCAAGGAGATATTAATCACCACAATCCAATACTCCCAAAAATAAATAAATAGGACAGTTATACTTTAAGGCTTTAATGTAACAAAACACGAAAAAAGTCGAGGGGGGGGGATACTTTTCCAAGGCACTGTAGATGAAACTTATTTATAGTTGCATCCTCCCAAATCAAGATTGCAAGTTGCTCAATAAGTAAAGCAAACAATAAAGGGGAAAGGGGGGCGACCTTGATGTGTAAAAATATTATATTGCTTTTCGTCTGTAGCTTACTTTTTTATACCCTAAAAATGCAAGCTGCTTGATGTCATTCTATGCTAAATCAGTCAGATGAGCTCACTGACAGATCAGTCTCCAGCTAGTCTTTGACAATGGGCCATCAGAAAGCTTCTCTAATTAATTAATGCAGAACGGCATCAATCAGTCTTCATTGTAGTGCATATACATGTAAGGATTTAGGCTCCTTCTTGCTTGGGTATCCAGCTGTTAGTGCCAGCAGGGTATAAATAAACAAAGTAACAAGTGTTTGCGACCACACCTAAATAGAAACCGTTAACTGCCTGAATGGTTTGTCGCTAAAATATATACATTTATTGAAAATTGTAAAAAATATGTGAAAGCTCATAAAACTAATCAGGCTAGCATCCAAGATATGGTGGTGCTATGTCAAAGAAAAAATTGTCTACGCCACCACAATGTCTAACACCACTATTGTATACCCATGTGTATTGTCTTCAGTTTACACATGAGTGGCAGAGTGTCACTGTCATTCAGCAAAGGAGACTCTTAGCCAAAATAATGTAATTGTATTCTTGGGGTTGTGGCGTAATAACCACTGGGTAATAAGCCACTGGGTTTTGGATGGGCCTGTTTGCCAGCCTTTTGCCTCAGGATTATGGCCCATACTAAAACTTTGAAGTAGAAGGTAGACCAGCTGCACAGCCTAAATCTGTGAAACTGTTTTGGGCAGGAAAACCTTGCTGTCGGTCAAATGTGACTTCCATGGAATTCTGGAACCCCTGCTCGGATCTGGGTGATTTCTGGATATGTTGTTCGCCCAGATCAGAGCTATCCATTGATCTATAATTTATGAAGATATGTGGGGTTTTGAGGTGTTTTCTGTGTTATGGGAAAAATTTGTGTTTTCTGCCTGTGAGTGATTAAGTTAGTTCATTGTGTTTGGTAATTGTATCATAGGCACAGCCCATTGTGTTTGTTAATTGTATCACAGGCAGAGAGGAGGTTGTATACAATTGCTGGGAGTGTTTCCATACTGTAAATGCATGTGATGTAAAAACTGTCTCAGTCTTCCACAAGGTCCCCAGGGAAGTGCCCCTTGCTAGAAGACCTGCATAATAGGCTGACATGTAGCCCCATTAAAGAGTTCCTGTTTTACCCTCAACATAGATCCTCGTCTCATGTGTGTCGGGAAAAGGCTGCATCTACATTGGGGAATGCTATACGCTGCATACTCCCCTGGCTATAATTCGTGAGCTATTTTAGGAGCTTGTTCCTGCATCGCTCTCTGAAGGAAGAGAGGTTCACCCACTGGAACCTGGAAGCTTTGTCGTAGGTCCAGGGTGGGTAGAAGATGGCAAGATCCCAACCAAGCTGTGGCGGTTCGTGGGGTCGGCAGTGCCTACGGTGTCAAGTAGAGTGCTTGGAGCCCTCGGGAAGCACTAGGAGCATCCATTAATAGAGGTACCCAGTCGGGGGTGCCAGGAGATCCGTTAGAGTGGTGGCAGCAGTGGGATAGCATCCTAGTGCGAGGAGATGCAACTCAGAGACACCATTCGTGGATTTACAAAATTTAGGGCAACGCTGGCTACAGCAGTATGGAACCAGTTTGTAACCAAACAGCATCCCGACACAAGAAGGATATGATCAATCAGGAAACAGTCCGGAAAGGCGTCTGGTATGAGGCCCTGGAGGGTGTACAGCGTCGGCGGGGCGAGAGACTCCCCGGCGAGGACCAGCAATGGCAGAACCGACAGGCCCTACGGATGCCCCTCCTGTGAGAGCAGCCCCTGGATGAGTGGCTGAAGGCGCTCGAGCTCCGGGTCTGACAGGAGCTGTGGCTGGAGAATGCCTACCAGGCGCTCAGCATACACCCTGGATGGCAGAGCATGACAACCCGGATTACGATGGTCCTGGCCTGTTGTGGGATGCTTTCACAGAACCGGAGTTCGGAAGCACTACGGAGACCCGATTTTATAACATCTACGACTTCAGGGAGGGTATGCAAGATTGGGCTGACCACAATGAGGTGAGACCACACTTTTCACAGATATATTTAGGATGGGCAAACATTATACAGGAGATGTAGTGCAGGTAATGTAACTGTCCGCAGTGGACACCATCTAAGGAAAAAGTACACTGGATGTCACAGATACTTTTAGTATGCTCACACGTTAAACAGCAGTAGATGTAGTGCAGATAATGTCGCTGTCCGCAGCGTCTATGGAAAAAGTACACTGGATGTCACAGATATTTTTAGGATGAGCAAACATTATACAGGAGATGTAATACGAAAAGAGGTTGAAAGAAATCCAGCTCCACTTGGATAAAGGAATGTGAATTTATTTTGATTGCGGTAAAAACTCATCCATGAATTACAACAATAGCAGTCTTGTCTACGCGTTTCGCGCTACCAGAGACAATTCCAGCCCTTCCAGAGTCATTAAAAATGAGACCTTTTAAGAGGGAGGGTGCACCTGTATTCACTGATTGTCTCCACAGGCCTGTAACCGCCCCCTAGAAAAGGTGCCACACCTTCAGTTAACTCTTCTCATGAAAAAAAAAAAAGAGAGAAAAAAAAAAAAAAGGAGATGTAATGTTTTATTATGCTGAAAAAACAGTTTTCATAGCAAAAGCATAGCATTGAGGATGTGCGATCCAGATTCACTCTCGCATGTTATATACTTTATATAGTCTTTTCTCTGTTCCCCCCCCCTTTCTGGATCAGCACTCCTCCCTATTTGGCCTAGGTGTTTTTAACCACTTCAGCCCCGCTAGCTGAAACCCCCTTCATGACCAGAGCACTTTTTACACTTCGGCACTACACTACTTTCACCGTTTATCGCTCGGTCATGCAACTTACCACCCAAATGAATTTTACCTCCTTTTCTTCTCACTAATAGAGCTTTCATTGGGTGGTATTTTATTGCTGCTGACATTTTTACTTTTTTTGTTATTAATCGAAATGTAACGATTTTTTTGCAAAAAAATGACATTTTTCACTTTCAGCTGTAAAATTTTGCAAAAGAAACGACATCCATATATACATTTTTCGCTAACTTTATAGTTCTACATGTCTTTGATAAAAAAAAAATGTTTGGGCAAAAAAAAATGGTTTGGGTAAAAGTTATAGCGTTTACAAACTATGGTACAAAAATGTGAATTTCCGCTTTTTGAAGCAGCTCTGACTTTCTGAGCACCTGTCATGATTCCTGAGGTTCTACAATGCCCAGACAGTAGAAAAACCCCACAAATGACCCCATTTCGGAAAGTAGACACCCTAAGGTATTCGCTGATGGGCATAGTGAGTTCATAGAACTTTTTATTTTTTGTCACAAGTTAGCGGAAAATGATGATGATTTTTTATTTTTATTTTTTTCTTACAAAGTCTCATATTCCACTAACTTGCGACAAAAAATAAAAATTCTAGGAACTCGCCATGCCCCTCACGGAATACCTTGGGGTGTCTTCTTTCCAAAATGGGGTCACTTGTGGGGTAGTTATACTGCCCTGGCAATTTAGGGGCCCAAATGTGTGAAAAATATCTTGGTCAAATGCCAACTTTGTATAAAAAAATTGGAAAAGTTGTCTTTTGCCAAGATATTTCTCTCACCCAGCATGGGTATATGTAAAATGACACCCCAAAACACATTCCCCAACTTCTCCTGAGTACGGCGATACCAGATGTGTCACACTTTTTTGCAGCCAAGGTGGGCAAAGGGGCACATATTCCAAAGAGCACCTTTCGGATTTCACCGGTCATTTTTTACAGATTTTGATTGCAAGGTACTTCTTACACATTTGGGCCCCTAAATTGCCAGGGCAGTATAACTACGCCACAAGTGACCCCATTTTGGAAAGAAGACACCCCAAGGTATTCTGTGAGGGGCACGGCGAGTTCCTAGAATTTTTTATTTTTTGGCGCAAGTTAGTGGAATATGAGACTTTGTAAGGAAAAAAGAAAAAAAAAGAAAAATCATCATGTTCCGCTAACTTGTGACAAAAAATAAAAAATTCTAGGAACTCGCTGTGCCCCTCACGGAATACCTTGGGGTGTCTTCTTTCCAAAATGGGGTCACTTGTGGCGTAGTTATACTGCCCTGGCAATTTAGGGGCCCAAATGTGTAAGAAGTACCTTGCAATAAAAATCTGTAAAAAATGGCCTGTGAAATCCGAAAGGTGCACTTTGGAATATGCGCCCCTTTGCCCACCTTGGCTGCAAAAAAGTGTCACACATCTGGTATCGCCGTACTCAGGAGAAGTTGGGGAATGTGTTTTGGGGTGCCATTTTACATATAACCATGCTGGGTGAGAGAAATATCTTGGCAAAAGATAACTTTTCCCATTTTTTTTTTATACAAAGTTGGCATTTGACCAAGATATTTTTCTCACCTAGCATGGGTATATGTAAAATGACACCCCAAAACACATTCCCCAACTTCTCCTGAGTACGGCGATACCACATGTGTGACACTTTTTTGCAGCCTAGATGCGCAAAGGGGCCCAAATTCCTTTTAGGAGGGCATTTTTAGACATTTGGATCCCAGACTTCTTCTCACACTTTCGGGCCCCTAAAAAGCCAGGGCAGTATAAATACCCCACATGTGACCCCACTTTGGAAAGAAGACACCCCAAGGTATTCAATGAGGGGCCTGGCGAGTTCCTAGAAATTTTTTTTTTTTTGCATAAGTTAGCGGATATTGTTTTTTTTTGTTTTTTTCTCACAAAGTCTCACTTTCTCACTTAGGACAAAAATTTCAATCTTTCATGGACTCAATATGCCCCTCACGGAATACCTTGGGGTGTCTTCTTTCCGAAATGGGGTCACATGTGGGGTATTTATACTGCCCTGGCTTTTTAGGGGCCCTAAAGCGTGAGAAGAAGTCTGGAATATAAATGTCTAAAAATGTTTACGCATTTGGATTCCGTGAGGGGTATGGTGAGTTCATGTGAGATTTTATTTTTTGACACAAGTTAGTGGAATATGAGACAAAAAACAAACAAAAACAAAAACAAACAAAAAATTTCCGCTAACTTGGGCCAAAAAAATGTCTGAATGAAGCCTTACAGAGGGGTGATCAATGACAGGGGGGTGATCAATGACAGGGGGGTGATCACCCATATAGACTCCCTGATCACCCCCCTGTCATTGATCACCCCCCTGGTAAGGCTCCATTCAGACGTCCGTATAATTTTTACGGATCCATGGATCGGATCCGCAAAACACATGCGGACGTCTGAATGGAGCCTTACAGGGGGGTGATCAATGACAGGGGGGTGATCAATGACAGGGGGGTGATCACCCATATAGACTCCCTGATCACCCCCCTGTCACTGATCACCCCCCCTGTAAGGCTCCATTCAGACGTCTGCATGATTTTTACGGATCCATGGATACATGGATCGGATCCACAAAACACATGCGGACGTCTGAATGGAGCCTTACAGGGGGGTGATCAATGACAGGGGGTGATCAGGGTGATCACCCCCCTATCACTGATCACCCCCCCTGTAAGGCTCCATTCAGATATCCGCATGATTTTTACGGATCCATGGATACATGGATCGGATCCACAAAACACATGCAGACGTCTGAATGGAGCCTTACAGGGGGGTGATCAATGACAGGGGGTGATCAGGGTGATCACCCCCCTGTCACTGATCACCCCCCCCTGTAAGGCTCCATTCAGACGTCCGCATGATTTTTACGGATCCATGGATACATGGATCGGATCCACAAAACACATGCGGACGTCTGAATGGAGCCTTACAGGGGGGTGATCAATGACAGGGGGGTGATCAGGGAGTGTATATGGGTGATCACCCGCCTGTCATTGATCACCCCCCTGTAAGGCTCCTTTCAGACGTCCGCATGTGTTTTGCGGATCCGATCCATGTATCCATGGATCCGTAAAAATCATGCGGACGTCTGAATGGAGCCTTACAGGGGGGTGATCAATGACAGGGGGGTGATCAATGACAGGGGGGTGATCAGGGAGTTTATATGGGGTGATCATGGGTGATCAGGGGTTCATAAAGGGTTAATAAGTGACGGGGGGGGGGGGTGTAGTGTAGTGTAGTGTTTGGTGCGACTTTACTGACCTACCTGTGTCCTCTGGTGGTCGATCCTAACAAAAGGGTCCACTAGAGGACCAGGTAGGAGGTATATTAGACGCTGTTATAAAAACAGCGTCTAATATACCTGTTAGGGGTTAAAAAATTCGGATCTCCAGCCTGCCAGCGAGCGATCGCCGCTGGCAGGCTGGAGATCCACTCGCTTACCTTCCGTTCCTGTGAGCGCGCGCGCCTGTGTGCGCGCGTTCACAGGAAATCTCGCGTCTCGCGAGATGACGCGTATATGCGTCCAGGAGGAGTAAAGCAACCACCTCCCGGACGCATATCTGCTTTAGGCGGTCGGGAGGTGGTTAATCGGCAGGAGTCCAGGATTTGCTCCCCTGTATATATGCACGACTGCATGTGGGTTTGAGCACCTCCTGCTAATGCCACCCTGTCTTTTTAGTTTGTATATATAGATTCCTGGAGGTGTATAAACTCCAATTTAAATGTGCCTGTTTTCCATCTACAGGCCACATTTAGGTGCAACTGTGAGGCCTGGGCCATATCAGCCAGTCTTGAGTGGGACTCGCAGACTCCTCCCTCCTCCCATTGCAAGCATGGCTACATGCTGGAGGTAACTGGTGAGCTGTTTGTGAGTCGGCCTCATGCTCCTGTAATTTGCCCACTGGCTCCTGGTATTGCCCATACGGCTCAGGTAGGAGAGTGTTAGGTCCCGGGCTACTTGAGAAACCTTGGCGTTGTGCCCGGGCTTAGACATGTTCTACACTGTAGGACACGTTGACTAATCTCTCAATTTTAAAATCAGTTTGAGGGTTTAGTGAGACTGCAGAGTGCACCTGTCTTTGCTATTGTTTTGTTATATTGTTATATTGATTATGACATCCGCACTTGTTACCTTCTGTGAGATGTCTATTGTGGTACTTGTGGTTCGCCGCGGGCATCCTCCACCGTATGCATTTTGCTGGGGATCGCCATTAGCAACGGGCCACAAGTGCAGGATTTGCTTCCCTGTATATATGCACGACTGCATGTGGGTTTGAGCACCTCCTGCTAATGCCACCCTGTCTTTTTAGTCCGCAAAAGGTCTATAAATTTCTACCACCTCTCAGTTGGAGCTCCTGAGAGTCTGTGAACAGGTTAGCTTTTGTACCTGTTCACATTATGCGGTGCTGAGCGGTGGCCATTGCTGCTTTTGTGCTGTGCTGGTGGAGTGATGGGGTCCAGGGCCAGGGTGGCTTTGCCGCACAGTGGGGGTGCTGTGTGGCCACTGGGTCCCGTCGCCTGCTGGTGCGGTGCGGGGGTGCCGATGGTCGTCGCGCAGTGCCCCGCCAAAGTTAGAGTATGTCCCCACTTGAAGAGGCAACCTTGTTGTGGTAAGTGGACCTTTGCTCTTTGATCAAACTGTATATCAATACCTCCTTTTAGTGCATAGCATAGGGTTATATTTATTTTAAATTGAGCTGAGAAGCCATGTTTTATTATGCTGAAAAACAATTGTCATATCAAAAGCATAGCATTGAGGATGTGCAATCTAAATACACTCTCACATGTTATATACTAAGGAGACCCGATTTTATGACATATACGACTTCAGGGAGGGTATGCAAGATTGGGCTGACCCCAACGAGGTGAGACCACACTTATCACAGATGTATTTAAGATATGCAAACGATATACAGGAGATGTAGGGCAGATTGCTCTAAAAATATATATTGCTGCCAGATAAAACAATAGTCCTTAAAAGGACTTTTGGATCTCTAACAATTGCACGCAATTTAGTGCAGATTTCACTAATAATATATATTGCTGTCAGACACAACAATAGTCCTTAAAAGGACTTTTGGTTATCTAACATCAACCCTGCCTAACCAAAAAAAAAAAATTCCTGTCCCTACACTATCTGCCCCTTCTACAGCACAGTTATCCCTAACTAAGACTGAGTCAAACCATGTGTCATCGGGTGATTTATAGCACCCGATGACTTTTTTCCTAACAGCCAATTACTGTAATGCCAGTAACCAACATGGCTATGGTATTACAGTGAGTGGCAGCACTCACCTGCACTTGTATTGGCTGCGTAGCAACCAACAAACATGCAGGGAGGAGACTCCTCGAGCATCGTGGTGCTCGGCACATCGCGGTGTTCGGCTGAATACCGCGTGTTCTCGAGCGCGATGCTTAAGTCTCCTCCCGGCACGTTTGTTGGCTGCTACGCATGCTCGCTCAACACTATTTAGAAGCATTGGTTGATGCATGTGGCATCTTTGATGCATACGGTATATCAGTAGTAGGGATTGTATGTAGCCATCAGGCGTTAGTGTTTCATGGGGGTCTGGAGGTGTGCCAGGAATAGCCTGGGGTTTGATGCAGGCACGAGCACTAGTATTCCATACATCACTCAGTAGGGACAAATAGTTGCAGTGAGTATTGGCAACAGTAAGTCCCAGTGTGTTTGTTAAGGATACCCCATGACCACAGTTTACATTATATTGGCTAAGAGTCCTATTTTCTGAATGACAGTGAGATTCTGCCACTCATGTGCTAACTGAAGACAATACACATGGATATACAATAGTGGTGTTATAGATTGTGGTGGCGTAGATAATATTTGCTTTGACATAGAACCACCATATCTTGGACGCTAGCCTGATTTGTTTTGGTGTGGAAATTCCAAGGCCTGGGATCTTAATAAAGCAAGATACTTATTAAACTCTTTATTAAAACATTCTTGCAATGTTTCGCCCACATCCAGCCTTTATCAAGCCGATATTAATAAATATTGTACATCGAAACAGAACGATCAATTATGTATTCTTCACCATAAACACTTCAAAATCCCATGGTCATGCATATACAGTATATTATTGAATACAAATCGCATAAGTCCACCAGGTGACCTATTCCACATGTTTGGGCATCATGGCGTCTGAGTGTGCCAAGCACAAGCTGGAGTAGCGATACGCTATTTGGATGTACATTTATGATACTGGCTTGATAAAGAGCGGATGTAGGCAAAACGTTGCAAGAATGCTTTAACAAAGAGATCATTTTACTGAGATCCGGTGCCTTGGAATTTCCATCCATAGATGTCTGTATGGCTATCCTTACCTTCTGTAAGGTGAGCCACACTGTCCCTGACAGCTGGCTACCCAGTCCTGCAGATGCAGTCTCTGAATGGACATTTCAAATCATCTGTGCAGAGATGCTTGCTAACCGCCCAAATGTATATATTCAACGGGCAGTCAGCAAGTGGTAAATCAATGCTTCTCAATCTGTGATGTGGCCTCAGTGAAGTGGCACCCTCCTGGTGTGCTGGAGATACCGCTGTGAGGCATGTGCTGCACAGGCCTTTTGATAGTTCCACCAATTTCTTGTTTTGCAACCAAACTGAGATTTTAATGTCCTGATGGTTTCAGCAAAAGACACCTTGAGAAACATTAAAGGCATGTACTACAACTAATGGTTAGATGCAGACATTAACATGTTCGGGCAGGAGAGGTCCCACGCAAACAAACAGAATAAAAAGCTGTATTTAACTAAACAAAGAGAAATGTTTTGTATTAAGAACAAAACAATGGCAGTATACATAGCAAACCACCAACCTTGTACAAATGCAATCAAAAACATAACAAAAACAAAATTAAAAGGCTGTATTGTCCAAATATTCACAAAGTAAAACAAAAGCTAGGCATTTTTTAAATTCCAATTTTATGGAATAAGGCAAATTGAAAAGCAAGACTTTCTGATATAGGAATGTACTTGTATTTTCAAATTTACATTAAATTTGTATTTCTAGCGTGCTTATTGATTTTAACATAAGCAAAGCTGACATTCTTGAATTGAACCAGATATGTTTTAAAGCTTCTCTGTGACCGATACAATGTACATAAACGTCCCGTCCTGTAAATTGCATTTGACAAACATTGTTCAAGTGATAGAACAATAATGACAATAACCGTTAAACATCGTAGACATATTTTGCTTCAGGCAGTACATACGCACAGAACTTTAAAGTGCTAGTTGGTGTATAGGAAAAGGGAGAGAAGAAGCTGTGCATCCAGTACATACAGTACATTTAAGCAGGGAGAATACCAACGTTATCTTCACATTAGATGAGTTTTGCTATTCATCAATCTGCTATGTCTGAATATCATATAGTTTGACACTATAATATCCCCAGTGTAACTCAATCTCCCCTGTTGGAAGACACCACAAGCTTTTTAAACACCATATACAAACCGGATTCCAAAAAGGTTGGGACACTAAACAAATTGTGAATACAAACTGAATGCAATGATGTGGAGATGGCAAATGTCAATATTTTATTTGTAATAGAACTTAGATGACAGATCAAACGTTTAATCCGAGTAAATGTATCATTTTAAAGGAAAAATACGTTGATTGAAATTTTCACGGTGTCAACAAATCCCAAAAAAGTTGGGACAAGTAGCAATAAGAGGCTGGAAAAAGTAAATTTAAGCATAATGAAGAGCTGGAAGACCAATTAACACTAATTAGGTCAATTGGCAACATGATTGGGTATAAAAAGAGCTTCTCAGAGTGGCAGTGTCTCTCAGAAGCCAAGATGGGTAGAGGATCACCAATTCCCACAATGTTGCACAGAAAGATAGTGGAGCAATATCAGAAAGGTGTTACCCAGCGAAAAATTGCAAAGACTTTGCATCTATCATCATCAACTGTGCATAACATCATCCGAAGATTCAGAGAATCTGGAACAATCTCTGTGCATAAGGGTCAAGGCCGTAAAACCATACTGGATGCCCGTGATCTCCGGGCCCTTAAACGACACTGCACCACAAACAGGAATGCTACTGTAAAGGAAATCACAGAATGGGCTCAGGAATACTTCCAGAAACCATTGTCAGTGAACACAATCCACCGTGCCATCCGCCGTTGCCAGCTGAAACTCTACAGTGCAAAGAAGAAGCCATTTCTAAGCAAGATCCACAAGCTCAGGAGTTTTCACTGGGCCAGGGATCATTTAAAATGGAGTGTGGCAAAATGGAAGACTGTTCTGTGGTCAGACGAGTCACGATTCGAAGTTCTTTTTGGAAATCTGGGAATACCATGTCATCCGGACCAAAGAGGACAAGGACAACCCAAGTTGTTGTCAACACTCAGTTCAGAAGCCTGCATCTCTGTTGGTATGGGGTTGCATGAGTGCGTGTGGCATGGGCAGCTTGCATGTCTGGAAAGGCACCATCAATGCAGAAAAATATATTCAGGTTCTAGAACAACATATGCTCCCATCCAGACATCATCTCTTTCAGGGAAGACCCTGCATTTTTCAACAAGATAATGCCAGACCACATTCTGCATCAATCACAACATCATGGCTGTGTAGGAAAAGGATCCGGGTACTGAAATGGCCAGTCTGCAGTCCAGATCTTTCACCTATAGAGAACATTTGGCGCATCATAAAGAGGAAGGTGCAACAAAGAAGGCCCAAGACGATTGAACAGTTAGAGGCCTGTATTAGACAAGAATGGGAGAGCATTCCTATTTCTAAACTTGAGAAACTGGTCTCCTCAGTCCCCAGACGTCTGTTGAGTGTTGTAAGAAGAAGGGGAGATGCCACACAGTGGTGAAAATGGCCTTGTCCCAACTTTTCTGGGATTTGTTGACACCATGAAATTCTGATTCAACATATTTTTCCCTTAAAATGGTACATTTTCTCAGTTTAAACTTTTGTTCTGTGATTTATGTTCTATTCTGAATAAAATATTAGAAGTTGGCACCTCCACATCATTGCATTCAGTTTTTATTCACGATTTGTATAGTGTCCCAACTTTTTTGGAATCCGGTTTGTATTACTGAGGTTTAACAAAATAGTGCAAAATATTCAATTTATTATATTCATCTGTCCACTGTAAAAAATATATACAATTATCCAGTCCTGTGGTGAACTCAGTGCACAGATGTATCCTTTATTATCTTTCTTCTTGGCTCAGCATATCCTTAGTTATGGGGTGTGAGGTTAAAAAAAAATGTGACCTTGCGATATTCTGTCATGAGATGTCTGTCCATACGTGTCTGTGTCTGGCTGCTCAGTGGTTGTGATGAGGAGTGAAGTATGTCAAGGGTTTTGCTTGTTCTTAAATATGGAGAACCAAATTCAAGCTAAGATAAAAGTAGACAGATCTGTATATTGCAAGAATAAACTGTATCCAAAGTAAATACTGGCATCGGATAGAAATTCAATCTGGGTAACTTTGATTATGGACTTATTCTTGTTGCCTTCATAAATAGGTTCACCAAAACTAGACAGTTGCCATTGCAACATGTAGGTGGCACATTCCAAACCAGTTTAGGCTGATGTTGGTGGTGGTCTATATGTTATTCTTTCAGGGAGTAAAAACCATGACATAAAAAATTAGGGGTCCATATCAATATATTTTATGCTAAACGTTTCAAGAACCAACTACACTGTACAAATTGTAAAATGGTGGCTAATAGACACAAGCAAAGTTTGTCTCAGCCGATAGTGCTGACTCAGTTTTAATTGACATTCACCCTTTTTCACTTTTTATCGTGCCTTCTGAATGAGTTGGCCAAAAGCAAATCTTGGTCATGTAAGGGTTTTGGTTGCCTAACAAGAATGCCCCAGTCCATGCCATGTGTCTCTGCTATTTCAGATGGTCAATAACATAAGATTTGTTATCTTGCAATAGTAGCTTCCATGAACCAAAGAATGTTCACAGTTTGGGGATCTAGGTGCCTGTGAGGCAAGCAGAGTACACTAAATAGTTTTTTTTTAAATTGCAAAGAGTCTTGGTTTTTCAACTTTAACATACATGTTTTAGAGAAATCTTTTAGGTATATGGGCATCAGTGTAAGAAAATCTATTTAGACTGCTTACTTGTGTACAAGTGAACAATTCCAGGTTCAATAAACTTCTCCAGAAAACCACTTTAACCACTTTAAAGAATTATTTCTTTGTCTAGAACCTATTTTCTATAAAAGGTTTTCAATTCCATTACATACAATGTATACTAGTAATATTTCTATAAGACCATCTTTTAATGCTTTTTCAGGTGCTTGTCAAAGTTCTGTATATTCCTCTTTCTTGATCATGTCAATCAAGGAGTGACTTGGGCTCACCCTTGGTGCACTTAACTGCTCATTTGCATATGAATTGAAATATTTTTTTCTTCAGAATGAAGCAGCACACTGCTAAGTGAAGGCATCATGACATTAACCAGAGCTGAACCCTACAATGCATTGTGCCTGGTTTAACAGATTCACTTTAAAGTAGATAAAATCAATGTTATTCATATGTTACCTACACTAAGAATGCGGCACTCCATGGAACAAGTGCACTTCTGAAAATCTTCATCTAAGTGTATAATTTCCTAATCCAGGATTTTAAGAACTGAGGAATTTTGCATGGCCCTTAAGAGCCATTCATACTGTTTGGTTACACTGAAAACAATACATTACCGCATGTTAATGGAACAAATGCGGAAAAAGCGCTGACAGGTAGACGTACTGCAAGTAACCAACAGTTTCCATGTGTCCTAAGCAAAGTTTTTGTATCTATGTATTGTCTATCTATCTATTGCTATATACTATCTATCTATCTATCTTTTGATCTATCTCTGTCTGTTTTTATACATACATATCATTGCCAAGTGTCTAAAATCTGATGTTGATAGAACAAATGTGGAAAAAGCATTGGCAAGTAGACGTACTGCAAGTAACCAACAGTTTCCATGTGTCCTAGCACTCCGAAAAATGTATTGAAAAAAAAGTTTTATTCACCCATATGGACATGCAACATTTCGGCTCGTACTAGAGCCTTCCTCAAGCAAACTTTGCTTGAGGAAGGCTCTAGTACTGAGCCGAAACGTCACCTTTAGCTTTGATTACGGCACGCATTTGCTTTGGCATTGTTTCGATAAGCTTCTGCAATGTCACAAGATTTATTTCCATCCAGTGTTACATTCATTTTTCACCAAGATCTTTCATTGATGGTGGTAGAGTCTAACTGCTGTGCAAAGCCTTCTCCAGCACATCCCAAAGATTCTCAATGGGGTTAAGGTCTGGACTCTGTGGTGGCCAATCCATGTGTGAAAATGATGTCTCATGCTCCCTGAACCACTCTTTCACAATTTGAGCCCGATGACTCCTGGCATTGTCATCTTGGAATATGCCCGTGCCATCAGGGAAGAAAAAATCCATTGATGGAATAGCCAGGTCATTCAGTATGTTCAGGTAGTCAGCTGACCTCATTCTTGGAGCATACAGTATACTGTTGCTGAACCTAGACCTGAACAACTGCAGCAACCCCAGATCATAGCAGCTGCCCCCACAGGCTTGTACAGTAGGCACTAGGCATGATAGGTGCATCACTTCATCTGCCTCTCTTCTTACCCTGATGCGCCCATCACTCTGGAACAGGGTAAATCTGGACTCATCAGACCACATGACCTTCTTCCATTGCTCCAGAGTCCAATCTTTATGCTCCCTAGCAAATTGAAGCCTTTTTTTCTGATTTCCCTCACTGATTAGTGGTTTTCTTACGGCTACACAACTGTTCAGTCCCTATCCCTTGAGTTCCCTTCACATTGTGCGTGTGGAAATGGCTCTTACTTTCACTATTAAACATATCCCTGAGTTCTACTGTTGTTTTTCTTCAATTTGATTTCACCAACAGTTTAAGTGATTGCCGATAACGATCATTCAGGATTTTTTCCCCGCCACATTTCTTCCTCAAATATGATGGGTCCCCACTATCCTTCCAGTTTTTAATAATGCGTTGGACAGTTCTTAACCCAATTTTAGTAATTTCTGCAATCTCCTTAGATGTTTTCTCTGCTTGATGCATGCCAATGATTTGACCCTTCTCAAACAGACTAACATCTTTTCCACGACCATGAGATGCGTCTTTCGACATGGTTGTTTAAGAAATGAGAAGCAACTCATTGCACCAGTTGGGGTTAAATAATTTATTGCCAGCTGAAAGATAATCGACCATGCAGTAATTATCCAATAGGAGGCTCATAACTATTTGCTTAGTGTTGAGGGAAGTGTTGGATTTAAATATATATGTATATATGCCCTTACATATATGCATATATATTGGCCCTTTTGCATGGGCCAGTCCAGGTCGTAGGTGTATACATAGAGATGTATGTATGCCCCCTTGTCAGCATACATCTCTATGTATATAATATATGTATGGGTGGGCTTATTGCTGCCCATTCAGACCCCCTGTTTTTTATATATATATATATATATATATATATATGCTTATGGATGTGCCCCAAGCATCTATAAGTGTATATATACAGTTAAACTGTGCCCAGAAGTTCCCTTGCCCCTGTGTGCCGCTCACCTCCGGCACTGTAATTACAACGCCAGAGATGTGCGATATCTCCACAGGCGGGAGGATTAAAGGATCCACCTGCCTGGGAGCGCGGGCTGGTGCAGGGCGGGAAAACAGGAGTGAACGCCGCAGGGTTTAAATACCCCCCCTGAAGGAGAGCGCAGAACGGGACCCCTCCATACAGGAGAGCGCAGACAGCGATGTGCTGCGCTCTGAAGAGATGACCGGCCACCCCCACAGAGAGGAGAGAGAGCGCAGGCAGCACTGAGCCCTGCACATACCTGACCCGGAAGAAGAGGCTGGCAGCGCTCAGAAGAGAGGTGGAGGGGGCTGAGTCCAGAGAAGTTGAGCCCAGAGCAGCCCAGAGGAGGAGAGCAGAAGGACGGAGCAGGAGTTGAATAGCTGACTAAGTATCACTTTCCCTGTCCTGCCTCCTCCTTAACCCCTGCTGCCCTGAACCCCTAATCCTTCCCTGCATTGCCCTGGGATCCCCTGCATTCTCACTGCCCCCTGCCATTAACCCCTTCAGTTCCCAGCAGCCCCCCTGTGGACCCTGTAATCCCAGCAGCATTGCTGCTGCCCTTAACCCCTGCCCTGCTGCCCCAGTCAGCCTGCTGCCCTGCATCTGCTCTGCAAGTCTCTGCAGAGCATTAACCCCTTTAATGCTCTGTTCCCCTGCTCTGCAAGTCTCTGCAGAGCATTATCCCTGCTCTGCCCTGACACCCCTGCAGTCTGCCCGGCAAGTCCCTGCAGAGCATTAACCTCTGCATTGCCCTGTCCCTGCAGAGCCCTGACCATTAACCCCTTCAATGCCTGATCCCTGCTACTGCTGCCCTGATAACCCCTGCCATACCAGATGTTAACCTGTGTACCTTGGCCTGCATGTATTTTCTCCTGCAGTGCCACAATTGTGTTTAACACCTTGTACCCGGTAGGGACAGTAAGTAGCCATACGGGTGGGTTATGGATATGTGTGTATGTGAATGTATTATTGTGATGTATAGATAGTGTGTGTGTGTGTGGGGTGGAATGGTAATTGTGTGTAGTGTAGTTAGGTTTGTATTGTGTTTATTGTAGTACCGTTTCTATACTGCGGTGTGTATGTCTATATGTATATATATTCATATCCATATATCTATAAATATATATAGATATAGCGTATTGTTAGACTTGTATAATTATATTGTGTAATAAATATTCTTTATTGTTCATAATACAGTGTATGGTGTTTTTAGTAGTCGCCGCCCTAGTATAGTGATAGTAAGTCGCACGTAGCGTATATGCAATCAGAGGTAATCAGTAGTGTTTGTTGTTTATTTAGGCATAAATAGGCGGGGTCATCACTAGACGACTCACGCCTATTTATGAATATTAATTATTGAGATTTGCATAAATATCAATAATTAATATCCCCTTTAACACTTAGTTAAATCCAGGTGGCAACTTTTTTTCTGGACAGGCAGTGTAGATACATAGATAGTATATAGAATAAGTCTATCAGGGCCATTTTGATGCATTTGTGGGCCTAGTGCAGAAATGTTATGAGTAGGTCCCCCTTAGTGCACCCACACAGTACTTATGCACTTTTAGTGCCCCACATAGTAAAATGCTGTCTTAGTTCCACCAAACAGTAGTTATGACCCCTTAGTGCCCCCTCATAGTAGTTATGTCCATTAGTGCCCCCTCACATTAGCTATGCCCCCTCACAGTAGTTATGCCCCCTCACATTAGTTATGCCCCCTTAGTGCTCCCTCGCAGTAAGTAGCATTTAGTAGCTGTAAATGTCATATTCAACTGTAAATGCCTCGTGTTCCTATAGTATGATCATAATTGGAAAAATCCACAACACTCCTCCGTTTTGATAGAAAATTCCAGTGACTTTATTTAATAAAGCAGCATACAATTGCAATGTTTCAACTATAATAAGTCTTTATCAAGCAGCACTGCTTAATAAAGACTTATTATAGACGAAACGTCACAATTGTATGCTGCTTTATTAAATAAAGTCACTGGAATGTTCTATCAAAACGGAGGAGTGCTGCAGATTTTTCCAATTATTATTATTCCAAGGGACCCTTCGCCGGGATCTCAACCTGCGAGCACCATGTCTGGACCATCATTGCTGGTACCAGATGAATTGGACTTTTTCCTAATGTGGTGTATGTAGTGCTGCTTACTTTGATGTTTAAACCTATAGTATTATCAATCATCCCATGTCTTTAGACACTTACTCTAGTACGGAACAACTACACTAGCTCCTTAAAATGTACCTACTACAGCTCCACCACAGCAGCAGCATCTTCAGGAGTAATGGAGCTAAATTTTAAAGGCAATGTACACCTTTGTGGGCTTTTTTTAAATTATTATTGTGTTGTACTCATTTTGAGCTAAATATATTTTTTTTAATGATCTTTATTGTATATATATATATATGTAACCCTTTTTTCCTGTATAGGCCTGAGATTTTCTCTCTGCTCCATCAGCCAGCTATTCTGATGGGCTCCTCATCTCTGCTCTCCGACATTATAAACACTCATTATAGCTCAATTCTTATCTTACTGTGGCTTAAATAAGTGTTTATGACCTCTTAGGAAATTAGAGTCCTCAGGATACAGCGGTCCCTCAAGTTACAATATTAATTAGTTCCAGGATGACCATTGTATGTTGAAACCATTGTAACTAAAGTAATCGGTTCCAAAGCCCCAGAATGTCATCCAAAATAAGAGAAAATGAAGATATAAGAAAAATAAGCAAATAACTAAGACAGATAAAACAATTCCTTAAATATAAGTCAGGAATAGCTGCTAACTAGCAACTAATTAATCTATATGACCAGAGAAGTGGCCTTGATTGGTTGGATCTGGGTCTGAGACATTGTACGTTGAGTCTAGTTTCAACTTACAGTACGATGGGTCAGAAGAGACCATTATATGTTGAAAATATTGTATCCTGAGGCCATTGTATATTGAGGGATCACTATACAGATATGTTGAAAGCATGTTGCATCCTCCCAACTGTCCCGCTGGATCCGGGATGGTGGGAGGCAGGAGTGATTTGGGCTGCCCCTGGTGGGCCTAATGCATTTTCACCATTCGCCCTCTCATTAAAACAGCCCTGAATTCTAGCAAAGGGATTATTGACATTTCAAATACCATTCCTACGCCACGTTATGAAGTCCATACATCTTTCTAACCCTCATTGATTCCCCCTAATAAATCCCTTAGCGCCAGTTATCTCTTCTTTTAATATCTGCATGTTCCAGTTTTTTCCATGGTTATATATCATGTGTTAGTGCAGTAAACAGTGCTTTAATGAGAAGCACAGAAATTGTAATACTGATACATACAAGCCCTGAAATATTGTCACTACATACTTAATGTGTTACTAAAGTAACAAAGACAAATCTGTTAATGTTATTCTGTAACAAAATGAGTCCTAAGAGAAGCCCAATCATTTGATAGAGAAGGAAAGGCGAGCGGCACAGTCACAGCTATGGATTTAAAGTACAGTATGAGGCTACTTTCACACTGGCGTTTCTGGGTCCGCCTGTGAGATCCATTTCAGGGCTCTAACAAGCGGCCCAAAACGGATCAGTTTAGCCCCAATGCAGTCTGAATGGATAAGGATCTGCTCAGAATGCATCAGTTTGCCTCCGTTCCGCTTCCATTCCGCTCCAGAGGCGGACACTAAAACGCAGCTTGCAGCATTTTGATGTCCGCCTGACGATGCGGAGCCAAACGGATCCATCCTGACTTACAATGTAAGTCAATGGGGACGGATCCATTTTCACTGACACAATATGGTGCAATTGAAAACGGATCTGCCTCCTATTGAATTTTAGTGTAAGTCAAAACGGACATGTTTGCATTATAATGAGCATTTTTTTTTTGTTCATGGTAATGAACAAATGGATCCGTTCTGAACGGATACAATCGTTTGCATTATAGGTGCGGATCCGTCTGTGAAGATACCAGACGGATCCGCACCTAACGTGTGAAAGTAGTCTAAGAATAAAAAATGTTCATTCAGAAGGTGGAAAGATATTTAATTCAGTTGTGGAAATAAATGCAAAAAATCAGTTTCATATGGGACTTAATGAAGATTCACCAATAACTTCATAGTTTACACATCCAGTCAGGCTTGGATTTCCTATAAGGCCCAGTCGTTACATGGATATGGACAGACCTGATTCAATGGGCATGGAGGGTAGAGATGGTAACAAAGTGTACCTGTAGGACTGTCAGATAATGATAGTCAATGTGGTGGTCATTTATCATTCTGAAATACGCCTAAATTAGGCTTATTTTAGGTGCAGATTGCGACGCAACAGCTAGTTGCGCCGCAATCTGTGCCTTTGCCACGCTCACGCCAGGTCTAAAATTGTGGACACGACGGGACGGCAGACACTTCTCACTTACCTTTTTCTATGCCTGTTCCAGGTGTAGAAAAAGGTCTAAATGTAAGTCAGCTCCTGAAGCATCTCACATTTAGAACTGGCGCTGGATGCGCCAAAGTTATGGAGAGGCCGGCGCCTCTTCTAAAACGCCAGCCTTCATAAATGTGCCACTGTGTGCTTACCCTGCATTAATCTCTGCTAACAGATATGGATGCAGGAGCAGGAAGCTTCATACGCTCTCCTAACGCCTGGTATTGGGTACAGAAGCTAGATGTTCTACAAATATGTACAAAAGTAACGTTACAAATTAAACACACATGGTACTGTTACTGACACGTATCCCACATTGAAGTACCTTCTCACTCAGAACTGCAATCAGAACTTTCCATTGTTCTTATCTCAAATGTCCCCGGCACCTTCTGCTTGTTCAGGTGATGGATCTGCATTGCCAGCAGTATAGTCTCCATAGCAGGCAGTTTATCAGATACAAACAATATAAAGCCATAGACATAAAGATTTCCCTAAAATATGACAAGTGCTTTTTTTTCCAGCCAGAATGCACAAAAGGAAAGAGATGTGTAAAGGCATTCATGTTATGGACCCACAATCATCAGTGTTTAATGCTAACAGCAAAGAAGCATTACTAACAGGAACAGTGTCCATGGGATATAGAGAGGCGGGAAGGTCTGCTCGGTGCCGGAGCCACAACTCAGCTCGGCCTGCTGGAAGAGGGTGGACAGAGAGGTGCGCCTCTCCTTCTTTACTATGGAAGATACTGTTAGACATTCCTGGCATATTCTGCGGATATTCCATAATGTTTAGGGTGGGAATACCCCTTTAATTGTATCTATCGCTATAAATTATCCATCTATTTATCTATCTATCTATCTATCGCTATACAGGGAGTGCAGAATTATTAGGCAAATGAGTATTTTGACCACATCATCCTCTTTATGCATGTTGTCTTACTCCAAGCTGTATAGGCTCGAAAGCATACTACCAATTAAGCATATTAGGTGATGTGCATCTCTGTAATGAGAAGGGGTGTGGTCTAATGACATCAACACCCTATATCAGGTGTGCATAATTATTAGGCTAACTTCCTTTCCTTTGGCAAAATGGGTCAAAAGAAGGACTTGACAGGCTCAGAAAAGGCAAAAATAGTGAGATATCTTGCAGAGGGATGCAGCACTCTTAAAATTGCAAAGCTTCTGAAGCGTGATCATCGAACAATCAAGCGTTTCATTCAAAATAGTCAACAGGGTCGCAAGAAGCGTGTGGAAAAACCAAGATGCCACTTGCCACCAGTTTGGCCATATTTCAGAGCTGCAACATCACTGGAGTGCCCAAAAGCACAAGGTGTGCAATACTCAGAGACATGGCCAAGGTAAGAAAGGCTGAAAGACGACCACCACTGAACAAGACACACAAGCTGAAACGTCAAGACTGGGCCAAGAAATATCTCAAGACTGATTTTTCTAAGGTTTTATGGACTGATGAAATGAGAGTGAGTCTTGATGGGCCAGATGGATGGGCCCGTGGCTGGATTGGTAAAGGGCAGAGAGCTCCAGCCCGACTCAGACGCCAGCAAGGTGGAGGTAGAGTACTGGTTTGGGCTGGTATCATCAAAGATGAGCTTGTGGGGCCTTTTCGGGTTAAGGATGGAGTCAAGCTCAACTCCCAGTCCTACTGCCAGTTTCTGGAAGACACCTTCTTCAAGCAGTGGTACAGGAAGAAGTCTGCATCCTTCAAGAAAAACATGATTTTCATGCAGGACAATGCTTGTTCACCTGATCTGAACCCCATTGAGAACCTGTGGTCCATCATCAAATGTGAGATTTACAAGGAGGGAAAACAGTACACCTCTCTGAACAGTGTCTGGGAGGCTGTGGTTGCTGCTGCACGCAATGTTGATGGTGAACAGATCAAAACACTGACAGAATCCATGGATGGCAGGCTTTTGAGTGTCCTTGCAAAGAAAAGTGGCTATATTGGTCACTGATTTGTTTTTGTTTTGTTTTTGAATGTCAGAAATGTATATTTGTGAATGTTGAGATGTTATATTGGTTTCACTGGTAAAAATAAATAATTGAAATGGGTATATATTTGTTTTTTGTTAAGTTGCCTAATAATTATGCACAGTAATAGTCACCTGCACACACAGATATCCCCCTAAAATAGCTAAAACTAAAAACAAAGTAAAAACTACTTCCAAAAATATTCAGCTTTGATATTAATGAGTTTTTTGGGTTCATTGAGAACATGGTTGTTGTTCAATAATAAAATTAATCCTCAAAAATACAACTTGCCTAATAATTCTGCACTCCCTGTATATTATCCATCTATCTATCGCTATATATTATCTATCTATCTATCTATCTATCGCTATATATTATCTATCTATTTATCTATCTATCGCTATATATTATCTATCTATCTTTATATATTATCTATCGCTATATATTATCTATCTATCTATCTATCGCTATATATTATCTATCTATCTTTATATATTATCTATCTATCTATCTTTATATATTATCTATCTATCTATCGCTATATATTATCTATCTATCTATCTCTCTATCGCTATATATTATCTATCTATCTCTCTATCGCTATATATTATCTATCTATCTATGTATCGCTATATATTATCTATCTATCTATCTATCTATCTCTATATATTATCTATCTATCTCTCTATCGCTATATATTATCTATCTATCGCTATATATTATCTGTCTATCTATCTATCTATCGCTATATATTATCTATCTATCTATCTATCTATCTATCTATCTATCGCTATATATTATCTATCTATCTATCTATCTATCGCTATATATTATCTATCTATCTATCGCTATATATTAGCTATCTATCTATCGCTATATATTATCTGTCTATCTATCTATCGCTATATATTATCTATCGCTATATATTATCTATCTATCTATCTATCACTATATATTATCTATCGCTATATATTATCTATCTATCTATCGCTATATATTATCTATCTATCTATCACTATATATTATTTATCTATCTATCTATCGCTATATATTATCTGTCTATCTATCTTTCTATCTATCTATCGCTATATATTATCTATCTATCACTATATATTATCTATCTATCTCTCTATCGCTATATATTATCTATCTATCGCTATATATTATCTATCTATCTATCGCTATATATTATCTGTCTATCTATCTATCACTATATATTATCTATCTATCTATGTATCTCTATATATTATCTATCTATCTATGTATCTCTATATATTATCTATCTATCTATCTATCTATCTATCTCTCTATCGCTATATATTATCTATCTATCGCTATATATTATCTATCTATCGCTATATATTATCTGTCTATCTATCTATCACTATATATTATCTATCTATGTATCTCTATATATTATCTATCTATCTATCTACCTATCTCTCTATCGCTATATATTATCTATCTATCTATCTATTGCTATATATTATCTGTCTATCTATCTATCACTATATAGTATCTATCTATCTATCTATCGCTATATATTATCTGTCTATCTATCTATCGCTATATATTATCTGTCTATCTATCTATCTATCTCTATATATTATTTATCTATCTATCTATCGCTATATATTATCTGTCTATCTATCACTATATATTATCTATCTATCTATTACTATATATTATCTATCTATCTATCTATCGCTATATATTATCTGTCTATCTAGCTATCTATCTATCTATCTCTATATATTATCTGTCTATCTATCGCTATATATTATCTGTCTATCTATCTATCGCTATATATTATCTATCTATCTATTATCTGTCTATCTATAAATACGTATCATTGTCAAGTGTCTTAAAATCTGAATGATATCAGTGACGATTATATGGGAAATATTCGCCCACCCGACGCTTGATTGACAGGACCGGGCATCTCATCTTGCGCCTGCGCCACTGCTCCAAGCAGCGATACAAGCGCAGCAGCGCTGCTTCCACCTCCTGAGCAGTGACTGTTCATGCGCCACTCTCGGCTCCGGTAGCGGCAGGTAGGCACTGCGGGGACAGCCTCTCACAGGTGAAGAACTCTTCTGATGAGACTAATGGATTCTAGCAAATCCCTAGTGGGAAAGGAAACATCCCACTAACTGTGGCTAAGATCCACCATATTTTACATCCATAGTTGGCATATAGCTCATCAATTCTTTTAAAAATTGTCTAAAATGATAAAAAAACATACATATATTACAACATTACATATATTTACACATTTGATAATTTACATGGATATGTACAGTGAGGAAACCGTTTGATGTACACTTTGTAACATGTTGCCATAAGTACTTTTCACTCTTTTATAAAATAAAATAAAACTGCTTACAAGGTCATAAAAATAAGAAAATAAACCGCGCATTGGCCAGATTTACACCATCGAGCATGCACAATGACCTAAAGGTATTCAGAGGTAAAAATATAACAGCTTAACCGGATGGTGAGAAACTAGCATTATTTTAATCTTTGTCTTAAAGGGGTATTCCAGGATATTAATATTGGTATTGATGGCCTGGAGATAGTCCAGCAATATTAAAATCCTGGACAGCTCCTTTAAATGAACACAAGTTATTTATCTCTTACAATGAAAACACATCAGGAAAGAAAAATTCTTATGTAGCGGACCCATTATATATCTGAAATGCAACTGTTCATTCTCAGTTATGTGCCGTGGGAAGAGACACTTGGGGGCATTTATCAAACTGGTGTAAAGTAGAACTGACCAATCAGATTCCACCTTTCATTTTTGACAGCTCCTTTGGAAAATGAAAGGTTGAATCTGATTGGTTGCTATGGGCAACTAAGCCAGTTCTACTTTACACCAGTTTGATAAATGGCCCCCATTGTTCCTACTGTAGACCAATATTAACTCAGGACCAGTGCAGGGACACGCTCCTTTGACAAAGATAATGGTAACACCCATTTGTAGTACACCGCTATGAAAACTGGTGCTCCAGAATTATTTCATGAGGAATTCAAGAATTTTCTTAAATCGACACGTCAGGAGAGCTTGCAGGTCCGATATTAAGTAAAAGGTGCGGGCAGTTGTTTCAGTCAGTGCTAGATAAGGAAACCATGGTCCTATGGAGCAAAGCTGGGCTACACTGTAAAACAGAAGGTATATGTTCGCTAGTGAGGCAGGGCGTGCAAAGGAATGGCTGAACATTACAATAGAGAACCAGAGAGATAATGGCATCCTTAATTAATGGGGTCATTCAGACTACCCAATAATAGGCTCCTGAATGCAGAGAAGTTATTAATATACAGACAGACAGATGAAATAGGAACCAAAGATTTATTGTGACATACTGCTATTTACATTGTAATGCACATTATATATATAAAAAAAATACTTAGATGTTAATCTCAATAGATTACTTCAGTGGATTTACTCTGCGATTACACATAGATTTCACTGCAGGAGGGTAATTATTACCTATTTGAAACACCATTCCTAAAGATTTTCTATAAAAAAATAGCGTAACATGTACAAGAAATGTATCTTTTTCTGGATAATTTTTTTTTTTTTGTTTTCAACAAATTTTAATCATAGGAGTTTTATAATAGGAACACGCTTAATATGAACTCTGACCCAGATTTACTAATCCAAAGATGGCGTCTGCCTAGACCTGCAGCAGATTTATCAGCGGGGATCAGGCTGGATGATGAATCTGGTAAAGGTATAGATACTTTTCACTAACTGTTGGTTGGCTTACTTTGAGATAGATTTTTAGGCCAGAATTGCACCAGAATTTTCTTCACAAAATGGCACATTTTAGGCCCTGCCCCCTTTCCTGTGAGGCTCCACCCACTTTCTGCCAAGCCTCCTCCATTTTGAGAAAAAGTGTAAAAACCCAAAGAGGGGTCATTATTTATCCAGAAATACACCTATATTAGGCATATTTATGGCGCAGATTGCGGCATAATGGTTAGTTGTGCCACAACCTGTGACTTTTCCCCGCTTACACAAGGTCTAAAACAGTGGGTGTGGAAGAACCGGCAAGCCCGTCTCATTCATCATTTTATACGTCTGTTTTAGGCGTGGAAAATAGTCTAAATTGAAGACAGCTTGGAAGCTGTCTTACATTTAGAACTGGTGCTGGATACACCAAAGTTATGTAGAGGCCGGCGCCCAACACAGACTGGGAACTTAAAGTGGCTCTGGAAAAAATACTAAAATTGGCCCCATATTGTAGATCGGTCCAAATTGATGGAAGGCAGAGCCAGCAATACTATACTGTGGCACATTATACCACCCCAGCAGATAAAAATACCACAATCCATCACAAAATACTGCCAGCAGCACAAGATACATCCCCCAAAACTTCCACTGGCCATCCATGAGGAGGGCCCAGGCAGCCCCCTGAGCATTGGCCCACCAGGAAATTTCCATATAAGGTCTATGGCCAATTCGCCCCTGCTGGTGCCTCTACATATCATCGGCGGATCTACCGCCAGATATAGGGGCTATTAAGACTGACGTCTAAAACGCCGGTCTTAATAAATGACCCCCTAAATGTGCCAAATTGCGCCACTTTGCTAGACAGATTTTTGCCTCAGATACATTAGTAAATCTGGGCCTATTTTATTTATCCACACCACATTCCTGTAGGAAAATCAAAGCAGAAAAAATGATTGATCGTAATGAAATGGACCCATTTTGCAGTATGGATCAGGTTACCAGTAGGCATCTATCAGCAAATGTGTTCCTCAGCATTAACTAAAAGCGATTCCAGTAACGGATCCCGTGTAGTTTAGGCATAACCATAAAGGGATATACAGTACAGTGGTTTAATAGCATTACTCAAAGGCACACGGATGGAAGCTAGAAAACACATATATCAGGGACAACCATTAACAGTTCTCCATAGTAGTTGAACTAAGTGGTATACGCTACACAATACAGTAACCTCAGCGTTTTTACAGGTCTTTAATGCTCATATTGTATTATCATATTCTAATATAATCAGATATTAGCAGAAAATATTATTAGACTCACTTACTTAAAATGAAACATACCTGTAATAGCATGTTCCCAAATCAAACACAAACCAAACTTCTGGACGCTATAGCTGGGCCTCAAGCACATGACTGTATTACAGACCCATACAGTATATTCTGTGGGCCATACTATACAGTACCTCACTGTGCAGGCGACTTTATACAAAATTAAACAGATTTCATATGAATCTACTTATGAGAAAAAATAAAGTAGCATACAGCAGTGTATTACATCCCAATAGGCGTGTAGTCTCCAGGATAAGATATGGGGGCTCGCAGAGGAAAGGTTTTATGGGTTTTTAATATGTGATTCCATAATGCCCCTATGAGATTCATTTTTTTTTCAATTTAATTTGTACATTGGTGTTAAAATATGTTTAAATGGCTTTACAACAATCAACACGTATGACCGATGCTCAGGATATATGATACGTGCCTAGGGTTGCCAACAGTCCAGAAATTTCTGAGCAGTTCGTAAAAATAGGTGACTTTTTTCCTATGTCCGTGAAAAAAATATAGATGCGGCCATGATTTTTTGGAGGCTGGTGGTATTGACTAGCTTATTTTGGTAGTAATTATCATCTTTTCACAGTTATCAGTAAATGCTGGTAATGAGTTCTTATCAGAATATTGACCTATAGACACGTATCACTAAAATTCTTATCATTCATTATGGTTTTCTAATTTTATCATAAAAAAATGTTGGCTGTCCATGATTTTGGGATAAATTGTCCAAAAGAAAGAAAAATTCTGGTTGGCAACCCTGCTGTCCCCACCACTGGGACCCCCAGTGATAATCAGAACGAGGGACTCATGCCCTTTGTTTAAAAGGAGTCGCAGTGGGGAATGCAAGCTGGTGCTCCATCAATTACAATAAGGCAGCAGAGGCTTATATTCTGTAATGCTGTTCTTTCTGATACCCCATACCTAATTTCTACATACAGGGTGGCCCACAAAAAAGTAGCCCTCCTCCAGTGATAGTATGACCAGATGAACAAGCAAGTGGATAGATTTTTTTAAATACCCACAAGTCACAAAAGATGCTAAAAGTGGTCCCCGTTCATGTCTCTGCATCTTTGGGCACGTCAGATTATGTTGGATCATAGTGCTTGTGATGGATGGTGTTTCTGATGTTTTCCTTGAGCTCATCCAGGGGAAGTGGATTGTTCGCGGACACATTCTGGTCTAAATTTCTAAAAGATCGCACGTGGACAAGTCTAGGAACTTGGTGGCCATAACCCCTTGCTCACATTTCATGGACAGGTGCCAGTGAATTCTGTGGGGTGTGCCATGTTGCCCCATCTTGTTGGAAAAATGAGGATATTTTTCATTCTGCAGCAACATTGTTGAAGAGCTTCAAGCAGTATCTGCCAACTTAATCCAACGTGCCCAAAGATGCATAGATGTGAACGGGGACCACTTTCAGCATCTTTTGTGACTTGTGGATAATTTAAAAAAACAATCCTCTTGCTCGTTCATCTTGTCATACCATCGCTGGAGGTAGGCTACTTTTTTATGACCCAACCTGCATAAGCTTAATTGTACATGTTATATAAGATGAAACACAGGAAACAATTAAATACATTAGATCCTGACATAACTTATTAATGGTTTATGCCATCACGTTTGTTGAAACCACTATCCTGTATAACATTCTAACCATTGTATTCATTATAGAAAACAGACTTCATAGACACCTCTATATGTATGCCTGTATCAAAATGTACTGTATATAGTTAAATGGAACCCATCAACAGTGTTGACCACCCTAAACAACTAAAGCGGCTAGAAATTCTTCAGCAAATGTCCTGCAATCTTACAGGCAACGTCACTGATTCTGGCTTGACTGACTGATGCCTTCCTGCATTATCCACTGAGATATCAAGCAAGCCTAGATGGGAGGAGTTGCCAATAAAATTGCCAGGCACTTTCTACTGATGAAATTAGGGTTAGATCGAAGAAAATATAAACAAAATGGATAGAGATCTATATCCCCTATTTACATTAAGGATCCTTAAAACGGTTGTACAGCCAGTAATATTGATGACCTATCCTCAGGATAGGTCATCAATATCTGATAGGTGGGGGTCCAACTCACTGCACCTTCCCCAATCAGCTGTCTGAAGAGGAGGCGGCACTCATGTGAGCACTACTTCTTCTTCAAAAGTACACTGCACGTCATCTCACTTGCCATTGTCTCAAGCGAATGGAACAAGCACTTGTAATTACACTGCACCGCCGAGACTTCTGAGATGAGATTCTGAGATTACACTGCACAACATCTCGGAAGTCCTGGTGGCGTAGTGTAATTACAATGGCTCTGCCTCATTAACTTGAATGGAACAAGCACTTGTAATTACAGTGCCCTGAAAAAGTATTAATACCCCATTTTATCATGTTACATGGGATGTGATAGACCATTTTATTGGGATGTGATAGACCAACACAAAGTAGCAAGTATGTTTGAAGTGAAAGTAAAATAAAACATTGTTTTTAAAAATTTTCATAAATATAAATCTAAAAAGTGTTGTGTGAATTTGTATTCAGCCCATGTACTCTGATACCTCTAAATAAAATCCAGTGTGACCAATTGTCTTCAGAGGTCACCTAACTAGTAAATAGAGTCCACCGTTCTGTCATTTACTGTATTCTCAGTATAACTACAGCTGTTCTATGAAGACCTCAGAGATATGTTAGAGAAAATTAGTGATCAAACAGCATTATGAAAACCAAGAAACACACCATACAGGTCAAGGATAAAGGTGTGGAGAAGTATAAAGCAGAGTTAGGTTATAAAAAAAAATATCCTGAGCTCTGAACATCTCACGAAGCCGTGTTCAATCCATCATCCAAAAAGGGAAGGATTATGGCACAACTACAAACATACCAAAACATGGCCATCCACCAAAACTGACAGCCCAGAAAAGAAGCCAAGAGTCACTCTGGTCACTCTGGTCACTCTGGAGGAGCTGCAGAGATTCATAGCTCAGGTAGGAGAATCTGCCTACAGGACAACTATTAGTCATGTACTCCAAAAATCTGCCCTTTATAGAAGAGTGGTAAGAAGAAATTATTATATTTTTGAAAGCAAGCCATGTCAGCTTAAAGAAATATTCAAGTGCAAGGGAGACAGTAGCGATGAGGGACAGAAAGTGATATTAAAACAAGTTTAGGTCCAGTAATACAGGTTCAGAATTAATACTAGACACTAATACTCTGTGTAACCTATAACTCACTACCTGATATGTGCAAATGGCAACAACCTAATAAGAAGCATTATTTAGTTGCAACAAAGTCGCTAGTGAATAACTAAGCAAGATACTGACATAAGCTGTTATAGCACATTCACTTAAGGGGATATGAAATAAATATCCCTGGTGATGTCTCAAATGCATGCAAATAATTCAAAATGAAAAGAAAAGAATCATGTGGTCACCTTAAATTTTTCTTTGGGCATAAAGTTCTTAAAATGAATAATAAACATTATGTTTTAAATAAAAGAAAATGACTGAAAACAGGAGATGGATAGCCTTCGGCTATTGAACTTAATACTTCTGAATAATCCTGGGTCACTCTTAGGGTCTAAGTTTTCTGGACTATTTTCATTCTGCCACAAGCCATGTAGGGGACAGAGCAAACATGGAATAAGGTGCTCTGGTTAGATGAGACCAAAGTTCAACTTTTTGGCCTAAATGCAAAACACTATGTGAGACGGAGAACTAACACTGCACATCACGCTGAACACACCATCCCCACCGTAAAACATGGTGGTGGCAGCATCATGCTGTGGGAATGCTTTTCTTCTAGGGACAGGGAAGCTGGTTAGAGTTGATGGGAAGATGGAGATAAATACATTGAAATCCTGGAGAAAAACCTGTTAGAGGCTGCAAAAGACTTGAAACTAGGGCAGAGGATCACCTTCCAGCAGGAGAATGACCCTAAACTTACAGCCAGAGCAACAATGCAATGGTTGAGTCTGGGGGCCGCACTAGACATGGTATAAATTTTGTGGGCCAGAACCAGGTAGCTTTGCCAGAAAAAAATGCAAACACTGTGAGGGGCACGTGTGAGCATTACTACTGTGAAGGGGCAAATATCTGGGCATTTTTTCTGTGAAGGGGCACATATGGGCATTTTTACCGTAAAGGGGGCACATCTGGGCATTCTTACTGTGAAGGGGGCACATGTGAGCATTACTACTGTGAAGGGGGGACGTGTGAGCATTACTACAGTGAAGGGGGCACATCTGGGCATTACCCCTGTGAAGGGGGCACATCTGGGAATTACCTCTGTGCAGGGGGCACATCTGGGCATTACCCCTGTGCATGGGGGCACATTTGGGCATTAACCCTGTGCAGGGGGCACATCTGGGCATTACCCCTGTGCAGGGGGCACATCTCTGAGCATTACTACTGTGAAGGTGACACATCTCTGGACATAGCAAGACTAAGGAGTGAAATGCAGGAAACTCTCTCTAGAAATGCCTTGTGGTGCAATATTATGAGTGCTCTCTCCCTCATAAATATTGCTAAGCGCGTTCTGAGGAGCAACCCAGGCAGCCCACATGGGCATCACATATTAAGAAATAGGCTCAGGTCCAATCACTTCCACCACTACCACACCTCGCCAGCCACATCCTTCATAGACCTTTCTGACTTATCCTCACCTTCTCCTTTGGTGTGCTCTGATGCCTTGGCTGAGAGTCCAGAGGGGGTCTGTATGGGCGTGTAGGTTAATTTTTTGCAACCTCTGTATATATATATATATATATATATATATATACATTTTGCCCCCTCTGTATATATTCCCATTTTGCTCTCTCTTTATATATATATCATATTTGTCCCCTGTGTATATATTCCACTTTTTTACCCCACTGTATATTTTAAAAAAAAATTGCCCCCTCTGTATATAATTCATTTTTTCATTGTTTGCGTTTGCTCCTATATATTTCATGATTTTTGCCCCCGGGACCTGGCCCCTATGAAGGATTTGCTGCCAGCTCCAGCGTGCCACTGTGCCGCACTGCCAGGTGCCCCCCTGTGAGTATAAAGTCGGCAGTGTGTGCACATTTACACATACAAAAAAAAAATACTTACCTACTCTTCTACTCTCCTGCCGTCTTGTTCTCGCACAATCCCGTCAACTAACTGGGCAGTGCTTCGCCACCGGCCAGGCACAGAGGCTGGTCCCGACCTGACTGGCCATTAAACCATTAAAAGCACTTGCGCCGCAAAACTAATAATAGTACTGCAACCGTATGACGATGGCCTGCGGATGTGGCCCGTGGGCTGTAGGTTGGGCATCATTGGTTTAGATCAAAGCATATTCATGTGTTAGAATGGCCCAGGCAAAGTCCAGACCTAAATCCCATTGAGAATCTGTAGCAAGACTTGAAAATAGCTGTTCACAGATAATCTCCATCTAATCGAACCGAGTTTTAGCTACTTGGTAAAGAAGAATGGGCAACAATGTCAGCCTCTAGATAGAGACATACCCCAAAACGCTTGGAACTGTAGTGCAGTGAAGGTGGTCCTGCAAACTCGGGGCTGAATACAAATGCACACCACACTTTTCAGATTTTTATTTATTCAAATTTTTTAAAACAATAAATCTTTTTAATTTCACTACACACATACTCCCTACTTTATGTTGGTCTATCCAATAGAATCCCAATAAAATACATTTCAGTTTCTGGGTGTGAATGTCCACATTCAAGAAAAGGGTCATCAATATTTGTATTTTAGCCAAAAGAACAGCATTCCCAAAGACCACCTATTTACACACTTCACTGTAAACCATTCTTTGTGATTTAGACATAACATTAATTGAGAATCGCCTGGTTCTCCCTCTATCAGCTCTGCGTGCATTTGCAGTAGGGAAACCATTTTCCCTTGTAAGAATTATGTGAAATAGTGCCATCGATTTTAACTTTCAAAGACTATGCAAGGAAAGATGGCAAAAAACCTTGGAGAAGTTTGTGGTACATAAAAAAATGTGGAATAGTTCAAGGGGTATGAAAACTTTTTCAAGGCACTATACACTGCACCACCGCTGCAAGCGAGATGATGTACAGTCTAATCTTGGAGAGCAAGTAGTGCTTATATGAGCGCCGCCTTCTCTTCAAACAGCTGATCGGCAGGGGTGGCGGGAGTTGAACCCCACTGTTCAGATATTGATGACCTACAGTATCCTCAGGATAGGTCATCAATATTACTGGCTGTACAACTCTATAAAGACCTGTCAGCAGTGAGGTCCAGCTCCTGGTACCCCTTTATTAACTGTTATTGTGGAAAGCTTCATCCCTCTAATTTCTCCTGTAGTTTGTGCTACTATCAAAATGTAGGCTTTCATGTGAAGTGCTTTCACGTAGTGGCATCCCATTATAAACTCATACAGGAAGGACCTTACACCATAATTTCCATATGTTCTAATATGGAAGAAAAAAAATAGCATTTTGTATCAAATTGAATTTTGTATCAATTATGCCATCAATCACCCAATAAAATATTAATGCAAATTAGCAAGGGAGAAAAAATAAACATTACTGTCACTGTGGTACCTATTTTGTGGTTTTCATCAAATCGTTAGAATCCTAATTATTATTTATCTCCAAGAAATATCTCATAGACTGTCATTTCTTTAGCAAGGATAGAATATCTAGGGTGGATAGGAGAACATAATGAAGTTTATTTTGTGTTATCTGGCTATTCAGGAGGACAGGAAAGAAATGGAACATAAAAAAGGGATTGAAGCCTTTCAGCTATGGCATTTTGTAAACCGAAGCCAAGAAATCAGGACTACTCTTCATATGGTCAGCAGGAGTTAAAATCGACTTGACAGAGCATGAAAGGATGCATATCAGGAAATAAATAAGTAATTGTATTCCTATTCCGAGCTAGCAGAAGAGAGAGGGCTGTAGCAACGTCTCAGTCCTTTCCATGACTGAAAATTGTTATCAAAGAATGCCTCTTATCTCACTATTCATTATGCTTCCAGAATAGATCATATTGACAGGCAATGGACACATAAACCAGGAGTAATATAATAGTGTCGTGAAGCAATTTTGTGTTTTGGCTGAGGTCACATTTCTTTAAAAGCCTCTTTTAACCGTTTCACCCTCAACATACAATTTGAACATTAAGAATAGGCAAGTAATCTGGATTACTAATCCATGGAAATGGCAGACTTCTTCTTTGGTACTTGATGACAAGAACCTATGTAGGACCACTTCCATAAGGGATGTGCACTGTAAGCAAACAATTGTGTGGAGAATTAGCTGAAGGGTGGTCTTGGAAAGTAGGTGGACTGGTATAGAAATGCCAAGTTCTTCTGTTTTGGGTGGCAAAACCTGGCACTAATATGCATTGCCCACTTTGGATGTCTAATTTAGACCAAATTTGAAAAGCAATTTAGCAGGTCTTCAATGGTCTATGGCATGGACCTCTAAAAAGGAAGCTGCTTTGGCAGATCCAATGCCTGCAATGTCCACATTCAAGATAAGAGTCGTCAATATTTGTGTTTTAGCCAAAAGAACAGCATTCCCAAAGACCACCTATTTACACACTTCACTGTAAACCATCCTTTGTGATTTAGACATAACATTAATTGAGAATCGCCTGGTTCTCCCTCTATCAGCTCTGCATGCACTTGCACAAATTATGTGAAATAGTGCCATTGATTTTAACTTTCTAAGACTATGCAAGGAAAGATGGCAAAAACCTTGGAGAAGCTTGTGGTACACAAATATTCATGTTTTGACTTGGATTAGACAACAAACATTTAGGCTAATTAGCTACTGGAAACTGTTATACCAGTCAGTTCCCACACATGAAAGTGCCTGTGCACGCAGGAACAATATGGGGTGATCGTTCATTATCAGTTATTAATGCCATTTCCATAAGTCATAATCACTCTGAAACCAAAGCTCCAGTGTCCTACTGAAATAAAACAAAATAGGGCAATGGGATAGTTATCAATATACAAATACTCTATTAGGTTCCATATTGCTCTACACACATCATAAGAGCTTCATTTTCATGTCATGGTGTCCTGCATAGGATGTGTGATTATTGCTGTTTTTATATAGTGATGAAATGGTGTTTGTTACCTATAAACATCTTAACTACAAGTATTTGTATGGGACCATGTATGTATCTTAGTATTTTAATGGTTGTCCTACCCATTCAAATATGTTTTATTAGGGCATATGGAGCTCATAAAGGGTCTTCCCATTCTATTACCCAAAGTGGAAAGGCACTGCCAAATGCTGCTCTAAATATGGAGACTGTGAAGAGGTTGTGTATGACAAGACCAGCCATTCTTTTAAATGGCTATTATGTTTTATATTTCCCCTAGAGCAATACAGTAAGCACAGCTATCACTGGTGATACCAATGTGGTTCTTGAAATAGATGTCTCAACAAAACACACTCTTATTATGATAATCTAATGGAAGTTGCAAACTCATTGATTCATATCATTGTATATGTTTTTGAGATATTATTGGATTTTTCTTAAAATAAAGAAAATTTAAGAGAAAAAAATAAATAAAAATCTACAGGACAGGAGACCTTTAAAAAAAAAAAAAAAAAACATCAAACCTTTAAACTCAATGGAGTTATTGAGGCTCTGGAAAAAAAATGAGTATGGCCGAGAATGGTGAGTGAGAAATAAAAACCTTACCTGTTACGGTTGTCCAGGTTCTGGCCCAGCCTGGCCAGATGTGTGACGTGCCCACTCCCTCTATCTCACCACTGGTGTCCAATCAATGGACCATGCTTGCACTTGTCATCTCTGGCCACTGATTGGCCAGCATCAGCGACCTACAATGGGTAGGCACCTCACACTTCCAGCCAGGCTGGAACCGGAAGCAGTGGGGACAGAGACAGTGTGTGTGTGAGTGTGGGAAGGGGTGGGGTAGTGTTGTACTCACACAGCATGCCTGAACATCCCCAAATTATCTCCAGGGCTCTGGAAAACCCCTTCAAGTTATGCTTAGATGATATGGGATGAAAAAGTGAAAAAGAATAAATAAACAAATCTACAGTGTCACCATTTAACTGTGACTTGAGGTTTCCTTAAGGACAACTAATATTTCTGCAAATATGTGTATAGTAAATTTATTTTATTCACCCCCATGACCCATCTTCTCATTTCTCAGCCCCTTGCCTCTGTGTCAGTCCCTAATATGGTTTCTGTTTTACAGAGCTAATAAATAAATAAAATACTAACATACAAAGCTCTCTCCATCAATGTCTTCTTCATCATCGATCTCCAGATACCAACCTACAACCTCTTCTCTGGCTTTGACCTACAACACCAGTTACTTAGTGTCTTCTCTCTCCCCTGGAATCCCTGTCCCATGCTATGAGCCGCTCGCTGAACCTTCAAGGTGCACTGAAAACCCACTTTGTTTCCTACAGACAATCGGATGGGCCTTGGTCTCCATCAGCTGGTGCTCCAACATTGCTTCCTCACAAGCTAAGACCTGCTTACTCATTGCCCAACTCCCTATATTTACCCCCCCTATCCATTATGGATGGCAATCTCATATGGGTAGGGTTCTTTTTTAATGCATGTAGCCCATGTTTTGTACAGTATGGATATGACTCTTTAATGCATTCACTGTAAATGTTATATCATGTAGACTACAATGCGATATGATGATGCCATAAAACAGGCATCCTCAAACTGCGGCCCTCCAGCTGTTGCAAAACTACAACTCCCAGCATGCCCGAACAGCCTACAGGTATCAGCCTGCAGCAGGGCATTGTGGGAGTTGTAGTTTTTCAACAGCTGGAGGGCCGCAGTTTGAGGATGCCTGCCATAGAATAATACTAGTAATACAATTGCTCAGTCAGCACTTGGGTGTGGGGCTTTGCTTGTTCCTTTAATATAAAGGATGCAGTGGCTTTATGCTATGCAATGCTTCATCTGATCGCTGCCATTTTATATTTACTGATAACTGGCCTAATGCAGGTATAATGGTGATGCATTACTAAAAAATGATATTTCTAACTATATGCATTTATCACAATGCTATTCCTGATATAAATCTGTAAGACCAGCATAATCTGAATGATCACTTGGACACCCAAACGTGGATGTCTTCTCCCTTGCATGGGTTGTCAGATGATTGCCTCAGTTCCTCCCATGTCTGAAATCAAAAGCTGTTTGTATGTCAGTTATTGGCAAATCAATGGGATATATCTATCGGGGGTGCGTTCAATACATTTACAGTGTAACATAGATGTCTGGCAACACTGACTGCGTACGATGCCTTCACAATGCAGAACCACCGCAGTAAGACCAACAATTGCCTACACAGTCATTCAGTAGTCAATCCCAATAGCCGACCAGCAGCTCCGTACGCCTGTAGCAGATGTATATTGCTTCACCCAGGGTGCATTACCACCGACATGTCATTGATCACGGAGCAATTTATTCATATATTCGGTTGCAATGTTTAAAATCCATAGGGATTTTTCTCCCACTAATTAGTTTTCCAAATTTCCTCCAGAATCTGATGCTAAATTGTCTGCAGACAAGGCTGCCAGTCATTTGTGCTGCATCTGGGCTCGAACTGCTGACGACTGGAATCTGCTTAATGAGTCCGCTCTGTGGCGAGTCAATTACATGAATATCAGACGAGCGGCCCCAAATGCTGCATCTGCATTGCCCAAACTGACTTCTAATTTACCCAAGGATTAGGTGGCACATAAAAAATACATGCATCCTTGAGCAGCAGATTTAACCACCTACCACCCACAACGCCACAGCTAATACACAGGAATCCAATGACAACCGATATTTGGAAACATTTCACTTTAATACTGAAAAATATGCCATTATAAAATTTTTGAATATACTGAATTTTCAACATCAGCCTTTCTTTTGTCATAGACTTCATTTTAGTTTTTTTTTTTTTTTTTTTTCTCCCCACCATTTAGAATGACAATAATTCGTCATGCTCCTCTGCACCGGATTACCTCTGTAACCATAATAAAAAATAATAATAATACTTATAATAATAATAATAACAACGGAGAATCATTATACATTCAGAATGGAAATGCCTATGTACTGTAGATACTGTAGCTTGGAAAATGAACACAGGGCAGTTTGCATAAAATGAAGAAAGGAATAGAAAAAAAATAGAAAAAATAATAGAAAACCAACAAAAAATGGAACTATCCATGCAAACACATATTAAATAAAACAGTACAATTATTATTTTTTTCAGTTTTTTCCCACCCCCACAGTAAACTCATGGTCTGTACTGCGTTATCCATTACAAAAAGATAGAGCAATGGCACTTTAAGTATACCAGGGCTGTATAGAGAGATTTGGAGAAGATGAGACTTATGGGTGGCTCAGGCTGGATCTCTAGTTCACTTGAGCACCCCAGGGGTAGGTTGCATCCATGCGAGCCATGCAGCACTTGGTTTCACTAGTCACTTATTTACATTACATTCATGCATTGTTCCCACTTCTGCACCAAGAAGAGACGCTGCATGATTGGTAGCCCCCCATTACCCCCGCCATGTTCCTCCAGGAACTCGACCCCCTCCTCACTCAAGGAGAGGCTGGTTACCCCATCAACTTCTCAGGTAGCACAGCTGGCTTACTGGTACTGGACGTCTCTTTTACCCAGTTTTTTCATTATTCATGGACATCAGCTTCACAAGAAGGTAGCATTGAAACAAATCCTATTCATGGACATGGCACAATTGTAGCGAATGTTACAGCAAGGCACAACCATTTTTTAGTGTGTCCTTTGTGTTTGGAATATGTGATAGCTCCACAATGCAGTATTTATTTGCCTTTAATAAACCCTCCTCCCACCCCCACTGCCTTCCCATTCTAGCACATCTAGTCTGAGAGTGAATGAGACCCACAATCATATACTCTATGGGTGCCATCTGCATTGTAGGGGCCATTATGCCAGTAAGAAGAATCGCATACTGTCTGCAAGGAATTGATCTCTGAAGCAGAGGAGTTGGCATCCCTTCTCTTCGATCTTTTCCTGTTTCTAAGGATAAATACCAGCATGCCAACTACTGTGAAGGCAGAGGTGACAAACACCAACAGGAGCCCTGGCACTAGCACAGAGATAGATACCCGGCTTGTCTCTAGGTAGGAGTTGGGATGAGTGTTGGTCTCTGAGAGGCCAGTGCTATTTTTATGAAGAGCATTGAGAGTTGGGGAAATTTTTGCATACAGCAGGGGACACATCATGTCATTAGAAAGAAATCTGAAGTCTTTCCCCCAGAACTCCTCTGGGAAATAACATTTGAGATCACTTACAATTACCTCGGGGCCAAGTCGCTCTGCCCATTGTTTGAAAGGCACATTATTGCAGGAGCAGTCCCACTGGTTGCCATGAAGATCTATCTGTATGATAGAGGTGAGCTGGTCCAGTACCCCTGCCACTGGGAGGTACATGAAGTAATTATTGTGAAGACTTAATTTGGAAAGGCTGACCCCAGCAAACACATCCACAGGCAGAGACTTCAGAAGGTTGTTGTTGAGGATGAGGATCCTGAGGTTGGGCATAGGGTTGAATGTGTTTGGCAGGATGAGTTGGATAAAGTTAAATTCCAGATTGAGATACTCCAAGCTCTGCAGGCCAGTGAATTTATCCGGGGTCAGGGTGTCTATGCAGTTTTTATCCATGTACAACCATCTTAGGTCAGTTAGGTTCTGGAAGGTGTTGTTCTCTACCATCCCTATGTTGTTATTCCCTAGATCCAGTAAAGTTAAATTCCCATAATCCAGAAAGTTGGATTTTTTGATAGTGTGGATCTTATTCTCTCTCAGGAACAATTCCTGCACATTGGGAGGTTTGGGCTCCAATTCAGAAAGACTCTTGACATTTTTGTTACTGCAATCTACTTTTAATCCAGTGCCAATAATTTGCTTACCGCAACTGCAGGCAGCTGGACAGACAATGGTCTGATTTGGTCTATCATTAGGGTTTGTTTCAGACACAGCAGCTGTGGGTCGAGTTTTCAGTTGCCAGTTCCCTGGTATCTTGGTGCCTCCGCTTACTGAGGAACCCTGGGTGCCAGAGTCATCTTGGCCACCGACTTTAAAGGGGGTTGGGATTGGACCAGGATCGCAGGTCTCATCTTGGGCAGGAGGGGCAGCTAAACTGGAATCCACTGCGTTTTTTAAGGGGCACAGCTCCTGCTCTGAGGTCTCATTTAAATCATTGCCCTGCAGTCTGGTGGGAGCCTCACAAATAACCCTACCGATCAATGCATTCTTTGGAATATTCTCTAGCCACTCCTTTAGAGATAACAGATCACAACTGCAGTCCCAAGGGTTATCCTCCAAGAGGATTTCCGCTATGCCTGGGATTTGTTCCAAGACCCCCTCATAGGGCAAGGTCTTCACTCTGTTCCCCCGGAGGTCTAGATGTGTGATGGGCACGTACTGGAACACATTAGTGGGTAAGGTGCTAATGAGGTTGTCGTTCAAAATTAAAACCTCTAGCTTGTTCAGGTCCCTAAAGGCTCCTGGGTCAATGTCTCTTAAGAGGTTAAAGTCTGCCTGGAGATATTCCAGATCATCCAAGCCCAGGAACGTGTGTCTCCTGAACGATTTGATCTTGTTGTTGTTAATGTGCAGACGTTTGACCAGTTGAAGACCCAGAAAAGCACCAGGGACGATCTCATGCAAGCCATTGTTCTCCATGTGTAGGCTGACTGCATTGTAAAAGTTGGCGAACTCATTGGGGAAAAGCCTGGTGAGAGAATTCCCATGCAGGAAGAGGTGATAGAACTGGGACGTGGGGGCCGAGAAGTGCTGGAGGTTGCTGAAGCCCTTCTTCTCGCAGTCTACGTGCAGGTCCCCTTCCACCTCGTTGCACGAGCAGAGCCTTTCCTTACACACGTCCCTCGTTACGTTCCCAGCCGCCAAACAAAGAGATATCTCCAGCAGCAGGATCCAAAGCAGCATTTTTAATCAGAGCAATGCATTCCCGATCTCATGGCAAGGGGTTAACAATCCATCTCCAGCAGAGCCCTCACTGACCAACCAACCCTGTGCCAGATGCCTCCTGGTCTCCTCAGCGGTAATCCCAGGGACACTATATCCTCAGACGCCCAGCCAGTGTGCCAGTCCTCAGCCGTGCCATGCTGCAGCCAGGCTTCTTCTGCCCTGTCTCTCGCTCTCTCCTCCGCCGGCGGTAACGCAGCTCCCCGCGGTGCGCTGTCCACAGCTTGCTGGTGCTGAAATCCCGCCCCAGTCCAGCACCGCACGGCCAGCCAATGGCGCTGCCAAATTTCCGCAATCGCTGCGTTTTTTCAGCTCACGATCGCCCTCCGTGTGCTGCTGTGTGTGAATGTGTGTGAGGGAAGCGGGCAGTCGCTAAGAGGCTCCCAAAGATCTGACACCCTCCGCTGAGCTGCAGTGGCAAAAATCCATTTGCTGAGGGAAGGCTGGCAAAAAAAATCAATCAAGGCACAGGGCAAGCGTTAAAAAATGTCGGCATTAAAGAGGAGAAGTTTGGGCTGTCTCCTCGGGATCGCGTGTGATGTCACACACACGGGGGCGCGCACATAGACACAGCACAGGATCAGAAACTGCATCGTGTGTACGTGTGCATGCCACCCATGGCCCTGCATGGGAACACTGCTGCAGAGGGATCACTGAGTGCGTTTTCTAGACCGAGCCATCGCTCTATGTGTCTACAGAGTGAGTCATGGATGGTGGAGGACCACTGGTGAGGGGGAGTGGTTTCTGATGCGGTAGATGTTTCATGGAGGCTGGAGGGAGCTGGATCCAGGCTTCCTGTTTGGCCGCAGTGTCTCCCAGCTTCTCCTGAGGGTCCCTGCCGCAGCAGACTGGAGGGGGAGAAGACTTCCCAGCAGAAAGCCTGGGGGAACTTTCAGTCCTTAGCAGGGGCTTCACTAGGGTGCTAGGCTTCAGGGATGAGGTAGACACACGAGGGGTGGAGAGAAGGCTGCTCCTGGGGTCTATATATAGAAGAAAGTCAGCCCAAACCATAAGGAATGCTCACTTCACTGTCCCTCATGAATACTAATCAGCTTGGGCTTTCACAGACTGCAGTTGGTAAAACAAATGAGACATCCTAGCGATCCTACCAAGTGACCTTATCAAAGGAAATTAATTAAGATTTTCCAGTGTTCAGCAGCTGCGGATGTCACTGCAGATCTCCTCTTCACCTCCTCCCTATGATTTCAGCTTTATTGTATTAAATGCCTTGGATGTCTGAAGGTAGGGTTTCATTTACAAGCACAAAGAGCAGAGGACCCCTGGCGTGCTAATATCCATCAGTCCTGATAGATGTTACAAATGTGAGCTAGCCACGGCAAGGTAGCGTATCCGTTATCTAAGGAGAGATCAGAAATCATTGTCGTTCGCCCTATTGCACTGCCCGAAGGACGAGCGCCAATAAATTGATGCTCGTTTGTATTTGCCTATTACACAGGACAATGCAAAGTGAATGCGGGAGGAATGAGCGATGCCACAGCGATCTGTTCTATTGATTATCGGCAGCATTAATTACACGGGGAGAGATGCTGACCATTTCACCCTGATGGAAGATGCCCATCAGCTGACAATCGAGCCGTGGCACGATTATACAGGCCAATTATAGGGAACAAGCGTTCCCTTTATATATTTGGCCCAAAGCTGTTCAATTTAAGTTTCTTGCACATGAACGTTGTGTGCCCGCGGCCGCATACAGCGGGTCTGCAATACACGGGCACCGGCCCTTGTGCACTCCGCATCACGGAGGCGGACCCATTCACTTGAATGGGTCCGCAATCACGGAGATGCGGAACGGAAGCACGGATCGGAACCCCACAGAAGCAGTACGGAGTGCTTTCGTGGTTTTTCTGTCCGTGCCTCCGCACCGCAAAAAAAAAAATAGAACTTGTTCTATTTTTTTGCAGTGCGGACCGATCACGGGTACTTTCACGTTGAATGGGTCTCGATCCGTCCCGGCTGCCGCACAGACGTTGCCCATGCATTGGGGACCGCAAATTGCGCTCCCCAATGCATGGAACGGATGCACAACGTTCGCGTGCAAGAGGCCTCAAATATTTTTGCCAGAAATTGGTAATCAATCGCCCTATTTGACTGGCTCTCATTGTCCAAGGAATGTGGCTAGTAAAGCAAGATCATGAGGCCATTAGATTGTAAGCTGTATACAAGGCACTTCCTAATGTATTGTGATTGTCCATATTGCTTCCCCTTCTGGCTGGATTCATTTTCCATCATGTTATACACTGTATTCAGGGGTTATGTCTAGAGATGAGCCAAGTTCTCTAAAAATCTATTTGGCTGCTTCGCTGAAATTTACAAAAAAATTAGCTTTGTGATGAATTACTTTGTCACGAAGCACATTTCTTTGTAAGTAGTGGGTGCAATGACAATGAATGGCGATTACCCGGCCTCGCCCCCCCACAACATTGAACCCATCATATGCCACCTTCATCACTGCTCGCGGCATCTGAGATCCATATTAAAGCATTTTAGTGTTTGCTAATGAAATAAATAAATTGTACTTCCCTCGTTCTTTCGATCGCGAAGAGGCTGCCACACCTACCTTGCTTCAAGATCCAGCACGAAATCTCGTGCGGCGCATAGTGACATCATCATTTCGGCCAGAGATTTCATGCGGGATCTTCAAGCAGGATGGCCGTGCTAGCCTCTTTTCTCTCAGATTGATAAAGGTAAGTATGATGTTTTTTGTTATTTTTAATGCCATCTCAGGGAATATCGATTCCTTACCACAAAGCACAAGGAAATTTGGCCTCGTGCCGAATCAAAGTTTTCCTGAAATTTGGATCAAAGTCCACTTTGTGAACTTCCATTCCCTCAACACCAGTTATGACCACCCTGCAATCCAGCAGCAGTGGTCGTGCTTTCACATTATAGGAAAATGCTCCGGCATTTTTCTATGTGATGGAAAAATGAATCCAGCTAGCAAATGAAGCAATATGGACAATCACCATACATCAGGAAGTGCCTTGTATTAACGATATTTACATGATGAATGCCACTTGCTGAGGTGAGAGAACCTCTTTAAAAAGAGTTGTTAGTATGTGGCATACTGTGGATCAAGCCTCAGATTAAAGTCTCATTTTCTGCCCTTACTGATCATCTGCTGCTCCCTTTCTGATGCTTTCTGGTCCATCACTAGTCTTTGCAATTCCTGCTCTAGCGATGACATATCAACACTGACCACAGCAGTGACCTCAGCAGTGTTGACGGGTTACTGCTACAGCCAGTGATTGGGTACAGTGGTCACATGTCCATGTCAGGACGTCATTGCCAGAGCAGGAAATGGGGAGACTGGTGAGGAACTGAGAAGCGGCGGGAACAATAAGGTGAGTATGTCTTATTTTATTATTCTATAACAGGGATGCTCAACCTGCGGCCCTCCAGCTGTTGTAAAACTACAACTCCCACTGTGCCCTTCTGTAGGCTGATAGCTGTAGGCCGTCCGGGAATTATGGGAGTTGTAGTTTAAGAAAAGAGCTGGAGGGCCGCAGGTTCTATAACATTCTAAGTTCCTTTCATTCTTTTACAAGGCTGGTCAATCCCTTTGAATGAACACTAAACCTAAACAAGAAAGGTTTAGATGTCCTCACTGTCTTCTGACCGATCCTGTGGCAAACAGTGCTGTAGCAGGAGTCATTCCCTGCTGACCCAAGTGTAGACATAGCACAGCAAGGAGGGTCCTGCTCCAGCCAGTTGTCTTACAGACAGATATATGACAGTGAAGAGCAGAAGATAGGACATTTATTTACTGTATGCACTTATATAGCGCAAATATTCCGCACCACTTTACAGACATTTGCATCAAGCTGTCCCCAATGGGGCTCACATTCTATGTTCCCCCAGCAGTATGTCTTTGGAGTGTCGGAGGAAACCCACAAAAACACAGGGAGAACATACAAACTCCATGCCTTTGGTCGGAGCGGGACCTAGGACCCCAGCACCAGTGCTAACCACTGAGCCACCATGCTGCCCATGATTTTCCAGGACACAGGAAACCTGTCTATTGTTCATTGTTGTACGAGACAACATAGGACCAGAAGAAGGGAGGAATTAATGGCCACTTCTTTATTGTTATCGGGAGTGTTTGCATTCTCTCTGTTAAGCGTTCGTTTGAAGTTATTTGGAGAGAATCTATAGAGGCCTTATTATTGGAAGTGATAAAGTAAATGACCATGAATTCTGGCCGATATATCACAAAGAAAGCTATGTATTCAGACTGTAACAACTTGCATGCATATACGATTTAGCACTGAGCTCCACCAAGAGGTTTACTGCATGCAAGGAAACAATACTTTCCAATGAAGCAACCCATCGCCTCAGTCATTATCAAAGCTCAAGAGGTTTAATTGCTGTTTTCAATTGAGGATTCCACCCCAAAAAAAAGAGCTGATTGTAACAACTATATTGTACTTTGTCATGGGCAATAAATACAAGGGTTTCTCTTCTGTCACTGAGGTATAATTCCTGTCCACACCACATTGGTTTCTTGTCTTACACAATTAACTCCCGGCTTTTTATAGTGGCCATAAATCTACTAAACTACTGGAGATTTCAAACCAGTTATATGGTGTATATCTTACATCATTAACATACGGTATATTTTTCTTTAAAATGGGTTTCCTATTTGATACTTCACTAATCCTTAGAATGAAGGGTTACGTACGGCAACGCCTACGACTCCTTCACTGATTCTCATTATAAAGTTGTGGTTCTGACTCCCGACCTCCTGTTGTACAAGGAAACGGCACCACAAACCCTTTCACATTCCCTTGAATGGAACTGTGTTGCAATGCCATTTCCAGTGTGTGTCTGTAAGGACCATCATGCCAGAGAAAGGAGGAAGGATCTCTTTTATTTGGATCCTCATGGATCATAATGTTACGGCAAATATCTGAGGATGTAATTCCCTTTGTTGTGCAGTCAGCAGTAAGACAAATATGATAATAAGACTCTGGGCCTATGTTTTAGATTTCAAAGGGGACGATATTCATATACCTTACGTCTGAACATAATATACCTTCACAGCAGCCTCATGTGTCCCCGACCTTCCTCCATTCACAAATCACTGCTGAATTTACACAAACCAACCAAACAGAAATCACAGCATTCCACTACTACAGATGTACCATAGATATTTATCTGCTCACATATATTTGTAAGCTCAGTCACTGCTGATTTCTCTGGTTTATTAGCCATTTATATTGCATTTAATCTTTATATTACTATAATATAATATTATATTCATTTATATTACTTTTCTTTTTTAATCCCTTTGGGACACAGCCTTATTACACCTTAGGACCAGGCCATTTTATGCAAGTCTGAGCAGTGTCACTTTAAGTGGTAATAACTTTAAAACGCTTTGACTTATCCAAGCCATTCTGAGATTGTTTTTTTGTCACATATTGTACTTCATGACACTGGTAAAATGAAGTAAAAAAATATCATTTTTATTTATAAAAAAAAATCAAATTTAGCAAAAATTTCAATTTCTGTACTTCTATAATACATAGTAATACCTCCAAAAATAGTTATTATTTTACATTCCCCATATGTCTACTTCATGTTTGGATCATTTTGAGAATGATATTTTATTTTTGGGGATGTTACAAGGCTTAGAAGTTTAGAAGCAAATCTTGACATTTTTCAGAAATTTCAAAAAACTAAAATTTTAGGGACCAGTTCAGGTCTGAAGTCACTTTGCGAGGCTTAGATAATAGAAACCACCCAAAAATGACCCCATTCTAGAAACTACACCCCTCAAGGTATTCAAAACTGATTTTACAAACTTTGTTAACCCTTTAGGTGTTGCACAAGAGTTATTGGCAAATGGGGATGAAGTTTGAGAATTTCATTTTTTTGCAAAACTTTCCATTTTAACCCATTTTTTCCCACTAACAAAGCAAGGGTTAACAGCCAAACAAGACTGTATCTTTATTGCCCTGACTCTGCCGTTTACAGAAACATCCCATATGTGGTCGTACACTACTGTACGGCCACACGGAGGGGCATAGAGGGAAAGGAGCGCTGTGTGGGTTTTGGAGGTCTGATTTTTATGGACCGGTTTATTTACACCGTGTCCTGTTTAAACCCCCCGATTGCACCCCTGGAGTAGAAACTCCCTAAAAGTGACACCATTTTGGAAACTACGGGAGAAGGTGGCGGTTTTGTTGGGACTATTTTTAGGGTACATATGATTTTTGGTTGCTCTATATTACATTTTTGTGAGGCAAGGTTACGAAAAATTGAAATTCTGAAATTTAATCTCCATTTGCCATTAACTGTTGAGGAACACCTAAAGGGTTAATAAAGTTTCTAAAATCAGTTTTGAATACCTTGAGGGGTGTAGTTTCTTAGATGGGGTCACTTAAAGGGAGTTTTTACTCTAGGGGCATCAGGGGGCTTCAAAAGGGACATGGTGTCAATAAAAAAGGCCATCAAAATCGGCCTTCCAGAAACCATGTCGATCCTTTCCTTCTGCGGCCTCCCTTTTACTGATACAGCAGTTTACGCCCACAAATGTGGCATTTCTGTAAACTGCAGTATCAGGGTAATAAATGTTAAGTTTTGTTTGGTTGTTAACCCTTGCTTTGTTACCGGAAAAAACGGATTGAAATGGAAAAGTGCCAAAAATAGCTGTTTTGGCACCGTTTATTTTTTTTGACCGTGTTAATCTGGGGGGTTAGGTCATGGGGTATTTTTATAGAGGAGATTCTTATGGACGCGGCGATACCTAATCATCATGTTTAAACAAATGAGCAGTGTTCTAACTAGCAAGTGGCAAGTGCTTAGAGCAGCTGGTTAGCCCCACTTTTGCTCTATAGCTACTATCTGTATTTGACTAGTGATGAGCCGCAGGGGTCATATTCGAATTTGTGATATTTTGTGAATATTTTGTACAATATTTGTTGAATGTTTGTTAAATATTTTCAAATTCAAATATTCGTTATATTCTACAAGGCAATGATCGCGAAATATGCAAATATTACGCGATCAATACAGGCGTGGGTCAAAAACGAATATATAGCAATATAGAATATAGTGCTATATATTCGTTTTTTTGAATATTCGTCATTTATTTCCATCTGAACACATGATTCCTCCCTGCTTAAGTTGCTCGTGGGCCAATGACTCATTGGCCCACAAGCAAGAAGCAGGGAGGAATCATGTGTTCAGATAAAAATAAATGATGAATATTCGATATAACAAATATATAGCACTATATTCTAAATATTCGCAAATTCTCGAAGTGGCAATATTCGAGATAAAAATTTGCTTTTCGAATATTCATGCTCAACACTATATTTGACTGCAACATAGTCAATGAATGCTGTTTGTGGTACACTCCTTTATTAGTCTAAAAAATAAAATAAAAACATAGAGTACAAAACAAGAAACAAAAGAAAAATACTCTTGTAGAAGAGACAATCCTCACACTGGTGGGCAAAGAGAGGGCAGGGATTTGTGTAATGAACGATATTAGGGGGACTGTGCCTATAGATGACCCTATCTATGTTCTGCCCTGCCTAGAACAGAATGGCTGCCCTGATAGGGGCGATCCTGTATAAGGAACCTTCTAGACGCCCTCGGATGGCCCTGATTGGGGAATATAGAGCAAACTACAATTAGTTAGTCTTTACCAAATGAAAGATAAAGGTACCAAAAATAATAAACAATGGCACTGATATGTGCATATCAACTCCCATCAGCAAAGGATGAGTCATTAAGTCTAGGGATGAGCGAACTCGAACTGTATAGTTCGGGTTCGTACCGAATTTTGGGGTGTCCGTGACACGGACCCGAACCCGGACATTTTCGTAAAAGTCCGGGTTCGGGTTCGGTGTTCGTCGCTTTCTTCGCGCTTTTGTGACGCTTTCTTGGCGCTTTTTGAAAGGCTGCAAAGCAGCCAATCAACAAGCGTCATACTACTTGCCCCAAGAGGCCATCACAGCCATGCCTACTATTGGCATGGCTGTGATTGGCCAGAGCACCATGTGACCCAGCCTCTATTTAAGCTGGAGTCACATAGCGCCGCCCGTCACTCTGCTCTGATTAGCGTAGGGAGAGGTTGCGGCTGCGACAGTAGGGCGAGATTAGGCAGATTAACTCCTCCAAAGGACTTGATTAACTGATCAATCTGCAGCTGTGGATCATTGAGCTGCTGATCCTCAATTGCTCACTGTTTTTAGGCTGCCCAGACCGTTTGTCAGTCACATTTTTCTGGGGTGATCGGCGGCCATTTTGTGTCTTGTGGTGCGCCAGCACAAGCTGCGACCAAGTGCATTTAACCCTCAATGGTGTGGTTGTTTTTTGGCTAAAGCCTACATCAGGGTGAAGCTGTCACACCAAGTGCATTTAACCAGCAATAGTCTGTTTATTTTTTGGCCATATCCCAGTCTAATTCTGTCACTAAATCCATACCGGTCACCCAGCGCCTAAATACTAGGCCTCAAATTTATATCCCGCTAAATCTCTCGTTACCGCTGTCCTGTTGTGGCTGGGAAAGTTATTTAGTGTCCGTCAAAGCACATTTTTTGTTCTGGGTTGAAATACAATTCCCAATTTAGCAATTTCATAATTTAGTCGTTTCTGCTATATCAGAGCTATTTGAAATCTATCCCTAAAAGGGTAGATCATATTGAAGGTGCACATAGGGTCATTCAGAATAACTTCACACACACGCTTCTGTGCATTTCCAAGTCTAATTCTGTCACTAAATCCATACCGGTCACCCAGCGCCTAAATACTAGGCCTCAAATTTATATCCCGCTGAATTTGAATACAATACATTGGGCCAAATAATATATTTGTTGTTGTGGTGAACCATAACAATGAGAAAAACATCTAGTAAGGGACGCGGACGTGGACATGGTCGTGGTGGTGTTAGTGGACCCTCTGGTGCTGGGAGAGGACGTGGCCGTTCTGCCACATCCACACGTCCTAGTGTACCAACTACCTCAGGTCCCAGTAGCCGCCAGAATTTACAGCGATATATGGTGGGGCCCAATGCCGTTCTAAGGATGGTAAGGCCTGAGCAGGTACAGGCATTAGTCAATTGGGTGGCCGACAGTGGATCCAGCACGTTCACATTATCTCCCACCCAGTCTTCTGCAGAAAGCGCACAGATGGCGCCTGAAAACCAACCCCATCAGTCTGTCACATCACCCCCATGCATACCAGGGAAACTGTCTCAGCCTCAAGTTATGCAGCAGTCTCTTATGCTGTTTGAAGACTCCGCTGGCAGGGTTTCCCAAGGGCATCCACCTAGCCCTTCCCCAGCGGTGAAAGACATAGAATGCACTGACGCACAACCACTTATGTTTCCTGATGATGAGGACATGGGAATACCACCTCAGCATGTCTCTGATGATGACGAAACACAGGTGCCAACTGCTGCGTCTTTCTGCAGTGTGCAGACTGAACAGGAGGTCAGGGATCAAGACTGGGTGGAAGACGATGCAGGGGACGATGAGGTCCTAGACCCCACATGGAATGAAGGTCGTGCCACTGACTTTCACAGTTCGGAGGAAGAGGCAGTGGTGAGACCGAGCCAACAGCGTAGCAAAAGAGGGAGCAGTGGGCAAAAGCAGAACACCCGCCGCCAAGAGACTCCGCCTGCTACTGACCGCCGCCATCTGGGACCAAGCACCCCAAAGGCAGCTTCAAGGAGTTCCCTGGCATGGCACTTCTTCAAACAATGTGCTGACGACAAGACCCGAGTGGTTTGCACGCTGTGCCATCAGAGCCTGAAGCGAGGCATTAACGTTCTGAACCTGAGCACAACCTGCATGACCAGGCACCTGCATGCAAAGCATGAACTGCAGTGGAGTAAACACCTTAAAACCAAGGAAGTCACTCAGGCTCCCCCTGCTACCTCTTCTGCTGCTGCCGCCTCGGCCTATTCTGCTGCTGCCGCCTCGGCCTCTTCCTCCGCCTCTGGAGGAACGTTGGCACCTGCCGCCCAGCAAACAGGGGATGTACCACCAACACCACCACCACCACCTCCGTCACCAAGCGTCTCAACCATGTCACACGCCAGCGTTCAGCTCTCCATCTCACAAACATTTGATAGAAAGCGTAAATTCCCACCTAGCCACCCTCGATCCCTGGCCCTGAATGCCAGCATTTCTAAACTACTGGCCTATGAAATGCTGTCATTTAGGCTGGTAGACACAGACAGCTTCAAACAGCTCATGTCGCTTGCTGTCCCACAGTATGTTGTTCCCAGCCGGCACTACTTCTCCAAGAGAGCCGTGCCTTCCCTGCACAACCAAGTATCCGATAAAATCAAGTGTGCACTGCGCAACGCCATCTGTGGCAAGGTCCACCTAACCACAGATACGTGGACCAGTAAGCACGGCCAGGGACGCTATATCTCCCTAACTGCACACTGGGTAAATGTAGTGGCAGCTGGGCCCCAGGCGGAGAGCTGTTTGGCGCACGTCCTTCCGCCGCCAAGGATCGCAGGGCAACATTCTTTGCCTCCTGTTGCCACCTCCTCCTTCTCGGCTTCCTCCTCCTCTTCTTCCACCTGCTCATCCAGTCAGCCACACACCTTCACCACCAACTTCAGCACAGCCCGGGGTAAACGTCAGCAGGCCATTCTGAAACTCATATGTTTGGGGGACAGGCCCCACACCGCACAGGAGTTGTGGCGGGGTATAGAACAACAGACCGACGAGTGGTTGCTGCCGGTGAGCCTCAAGCCCGGCCTGGTGGTGTGTGATAATGGGCGAAATCTCGTTGCAGCTCTGGGACTAGCCAATTTGACGCACATCCCTTGCTTGGCGCATGTGCTGAATTTGGTGGTGCAGAAGTTCATTCACAACTACCCCGACATGTCAGAGCTGCTGCATAAAGTGCGGGCCGTCTGTTCGCGCTTCCGGCGTTCACATCCTGCTGCTGTTCGCCTGTCTGCGCTACAGCGTAACTTCGGCCTTCCCGCTCACCGCCTCATATGCGACGTGCCCACCAGGTGGAACTCCACCTTGCACATGCTGGACAGACTGTGCGAGCAGCAGCAGGCCATAGTGGAGTTTCAGCTGCAGCACGCACGGGTCAGTCGCACTACAGAACAGCACCACTTCACCACCAATGACTGGGCCTCCATGCGAGACCTGTGTGCCCTGTTGCGCTGTTTCGAGTACTCCACCAACATGGCCAGTGGCGATGACACCGTTATCAGCGTTACAATACCACTTCTATGTCTCCTTGAGAAAACACTTAGGGCGATGATGGAAGAGGAGGTGGCCCAGGAGGAGGAAGAGGGGTCATTTTTAGCACTTTCAGGCCAGTCTCTTCGAAGTGACTCAGAGGGAGGTTTTTGGCAACAGCAGAGGCCAGGTACAAATGTGGCCAGCCAGGGCCCACTACTGGAGGACGAGGAGGACGAGGATGAGGAGGAGGTGGAGGAGGATGAGGATGAAGCATGGTCACAGCGGGGTGGCACCCAACGCAGCTCGGGTCCATCACTGGTGCGTGGCTGGGGGGAAAGGCAGGACGATGACGATACGCCTCCCACAGAGGACAGCTTGTCCTTACCCCTGGGCAGCCTGGCACACATGAGCGACTACATGCTGCAGTGCCTGCGCAACGACAGCAGAGTTGCCCACATTTTAACCTGTGCGGACTACTGGGTTGCCACCCTGCTGGATCCACGCTACAAAGACAATGTGCCCACCTTACTTCCTGCACTGGAGCGTGATAGGAAGATGCGCGAGTACAAGCGCACGTTGGTAGACGCGCTACTGAGAGCATTCCCAAATGTCACAGGGGAACAAGTGGAAGCCCAAGGCCAAGGCAGAGGAGGAGCAAGAGGTCGCCAAGGCAGCTGTGTCACGGCCAGCTCCTCTGAGGGCAGGGTTAGCATGGCAGAGATGTGGAAAACTTTTGTCAACACGCCACAGCTAACTGCACCACCACCTGATACGCAACGTGTTAGCAGGAGGCAACATTTCACTAACATGGTGGAACAGTACGTGTGCACACCCCTCCACGTACTGACTGATGGTTCGGCCCCATTCAACTTCTGGGTCTCTAAATTGTCCACGTGGCCAGAGCTAGCCTTTTATGCCTTGGAGGTGCTGGCCTGCCCGGCAGCCAGCGTTTTGTCTGAACGTGTATTCAGCACGGCAGGGGGCGTCATTACAGACAAACGCAGCCGCCTGTCTACAGCCAATGTGGACAAGCTGACGTTCATAAAAATGAACCAGGCATGGATCTCACAGGACCTGTCCGTCCCTTGTCCAGATTAGACATTAACTACCTCCCCATAACCATATATTATTGGACTCCAGGGCACTTCCTCATTCAATCCTATTTTTATTTTCATTTTACCATTATATTGCGAGGCTACCCAAAGTTGAATGAACCTCTCCTCTGCCTGTGTGCTAGGCCTAAATATATGCCAATGGACTGTTGCAGTGGTGGGTGACGTGAAGCCTCATTCTCTGCTATGACATGCAGACTAATTCTCTGCTGACATGAAGACAGATTCTCTGTTACGGGACCTCCCTCCTCTGCCTGGGTGCTGGGCCTAAATATATGCCAATGGACTGTTGCAGTGGTGGGTGACGTGAAGCCTGATTCTCTGCTATGACATGCAGACTAATTCTCTGCTGACATGAAGACAGATTCTCTGTTACGGGACCTCTCTCCTCTGCCTGTGTGTGTGCTGGGCCTAAATATATGCCAATGGACTGTTGCAGTGGTGGCTGACGTGAAGCCTCATTCTCTGCTATGACATGCAGACTAATTCTCTGCTGACATGAAGCCAGATTGTCTGTTACGGGACCTCTCTCCTCTGCCTGTGTGTGTGCTGGGCCTAAATATATGCCAATGGACTGTTGCAGTGGTGGCTGACGTGAAGCCTCATTCTCTGCTATGACATGCAGACTAATTCTCTGCTGACATGAAGACAGATTCTCTGTTACGGGACCTCTCTCCTCTGCCTGTGTGTGTGCTGGGCCTAAATATATGCCAATGGACTGTTGCAGTGGTGGCTGACGTGAAGCCTCATTCTCTGCTATGACATGCAGACTAATTCTCTGCTGACATGAAGCCAGATTGTCTGTTACGGGACCTCTCTCCTCTGCCTGTGTGTGTGCTGGGCCTAAATATATGCCAATGGACTGTTGCAGTGGTGGCTGACGTGAAGCCTCATTCTCTGCTATGACATGCAGACTAATTCTCTGCTGACATGAAGACAGATTCTCTGTTACGGGACCTCCCTCCTCTGCCTGGGTGCTGGGCCTAAATATATGCCAATGGACTGTTGCAGTGGTGGCTGACGTGAAGCCTCATTCTCTGCTATGACATGCAGACTAATTCTCTGCTGACATGAAGACAGATTCTCTGTTACGGGACCTCCCTCCTCTGCCTGGGTGCTGGGCCTAAATATATGCCAATGGACTGTTGCAGTGGTGGGTGACGTGAAGCCTCATTCTCTGCTATGACATGCAGACTGATTCTCTGCTGACATGAAGCCAGATTGTCTGTTACGGGACCTCCCTCCTCTGCCTGGGTGCTGGGCCTAAATATATGCCAATGGACTGTTGCAGTGGTGGCTGACGTGAAGCCTCATTCTCTGCTATGACATGCAGACTGATTCTCTGCTGACATGAAGCCAGATTGTCTGTTACGGGACCTCTCTCCTCTGCCTGTGTGCTAGGCCTAAATATATGCCAATGGACTGTTGCAGTGGTGGCTGACGTGAAGCCTCATTCTCTGCTATGACATGCAGACTGATTCTCTGCTGACATGAAGCCAGATCGTCTGTTACGGGACCTCTCTGCTCTGCCTGTGTGCTAGGCCTAAATATATGCCAATGGACTGTTGCAGTGGTGGCTGACGTGAAGCCTCATTCTCTGCTATGACATGCAGACTAATTCTCTGCTGACATGAAGACAGATTCTCTGTTACGGGACCTCTCTCCTCTGCCTGTGTGTGTGCTGGGCCTAAATATATGCCAATGGACTGTTGCAGTGGTGGCTGACGTGAAGCCTCATTCTCTGCTATGACATGCAGACTAATTCTCTGCTGACATGAAGCCAGATTGTCTGTTACGGGACCTCTCTCCTCTGCCTGTGTGTGTGCTGGGCCTAAATATATGCCAATGGACTGTTGCAGTGGTGGCTGACGTGAAGCCTCATTCTCTGCTATGACATGCAGACTAATTCTCTGCTGACATGAAGACAGATTCTCTGTTACGGGACCTCTCTCCTCTGCCTGTGTGTGTGCTGGGCCTAAATATATGCCAATGGACTGTTGCAGTGGTGGCTGACGTGAAGCCTCATTCTCTGCTATGACATGCAGACTAATTCTCTGCTGACATGAAGCCAGATTGTCTGTTACGGGACCTCTCTCCTCTGCCTGTGTGTGTGCTGGGCCTAAATATATGCCAATGGACTGTTGCAGTGGTGGCTGACGTGAAGCCTCATTCTCTGCTATGACATGCAGACTAATTCTCTGCTGACATGAAGACAGATTCTCTGTTACGGGACCTCCCTCCTCTGCCTGGGTGCTGGGCCTAAATATATGCCAATGGACTGTTGCAGTGGTGGCTGACGTGAAGCCTCATTCTCTGCTATGACATGCAGACTAATTCTCTGCTGACATGAAGACAGATTCTCTGTTACGGGACCTCCCTCCTCTGCCTGGGTGCTGGGCCTAAATATATGCCAATGGACTGTTGCAGTGGTGGGTGACGTGAAGCCTCATTCTCTGCTATGACATGCAGACTGATTCTCTGCTGACATGAAGCCAGATTGTCTGTTACGGGACCTCCCTCCTCTGCCTGGGTGCTGGGCCTAAATATATGCCAATGGACTGTTGCAGTGGTGGCTGACGTGAAGCCTCATTCTCTGCTATGACATGCAGACTGATTCTCTGCTGACATGAAGCCAGATTGTCTGTTACGGGACCTCTCTCCTCTGCCTGTGTGCTAGGCCTAAATATATGCCAATGGACTGTTGCAGTGGTGGCTGACGTGAAGCCTCATTCTCTGCTATGACATGCAGACTGATTCTCTGCTGACATGAAGCCAGATCGTCTGTTACGGGACCTCTCTGCTCTGCCTGTGTGCTAGGCCTAAATATATGCCAATGGACTGTTGCAGTGGTGGCTGACGTGAAGCCTCATTCTCTGCTATGACATGCAGACTAATTCTCTGCTGACATGAAGACAGATTCTCTGTTACGGGACCTCTCTCCTCTGCCTGTGTGTGTGCTGGGCCTAAATATATGCCAATGGACTGTTGCAGTGGTGGCTGACGTGAAGCCTCATTCTCTGCTATGACATGCAGACTAATTCTCTGCTGACATGAAGCCAGATTGTCTGTTACGGGACCTCTCTCCTCTGCCTGTGTGTGTGCTGGGCCTAAATATATGCCAATGGACTGTTGCAGTGGTGGCTGACGTGAAGCCTCATTCTCTGCTATGACATGCAGACTAATTCTCTGCTGACATGAAGACAGATTCTCTGTTACGGGACCTCCCTCCTCTGCCTGGGTGCTGGGCCTAAATATATGCCAATGGACTGTTGCAGTGGTGGCTGACGTGAAGCCTCATTCTCTGCTATGACATGCAGACTAATTCTCTGCTGACATGAAGACAGATTCTCTGTTACGGGACCTCCCTCCTCTGCCTGGGTGCTGGGCCTAAATATATGCCTATGGACTGTTGCAGTGGTGGGTGACGTGAAGCCTCATTCTCTGCTATGACATGCAGACTGATTCTCTGCTGACATGAAGCCAGATTGTCTGTTACGGGACCTCCCTCCTCTGCCTGGGTGCTGGGCCTAAATATATGCCAATGGACTGTTGCAGTGGTGGCTGACGTGAAGCCTCATTCTCTGCTATGACATGCAGACTGATTCTCTGCTGACATGAAGCCAGATTGTCTGTTACGGGACCTCTCTCCTCTGCCTGTGTGTGTGCTGGGCCTAAATATATGCCAATGGACTGTTGCAGTGGTGGCTGACGTGAAGCCTCATTCTCTGCTATGACATGCAGACTGATTCTCTGCTGACATGAAGCCAGATCGTCTGTTACGGGACCTCTCTGCTCTGCCTGTGTGCTAGGCCTAAATATATGCCAATGGACTGTTGCAGTGGTGGGTGACGTGAAGCCTCATTCTCTGCTATGACATGCAGACTGATTCTCTGCTGTCATGAAGCCAGATTGTCTGTTACGGGACCTCTCTGCTCTGCCTGTGTGCTAGGCCTAAATATATGCCAATGGACTGTTGCAGTGGTGGGTGACGTGAAGCCTCATTCTCTGCTATGACATGCAGACTGATTCTCTGCTGACATGAAGACAGATTCTCTGTTACGGGACCTCTCTCCTCTGCCTGTGTGTGTGCTGGGCCTAAATATATGCCAATGGACTGTTGCAGTGGTGGCTGACGTGAAGCCTCATTCTCTGCTATGACATGCAGACTAATTCTCTGCTGACATGAAGCCAGATTGTCTGTTACGGGACCTCTCTCCTCTGCCTGTGTGTGTGCTGGGCCTAAATATATGCCAATGGACTGTTGCAGTGGTGGCTGACGTGAAGCCTCATTCTCTGCTATGACATGCAGACTAATTCTCTGCTGACATGAAGACAGATTCTCTGTTACGGGACCTCTCTCCTCTGCCTGTGTGTGTGCTGGGCCTAAATATATGCCAATGGACTGTTGCAGTGGTGGCTGACGTGAAGCCTCATTCTCTGCTATGACATGCAGACTAATTCTCTGCTGACATGAAGCCAGATTGTCTGTTACGGGACCTCCCTCCTCTGCCTGGGTGCTGGGCCTAAATATATGCCAATGGACTGTTGCAGTGGTGGCTGACGTGAAGCCTCATTCTCTGCTATGACATGCAGACTAATTCTCTGCTGACATGAAGACAGATTCTCTGTTACGGGACCTCCCTCCTCTGCCTGGGTGCTGGGCCTAAATATATGCCAATGGACTGTTGCAGTGGTGGCTGACGTGAAGCCTCATTCTCTGCTATGACATGCAGACTAATTCTCTGCTGACATGAAGACAGATTCTCTGTTACGGGACCTCTCTCCTCTGCCTGGGTGCCGGGGCCTAAATATCTGAGAATGGACTGTTCCAGTGGTGGGTGACGGGAAGCCAGATTCTCTGCTATGGAACCTCTCTCCAATTGATTTTGGTTAATTTTTATTTATTTAATTTTTATTTTAATTCATTTCCCTATCCACATTTGTTTGCAGGGGATTTACCTACATGTTGCTGCCTTTTGCAGCCCTCTAGCTCTTTCCTGGGCTGTTTTACAGCCTTTTTAGTGCCGAAAAGTTCGGGTCCCCATTGACTTCAATGGGGTTCGGGTTCGGGACGAAGTTCGGATCGGGTTCGGATCCCGAACCCGAACATTTCCGGGATGTTCGGCCGAACTTCTCGAACCCGAACATCCAGGTGTTCGCTCAACTCTAATTAAGTCACTTTGATAAGTACCACAGCTATTTCAGAAATCGTGGGAAGTGTGACATACACACATCCCTGTTCCAATGTGTTTCGCCCAAACACTTGGAGGGCTCATCAGGGGACACCAAAAAAGATTGTAGAGGTGTAGTTCATATAAACACTAATACCAAATCAAATATAAACCGTGGAGTTGAAAAGAACACTCTGTCAGAAAACTCTGGAACTGTGCCACAATGGACACCTGGTCCAAAGTCTCAGTGATGGGATTTGGTAAAAACTGTTGGAGATGTCATAGAGAAGAGTTCCGTTTTGTTGGACAGCTAGCCAAAAGTCTCAGTGAAAGAATTTGGCAAAAATTGGGGTAGATGAAATAGAGAAGTATTCAATTTTACAGAAGAGTCAAATTTTGTTGAAAGTGGAGAAATGTATCACAATGGACCACGGCTTATTTGAATCATAAAGATCTTGCACTCGGCTGGGGTTTTGTGTGCCGGCCTTCTGGAGAGAAACCATAAGCCATATGGTGCAGTAGTTGCTCCCACAGTGCTAGAAGTAGCTGAACTTGACCTAGGTCTGTCATGTTTTGAGCTTGCGACCACAGTGTCAGAAACGTCCCCAGCTCCCGCTGGTCAGCTCCAGCTGACCCCAATGGAAGCAAATCTGGCCTTGCTAGTTTTTTTTGGGGAGGTGTGCAGCACGCCAGACCTGCAGGGTATAGCGACAGTGAGGTCACGGTATGGGCAATCGAGGGTTACTCACTTTCTGGAGGACCCTGGGCAGGCATGTAGCAGTGAATGAGAGGCAGACACTAATTCCTCTGGGGCACACTCTGGGTGTAGAGACCTGGCCTGATGTTGGGTGAGGTGCCCTGGTTGTTGCAGGTGTTTAGAGTGCCTGAGGCAAGGTCCCTTTAAGGTACGTGACGCCAGTGCCTGTAACGGTGGCACACCGGTTTTCAGTAGCAATAAGTGAGGTACACGGATGATATGGTGAACCAAACGTTGCTTTACTTATAACAGTCCAACTTTGTACATCAAGATGGTAATACAGTCCTTTACAGTCCCAAATGCACAGCAGGTTTATATCACAGCAGGTTTCAATCTTGCAAGATACTTGGAGGGTATATAATTAATGCTTGGCAGTGCTATGCTGCTCTATCCCCACAGCAATTCTAGCTGGCTGGATCCCAAGGCCCGGATGCCTAATTGCTGGCTTAAATCCTTGGTATGAATTCCTTCCTCCAGTATTGGCACTTGCTTAAGGTTACAATACCTTTGTTTCCTAGCTGTCTCTCTGCTTCAGGTGACAGGTGACTGCAGGTTGCTCCCAGGAGGTGCTGTCCTACTACTGGGGTATCTCAACTGAGCTATCCTTAGCCTCAGGAGCTTCAGGCTGACGAGGTAACTCCTCTAGTCCCCTGGAATACACTCGGTCTCCAGGCAGGCTGTACTCTATCTAGCCTCCTGGTGCAGCTAGAAACCAGGACTATCCAGCTGCATATCAGGAGGAGGCTCTCAGCATATCTTGGGCTGGTGCCTTCTCACTTCTGTCTCCACAGACTCCTGACTATGACCTAACCACTCCCTGTCTGGGCCTGGACATTTATACTAGGGGTTCCCTATCTCCCTCTAGTGTCTGGAATGCTAAATTACACCCCACTAGGCCTGCAAAGCATATAACAGGGAAAACCATTGCATGTAAAACACACAGTAAATTACATTAAATGCATAGATCAATACAATATCACTGTCCCTTGTGAGCAGAAGTAACACGCTACCCAATTGACCCTTGTGTAGTGCCCACTCCTACCTAGTGGGACACTACAGGTGTTGACCATACATTGTCTCTGATTTTTATTTTTGCTACGGACACCAGCCTCCTCCTCTGGTGTCACCTCCTTCCAACTCTGATCTGGTTTCCAGGTCCTTTTCAACATACAATAATCATCATAGTCCTCTCCCTCCCAGCCAATTGTATTAGTCTGTGACATGTCAGTGTGGGCTCCTTGGCCTGCTCATAATTCCTTGCTCTCTATTTGTCACAAATGTCATTGTTGTTATTGTTACCATTGCCTCTACCACCACCACTGTGGTTAGTGCCACTACTATGAACCATGACTGGTGCTGCTACTGCTGCTACTACCCACATTCTGACTCATGGATGACATGGTCTGGGTCCTTTGTTTTGCACTCTCTCCTATAAATAGAAATGGATTTCCTAAATGAATAGTCATAGGTTTGATAAACAACAGATTATTAAACGGTGCTAGTGTGTTTTCTGTAATTTAAAGACAGAGGCACGATTAAATGCTTCACTGGGTACAGATAAAGAAAGAGATAGTTCTGGTATCCTTATAATGAAAGTGTAAACATAACTCTAGGAAAATGAAGGGCCCTTAAGACCTAACTTTTAATCTACGTCAAATAAGAGAACGTCCTATAATTTTAGATGAACAACAAAATACACACGGGCAATAATATAACCCACAAACAAATGGGCGTGTGGCATCCACTAAATACACCCAATAGTGGAATGTGTTGCTATCTGGATAAGGCCTCATGCACACGGCCGTTGTTTGGGTCTGCATCCGAGCCGCCGTTTTGGGGGTTCGGAAGCGGACCCATTCACTTCAATGTGGCTTCAAAAGATGTGGACAGCACTCCGTGTGCTGTCCGCATCCTTTGCTCTGTTCCGTGGTCCCGCAAAAAAAATATAGCATGTCCTACTCTTGTCCGTTTTGCGGACAAGAATAGGCATGTCTACAATGGGCTGCCCATCCTGCAAATTGCGGAAGGCACACGGGCGGCTTCCGTTTTTTTGAGGATCCGCGGTTTGCGGACAGCAAAAAACCTCACGGTCGTGTGCATGTGGCCTAAAGCTGCGATTTATTAGGATAGTAACAGGGACAGAAATAGGAGGTCCAAATATATGATTAGGGACAGGGGAGAAAACGAAAACCTCTCCCTATGCCCGCCCTAACTAGGCCTCTGCCCCTGCTTCTACAAAAACATTGCACACTGCTACTGACAATTTACTTTGGGAATAGTGCAGGGTTGGCGGTGAAATTTCTTTGAACTTTTTAGGCCCCTTGCAGACGAGCGTGTCCGGATTAGGTCCGGATATGTTGCAGATGCGTTCAGTGAAAACTGCGCAATTTCGCAAGCAAGTCTATTCAGTCATGTATGCGATCGAGTTCAGTTGTTCAGTTTTTATCACGCTGGTGGAATGCGATTGAATGCGTTTTGTACACGCGTGATAAAAAACGGAATGTCTTCTAACAACATCTCTTAGCAGCCATCCGTGAAAAACGCATCGCATCCGCACTTGCTTGCGGATGCAATGCGATTTTCATGCAGCCCTATTCACTTCTATTGGGCCAGTGTTGCGTGAAAAATCTCAAAATATAGAACATGCTACGATTTTCACGCAACGCCCAAGTGAAGCGTGAAAACCAGCGCTCATGTACACAGACCCATTGAAATGAATGGGTTTGGATTCCGTGCGGGCGCAATGCATTCGCATCATGCATTGCACCCGCGCAGAATACTCGCTCATGTGAAAGGGGCCTTATGCATTTTATATCACTGGACTGGTTCAACTACAACATTTTTATACCATAAAACATTTGGTGTGATGCAATAATGCGCCCTCTACCACCAATCAGTGGCGTAACTAGAAAAGACTGGGCCCCACAGCATATTTTTGAATGGGGCCCTCCCTCCAGCAACTTCTTTGCAACCTTCACTTCTGTGACTAGTCAAACGAGGCCCAGAAGCTACTCAGTCTGTTTCCTACAGTGATTCTGTATATAATGTCATTGTATAATACTGTTGAGGGGGCACTGATATAAAAATCTTTTAGTCCTCTTCCTGGATTGGCCCCTTCTGAGTTAGGGCCCCAAATAAGCCGTCTCCCCTGCTTCCCCTATAGCTATGCCTCTGCCACAAAGCAGTACTGGCAGTAAAATTTCTTTTGAACTATGTATGTGTTTAATGTCACTGGATTACAGTGGACACCTTTATCCACAAGTGCCATTTATTGCCACCAAACCAGCCACTATACCTCATCACCTGGTGACTGAAACTGCACTTTGTACTTCTGCAACTGCTGAATGTACATAAGTTATATTTTGCATTAAGTAAAGAGAGGATATTATACTTTTACTTCTGGCCCCATTCTTCAAACCACCTTTCCACTGCGCAGATCCCCAGGGAGCAATGGCCTGAGAAGATACACCTTAGGGGCTTGCATTACTACTGCCAATATAACAATGCAGTGTTGGTGGTGAAATCTCTATACTATCACGGGTATAAAAACAGCATTATGGCCATAAAATAATTTTGCTATAATGCAACGCAGATGGACATAATGCACTGGAAAAAGAAAATATTTGATTGCTCAGCATCTGCAGCAGAATGCTAGGGTGCTGTGCTTGCAAAAATGAACTGGAGAAGCTTGATGTTAAAAAAAGCTATCTGTTCATATAAAAAATATTTTTTTTCCTTGCAGAGGGTTGGTTTTGTAATGTAGAACTTGTAGACTGAATTGTTACAGCAGCAATCAGCTTTAAGCACAGTGTGGCCATCCTCCAGTCATCAACCCTCAAAGCTTTCTCTGAAAGCTTCCCCTGATAATATTCCCTAAAATCTGCACAATGATATATTTCTATTCTTTCCTATACCTTCCCCATAGTGTCCCTATCATATGACAATAATTGCTTGTGACTATGTAATAATTTTTTGACAGACAATTCCACACAGTTCAGTAGCTGAACACACTATGAAACTTGGTTGATCCAGGCTGTCAACCTCTGAGAAGATCAGGGAAAGCCCTTGTTGAGGAAGGGTTGAGACGCATGCATATATATACATATATGCATGCAAACACGTGCATGCATGTATGGTATACACTCACCTAAAGAATTATTAGGAACACCATACTAATATGGTGTTGGACCCCCCTTTTGCCTTCAGAACTGCCTTAATTCTACGTGGCATTGATTCAACAAGGTGCTGATAGCATTCTTTAGAAATGTTGGCCCATATTGATAGGATAGCATCTTGCAGTTGATGGAGATTTGAGGGATGCACATCCAGGGCATGAAGCTCCCGTTCCACCAAATTCCAAAGATGCTCTATTGGGTTGAGATCTGGTGACTGTGGGGGCCATTTTAGTACAGTGAACTCATTGTCATGTTCAAGAAACCAATTTGAAATGATTCGAGCTTTGTGACATGGTGCATTATCCTGCTGGAAGTAGCCATCAGAGGATGGGTACATGGTGGTCATGAAGGGATGGACATGGTCAGAAAGAATGCTCAGGTAGCCCGTGGCATTTAAACAATGGCCAATTGGCACTAAGGGGCCTAAAGTGTGCCCAGAAAACATCCCCCACATCATTACACCACCACCACCAGCCTGCACAGTGGTAACAAGGCATGATGGATACATGTTCTCATTCTGTTTTGGCCAAATTCCGACTCTACCATTTGAATGTCTCAACAGAAATCGAGACTCATCAGACCAGGCAACATTTTTCCAGTCTTCAACAGTCCAATTTTGGTGAGCTCGTGCAAATTGTAGCCTCTTTTTCCTATTTGTAGTGGAGATGAGTGGTACCCGGTGGGGTCTTCTGCTGTTGTAGCCCACCTTTCTTTCCCATTCTGACATTCAGTTTGGAGTTCAGGAGATTGTCTTGACCAGGACCACAACCCTACATGCATTGAAGCAACTGCCATGTGATTGGTTGACTAGATAATCGCATTAATGAGAAATAGAACAGGTGTTCCTAATAATTATTTAGGTGAGTGTATATGCATGCATTAATGGTCACTTTAGGGGAGGATGTCCGCAGATGTGCCCAGCATCTGCGCACATCTGCCCTTAGTGGCCCACAGGGGCTCATGGTGGCCCCTGTGAGAAATATGTGCCCCCAAATAATCCCCCTTTATAATATATATATATAGGGCTGTGGCCCCTTGTGTACATGTGTGTATATATATGTATATATATGTGTTTAGGATATATATGCATATATATAACTGTGCCCCCTTATCATCTGTGCCCCCTTTAGATAAATATATCTATGTCCCTTATATTGGTGTATACATGTGTATGGATGTGCCCCATGCATCCATACGCATGTATATTATACAATATTCCCCCCCCCCTACACCTGAAACCAGGTGCATCGGTGTGATTGTGCCCCAAGCATTCACACCGATGCAATCTGGCTAATTGCATCAGAATGACCGGACAAGGGTCCGGTCATCCTGATGGATACAAAGAGCTCAGATTCAACAGATTCAACAGCTCTGCTGGAGATAATTACGCATGATAGAAGAAGGGGAGAAGCCTCCCCTCCTTCTATTATGGGCATTCCGGCAGCGAAATTAACATCTCGCTGGCCGGAATGCAGAGTGCCACAGGCGGGAGATCAAAGGCTTCTCCCGCCAGTTGGCTGCAGCGCGTCCCCGGTGTGCGGGCCGGCGCAGTGATGTCATATCACTGCGCCGGCCCACGTGGATGATGAGGGGGGCGCGCGCGCGCCCCCTGGTGAGCGGCGCGGGAGTGCGGGCCGCCGGGGATAAATATCTGGCGGCCCCTGCACTCAAGGAGAGGATCGGGACCCCCCAACCTGAAAGGGCAGCGCATCCTGCGCTCAGAAGAGGGTCGGGACCCCGACCAGACCCTGAGAGAGCGCGATCCCCCCCCCCCCCGACTGAAGACCCGTACCGGACCCCCCCCTCTTGAAGGAAAGTGCAACCGGCGCTCAGAGGAGCCTGACCGGACCCCCCTCTAAAGGGAGAGCGCATCCTGCGCTCAGGAATAGGAGCCCGGTTGCCCTGTCGCCCCGCCAGAAGGAGGAGAGCGTGATCGGCCCCCTGGCTGGCGAGGATCACCCTAGAAGAACGAGCAGAACCCTAAGTATCACCCCCTTATTATACCCCTGATCCCATTCCATACCACTATCCCACCAACGTTTTACCCTTTAAAATCCCCTTGTTAACCCTATAACCCCTGATTACATTGTGCCTGATTCCCTGCCCTGATACCCTTGCTGTGCCTACCACCTCTGATTAACCCTGTACCTGATTTCCCTGATTTATCCTAGTCCCTGCCCTGATACCCTTGCTGTGCTTACCCCTGGTTACCATACCCCTTAACCCCTGATAAACCCTATTATCCCTGATCCCTGATTAACCCCTGGTGGCATCCCCTGGTAAACCCCTGGTTACTACTGTATTTGGGTCGGTGGCCTGCATACACCCCTGCAGTGCCATCGTTAACCCTCGTTGTACCTTAGGGATACAATTAGTCAGGTGGGGTGGGCTGTTAATACTTGTATGTGTGGACTGTATAGTTAGTTTATGGGTGCAATTTGGGAACGTGTAGTGTAGTTTAGGATCGTATATTTGTAGTGCTGTGTATTTACTGTATATTGTGTGCGTCAGGTGTTAAAATGTGTAATAAATACCGTTATATTTGTACCCTTTGTGTAGTGTGTACTTGTTAGCGGTAGTGAGTTAGGCGCATGCAGCTAGTGTATTGATTAGTGTAAAGCATAGCGAAAGTATTGTGCTATTGTTATATAAAGGTATAAATAGGCGGAAAGTGTTGAATAAGCCACGGCACTCCAGAGGGATTCCAATCAATTTCTTTATTACACCTTGTGTAGCAACGTTTCAACCTAATGGTCTTTGTCAAGCTCCCATTACACAAATGACACAGTGAACATTAAATACAGTCCCCTGGCTCCGCATTGGTTGCTGCTGAGCCCTACCCATTAACCCCCTCATTACTTCTTACAGACATTTACATATTACATATTGCCCACTCCATGATCCCTAATAACATACTTTCATCCCTTGCTCCCTTACTTTGCCATGCTGCAGGAGACGCCGTCCCGTCCTCCTCACTACTGGTGCATATCGATGTTCTCACATTACAACACGAGGCTTCCGCGTCTCTGTGTATAATCTGCGCATGCGCGAAAATTCTGCATGCGCGAAATTCTGCGCGAAAATTCTGCGCATGCGCGAAAATTCTTCCGCCCTTTTCTGCGCATATCCATCAGATCATGCCCCACTTCCTGGTCATGTGATCTCGTCGCTCCAGAAGCGTGCTATCACAAGATCATACTCCGTTCCATTCAAACTCTAATCTAGATGCCATCAGATGTCAAAGATCCATGTTACTGTGTATATTTAACATAGTCATATAAGATTATTAATGAGGCCCCCAATTACACGGTGCGGGCTGTCTGGTACCCACCACACGCTAATCGACATTCAGTCTGGACATTAATTATGCCATTCTAATTCTTTACTTATCTTATGGAGGCTGCCACTATCTGGACCACCAATACATTTAATTAAATTTCTATTATTTTACCCTATCTTCAGAGTGACTATCATGGTGTTTCAGAGGCTATACACGTAGGTTTGCCACCATTCATTCAGTGACTGGTGTATAGGGTAAGCGTTCATGGGGTGATTAACCCTCAGTACGCCAGCCCATCCAGTCTCATACTATCATTCATTCTATATGGGAGTTTTAGCGGGGGAATGTAGGGCTACCCCCCATTTGAGGAGCCGTCCACATTCCCTCACATTCTCCCTAAAAGATTTTTTTATGGCAAAAACCTATTCTTTCTAGATTTACCTCCAGTACCATTTCACTCGATTATTAGAAAGGAGTTCTCAATGTGAAATATCACACAAGTGGGCCCTTTTAGTAGCAGTCTCCATATACTATAAATTTTACTCAAAAGTTATATCATATGTGGTGCAAACCTTGACAGCCCCACATCGTCATTAGAGGGTCTATAGGACTTGTTCCCCTTTTAGCCTATCAGTCATGGGTCCTTCACACACAAGGGCATCGTGAAGATAAGAAGACGGTTCTCCCACAGCATGTATATCCAAGCAAAACCTAAGACAAAAGGAAAACAGAGGATTTCTTTAGATAAACTATCTTCATAAAAATGGAGATATGGGCACACACAGGAGTTTAGATATATTCATATATACATATGTATTAAAAATTGGCTTCTTAGCCTGGTGTTTGAAACACACTTACACACAACCCGATCGGGAGTTAGGGTAGGGCTCAGCAGCAACCAATGCGGAGCCAGGGGACTGTATTTAATGTTCACTGTGTCATTTGTGTAATGGGAGCTTGACAAAGACCATTAGGTTGAAACGTTGCTACACAAGGTGTAATAAAGAAATTGATTGGAATCCCTCTGGAGTGCCGTGGCTTATTCAACACTTTCTACTACGGAAATCCCAGGACCAGGATTTAATGCTACAGGCACCACCACGTATTGGATCAGCTATATTAATAGTGAGTAGTGCTGGCCTATTTTTCTATTTTGTGTTAATGAGGTCTGAGGACAAGCACACTCACCTAGCATAGCCTTTCTATATCTATGCTGGAGACCGTGGGAGGAGAAAAATGGATACACCAAAAAGTCTACTCTATACCAGTGAACAGATTTCGCACATTCTGAGCGGGAGTGATGATGAGGGAGCGTTCCTGAACAAACCCACAGTGGATCTGATTAAACGTAAATATGAAATGGAAAAAAAACAGCTTATTAATATCGAACTTCACCTGTCCACATTAAGGGAGTATTATAAGGCTGAACGCATACCGAGAGGACTAAGGACGCATTTGAGACCAATTCTGTTTCCTAATAACCCAGAGTTCCTGACTAAATTCACCTTTTTAGCGGATAGATTTTCCATGGACATGATGTTATTAAATATGGACTTTCTACAACAAGAACTGTTAAAAATACAAGTAAGAATAATAGAGCATGAACGACAACTACAATCTCTACAAACCGAACAGGAATTTCAAACAGTAAAAGAACGGATGGAACAAGATCTAAGGAAGTACCGAGATAATATCGAGACAACAAAGAGACAAAAGTGGAGTAGGGATCAAGACTAGGGATGAGCGAACTCGAACTGTATAGTTCGGGTTCGTACCGAATTTTGGGGTGTCCGTGACACGGACCCGAACCCGGACATTTTCGTAAAAGTCCGGGTTCGGGTTCGGTGTTCGTCGCTTTCTTCGCGCTTTTGTGACGCTTTCTTGGCGCTTTTTGAAAGGCTGCAAAGCAGCCAATCAACAAGCGTCATACTACTTGCCCCAAGAGGCCATCACAGCCATGCCTACTATTGGCATGGCTGTGATTGGCCAGAGCACCATGTGACCCAGCCTCTATTTAAGCTGGAGTCACATAGCGCCGCCCGTCACTCTGCTCTGATTAGCGTAGGGAGAGGTTGCGGCTGCGACAGTAGGGCGAGATTAGGCAGATTAACTCCTCCAAAGGACTTGATTAACTGATCGATCTGCAGCTGTGGATCATTGAGCTGCTGATCCTCAATTGCTCACTGTTTTTAGGCTGCCCAGACCGTTTGTCAGTCACATTTTTCTGGGGTGATCGGCGGCCATTTTGTGTCTTGTGGTGCGCCAGCACAAGCTGCGACCAAGTGCATTTAACCCTCAATGGTGTGGTTGTTTTTTGGCTAAAGCCTACATCAGGGTGAAGCTGTCACACCAAGTGCATTTAACCAGCAATAGTCTGTTCATTTTTTGGCCATATACAAAATCAGGGGCAAGCTGCGCCTGTCACCAAGTGCATTTAACCCTCAATGGTGTGGTTGTTTTTTGGCTAAAGCCTACATCAGGGTGAAGCTGTCACACCAAGTGCATTTAACCAGCAATAGTCTGTTCATTTTTTGGCCATATACTAAATCAGGGGCAAGCTGCGCCTGTCACCAAGTGCATTTAACCCTCAATGGTGTGGTTGTTTTTTGGCTAAAGCCTACATCAGGGTGAAGCTGTCACACCAAGTGCATTTAACCAGCAATAGTCTGTTTATTTTTTGGCCATATCCCAGTCTAATTCTGTCACTAAATCCATACCGGTCACCCAGCGCCTAAATACTAGGCCTCAAATTTATATCCCGCTAAATCTGTCCTTAGTGCTGTAGCTGGGCGAGTTATTTAGTGTCCGTTCAAGCACATTTCTTGTTCTGGGTTGAAATACAATTCCCAATTTAGCAATTTCATAATTTAGTGGTTTCTGCTATATCAGAGCTATTTGAAATCTATCCCTAAAAGGGTATATAATATTCAAGGTGCACATTGGGTCATTCAGAATAACTTCACACACACCCGCTACTGTGTATTTCCAAGTCTAATTCTGGCACTAAACCCATACCTGTCACCCAGCGCCTAAATACTAGGCCTCAAATTTATATCCCGCTAAATCTGTCCTTAGTGCTGTAGCTGGGCGAGTTATTTAGTGTCCGTTCAAGCACATTTCTTGTTCTGGGTTGAAATACAATTCCCAATTTAGCAATTTCATAATTTAGTGGTTTCTGCTATATCAGAGCTATTTGAAATCTATCCCTAAAAGGGTATATAATATTCAAGGTGCACATTGGGTCATTCAGAATAACTTCACACACACCCGCTACTGTGTATTTCCAAGTCTAATTCTGGCACTAAACCCATACCTGTCACCCAGCGCCTAAATACTAGGCCTCAAATTTATATCCCGCTAAATCTGTCCTTAGTGCTGTAGCTGGGCGAGTTATTTAGTGTCCGTTCAAGCACATTTCTTGTTCTGGGTTGAAATACAATTCCCAATTTAGCAATTTCATAATTTAGTGGTTTCTGCTATATCAGAGCTATTTGAAATCTATCCCTAAAAGGGTATATAATATTCAAGGTGCACATTGGGTCATTCAGAATAACTTCACACACACCCGCTACTGTGTATTTCCAAGTCTAATTCTGGCACTAAACCCATACCTGTCACCCAGCGCCTAAATACTAGGCCTCAAATTTATATCCCGCTAAATCTGTCCTTAGTGCTGTAGCTGGGCGAGTTATTTAGTGTCCGTTCAAGCACATTTCTTGTTCTGGGTTGAAATACAATTCCCAATTTAGCAATTTCATAATTTAGTGGTTTCTGCTATATCAGAGCTATTTGAAATCTATCCCTAAAAGGGTATATAATATTCAAGGTGCACATTGGGTCATTCAGAATAACTTCACACACACCCGCTACTGTGTATTTCCAAGTCTAATTCTGGCACTAAACCCATACCTGTCACCCAGCGCCTAAATACTAGGCCTCAAATTTATATCCCGCTAAATCTGTCCTTAGTGCTGTAGCTGGGCGAGTTATTTAGTGTCCGTTCAAGCACATTTCTTGTTCTGGGTTGAAATACAATTCCCAATTTAGCAATTTCATAATTTAGTGGTTTCTGCTATATCAGAGCTATTTGAAATCTATCCCTAAAAGGGTATATAATATTCAAGGTGCACATTGGGTCATTCAGAATAACTTCACACACACCCGCTACTGTGTATTTCCAAGTCTAATTCTGGCACTAAACCCATACCTGTCACCCAGCGCCTAAATACTAGGCCTCAAATTTATATCCCGCTAAATCTGTCCTTAGTGCTGTAGCTGGGCGAGTTATTTAGTGTCCGTTCAAGCACATTTCTTGTTCTGGGTTGAAATACAATTCCCAATTTAGCAATTTCATAATTTAGTGGTTTCTGCTATATCAGAGCTATTTGAAATCTATCCCTAAAAGGGTATATAATATTCAAGGTGCACATTGGGTCATTCAGAATAACTTCACACACACCCGCTACTGTGTATTTCCAAGTCTAATTCTGGCACTAAACCCATACCTGTCACCCAGCGCCTAAATACTAGGCCTCAAATTTATATCCAGCTAAATCTGTCCCTAGTGCTGTAGCTGGGCGAGTTATTTAGTGTCCGTTCAAGCACATTTCTTGTTCTGGGTTGAAATACAATTCCCAATTTAGCAATTTCATAATTTAGTGGTTTCTGCTATATCAGAGCTATTTGAAATCTATCCCTAAAAGGGTATATAATATTCAAGGTGCACATTGGGTCATTCAGAATAACTTCACACACACCCGCTACTGTGTATTTCCAAGTCTAATTCTGGCACTAAACCCATACCTGTCACCCAGCGCCTAAATACTAGGCCTCAAATTTATATCCCGCTAAATCTGTCCTTAGTGCTGTAGCTGGGCGAGTTATTTAGTGTCCGTTCAAGCACATTTCTTGTTCTGGGTTGAAATACAATTCCCAATTTAGCAATTTCATAATTTAGTGGTTTCTGCTATATCAGAGCTATTTGAAATCTATCCCTAAAAGGGTATATAATATTCAAGGTGCACATTGGGTCATTCAGAATAACTTCACACACACCCGCTACTGTGTATTTCCAAGTCTAATTCTGGCACTAAACCCATACCTGTCACCCAGCGCCTAAATACTAGGCCTCAAATTTATATCCCGCTAAATCTGTCCTTAGTGCTGTAGCTGGGCGAGTTATTTAGTGTCCGTTCAAGCACATTTCTTGTTCTGGGTTGAAATACAATTCCCAATTTAGCAATTTCATAATTTAGTGGTTTCTGCTATATCAGAGCTATTTGAAATCTATCCCTAAAAGGGTATATAATATTCAAGGTGCACATTGGGTCATTCAGAATAACTTCACACACACCCGCTACTGTGTATTTCCAAGTCTAATTCTGGCACTAAACCCATACCTGTCACCCAGCGCCTAAATACTAGGCCTCAAATTTATATCCCGCTAAATCTGTCCTTAGTGCTGTAGCTGGGCGAGTTATTTAGTGTCCGTTCAAGCACATTTCTTGTTCTGGGTTGAAATACAATTCCCAATTTAGCAATTTCATAATTTAGTGGTTTCTGCTATATCAGAGCTATTTGAAATCTATCCCTAAAAGGGTATATAATATTCAAGGTGCACATTGGGTCATTCAGAATAACTTCACACACACCCGCTACTGTGTATTTCCAAGTCTAATTCTGGCACTAAACCCATACCTGTCACCCAGCGCCTAAATACTAGGCCTCAAATTTATATCCCGCTAAATCTGTCCTTAGTGCTGTAGCTGGGCGAGTTATTTAGTGTCCGTTCAAGCACATTTCTTGTTCTGGGTTGAAATACAATTCCCAATTTAGCAATTTCATAATTTAGTGGTTTCTGCTATATCAGAGCTATTTGAAATCTATCCCTAAAAGGGTATATAATATTCAAGGTGCACATTGGGTCATTCAGAATAACTTCACACACACCCGCTACTGTGTATTTCCAAGTCTAATTCTGGCACTAAACCCATACCTGTCACCCAGCGCCTAAATACTAGGCCTCAAATTTATATCCAGCTAAATCTGTCCCTAGTGCTGTAGCTGGGCGAGTTATTTAGTGTCCGTTCAAGCACATTTCTTGTTCTGGGTTGAAATACAATTCCCAATTTAGCAATTTCATAATTTAGTGGTTTCTGCTATATCAGAGCTATTTGAAATCTATCCCTAAAAGGGTATATAATATTCAAGGTGCACATTGGGTCATTCAGAATAACTTCACACACACCCGCTACTGTGTATTTCCAAGTCTAATTCTGGCACTAAACCCATACCTGTCACCCAGCGCCTAAATACTAGGCCTCAAATTTATATCCCGCTAAATCTGTCCCTAGTGCTGTAGCTGGGCGAGTTATTTAGTGTCCGTTCAAGCACATTTCTTGTTCTGGGTTGAAATACAATTCCCAATTTAGCAATTTCATAATTTAGTGGTTTCTGCTATATCAGAGCTATTTGAAATCTATCCCTAAAAGGGTATATAATATTCAAGGTGCACATAGGGTCATTCAGAATAACTTCACACACCCGCTACTGTGCATTTCCAAATCTAATTCTGTCACTAAACCCATACCTGTCACCCAGCGCCTAAATACTAGGCCTCAAATTTATATCCCGCTAAATCTCTCGTTACCGCTGTCCTGTTGTGGCTGGGAAAGTTATTTAGTGTCCGTCAAAGCACATTTTTTGTTCTGGGTTGAAATACAATTCCCAATTTAGCAATTTCATAATTTAGTCGTTTCTGCTATATCAGAGCTATTTGAAATCTATCCCTAAAAGGGTAGATCATATTGAAGGTGCACATAGGGTCATTCAGAATAACTTCACACACACGCTTCTGTGCATTTCCAAGTCTAATTCTGTCACTAAATCCATACCGGTCACCCAGCGCCTAAATACTAGGCCTCAAATTTATATCCCGCTGAATTTGAATACAATACATTGGGCCAAATAATATATTTGTTGTTGTGGTGAACCATAACAATGAGAAAAACATCTAGTAAGGGACGCGGACGTGGACATGGTCGTGGTGGTGTTAGTGGACCCTCTGGTGCTGGGAGAGGACGTGGCCGTTCTGCCACATCCACACGTCCTAGTGTACCAACTACCTCAGGTCCCAGTAGCCGCCAGAATTTACAGCGATATATGGTGGGGCCCAATGCCGTTCTAAGGATGGTAAGGCCTGAGCAGGTACAGGCATTAGTCAATTGGGTGGCCGACAGTGGATCCAGCACGTTCACATTATCTCCCACCCAGTCTTCTGCAGAAAGCGCACAGATGGCGCCTGAAAACCAACCCCATCAGTCTGTCACATCACCCCCATGCATACCAGGGAAACTGTCTCAGCCTCAAGTTATGCAGCAGTCTCTTATGCTGTTTGAAGACTCCGCTGGCAGGGTTTCCCAAGGGCATCCACCTAGCCCTTCCCCAGCGGTGAAAGACATAGAATGCACTGACGCACAACCACTTATGTTTCCTGATGATGAGGACATGGGAATACCACCTCAGCATGTCTCTGATGATGACGAAACACAGGTGCCAACTGCTGCGTCTTTCTGCAGTGTGCAGACTGAACAGGAGGTCAGGGATCAAGACTGGGTGGAAGACGATGCAGGGGACGATGAGGTCCTAGACCCCACATGGAATGAAGGTCGTGCCACTGACTTTCACAGTTCGGAGGAAGAGGCAGTGGTGAGACCGAGCCAACAGCGTAGCAAAAGAGGGAGCAGTGGGCAAAAGCAGAACACCCGCCGCCAAGAGACTCCGCCTGCTACTGACCGCCGCCATCTGGGACCGAGCACCCCAAAGGCAGCTTCAAGGAGTTCCCTGGCATGGCACTTCTTCAAACAATGTGCTGACGACAAGACCCGAGTGGTTTGCACGCTGTGCCATCAGAGCCTGAAGCGAGGCATTAACGTTCTGAACCTGAGCACAACCTGCATGACCAGGCACCTGCATGCAAAGCATGAACTGCAGTGGAGTAAACACCTTAAAACCAAGGAAGTCACTCAGGCTCCCCCTGCTACCTCTTCTGCTGCTGCCGCCTCGGCCTATTCTGCTGCTGCCGCCTCGGCCTCTTCCTCCGCCTCTGGAGGAACGTTGGCACCTGCCGCCCAGCAAACAGGGGATGTACCACCAACACCACCACCACCACCTCCGTCACCAAGCGTCTCAACCATGTCACACGCCAGCGTTCAGCTCTCCATCTCACAAACATTTGATAGAAAGCGTAAATTCCCACCTAGCCACCCTCGATCCCTGGCCCTGAATGCCAGCATTTCTAAACTACTGGCCTATGAAATGCTGTCATTTAGGCTGGTGGACACAGACAGCTTCAAACAGCTCATGTCGCTTGCTGTCCCACAGTATGTTGTTCCCAGCCGGCACTACTTCTCCAAGAGAGCCGTGCCTTCCCTGCACAACCAAGTATCCGATAAAATCAAGTGTGCACTGCGCAACGCCATCTGTGGCAAGGTCCACCTAACCACAGATACGTGGACCAGTAAGCACGGCCAGGGACGCTATATCTCCCTAACTGCACACTGGGTAAATGTAGTGGCAGCTGGGCCCCAGGCGGAGAGCTGTTTGGCGCACGTCCTTCCGCCGCCAAGGATCGCAGGGCAACATTCTTTGCCTCCTGTTGCCACCTCCTCCTTCTCGGCTTCCTCCTCCTCTTCTTCCACCTGCTCATCCAGTCAGCCACACACCTTCACCACCAACTTCAGCACAGCCCGGGGTAAACGTCAGCAGGCCATTCTGAAACTCATATGTTTGGGGGACAGGCCCCACACCGCACAGGAGTTGTGGCGGGGTATAGAACAACAGACCGACGAGTGGTTGCTGCCGGTGAGCCTCAAGCCCGGCCTGGTGGTGTGTGATAATGGGCGAAATCTCGTTGCAGCTCTGGGACTAGCCAATTTGACGCACATCCCTTGCTTGGCGCATGTGCTGAATTTGGTGGTGCAGAAGTTCATTCACAACTACCCCGACATGTCAGAGCTGCTGCATAAAGTGCGGGCCGTCTGTTCGCGCTTCCGGCGTTCACATCCTGCTGCTGCTCGCCTGTCTGCGCTACAGCGTAACTTCGGCCTTCCCGCTCACCGCCTCATATGCGACGTGCCCACCAGGTGGAACTCCACCTTGCACATGCTGGACAGACTGTGCGAGCAGCAGCAGGCCATAGTGGAGTTTCAGCTGCAGCACGCACGGGTCAGTCGCACTACAGAACAGCACCACTTCACCACCAATGACTGGGCCTCCATGCGAGACCTGTGTGCCCTGTTGCGCTGTTTCGAGTACTCCACCAACATGGCCAGTGGCGATGACACCGTTATCAGCGTTACAATACCACTTCTATGTCTCCTTGAGAAAACACTTAGGGCGATGATGGAAGAGGAGGTGGCCCAGGAGGAGGAGGAGGAGGAGGAGGAGGAAGAGGGGTCATTTTTAGCACTTTCAGGCCAGTCTCTTCGAAGTGACTCAGAGGGAGGTTTTTGGCAACAGCAGAGGCCAGGTACAAATGTGGCCAGCCAGGGCCCACTACTGGAGGACGAGGAGGACGAGGATGAGGAGGAGGTGGAGGAGGATGAGGATGAAGCATGGTCATAGCGGGGTGGCACCCAACGCAGCTCGGGTCCATCACTGGTGCGTGGCTGGGGGGAAAGGCAGGACGATGACGATACGCCTCCCACAGAGGACAGCTTGTCCTTACCCCTGGGCAGCCTGGCACACATGAGCGACTACATGCTGCAGTGCCTGCGCAACGACAGCAGAGTTGCCCACATTTTAACCTGTGCGGACTACTGGGTTGCCACCCTGCTGGATCCACGCTACAAAGACAATGTGCCCACCTTACTTCCTGCACTGGAGCGTGATAGGAAGATGCGCGAGTACAAGCGCACGTTGGTAGACGCGCTACTGAGAGCATTCCCAAATGTCACAGGGGAACAAGTGGAAGCCCAAGGCCAAGGCAGAGGAGGAGCAAGAGGTCGCCAAGGCAGCTGTGTCACGGCCAGCTCCTCTGAGGGCAGGGTTAGCATGGCAGAGATGTGGAAAACTTTTGTCAACACGCCACAGCTAACTGCACCACCACCTGATACGCAACGTGTTAGCAGGAGGCAACATTTCACTAACATGGTGGAACAGTACGTGTGCACACCCCTCCACGTACTGACTGATGGTTCGGCCCCATTCAACTTCTGGGTCTCTAAATTGTCCACGTGGCCAGAGCTAGCCTTTTATGCCTTGGAGGTGCTGGCCTGCCCGGCAGCCAGCGTTTTGTCTGAACGTGTATTCAGCACGGCAGGGGGCGTCATTACAGACAAACGCAGCCGCCTGTCTACAGCCAATGTGGACAAGCTGACGTTCATAAAAATGAACCAGGCATGGATCCCACAGGACCTGTCCGTCCCTTGTCCAGATTAGACATTAACTACCTCCCCATAACCATATATTATTGGACTCCAGGGCACTTCCTCATTCAATCCTATTTTTATTTTCATTTTACCATTATATTGCGAGGCTACCCAAAGTTGAATGAACCTCTCCTCTGCCTGTGTGCTAGGCCTAAATATATGCCAATGGACTGTTGCAGTGGTGGCTGACGTGAAGCCTCATTCTCTGCTATGACATGCAGACTGATTCTCTGCTGACATGAAGACAGATTCTCTGTTACGGGACCTCCCTCCTCTGCCTGGGTGCTGGGCCTAAATATATGCCAATGGACTGTTGCAGTGGTGGCTGACATGAAGCCTGATTCTCTGCTATGACATGCAGACTAATTCTCTGCTGACATGAAGCCAGATTGTCTGTTACGGGACCTCTCTCCTCTGCCTGGGTGCTGGGCCTAAATTTATGACAATGGACTGTTGCAGTGGTGGCTGACGTGAAGCCTGATTCTCTGCTATGACATGCAGACTGATTCTCTGCTGACATGAAGCCAGATTGTCTGTTACGGGACCTCTCTGCTCTGCCTGTGTGCTAGGCCTAAATATATGCCAATGGACTGTTGCAGTGGTGGCTGACGTGAAGCCTCATTCTCTGCTATGACATGCAGACTGATTCTCTGCTGACATGAAGCCAGATTGTCTGTTACGGGACCTCTCTGCTCTGCCTGTGTGCTAGGCCTAAATATATGCCAATGGACTGTTGCAGTGGTGGCTGACGTGAAGCCTGATTCTCTGCTATGACATGCAGACTGATTCTCTGCTGACATGAAGCCAGATTGTCTGTTACGGGACCTCTCTGCTCTGCCTGTGTGCTAGGCCTAAATATATGCCAATGGACTGTTGCAGTGGTGGGTGACGTGAAGCCTCATTCTCTGCTATGACATGCAGACTGATTCTCTGCTGACATGAAGACAGATTCTCTGTTACGGGACCTCCCTCCTCTGCCTGGGTGCTGGGCCTAAATATATGCCAATGGACTGTTGCAGTGGTGGCTGACATGAAGCCTGATTCTCTGCTATGACATGCAGACTAATTCTCTGCTGACATGAAGCCAGATTGTCTGTTACGGGACCTCTCTCCTCTGCCTGGGTGCTGGGCCTAAATTTATGACAATGGACTGTTGCAGTGGTGGCTGACGTGAAGCCTGATTCTCTGCTATGACATGCAGACTGATTCTCTGCTGACATGAAGCCAGATTGTCTGTTACGGGACCTCTCTGCTCTGCCTGTGTGCTAGGCCTAAATATATGCCAATGGACTGTTGCAGTGGTGGCTGACGTGAAGCCTCATTCTCTGCTATGACATGCAGACTGATTCTCTGCTGACATGAAGCCAGATTGTCTGTTACGGGACCTCTCTGCTCTGCCTGTGTGCTAGGCCTAAATATATGCCAATGGACTGTTGCAGTGGTGGGTGACGTGAAGCCTCATTCTCTGCTATGACATGCAGACTGATTCTCTGCTGACATGAAGCCAGATTCTCTGTTACGGGACCTCTCTCCTCTGCCTGTGTGTGTGCTGGGCCTAAATATATGCCAATGGACTGTTGCAGTGGTGGCTGACGTGAAGCCTGATTCTCTGCTATGACATGCAGACTGATTCTCTGCTGACATGAAGCCAGATTGTCTGTTACGGGACCTCTCTCCTCTGCCTGTGTGTGTGCTGGGCCTAAATATATGCCAATGGACTGTTGCAGTGGTGGCTGACGTGAAGCCTCATTCTCTGCTATGACATGCAGACTAATTCTCTGCTGACATGAAGACAGATTCTCTGTTACGGGACCTCTCTCCTCTGCCTGGGTGCCGGGGCCTAAATATCTGAGAATGGACTGTTCCAGTGGTGGGTGACGGGAAGCCAGATTCTCTGCTATGGAACCTCTCTCCAATTGATTTTGGTTAATTTTTATTTATTTAATTTTTATTTTAATTCATTTCCCTATCCACATTTGTTTGCAGGGGATTTACCTACATGTTGCTGCCTTTTGCAGCCCTCTAGCTCTTTCCTGGGCTGTTTTACAGCCTTTTTAGTGCCGAAAAGTTCGGGTCCCCATTGACTTCAATGGGGTTCGGGTTCGGGACGAAGTTCGGATCGGGTTCGGATCCCGAACCCGAACATTTCCGGGATGTTCGGCCGAACTTCTCGAACCCGAACATCCAGGTGTTCGCTCAACTCTAATCAAGACGACTATAGTAAAGGAAGTATCTATAAAACAATAATAACAAATAGGAACAGAAATCCAAGGTCTCAAAGAAAATCCAAGACACAAATATCAAGACCTAATCGTGGGAACTTGACAGATACAGAGTCTTCAGGAGAACAGAGTGAAGCTTTTTTAGGAGAAAGAACAAGAGAAGCACACGGAGAGGGGGACGTAAATGCCGGCGCCGGGGACAAGGGAGAGGAAGGAGTGAGAGTCACACGATCGAAAAGGCCTCCGACGGGCTCCAGATTCACCAGGAAATGAATGAAGAAGTTGATAATACTCTAGTGGTAAATATTTCCTCTTGTGAACTATCTAGAGATGAAATGTTGCTTTTGAATAGGGGACTAACTTTCAGTCCAGAGACTGAGATTGACTGGTTCCAAGTTGAAATGGACCTGCATAATTTCTTCAGGCGTATCAAACTGAGGGTGCACTTCAGTGAAATGGCGCCTACAGGTGATAAAGAAATACAGAAGGAGGTCCTGTCGTTGAAGAGTGTGGGCCTTTTCCTTAAAAGCGACTTTCAACCGCCCATATATAATAAAGCTATTGAGACCTTTGTCTCCCTTGTCAGACTGGAGATAGAAAAATTAAAGAGATCAAAGGTATACCCAAATGTCACCAATCTGACAAGGGGAGAGAAAGCAGCATTAAAATCCCTAAAAAATAGGAGGGAAATTACAATTAAAAGGGCGGATAAGGGAGGAGCCACCGTGGTGATGGACACGGATAGGTATAAAATGGAGGTGATGAGACAAGTTAATGACAAAGAGGTATATAAACCTCTAAATAGTGATCCAAAATGGATCATTATACGTAAGATCAGGCTATTGGCAGATAGTGCTTTTGCGAATGACCTAATCGATACCAATTTGCATACTTATCTCGTGCCACAGAACCCGGTGACTCCTCTCTTATATGTCCTCCCTAAGATACATAAAGGGTTGAAAGACCCGCCAGGACGCCCCATTGTGTCCGGCATGGGGTCAGTCTTCTCCAATGCTGCAACTTTTCTAGATAAAATCTTAAGATGTTATGCAATTGAGGCCAAATCCTACGTGAAGGATACTACGGATTTTCTGTTAAAAATTGATGCACTAGAATTTCAAGAGGGAGACTTTTTGGTTTCATTCGATGTAACCAGCCTCTACACCAGTATCGATCATGAACTGGGATTGGAGGCAGTTAAATGGGCCCTAGAGAGGTCAGATTATGGGTCTGACACCAAATCATTTTTAATCTCCCTACTTGAAATTCTACTGTATCATAATTATTTTTTGTTTGATGATATGTTTTATGAGCAATGTCGGGGCACCGCGATGGGGTCCAACGTGGCCCCGACATATGCGAATATATACATGTCAAAAATAGAGGAGACGTCTATATACCCATCCACCCTCTACAGTAATGTGAGGGGGTGGATGCGGTATATAGACGATATTTTCCTTATATGGAATGGTACAGAGGAAAAGTTACAGGAATTTCACGACTGTATTAATCAAATTCACGACCAATTGAGATTTACAAAAGTGTACTCGGCGGATTCATTACAGTTCCTGGATACGTTGGTTTATGTTAGAGATGGTAAATTGGAAACCGATCTCTTTATTAAGCCAACGGACAGGAATAGTATGTTATGCTATGATAGTGCTCACCCTAGGAAGTCAGTAGAATCTCTACCGTTTAGCCAGTTTTTACGAGCAAGAAGAATAGTGTCAGAAGAAAGTTTAGTAGATGACAGATTGAAAAAAATGGGACAAAGATTTAGGGATAGGAAATACCCTAAAAAATTAATAGATAGACACCTAGAAAAAGCCAGGAATAGCAACCGACAGCAACTACTAACTAACATAATAAAAAAGGAAGAGTTAAAAACAAATAGGATCCCATTTGTATCCACCTATAGTAAAATGAGCAATCGCATCTCAGGCATACTGAGGCATAACTGGCACATACTGACGCAGTCATTCCCTAGGGTCATTGAATTTCAATCCCCCCCACTGATGTCATATAAGAGGCCCAGGAATCTCAAGGATAGCCTGACATCAGCTGATGTTAAAATCAAGAAAAAGGAGGCTGGTAGAAGGGGCTGTTACCCTTGCTTAGGTTGCTGCAATTGCGGCAGCCTGATCAAGGGTGACTCCTTCTGCCACCCTCAAACGGGGAAGAAATACGATATTAAAGGGCACTATACATGCAATACAGATTTTGCTATTTATAGCCTGCAATGCCCGTGTGGTCTTCTATATATAGGAGAGACGACACAACCCTGTAAAAACAGAATTAACCAACATCGGTATACGATACGTAAGCTATTAGCTAAAAAAGAAAAAGAAAGAAATCAGCAAAATCAAGGAAGTGATGATGAAACAGAATTACCAGTGCCTGAACACTTTTGGAAATATAGGCATAATGTCTCTCAATTGAGATTTAGGATTATTGATAATGTCCCGACTTTAAGGAGAGGTGGAGATAGGGAGAAGCTGTTAAAACAAAAAGAGTTAAGATGGATCCACGAGTTGGAGACATTGGAGCCTAAGGGCCTTAATAGGGAATTTAAGGTGGGTTCCCTCTTCTAACTCCCGATCGGGTTGTGTGTAAGTGTGTTTCAAACACCAGGCTAAGAAGCCAATTTTTAATACATATGTATATATGAATATATCTAAACTCCTGTGTGTGCCCATATCTCCATTTTTATGAAGATAGTTTATCTAAAGAAATCCTCTGTTTTCCTTTTGTCTTAGGTTTTGCTTGGATATACATGCTGTGGGAGAACCGTCTTCTTATCTTCACGATGCCCTTGTGTGTGAAGGACCCATGACTGATAGGCTAAAAGGGGAACAAGTCCTATAGACCCTCTAATGACGATGTGGGGCTGTCAAGGTTTGCACCACATATGATATAACTTTTGAGTAAAATTTATAGTATATGGAGACTGCTACTAAAAGGGCCCACTTGTGTGATATTTCACATTGAGAACTCCTTTCTAATAATCGAGTGAAATGGTACTGGAGGTAAATCTAGAAAGAATAGGTTTTTGCCATAAAAAAATCTTTTAGGGAGAATGTGAGGGAATGTGGACGGCTCCTCAAATGGGGGGTAGCCCTACATTCCCCCGCTAAAACTCCCATAAAGAATGAATGATAGTATGAGACTGGATGGGCTGGCGTACTGAGGGTTAATCACCCCATGAACGCTTACCCTATACACCAGTCACTGAATGAATGGTGGCAAACCTACGTGTATAGCCTCTGAAACACCATGATAGTCACTCTGAAGATAGGGTAAAATAATAGAAATTTAATTAAATGTATTGGTGGTCCAGATAGTGGCAGCCTCCATAAGATAAGTAAAGAATTAGAATGGCATAATTAATGTCCAGACTGAATGTCGATTAGCGTGTGGTGGGTACCAGACAGCCCGCACCGTGTAATTGGGGGCCTCATTAATAATCTTATATGACTATGTTAAATATACACAGTAACATGGATCTTTGACATCTGATGGCATCTAGATTAGAGTTTGAATGGAACGGAGTATGATCTTGTGATAGCACGCTTCTGGAGCGACGAGATCACATGACCAGGAAGTGGGGCATGATCTGATGGATATGCGCAGAAAAGGGCGGAAGAATTTTCGCGCATGCGCAGAATTTTCGCGCATGCGCAGATTATACACAGAGACGCGGAAGCCTCGTGTTGTAATGTGAGAACATCGATATGCACCAGTAGTGAGGAGGACGGGACGGCGTCTCCTGCAGCATGGCAAAGTAAGGGAGCAAGGGATGAAAGTATGTTATTAGGGATCATGGAGTGGGCAATATGTAATATGTAAATGTCTGTAAGAAGTAATGAGGGGGTTAATGGGTAGGGCTCAGCAGCAACCAATGCGGAGCCAGGGGACTGTATTTAATGTTCACTGTGTCATTTGTGTAATGGGAGCTTGACAAAGACCATTAGGTTGAAACGTTGCTACACAAGGTGTAATAAAGAAATTGATTGGAATCCCTCTGGAGTGCCGTGGCTTATTCAACACTTTCTACTACGGAAATCCCAGGACCAGGATTTAATGCTACAGGCACCACCACGTATTGGATCAGCTATATTAATAGTGAGTAGTGCTGGCCTATTTTTCTATTTTGTATAAATAGGCGGAGTCATCAATAGACGGTTCCTCCTATTTATGAATATTAATTATCGATATTCGCATAATATTGGTGATGAATATTCCCCCTTTACAGCCCTCCCCCCACTTCCTCCTAGTATCATATCTTCTTTCTCCCTTGTGTTTTTTCTCTATCAAAATTAACAGAGAGATGGCGCTGAGTGCTGTTTTTACGCAAATTGTCTGAAGCTTATGAAGCTTCAGAGTTGTTTGGCCAACAAACTTTTGTGACGTCTGTATTAATTCTGAATTTTATAGAACCGATTTGCTCATTATTAACTGTTTGCCATTGCTGATAAATAGTGCAACATATTGCACATTACTGTACACAGATTGTAGTTATTCATATCAGTTCCCCAGTGGGTCTCACAATTTCATTCTTGTCACAGGAATTTCACAGTAAATTTTCAAAGATACTGACAAGACAAATGCAGTATTTAACTTAAAATGTTTCTGTACTTAAAAAAAAAAAAAAAAAAAAAAAAACTTTGGAGAAGTTATAGTGACATATCAAAAGTTTTAATTGGTGGTGTTCTGAGTAGTGAGACCTCCACAGATTGCTAGAATGAGGAGAAAGGAGAGCTCACTCAGAAAGATGTCTCTCCTTGCTGCTGAAGATGGGCTCAATAGAAAGTCTAAGACTAAGAGGTTATCTTGGGTCTGTCTCTTGTAGTGTAGAGAGATAGCACTCTGTGTGAGTACCTCTTTCTCTTCTTTCTAACGATTGGTGGAGGTCTCAGCACTTGGACCCCCACTGATTAAAACCTTTTATATGTTGCTATGACATATCAAAAAAGTTTTCTAAAGTACAGAGGCATTGTAATTTGCATAAATGGAACAAAATAGAAATTAGTTCATCAGTTTTATTTTGGTACAGTAGAGTATATGTAAAAGGTACTTCTATCCTTTCCTGAATGTTTGTGTTGTGATAGATTAAAATTATGGAAATTTGTTTGCTATCTAGGATCCAAAGGTCTGGGACAGAAGTGGTGAAATATTAGATTATGATCTATGATTAGACCTTAGAAAAGGGGGGGGGAAAAAATGTAGTACCCTCTTCTATGGTTTGCTAACACCCAAATGACCCCTAAGTAAGTGGTTATGTGCGAGATCTAGTACCATACATCTATAGGGTTTTGGCAGCAGAAGCTGCTCCACAATTTCATTGTTGCATTTGTTAACTCGATGCAGCAGGTTTCCATTCATGGCAAAATGCAGAAATTTCTGGTCAGATTCTGGTACCTGTGCTACACCATCTATCACGGTAAGATTTCCATGAGCATTCATGAGTCCAGTTGGTCTCTTCCTTTAAACCATTGGATTCAATTGGCCTCTCATGGCAATGATTATTTAAAGGAGAAGGCACAGATTCTGCAAGAGTATTTCTCTTCTCTGACAACTTCCAAAACAGGGGAAAGTCCCGGCCCAATATCATGTCATGCATAAGTCTTTTTACGACTTCATAGGATACAGTCCCAGCCAGAGTCTCCAGCTTAACGCAAGCCACTGGGTATGATTTTGTATCCCCATGGATGCACAACACATTCACTCTTTTGTCCGGCACATAATTACTAGCCATGAAGCTGGCATGCACTTAGGTGACCAGACTACCGGAGTCCAACAGAGTCCTGACGGAGCAGTCATTTATCACCAGGCAACATTTGCGGCCCAGTCTCTAGTCCTGGTGAGGCGGCACATCCTGGCACCGCATACAGCGACTGTCTCTGGCTACCTGCATACTCCATAGGCTCTGAGGTCAGAGGGCAATAGGCAGCAATATGTCCCCACTCACGGCACCTCCAGCCCTAGGGCGCCCCGGGTCTCCTAGGTGAGAAGACCTCTCCGGGTCCAAACTGCCCGGGAGACTCGGTCTTAGGCCCGCGCCCAACCTCTAGAGCCTTATTCCTTCTTTCACCCTTCCACACACCCCCAACAGTTGGAACGCTCTTACCCAAAGATGACACAGTTCAGGTACTCCGGAGAGGTGTTGGTGCGGTAGGGACATCAAGGAGGTAGTCCTCAGTCGCCAGGAACCTTTCTACCAGGTTTACGAGCTAATCCGCAGATTTGGGGCCTCCATATCCGACCCACTGTTGCAGCTCTGCCGGGAGGTCTCTGAAGTAGTGATCCACCACTACTTTCTCCACGATCTGGTCCGGTTCCAGCCACTTCCGTACAAGATGGAGGAGGTCAAACATCTGGGATCGAGCCGGCTTGTCCATGGTGTAGCTCCACGTGTGGACCCTCCGGGCATGAACAGCAGGTGTAATGCCCAAACGAGCAAGGATATCCATTTTTAATTTGGCATAGTCATGGACATCTTGCTCCCTGAGGTCATAGTAGGCCTTTTGGGGTTTGCCGGAAAAAAAGGGCTACTGGCAGCCTTTCTCTCTCCGCCACCTTCTCAAATACGGTCAGGTAGGCCTCAATATCATCATCGGGCGTCAGTTTTTAGATGGCTCGCTGCGCAGCCCTCCTCACATTCAAAGTCTCTGGAGGGCTTACCGCCAGTCATTGGGCTGGAGCTACAACAGTCTCTCTTAATAAAGCAATCTGCTCCACCATTAACCGATTGGTTTCCTGCTGCAGGGCCTGTACCAGCTGCTTCAGGATTTCCTCCATTGCAATCAATGAACTTTGTAACACTGTAGCAGCTTTCACCCAGGACATTAAATCACCAACTGGCACACCGTTGCCCCTAGTAACTTGCTATTGCACGCATCCTTCACCAATATTAAGGGGTTACACTCTCAGGCAGGGCGGTGATGACAGATTCTCAGTCTGTAAAGCGCTGTGGAATATGTCAGTGCTATATATTATGCGAATAAAATAAATTAAAAAAAAATATTCTGCGGTATACTATGTTTATTGTTTGCAAGCCAGCATTCAGCAGTGACATCGTTTTCATGGAACCAGTATATTATCTCCTGCTGGTGTCAACATTAAAATAAGAATATAGCATAGTGTGGTAAGGTGAACATAAAAGTGTATGGTAAAGTCCTGGAAGTGGTGTATTTCCCACCCAGCTTCCTCAACTGGGTCAGGTAAATAAAATCCAGAAGGTTAAAATGGTCTCAGCAATGTGTAGGTTGCTCAGACAATTTTGTTAGGTTTATGGGCTGAATTTTATTTGACCGAGAGAAGGTAGGCTTGGTAGAGGGACCTCCCCAGTCAACCCCATTCCGGGGCAGGTTTTCCCCTAGCCTGAGGGATCCCCAGCTGAAGGCAGCTGGGATCGTTAAAGGATAACTGTCATATTTTTATTTTATTTTATAGTTTATTAGAGCTAGGCATGTATACCTGAGTTAGTCTGTCAATGATTGCCAAAAGATCTGTAATTACTTTCACTAATGTCCTCTGTCCCTTTCCACTGCTCCCTTAAAAGACCGTTGTTATCACTCATCTGTCTCCGGCTAGGAAGACAGAGGGGCGGTCCTTCACACTGCATGCCTGCATTAGGCTTCAGAGAGAGGAGGCGTGTCTCTTAGTATTCCAATCTGATTGGCTGGCAGGAAGCTGCTGGCTACACCAAGTTTGTATGCGACCTGAGGGAATGCATTTTTGGCCTCAGAGAACTGGCAGAGGAGCCATCTTGAGAAGATCCTCATAATGTAGGATTTAAAACAGCCATAACTAAGGGGAAAACTCAAGGAAAACAGTGGTAAGTGAAGAAACTAAAGATTGCTTTATGCATAATGCTGCTGCAGCAGTAACATTTGCTAAAATTGATTTTTTGATGAAAATACAACAGTTATCCTTTAAGGGGAAATAAAGCACAGTCCAGGCTGTCAGTCTGGGGAGTGTAATGCCTGGAGAATGTCTGGGAAGCTGGCTGCCCTGCTGCCTAGAGAACAGAAATTCTCTGTGTGACCTGTGTTCAATAGGTGAGCCAGGATCTTCACTGTATTAGCCAAAGCCCAGACAGGCAGGTGTTTATTTTGGTTTGGTTTATGTTTTGTGGTGCTGGACCTTCACCTTACCCAGTGAATTATAACTCGGTTTGCCTGTATTGCCGAAGTGTTATAAAAAAAATAAAGCAACATTTGGACTTTAACCCTGTGGTCTGCAAGATAATCTGTCATCGCCACCCTACCTGAGAGTGTAACCCTTTACAATAGATTCTTGTTTAACCCCTTAAGGACCCAATTTCACCTTAAGGACTTGGCCATTTTCTGCAAATCTGAGCAGTGTCACTTTAAATGCGGATAACTTTAAAACGCTTTGACTTATCCAGGCCATTCTGAGATTGTTTTTTCGTCACATATTGTACTTTATGACACTGGTAAAATGAATTGCAAATTTCCAAGTTTCAATTTCTCTACTTCTATAATACATAGTAATCCCTCCAAAAAAAGTTATTACTTTACATTCCCCATATGTCTACTTCATGTTTGGATCATTTTGGGAATATTTTATTTTTTGGGGATGTTACAAGGATTAGAAGCAAATCTTTTCATAAACCCAATTTGTAGGGACTAGGGATGAGCGAACTCGAACTGTATAGTTCGGGTTCGTACCGAATTTTGGGGTGTCCGTGACACGGACCCGAACCCGGACGGGTTCGGTGTTCGTCGCTTTCTTGGCGCTTTTGTGACGCTTTCTTGGCGCTTTTTGAAAGGCTGCAAAGCAGCCAATCAACAAGTGTCATACTACTTGCCCCAAGAGGCCGTCACAGCCATGCCTACTATTGGCATGGCTGTGATTGGCCAGAGCACCATGTGACCCAGCCTCTATTTAAGCTGGAGTCACATAGCGCCGCCCGTCACTCTGATCAGCATAGGGAGAGGTTGTGGCAGCGACAGTAGGGCGAGATTAGGCAGATTAACTCCTCCAAAGGACTTGATTAATTGATCGATCTGCAGCTGTGCATCATTGAGCTGCTGATACTCAATTGCTCACTGTTTTTAGGCTGCCCAGACCGTTTGTCAGTCACTTTTTTCTGGGGTGATCGGCGGCCATTTTGTGTCTTGTGGTGCGCCAGCACAAGCTGCGACCAAGTGCATTTAACCCTCAATGGTGTGGTTGTTTTTTGGCTAAAGCCTACATCAGGGTGAAGCTGTCACACCAAGTGCATTTAACCAGCAATAGTCTGTTTATTTTTTGGCCATATACTACATCAGGGGCAAGCTGCGCCCGTCACCAAGTGCATTTAACCCTAAGTAGTGTGGTTGGTCAAGCTGTCACACCAAGTGCATTTAACCAGCAATAGTCTGTTCATTTTTTGGCCATATACAGGGGCGTAGCTAGAAATGCATGGGCCCCATAGCAAAAATAATTTTATGCCCCCCCCCCCCCGATTTATGCCATCCATAAATCCCCCTCCCCTAAACAGTGCCATCCACAGATCCCCCTCCCCTAAACAGTGCCATCCACAGATCCCCCTCCCCTAAACAGTGCCATCCACAGATCCTCCTCCCCTAAATAGTGCCATCCACAGATCCTCCTCCCCTAAACAGTGCCATCCACAGATCCCCCTCCCCTAAACAGTGCCATCCACAGATCCCCCTCCCCTAAACAGTGCCATCCACAGATCCCCCTCCCCTAAACAGTGCCATCCACAGATCCCTCTCCCCTAAACAGTGCCATCCACAGATCCCTCTCCCCTAAACAGTGCCATCCACAGATCCCCCTCCCCGACGCTCACAGGAGCACATTTATAAACTAATCACTGCCCATTACGTAATTTTCCCCCCGGTGCCCCAACAAAGTAATACTGCCCCCACAGACAGTGCATAACTCACTGCACACTGCCCATTATGTAATTTGCCCCCCAGTGCCCCCACTAAGTAATACTAACTTCCCCCTCAGACAGTGCAAAATGCCCTCCATTATGTTATTTGCCCCCCAGTGGCCCAAGTAATACTGCCACAACTGTGCACTGTTTGTGGGGCAGTATTACTTAGTGGGGGCACTGGGGGGCAAATTACGTAATGGGCAGTGTGCAGTTGTGCACTGTCTGTGGGGGCACTGGGGGCAAATTACGTAATGGGCAGTGTGCAGTGAGTTGTGCACGGTCTGTGGCTGTGGGGGCACTGGGGGGCAAATTACGTAATGGGCAGTGTGCAGTGAGTTGTGCACTGTCTGTGGGGGCAGTTAGTATTACTTAGTGGGGGCACTGGGGGGCAAATTACGTAATGGGCACTGCCCATTATGTAATTTGCCCCCCCAGGGCCCCAACAAAGTAATACTGCCCCCACAGACAGTGCACAATGCCCCCACTAAGTAATTCAAGTTGAATAACTGTCTCTAGGCTGGACTACAGTCTCCTGAGTCCTACTGATTCAGCTGCAGACATGATCTTCTGCTTCTTCTTGCTGCCTCCGCCGGCTCCTGGCTCTGCAGTCTGCACGGTCTTTCCCCCCTGGAAGGTGGGCGAAGCCTATCGGGAACTGCCGTGCATGCCCCGCCCCCTCTCGCCTCTTCACTCTGCTCTGCAGCCGGACGCTGTGTGAAGAAAAAAAAACACAGCGTCGGCGATTTAACTTGTGCCAGCCCCGCAGACGGCGCCTCCCTGCAGAGTGGCACCCGGGGCAACGGCTCCCCCAGCCCCCCCCCCCCCCCACGCTACGCCCCTGTGTATGTGTAAATATTTTTTTTTTTTTTAAATCAACAGAAGGCAGCCTGGACGGGCCCCCAGTGGCGTAGGGCCCCATAGCCACTGCTATGGTTGCTATGGCGATCCCTACGCCACTGGCCATATACTACATCAGGGGCAAGCTGCGCCTGTCACCAAGTGCATTTAACCCTCAGTAGTGTGGTTGGTCAAGCTGTCACACCAAGTGCATTTAACCAGCAATAGTCTGTTCATTTTTTGGCAATATACTACATCAGGGGCAAGCTGCGCCTGTCACCAAGTGCATTTAACCCTCAGTAGTGTGGTTGGTCAAGCTGTCACACCAAGTGCATTTAACCAGCAATAGTGTGGTTATTTTTTGGCCATATCCCAGTCTAATTCTGTCAGTAAATCCATACCGGTCACCCAGCGCCTAAATACTAGGCCTCAAATTTATATCCCGCTAAATCTGTCGTTACCGCTGTACTGTTCTGGCTGGGCAAGTTATTTAGTGTCCGTCAAAGCACATTTTTTGTTCTGGGTTGAAATACAATTCCCAATTTAGCAATTTCATAATTTGGTGGTTTCTGCTGTATCAGAGCTATTTGAAATCTATCCCTAAAAGGGTATATAATATTCAAGGTGCACATAGGGTCATTCAGAATAACTTCACACACACGCTACTGTGCATTTCCAAGTCTAATTCTGTCAGTAAATCTATACCGGTCACCCAGCGCCTAAATACTAGGCCTCAAATTTAAATTCAGCTGAATTTGAATACAATACATTGGGCCAAATAATATTTTTGTTGTTGTGGTGAACGATAACAATGAGGAAAACATCTAGTAAGGGACGCGGACGCGGATATGTTCGTGGTGGTGTTAGTGGACCCTCTGGTGCTGGGAGAGGACGTGGCCGTTCTGCCACATCCACACGTCCTAGTGTACCAACTACCTCAGGTCCCAGTAGCTGCTAGAATTTACAGCGATATATGGTGGGGCCCAATGCCGTTCTAAGGATGGTAAGGCCTGAGCAGGTACAGGCATTAGTCAATTGGGTGGCCGACAGTGGATCCAGCACGTTCACATTATCTCCCACCCAGTCTTCTGCAGAAAGCGCACAGATGGCGCCTGAAAACCAACCCCATCAGTCTGTCACATCACCCCCATGCATACCAGGGAAACTGTCTGAGCCTCAAGTTATGCAGCAGTCTCTTATGCTGTTTGAAGACTCCGCTGGCAGGGTTTCCCAAGGGCATCCACCTAGCCCTTCCCCAGCGGTGAAAGACATAGAATGCACTGACGCACAACCACTTATGTTTCCTGATGATGAGGACATGGGAATACCACCTCAGCATGTCTCTGATGATGACGAAACACAGATGCCAACTGCTGCGTCTTTCTGCAGTGTGCAGACTGAACAGGAGGTCAGGGATCAAGACTGGGTGGAAGACGATGCAGGGGACGATGAGGTCCTAGACCCCACATGGAATGAAGGTCGTGCCACTGACTTTCACAGTTCGGAGGAAGAGGCAGTAGTGAGACCGAGCCAACAGCGTAGCAAAAGAGGGAGCAGTGGGCAAAAGCAGAACACCAGCCGCCAAGAGACTCCGCCTGCTACTGACCGCCGCCATCTGGGACCGAGCACCCCAAAGGCAGCTTCAAGGAGTTCCCTGGCATGGCACTTCTTCAAACAATGTGCTGACGACAAGACCCGAGTGGTTTGCACGTTGTGCCATCAGAGCCTGAACCGAGGCATTAACGTTCTGAACCTTAGCACAACCTGCATGACCAGGCACCTGCATGCAAAGCATGAACTGCAGTGGAGTAAACACCTTAAAACCAAGGAAGTCACTCAGGCTCCCCCTGCTACCTCTTCTGCTGCTGCCACCTCGGCCTCTTCTGCTGCTGCCGCCTCGGCCTCTTCCTCCGCCTCTGGAGGAACGTTGGCACCTGCCGCACAGCAAACAGGGGATGTACCACCAACACCACCACCACCTCCGTCACCAAGCATCTCAACCATGTCACACGGCAGCGTTCAGCTCTCCATCTCACAAACATTTGAGAGAAAGCTTAAATTCCCACCTAGCCACCCTCGATCCCTGGCCCTGAATGCCAGCATTTCTAAACTACTGGCCTATGAAATGCTGTCATTTAGGCTGGTGGACACAGACAGCTTCAAACAGCTCATGTCGCTTGCTGTCCCACAGTATGTTGTTCCCAGCCGGCACTACTTCTCCAAGAGAGCCGTGCCTTCCCTGCACAACAAAGTATCCGATAAAATCAAGTGTGCACTGCGCAACGCAATCTATGGCAAGGTCCACCTAACCACAGATACGTGGACCAGTAAGCACGGCCAGGGACGCTATATCTCCCTAACTGCACACTGGGTAAATGTAGTGGCAGCTGGGCCCCAGGCGGAGAGCTGTTTGGCGCACGTCCTTCCGCCGCCACGTCCTTCTGCCTCCTGTTGCCACCTCCTCCTACTCGACTTCCTCCTCCTCTTCTTCCACCTGCTCATCTAGTCAGCCACACACCTTCACCACCAACTTCAGCACAGCCCAGGGTAAACGTCAGCAGGCCATTCTGAAACTCATATTTATGGGGGACAGGCCCCACACCGCACAGGAGTTGTGGCAGGGTATAGAACAACAGACCGACAAGTGGTTGCTGCCGGTGAGCCTCAAGCCCGGCCTGGTGGTGTGTGATAATGGGCGAAATCTCGTTGCAGCTCTTGGACTAGCCAGTTTGACGCACATCCCTTGCTTGGCGCATGTGCTGAATTTGGTGGTGCAGAAGTTCATTCACAACTACCCCGACATGTCAGAGCTGCTGCATAAAGTGCGGGCCGTCTGTTTGCGCTTCCGGCGTTCACATCCTGCTGCTGCTCGCCTGTCTGCGCTACAGCGTAATTTCGGCCTTCCCTCTCACCGCCTCATATGCGACGTGCCCACCAGGTGGAACTCCACCTTGCACATGCTGGACAGACTGTGCGAGCAGCAGCAGGCCATAGTGGAGTTTCAGCTGCAGCACGCACGGGTCAGTCGCACTACAGAACAGCACCACTTCACCACCAATGACTGGGCCTCCATGCGAGACCTGTGTGCCCTGTTGCGCTGTTTCGAGTACTCCACCAACATGGCCAGTGGCGATGACGCCGTTATCAGCGTTACAATACCACTTCTATGTCTCCTTGAGAAAACACTTAGGGCGATGATGGAAGAGGAGGTGGCCCAGGAGGAGGAGGAGGGGGAGGAGGAGGAAGAGCGGTCATTTTTAGCACTTTCAGGCCAGTCTCTTCGAAGTGACTCAGAGGGAGGTTTTTGGCAACAGCAGAGGCCAGGTACAAATGTGGCCAGCCAGGGCCCACTACTGGAGGACGAGGAGGACGAGGATGAGGAGGAGGTGGAGGAGGATGAGGATGAAGCATGGTCACAGCGGGGTGGCACCCAACGCAGCTTGGGTCCATCACTGGTGCGTGGCTGGGGGGAAAGGCAGGACGATGACGATACGCCTCCCACAGAGGACAGCTTGTCCTTACCCCTGGGCAGCCTGGCACACATGAGCGACTACATGCTGCAGTGCCTGCGCAACGACAGCAGAGTTGCCCACATTTTAACGTGTGCGGACTACTGGGTTGCCACCCTGCTGGATCCACGCTACAAAGACAATGTGCCCACCTTACTTCCTGCACTGGAGCGTGATAGGAAGATGCGCGAGTACAAGCGCACGTTGGTAGACGCGCTACTGAGAGAATTCCCAAATGTCACAGGGAACAAGTGGAAGCCCAAGGCCAAGGCAGAGGAGGAGCAAGAGGTCGCCAAGGCAGCTGTGTCACGGCCAGCTCCTCTGAGGGCAGGGTTAGCATGGCAGAGATGTGGAAAAGTTTTGTTAACACGCCACAGCTAACTGCACCACCACCTGATACGCAACGTGTTAGCAGGAGGCAACATTTCACTAACATGGTGGAACAGTACGTGTGCACACCCCTCCACATACTGACTGATGGTTCGGCCCCATTTAACTACTGGGTCTCTAAATTGTCCACGTGGCCAGAGCTAGCCTTTTATGCCTTGGAGGTGCTGGCCTGACCGGCGGCAAGCGTTTTGTCTGAACGTGTATTCAGCACGGCAGGGGGTGTCATTACAGACAAACGCAGCCGCCTGTCTACAGCCAATGTGGACAAGCTGACGTTCATAAAAATGAACCAGGCATGGATCCCACAGGACCTGTCTGTCCCTTGTCCAGATTAGACATTAACTACCTCCCCTTAACCATATATTATTGTACTCCAGGGCACTTCCTCATTCAATCCTATTTTTATTTTCATTTTACCATTATATTGCGAGGCTACCCAAATTTGAATGAACCTCTCCTCTGTCTGGGTGCCGGGGCCTAAATATATGCCAATGGACTGTTCCAATGTTGGGTGACGTGAAGCCTGATTCTCTGCTATGACATGCAGACTAATTCTCTGCTGACATGAAGCCAGATTCTCTGTTACGGGACTTCTCTCCTCTGCCTGGGTGCTGGGCCTAAATATATGCCAATGGACTGTTGCACTGGTGGCTGACGTGAAGCCTGATTGTCTGTTACGGGACCTCTCTCCTCTGCCTGGGTGCTTGGCCTAAATTTATGACAATGGACTGTTGCAGTGGTGGCTGACGTGAAGCCTGATTCTCTGCTATGACATGCAGACTGATTCTCTGCTGACATGAAGACAGATTCTCTGTTACGGGACCTCTCTCCTCTGCCTGGGTGCCGGGGCCTAAATATCTGAGAATGGACTGTTCCAGTGGTGGGTGACGTGAAGCCAGATTCTCTGCTATGGGACCTCTCTCCAATTGATTTTGGTTAATTTTTATTTATTTAATTTTTATTTTAATTCATTTCCCTATCCACATTTGTTTGCAGGGGATTTACCTACATGTTGCTGCCTTTTGCAGCCCTCTAGCCCTTTCCTGGGCTGTTTTACAGCCTTTTTAGTACCGAAAAGTTCGGGTCCCCATTGACTTCAATGGGGTTCGGGTTCGGGACGAAGTTCGGATCGGGTTCGGATCCCGAACCCGAACATTTCCGGGAAGTTCGGCCGAACTTCTCGAACACGAACATCCAGGTGTTCGCTCAACTCTAGTTGGGACCAGTTCAGGTCTGAAGTCACTTTGCAAGGCTTACATAATAGAAACCACCCAAAAGTGACCCCATTCTATAAACTACACCCCTCAAGGTATTCAAAACTGATTTTACAAACTTTGTTAACCCTTTAGGTGTTCCACAAGAATTAATGGAAAATAGAGATACAATTGGCCCTGATTCTGTAGTTTACAGAAACCCTCTATATGTGGTCGTAAACCGCTGTACGGGAACACGGCAGGGCGCAGAAGGAAAGGAATGCCATACGTTTTTTGGAAGGCAGGTTTTGCTGGACTGTTTTTTTTTGTTTTTTTTTTACACCATGTCCCATTTGAAGCCTCCCTGATGCACCCCTAGAGTAGAAACTTCCAAAAAGTGGCCCCATTTTAGAAACTACAGGATAAGGTGGCAGTATTGTTGGTACTAGTTTAGGGTACATATGATTTTTGGTTGCTCTATATTACAATTTTTGTGAGGCAAGATAACAAGAAATAGCTGTTTTGGCACCGTTTTTACTTTTTGTTATTTACAACATTCGTCTGACAGGTTAGATCATGTGATATTTTTATAGAGCAGGTTGTCACACATGCTGTGATACCTAATATATCAACTTTTTTCTTATTTATGTAAGTTTTACACAATGATTTCATTTTTGAAGCAAAAAAAAATCATGTTTTAGTGTTTCCATAGTCTGAGAGCCATATTTTTTTCCGTTTTTGGGCCATTACCTTGGGTAGGGTATGATTTTTGTAGGATGAGATGATGGTTTTATTGGCACTACTTTGGGGTGCATGTGACTTTTTGATCGCTTGCTATTACACTTTTTGTGATGTAAGGTGACAAAATGACCAAAAATTGTTTATTTTAGCACAGTTTTTATTTTTTACGGTGTTCAAGTTTTACACAATAACAGCTTTTTTAAAACAAATAAAATGATGTTTTAGTGTCTCCATATTCTGAGCCATAGTTTATTTTTATTTTTTTGGCGATTGTCTCAGGTAGGTGCTAATTTTTTGTGGGATGAGGTGACGGTTAGATAGGTACTATTTTGGTGGGCGTGCGCCTTTTTGATCACTTGCTGTTGTACTTTTTGTGATGTAAGGTGACAAAAAAAGTTTTTTGTTTTTTACGGTGTTCATCTGAGGGGTTAGGTCATGTGATATTTTTATAGAGCTGGGCGATACGGACACGGCGATACCTAATATGTCAACTTTTTTTTATTTATGTAAGTTTTACACAATATCATTTTTGAAACAAAAAAAATCGTTTTAGTGTATCCATATTCTGAGAGACATAGTTTTTTTAGTTTTTGGGCGATTATCTTAGGTAGAGTCTCATTTTTTGTGGGATGCGATGACTGTTTTATTGGCACTATTTTGGGGTGCGTGTGACTTTTTGATTGCTTGCTATTACACTTTTTGTGGTGTAAGGTGACAAAAAATTGTTTATTTAGCACAGTTTTTATTTTTTATTTTTTACAGTGTTCATCTGAGGGGTTAGGTCATGTGATATTTTTATAGAGTCGGTCGATACGGATGCGGCGATACCTAATATGTAGAGTTGAGCGAACCCAAACTGTAAAGTTCGGGTTCGTACCGATCTTTTTATTTTATTTTGGACCCGAACACGAACATTTACGTAAAAGTTCAGGTTCGTGTTCGGTGTTCGGCAATTTTTATGGTGCTTTTTGAAAGGCTACAAAGCAGCCAATCAACAAGCGTTTATCTGTGTGCCCTTAGAAGCCATCACAGCCATGCCTACTATTGGGATGGCTGTGATTGGCCAACTGCAGCATGTGACCCAGCCTCTATATAAGGCTGAGTCACGTAGCGCTGCACGTCACTCTGCTATTCTTAGTGTAGGGAGAGGATGCTGCTGCTGTCAGGGACAGATCAGGGATAAATACTAAGAAGAACTGCCTTATAACTCAGCTATCTCAATCCAATGTGTTTTGTGGGTGCAGTGCACAGTTTTTTTAAGCCTGCACTGAGCCAACTTCTGTTGAAAACCCTTTTTTATTTTTTTACTTTAATTTGTCACGATGAATACCTAATCGGCAGCCATTTTATGCAGACATGCTGGTGCAGCACTATCTATCTGCATGTCTGCTAGTCCAGAAATACAGCTTTTTTGTTGACTGTGCTTAAATTATATATTTTTTCATATTCTGATCATCTTTGATTACACGTGCATAAGTGACTGTCACATTTAGGCCACAAATACGGCCATTTGTTTACTGCGGTTGAAATGAAACCATGTGTTCATATACTGATCATCTTTGATTACACGTGCATAGGTGACAGTCACATTTAGGCCACAAATACGGCCATTCGTTTACTGCGGTTTAAATAAACCGTGTGTTCATATACTGCATATTTTAAATTTAACGTACATAGAATACAGTCACATTTAGGCCACAGATACAGCCATTCGTTTACTGCGGTTGAAATAAACCGTGTGTTCATAAACTGGTCATCTTTTATTACACGTGCATAGGTGACAGTCACATTTAGGCCACAAATACGGCCATTCGTTTTGCGGTTGAAATTTAACGTACATCGAATACAGTCACATTTAGGCCAGAAATACCGCTGTCATATAGAGTAAAAAAAATATATAATTAAATGCAATACCCTACATCAGGGTTTATATTAGCGATTCATTATTTTGAACATACTTGTCCTCCCTGCACAACCAAGTATCCGATAAAATCAAGTGTGCACTGCGCAACGCCATCTGTGGCAAGGTCCACCTAACCACAGATACGTGGACCAGTAAGCACGGCCAGGGACGCTATATCTCCATAACTGCACACTGGGTAAATGTAGTGGCGACTGGGCCCCAGGCGGAGAGCTGTTTGGCGCACGTCCTTCCGCCGCCAAGGATCGCAGGGCATCATTCTTTGCCTCCTGTTGCTTCCTCTTCCTACTCAGCTTCCTCCTACTCTTCTACCACCTCCTCATCCAGTCAGAAACAGACCTTCACCACCAACTTCAGCACAGCCAGGGGTAAACGTCAGCAGGCCGTTCTAAAACTGATGTGTTTGGGGGACAGGCCCCACACCGCGCAGGAGTTGTGGTGGGGTATAGAACAACAGACCGACTAGTGGTTGCTGCCAGTGGGCCTCAAGCCCGGCCTGGTGGAGTGTGATAATGGGTGAAATCTCGTTGCAGCTCTGGGACTAGCCGGTTTGACGCACATCCCTTGCCTGGCTCATGTGCTGAATTTGGTGGTGCAGAAATTTTTTCTAAACTACCCTGACAGGTCTGAACTGCTGCATAAAGTGCGGGCCGTCTGTGCGCGCTTTTCATCCTGCCGCCGCTCGGCTGTCTGCTCTACAGCGTAACTTCGGCCTTCCCAATCACCGCCTCATATGCGACATGCCCACCAGGTGGAACTCCACCTTACACATGCTGGAGAGACTGTGCGAGCAGCAGCAGGCCATAGTGGAGTTTCAGCTGCAGCACGCACGGGTGAGTCGCACTGCGGAACAGCACCACTTCACCACCAATGACTGGGCCTCCATGCGAGACCTGTGTGCCCTGTTGCGCTGTTTCGAGTACTCCACCAACATGGCCAGTGGCGATGACGCCGTTATCAGCGTTTCAATACCACTTCTATGGGCGATGATGGAAGAGGATGTGGCCCATGATGAGGAGGAGGAAGAGGGGTCATCTCTAACACTTTCAGGCCAGTCTTTTAGAAGTGGCTCAGAAAGAGGATTTTTGCAACAGCAGAGGCCAGGTACAAACTTGGCCAGCCAGGGCCCACTACTGGAGGACGAGGAGGAGGAGGATGGGGATGAAGCATGTTCACAGCCGGGTGGTATACAACGCAGTTTAGGCCCATCACTGGTACGTGGCTGGGGGGATACGGAGGACGCAGACGATACACCTGCCACAGATGACAGCTTGTCATTACCTCTGGGCAGCCTGGCACACATGAGTGACTACATGCTGCAGTGCCTGCACAACGACTGCAGAGTTGCCCACATTTTAACTTGTGCTGACTACTGGGTGGCCACCCTGCTGGATCCCCGTTACAAAGACAATGTGCCATCTTTAATTCTCTCACTCGAGCGTGATCGGAAGATGCGCGACTACAGGCACACTCTGGTAGACGCACTCCTGAGAGCATTCCCGACTGACGCCGGGGGACAAGTGGAAGCACAAGGCGAAGGCAGGGGAGGAGGAAGAATTCGCCAACGCAGCTGTGTCAGCTCCAGCACCTCAGAAGGCAGGGTTAGCATGGCCGACATGTGGAAAAGCTTTGTCACCTCACCGCAACAACCGGCCCCAACTGAGGATATGGAGCGTGTTAGCAGGAGGCAGCATTTGAACAACATGGTGGAACAGTACCTGTGCACACGCCTACACATACTGACTGATGGTTCTGCCCCATTCAACTTCTAGGTCTCCAAATTGTCCACATGGCCAGAGCTTGCCCTGTATGCCTTGGAGGTGCTGGCCTGCCCTGCAGCCAGTGTACTCTCTGAACGTGTATTTAGCACGGCAGGAGGGGTCATTACAGACAGACGCAGCCGCCTGTCCACAGCTAACGTGGACAAGCTCACGTTCATTAAAATTAACCAGGCTTGGATCCCACAAGACTTGTCTGTACCTTGTGCAGAATAGACATTTATACCACCATCAAACATACATTCTTGTACTCAAGTCAAGTGCAATGATTGTTTTTTTTATTTTATTTTTATTTGTCCCAATATTTTGGGGGCTACCTACCCAATAAAAAATAAAAATAAAACATTTTTGGCTACCTCCTCCTCCTCCATTGCTGCCTCCACCTACAACACCACATTCACCGCCCCCTCAACCTCCTACTCCATATCCGCCTCCTTCTCTGAGTTGCAGGTTAATAATTTGTAATTTTTAGTTATTTTATTTCATTTCAAGTTATTTCCCTATCCACATTTATTTGCAGCGCAGTTGTCATGCTCTTAAGCACATTTTACTGCCTTATACATCCCTCTAGCCTTTTTTAAGGACTATTTTAGAGCCATTTTAATAAATAAAAAAGTGCCAATTTTAGTGCCCTAAATTGAAAAAATTCTTATTTTCAATTGTCGGGTGACATTTTACAATTTTTGGCGTATACAAACCCCTGCTGTGCCTGGGTGACAGGGGCCTAAATCTCTCAAAATCCTCTGTACTATTGCTGGGTGACATGAACCCCCTTTTGCCGTGAATGAACCCCTGCCGTGCCTGGGTGACAGGGGCCTAAATCTCTCTAAATCCTCTGTTCTATTGCTGGACATGAACCCCCTTTTGCCGTGAATAAACCCCTGCTGTGCCTGGGTGACAGGGGCCTAAATCTCTCAAAATCCTCTGTTCTATTGCTGGGTGACATGAACCCCCTTTTGCCGTGAATGAACCCTTGCTGTGCCTGGGTGACTGGGGCCTAAATCTCTCAAAATCCTCTGTTCAATTGCTGGATGACATGAACCCCCTTTTGCCGTGAATGAACCCCTGCTGTGCCTGGGTGACTGGGGCCTAAATCTCTTAAAAATACTTTGTTGTATTGCTGGGTGACATCGCCAACGCAGCTGGGGCACCACCAGCACCTGAGAAGGCAGGGTTAGCATTGCCAAAATGTGGAAAAGCTTTGTCAGCCTTGGAGGTGCTGACCTGCCCTGCAGCCAGTGTATAGTGTGAACGTGTGTTTAGCATGGCAGAGAGCATTATCACAGGCACAGCCAATGTGGACAAGCTTACGTTTATTAAAATGAACCAGGCATGGATCCCTCAGGACTTGTCAGTACCCTTGTGCAGAATAGACATTTATACCAGCCTCAACCATCCATTCGCTTACTCAAGTGCACTTATTCTTTGTTTTATCTTGTTATCTGTCCCAATATTTTGGGGGATACCCCAATTTAAAAATAAAAAAATACTCAAATCAGTGTTGGCTACCTATTCCTTCTTCACCGCCGCTTCCACCTTCAACGCCACGTCAACCTACACCGCCACATCCACCCATCCACCTCCTCCTCAACCTCCTACTCCTAGATCCAGATTTTTATTTCACATTTTTCAGTATGTTATGTTATTTTAAGTAATTTCCCTATCCACATTTGTTTGCAGAACAGTTGTCATGCTCTTAAGCACATTTTGATGCCTTTTGCAGCCCTCTAGCCCTTTTCCAGGACTATTTTAGAGCCATTTTTAGTGCCTAAAAGTTCGGGTCCCTATTGACTTCAATGGGGTTCGGGGTCAAGTTCGGGTCCAGTTCGGGTCCCGAACCCGAACTTTTTTTTCAAGTACGGCCGTACCTGCCGAACCCGAACATCCAGGTTTCCGCTCAACTCATATGTATACTTTTTTTATTTATGTAAGTTTTACACAATATCATTTTTGAAACAAAAATAAATAAATCATGTTTTAGTGTCTCAATATTCTGAGAGCCATAGTTTTTTTCAGTTTTTGGGCGATTATCTTAGGTAGGGTCTCATTTTTTGCGGGGTGAGATGAAGGTTTGATTGGCACTATTTTGGGGTGCATATAACTTTTTGATCTCTTGCTATTACACTTTTTGTGATGTAAGGTGACAAAAAATAGTTTATTTAGCACAGTTTTTCTTTTTTACGGTGTTTAGAGCCGGTCGATACGGATGCGGCTATACATTTTTTTTTATTTATGTAAGTTTTACACCATAATAACTTTTTTAAAACAAAAAAATTATGTTTTAGTGTCTCCATATTCTGAGCCATATTTTTTATATTTTTGGGGCGATTGTCTCAGGTAGGGGCTCATTTTTTGGCGGGATGAGGTGATGGTTAGATTGGTACTATTTTAATGGGCAAACGCCTTCTTGACCGCTTGCTGTTGTACTTTTTGTGATGTAAGGTGACAAAAAATTGTTTATTTAGCATAGTTTTTTAATTTTTAATTTTTTACGGTGTTCATCTTATGGGTTAGGTCATGTGATATGTTTATAGAGCCAGTCGATACGGACACGGCGATACCTAATATGTATACTCTTCCCCCCCCCTATTTTTTACCCTTTTTTTAAAACTTTTTTTGGGGAAAATGACATTTTTGTTTATTTTTTCTTGAAACTTTTTTTTGGGGGGGAAAACTTTTTTTTTCACTTTATTTTTTGTCCCTTTTGGGACTTGAACTTTTTGGGGTCTAATCACCTTTACAATGCATTCCAATACTTCTGAATTGGAATGCATTGGCTGTATGAGTAATACTGTGTGTATTACTCATACAGCTTCCGGCCTGTGAGATCCAGGTGGTTGGATCTCACAGGCTCATCACCGTAAGGCAGCGCTGATGCCTAAGGAAGGCATTGCGCTGCCTTCCATGCCATCGGGTCCCCCCTACAGCCGCATGGGGACCCGATGGCACCTCCGATCGCTGCTGCAAACCTCAGGTAAAGCCGCAAACTGCAGGTCAGAATTTACCTGCGGTTTGCTGCGATCGCCGATGCGGGGGGTCACATGACCCCCTAGGCGTTGTGACAGGATGCCCGCTGAATGATTTCAGTGGAAATCCTGTTCCGATTAACCCCCACTGCGCCGCAATGTAGTTTTAAAGTTAGGACGTACCGGTAAATGTGTGTATTTTTTCTGGTACTTTTCTTGATTGCTTAATGTCTGGTATCAGAAATTAATGTCTGGTATCAGAAATTAATGTCTGGTATCAGAAATTCTGACAGATAATATATACTCTAGTACAGAGTACAACAAAAGGGAATAGCAGGATGATCATATCTGAAGAAGACCTGGCTGTAGAAAAATGCAATAAATAGCCAACTGTGGCTACTAGTGTTGATTAAGCACCAAAGTGCTCAGGTGCTCTGGTCGAACACATTGGGATGTTTGAGTGCTCTACAGATGGAAACACCACCAAAATGGTTCGGTAACAGCATTGGGAGGATGTCTGGATGCATCTTGGACTCCTAGGTCACTGCTGGGAGCGATGTTGTCCGAGTAGTACGCCACTTTTTTCAGACTGACAATAATACGCACCAAACTGAAGATAAAATTAATTTTAGAGGAAAAATTGTTAGGAAACATTCTTTCCTATATATTTACTTGTATATAAAGTGCAAGTGCTGCCAAAAATTACAAGGAAAAGGCAGTCCGATACAGCCTGCATAGCACATAAAGGAGGGCTTCATTCACATTGTGGTACAATTGTTCATGTAGTGGGACTCCTACACTCATAAAGCATATGCACTAAGTGAAAGGGCTGCCAAAGATTACAAGGATCGGCACTCCAATATACCCTTTGTTACACATAAAGGAGGGCATCATACACAGCCTTGAAAAATTATTACTGGTGTCCCTCAAAAACATTTGGAGCAAGGGCCTGCTGATCTGACCATCTAAAACCTTATGTGCAAGGGCCTGCTGCTGCTTTGGTAACTCTAGATAACCTTGGGGCGATTGCACGTCCCCATGACGGCGACGATTCATTCGTATGTTCCCCCCTATCAACTTTCAATGTTATTTTCAGCGCAAACCATGGTGACCACGGGTAACGGGAAATCATGGTTTGATTCCGGAGAGGCTAACACATCCCAGCATGCGCGCAAATTAACTATTAGGTATTATAATAGGTGAGGGCCTGCAGGTGAGCTGACCCTGTAAAAGAATTTAGGTGCGGGCCTGCAGGTGAGCTGTCCCTGTAAAAGATTTTAGGTGTGGGCCTTCAGGTGAGCTGACCCTGTAAAAGATTTTAGGTGTGGGCCTGCTGGTGAGCTGACCCTCTAAAAAATGATATGCGGGGGCCTGCTGGTGAGGTGGCCCTGTAAAACATTGTAGGTTAAGCCCTGCTGGTGACCTGACCCTCTAAAAAATTATATGCGAGTACCTTCAGGCGAGCTGACCCTATGAAAGATTGTAGGTTAAGGCCTGCTGGTGAGCTGACCCTGTAAAACATTATATGCGAGGGCCTGCTGGTGAACTTACCCTATAAAACATTATATCCGAGGGCCTGCTGGTGAGCTGACACTCTAAAAAATTATATGCAACAGCCTTCAGGTGAGCTGACCCTGTAAAACATTTTAGGTTTGGGCCTACAGGTGAGCTGACCCTGTAAAACATTTTAGGTGCGGGCCTACAGGTGAGCTGACCCTCTAAAAAATTATATGCGAGGGCCTTAAGGTGATCTGACCCTGTAAAATAATGTAGGTGAAGGCTTGCTGGTGAGCTGACCCTGCAAAACCTTATATGCGAGGGCCTGCTGGTGAGTTGACCCTATAAAATATTATATGCGAGGGCCTGCTGGTGAGCTGACCGTCTAAAAAATTATATGCGAGGGCCTGCTGGTGAGCTGACCCTATAAAAAATTGTGGGTGAGGGCCTGCTGGTGAGCTGAACCTGTAAAACATTGTAGTTGAGGGCCTGTAGCTGAGCTAATTATGTAAAACATTATATGCAAAGGGAATATATGTAAGGGCATTATATGTGACAAATAAGCATGTTGATATGATGGAAGAGGAGAAGGAGGATGAGAAAAGGAAGATTCCATCATATACACTTGTTTGTGGTGGAAGGGGTGCATGTGAATACAGTGTATTCAGTACATTATAAACAACAAATTTAAAGTGCCTTGTTCATCAGCTTTCCTCTGGTGAAGTAAAGAAGTCAAGGTCAATCCAGGCCTTGTTTATTTTTATAGGAGTCAACCTGTCAGCATTTTCAGTTGACAGGCGATTACGCTTATCTGTTATAATGCCACTAGAAGCACTAAATAACCGCTCAGACAAAACGCTGGCAGCAGGGCAGGCCAGAACCTCCAAGGCGTACAGCGCCAGTCCGTGCCACTTGTCCAGCTTGGACATCCAGTAGTTGTAACGCACTGAGAGATCATTGAGCACTGAGAGATTATTGAGAATTTTCCCTCCTTGTGACACTAGGCCGCGCATCAGGGTGTCATAAAACTGTCCCAGGCTTTGGAGAGTGTTGACCTGCCTCTGTTGGAACAGCTATGTGTTCCCCTTGTCCCCCCTCCTCGGTTGGCCAAGGAACTACGGACTCTGCATCCAGCGTTGTCAGATGGAAATTTTTGGAGCAATTTTTCAACAAGGATCTTCTGGTATTGCACCGTTTTGCTCATCCTCTCCACTAGAAGAATGAGAGATGAGAAGTTCTATTTGTAGCAGGGGTCGAGGAGGGTGACCAACCGGTAATCCGTGTTGTCTAAAATGCGTATAACGTGCAGGTCACGGGAAAGGCAGCCTAACATGAAGTTAGCCATGTGTACCAGAGTACCAACAGGCAAGACTTTGCTGTTGTCATCAGGAGGATCACTCTCAATCTCCTCATCCTCTTCCTCCTCTTCTGCCCACCCACGCTGAACAGATGGAATTAAACTTCCATGGGTGCTACCCTCTGTAGCGGAGGCAACTGTCTCCTGCTCTTCTTCATCGTCCAATTCGCACTGAAAAGACGAACTGGGGGTGGTCTGGCTATCACCCTGTGCAATGTCTTCCCCCATTTCCACCTCTTCCACATGTAAAGCATCATCCTTAATTGTGAGCAGCGAGCGTTTGAGTAGACACAGAGGTGGGAAGGTTACGCTGATAATAGCGTTATCGACACTCACCATCTGTGTTGATTCCTTAAAGTTTCTTAAAACCTCACAGAGGTCAGGCACCCATGCCCACTCCTCGCTTGTGAATAGCGGAAGCTGACTGGAAAGGCGAAGACCATGTTGTAGCTGGTATTCCACTACTGCCCTCTGCTTCTCACAAGGCCCGGCCAATACGTGGAACGTCGAGTTCCAGCACGTGCTCACGTCGCACAACAGCTGGTGTGCTGGCAATTTCAAGCGCTGCTGCAGCCTTGACAGACCGGCTGAAGCAGTCGTCAACTTGCGGAAATGTGCACACACGCGGCGGATCTTCACCAGTAGTTCAGCCAAATTTGGGTAGATTTTGAGAAACCACTGAACCACTAAGTTTAAGAACTGGGCTAGGCATGGGATGTGTGTGAGCTTGCCGAGCTCCAAAACCGCCACCAAGTTACGGCCATTATCAGACACAACCATGCCTGGTTCTAGGTTTAGTGGCGAGAGCCACAGCTCAGTCTGGCCTCTTATCCCCTGCAACAGCTCTGCGGCAGTGTGATGTTTGTCTCCTAAGCATATCAGCTTCAGCCTTTTGCCGCTTGCCCACTGCTGTGCTACACTGCTTCCAGCTACCGACTGATGACTGACTGATGCTGCACGCAGATAATTCGTAGTGATGAGCGGCAGGGGCAATATTCGAATTTGCAATATTTTGCGAATATTTGGGCGAATATTCGCCATATATTCGAGAATTCGCGAATTCATGATCTCCAGGCATTATTTTCTTGATTGCGAAAATTCGCATAAAATTCACATGAACTGGTATTTTCACAAAAATCGAATATTCGCAATTACGAATATACTTTGCGAAATTCAAAATATTCATGAATTCTCGAAATGCCGATATTTGTGATTAAAATTCGCAATTCGAATATTCGTGATCAACACTAATAATTCGGAGGTAGAAGTGGAGTAAGAGGTGGAGGAGGAGAAGTGTGGGTTGAAGCCACTAACGTAGGTGCAGGCGAATACCATGTTCGATGTAGGGCCCGCAATCCTTGGCATCAGTAGCACCTGTGCCATCTCAGGGTATGACTTGCTGCCGGCCTCCACAACATTCACCCAGTGTCCCTTCAGGGAAATGTAGTAACCTTGGCCAAAAGCACTTGTCCATGTGTACGTGGTTAAGTGGACCTTCCAAGTAACTGCATTGATCAGGGCACGTGTGATGTTACGGGACACATGTTGGTATAAGGCGGGTACGGCACACCTTGAAAAATAGTGGCGGCTGGGGACTGCATAACGCTGGACTGCCACCGACATCAGGCTGCGGGAGACCTCAGTGTCTACAAGCCTAAATGGCAACAGTTAATTGGGAAAGCTGCACAAAGTGCTATGGCCTGTGAGTGGGTGGCTGGGTATTTGCACTTGTGTTCAAATACCTGGGGTAAGGACATTTTTACTCTGCGCTGGGGCACGGAAGTGGATGTGGTCACTGATGGTGCTTGCAAAGGTCCAGGTGCATGGCGGGAGGCATCAGGGTTTGCGTCTTGGACAGAAGATTGACCTGTACATAACACAGGGAAAGAGGAGGCAGTGGTGTGACTCGCAGACACAGATTGTGGACCCAGGCGTTCGGCCCAACTATTACGGCGCTTTGATGCCATGTGGCGGATCATGCTGATGGTGGTGAGGTTGTTAGTTTTCACGCTCCTGCTCATTTTTGTATGGCACAGGTTGCAAATTACAATTCTTTTGTCATCCGCACTTTCCTAAAAAAAACGCCATACTGCGGAACACCTACTCCTTGGCAAGGGAGATTTCCGCAAGGGGGTGCTCCGTGGAACAGTTGCGGGCCTGATGGTGTGGCCCGCCTTCTCCCTTTTGCCACCCTAATGCCTCTTCCAGCCTGTTGCGGTGCTGCAGATCCCCCCCCTCCATACTGCTGTCCTCGCTCCTTCCCAGGTTGGGTCAGTAACTTCATCGTCCACCACCTCCTCTTCCACTTCCTCACTCTGCTCATTCTCCTAACTTGTTGACCTAACCACAATCTCAGTGATTGAAAACTGTGCCTCATCCTCTATGTAAAGCGTAAGTGTCTACGTAAAAAGTACACTATATGTCACAGATAAAAATTTTAGGGTACTTTGACACTAACGTTTTTCTTTTCTGGCATAGAGTTCCGTCCTAGGGGCTCTATACCGGAAAAGAACTGATCAGTTTTATCCCCATGCATTCTGAATGGAGAGCAATCCGTTCAGGGTGCATCAGGATGTCTTCAATTCAGCATTTTTCACTGTTCAGGATGGAGATAATACCGCAGCATGCTGCGGTTTTATCTCCGGGCCAAAAAACAGAGCGCTTGCCTGAATGCCAGATCCGGCATTTTTTTCCATAGGAATGTATTAGTTCCGGATCTGGCATTTAGAAATACCGCAATGCTGGATCCGTCCTTCCGGTCTGCGCTTGGCAAAAACACTCCAAATCTGTCAGATTGCGAGGGCACCTCCTGTGCACAGCCCTCTTCAGATCATCCCACAGATTTTCAATCTGATTCAGGTCTGGGCTCTGGCTGGGCCATTCCAAAACTTTGATCTTCTTCTGGTGAAGCCATTCCTTTGTTGATTTGGATGCATGCTTTGGGTCGTTGTCATGCTGACGGATGAAGGTCCTCTTCATGTTCAACTTTCTAGCAGAAGCCTGAAGGTTTTGTGCCAATATTGACTGGTATTTGGAACTGTTCATAATTCCCTCTAGCTTTACTAAGGCCCCAGTTCCAGCTGAAGAAAAACAGCCCCAAAGCATGATGCTGCCACCACCATGCTTCACTGTGGGTATGGTGTTGTTTTGGTGATGTGCAGTGTTGTTTTTGCGCCAAACATATCTTTTGGAATTATGGCCAAAAAGTTCAACCTTGGTTTTATCAGACCATAACACCTTTTCCCACATGCTTTTGGGAGACTTCAGTTGTGTTTTGGCAAAATGTAGCCTGGCTTGAATGTTTTTCTTCGTAAGAAAAGGCTTTTGTCTTGCCACTCTACCCCATAGCCCAGACATATGAAGAATATGGGAGATTGTTGTCACATGTACCACACAGCCAGTACATGCCAGATATTCCTGCAGCTCCTTTAATGTTGCTGTAGGCCTCTTGGTAGCCTCCCAGACCAGTTTTCTTCTTGTCTTTTCATCAATTTTTAAGGGATGTCCAGTTCTTGGTTATGTCACTGTTGTGCCATATTTTCTCCACTTGATGATGACTGTCTTCAATGTGTTCCATGGTATATCTAATGCCTTGGAAATTCTTTTGTACCCTTCTCCTAATACCTTTTAACAAGGAGATCTCTCTGTGGACCATGGCTTTTGCTGTGGGATGCGACTAAGAAAATTTCAGGAAAGACCAACTAGAGCAGCTGAACTTTATTTGGGGTTAATCAGAGGCACTTTAAATGATGGCAAGTGTATGCTGACTCCTATTTAACATAATTTTGAATGTGATTGCTTAACCACCTCAGGACCGCCGCACGCAGGATTGCGTCCTGGCGGCGGCCCTGTTATTCCTCCTGGACGCGATTTCCTGTGAACGCACGCACACAGGAGCACCAAAAACAACTACCTACACCCCTCCTGTCACTTATTAACCCCTTTTTAACCCCTGATCACCCCATATAGACTCCCTGATCACCCCCCGTCATTGAACACCCCCCTGTAAGGCTCCATTCAGACGTCCGTATGTGTTGTGCGGATCCGCAAAACACATACGGACGTCTGAATGGAGCCTTGCAGGGGGGTGATCAATGACAGGGGGGTGATCACCCCATATAGACACCCTGATCACCCCCCTGTAAGGCTTCATTCCGTATTCATACTCATACGGAAAAAAAACATACGGACGTCTGAATGGAGCCTTACAGGGGGGGGTGATCACCCCATATAGACTCCCTGATCACCCCCCTCTCATTGATCACATCCCTGTAAGGCACCATTCAGACGTCCATATGTGTTTTGCAGATCCGCAAAACACATACGGACGTTTGAATGGAGCCTTACAGGGGGTTGATCAATGACAGGGGGGTGATCACCCCATATAGACTCCCTGATCACCCCCCTGTCATTGAACACCCCCCTGTAAGGCTCCATTCAGACGTCCGTATGTGTTTTGCGGATCCAAGAATCCGTGGATCCACGGACACCGCTGATCTGCAAAACACGGACACCGGCAATGTGCTTTCCGCATTTTGTGGATCCGCACATTGCCAGAACTATATAGAAAATGCCTTTTCTTGTCTGCAATTGCGGACAAGAATAGGACATGTTCTATAGGCTCTACAAAAAACGCAGTGTTTGCCTGATCTGGTGCGCACACTTGCGTTCAGTCCGGCCCACCTCAGTGAGAGATATTTCTCTCATCCAGCATGGGTATATGTAAAAAGACACCCCAAAACACATTACACAAAATCTCTCTAAAAGACAACTTTTCCCATTTTTTTTATACAAAGTTGTCATTTGACAGAGATATTTCTCTCACCCAGCATGGCTATATGTAAAAAGACACCCTAAAAACACATTGCCCTACTTCTTCTGAGTACGGCGATACCACATGTGTGACACTTTTTTGCAGCCTAGGTGGGCAAAGGGGCCCAAATTCTAAAGAGCACCTTTAGGATTTCACAGGGCATTTTTTACACATTTGGATTTCAAAGTACTTCTCACGCATTAGGGCCCCTAAAATTCCAGGGCAGTATAAATACCCCACAAGTGACCCCATTTTGGAAAGAAGACACCCCAAGGTATTTTGTGAGGGGCATGGCGAGTTCATGTAAAATTTTATTTTTTGTCACAAGTTAGTGGAATATGAAACTTTGTAAGAAAAGAAAAAAAATCATTTTCCGCTAACTTGTGCCAAAAAAATATATAAAAATTCTAGGAACTCGCCATGCCCCTCTTGGAATACCTTGGGGTGTCTTCTTTCCAAAATGGGGTTACTTGTGGGGTATTTATACTGATCTGGCATTTTAGGGGCCCTAATGCATGAGAAGTAGTTTGAAATCCAAATGTGCAAAAAATGCCCTGTGAAATCCTAAAGGTGCTCTTTAGAATTTGGGCCCCTTTTCCCACCTAGGCTGCAAAATAATGTCACACATATTGTATCGCCGTACTCAGGAGAAGTTGGGCAATGTGTTTTTAGGGTGTCTTTTTACATATAGCCATGCTGGGTGAGAGAAATATCTCTGTCAAATGACAACTTTGTATAAAAAAAATGGGAAAAGTTGTCTTTTAGAGAGATTTTTCTCTCACCCAGCATGGGTATATGCAAAATGACACCCCAAAACACATTGCCCTACTTCTCCTGAGTACGGCGATACCACATGTTTTTCCAGCCTAGGTGGGCAAAGGGGCCCAAATTCTAAAGAGCACCTTTAGGATTTCACAGGGCATTTTTTACACATTTGGATTTCAAACTACTTCTCACTCATTAGGGCCCCTAAAATGCCAGGGCAGTATAAATACCCCACAAGTGACCCCATTTTGGAAAGAAGACACCCCAAGGTATTTTGTGATGGCATAGTGAGTTCATGGAAGTTTTTATTTTTTGTACAAGTTAGTGGAATATGAGACTTTGTAAAAAAAAATAAAAAATTCCGCTAACGTGTGACAAAAAATAAAAACTTCTATGAACTCACTATGCCCATCAGCGAATACCTTAGGGTGTCTACTTTCCGAAATGGGGTCATTTGTGGGGTGTTTCTACTGTCTGGGCATTGTAGAACCTCAGGAAACATGACAGGTGCTCAGAAAGTCAGAGCTGCTTCAAAATGCGGAAATTCATATTTTTGTACCATAGTTTGTAAACGCTATAACTTTTGCACAAACCAATAAATATACACTTATTGCATTTTTTTTTTATCAAAGACATGTAGAACAATAAATTTAGAGAAAAATGTATATAGAAAGTAGTTTTATTTGAAAAATTTTACAAATTCATTTGTGTGGTAAGTTGTATGACCGAGCAATAAACGGTGAAAGTAGTGTAGTGCAGAATTGTAAAAAGTGGTCTGGTCATTAAGGGGGTTTAAGCTAGGGGAGCTGAGGTGGTTAATCCTGAACACAGATACATCCCTAGTTATAAGAGGGTGTGAACACTTATGCAACCACATATATATATATTTTTTTTTTTCTTCCCTTCCTCTACCTAAAATATTTCAGTTTTTTTTTTAATTGAGTTGTACAGTTTATAGGTCACATTGAAGGAAAAAGTTCTGAAATTATTTATTTTTGTATAATTTTTTTACATCACAGAAACTTGACATTTTAACAGGGGTGTATAGACTTTTTATATCCACTGTATATATTTTACATAAATTGTACTTTATATTTGTGCAGGGAGGGACAAGGGGCCCAATGCTGAGTTTTGCTATGGGGCCCCATGATTTCAATGTACGCCTCTACACTGGATGTCACTGATATTTTAGGGATGTGCACACTTTACACAGGAGATATGGCACAGATAATTTGACTGTCTGCAGTGGACACCGTCTACGGAAAAAGTACAATGGATGTCACTGATATTTTAGGGATGCACACACTTTACACAGGAGATGTGACGCAGATAATTTAACTGTCCACAGCAGCCTATTAAACACTATTTAGCGCAGGATGCGCTAAAAATATAGATTGCTGCTGTCACATACAATAGTCTTTAAAATAACTTTTGGGTCTCTGAAAAGTTTTTGTAATAAAAATCTTCCAATAACACTCCCTACACTGTCTGTCCCTTCCTATGCTCAGCTCTCCCTGACTAAGACTGACCCGAACATGTGTCATTGGGTGCTTTATAGCACCTGATGGCGCATTCTGGCCAGCCAATCACTGTAATACCAGTAGCCAACATGGCTACGGCATTACAGTGCGCGGCAGTACCTCCCTGCACGCTTTTTGGCTGTGTAGCAGCCAAGAAACGTGCGGGGAGGAGACTCGAGCACATGCGGTACTCGGCCAAGTACCGCCATGTGCCAAGCATCGAGATGCTCGAGCCGAACTAGTGTTCGGCTGAGCATGCTCGATAAACACTAGTGGCTACTTCTATTATTATAGGGCTCCTGTGCATGTAACAATCATTAGCAGCGGGACACATTTAACAATGTAACAAAATGGCTCATTTGTATCTGTAACACACAGCTGTCTACATGTGTTGGATGTCCTAGTGTCTAGATAACAGTACTGAGCCCAATATATTTTTGCCATAAAATTGCCAACAGATATAAGAGACATCATCTGAGTCCAGATCTCTACCACACAATTCTTGTCAGAGAATGTGTTATGAAATGTGAAATACATTTATTGTGACAGTTAATTCTTTCTAGGTCATGTTAGACTAAGCAACTCAGACATTAATGTAATCATGAATATCACCAGCATGTAGGCAAAATATAGCATTACCATACTGTAATGTAATAGATATACAAAGCATCTGATACTTATTCCACTTTCTTGATGTCCAGTAATTTATGCAATGGAGCAGCAATATGGAAAACAAAGATAGCAGTTGTATCCAGAAGTCCAAGGATGCCGATGGACCCTCTACCCTTTATTTCCAATAACAGTATGTTGGCACTGTTATAGGTACCGTATTAGGCAATGAATACCTCACTGCACAACTGCAGATGATTGAATCCTCACAAGATATTGCATCTCAACCCTATAAAGCAGATGCTTAAAGGGAACGTGTCATCAGAGAATTATGTATTTAGATATTTTTTTTATGTGTTATGTTTTAAAAAAAGTTTGAAGTCTGCATTCAAAATAAATAAATAAAATCCTGCAATCTTACAGTTTTCACAGAGGCCACAATGCCTTACAATAAGCTGACACTTCCTGTCCTGTAAATCAGTGTTCATTAACTTCAGTCCTCAGGGACCACCTGCCGGTCATGATTTGAGAATATCCCACAGAATTAATACCTGTAGTAAGTCCTAATGCATTGATACTACACTAACCAAACATATAAAGGCAACACTTTCGGTTTTGCTCCCATTTTGCATGAGCTGAACTCAAAGATCTGAAACATTTTCTACATACACAAAAGACCCATTACTCTCAAATATTGTTCACAAATCTGTCTAAATGTGTGATAGTGAGCACTTCTCCTTTGCCGAGATAATCCATCCCACCTCACAGGTGTGGCATATTAAGGTGCTGATTAGACAGCATGAATATTGCACAGGTGTGCCTTAGACTGCCCACAATAAAAGGGCACTCTGAAATGTGCACAGTTTTGCCTTACTGGGGGGGGGGGGCGGGGTCAGAAAAAAAACTGTCAGTATCTGGTGTGGCCACCATTTGCCTCACACAGAGCAACACATCTTTGTCGCATAGAGTTGATCAGGTTGTTGGTTGTGGCCTGTGGAATGTTGGTCCACTCCTCTTCAATAGCTGTGCGAAGTTGCTGAATATTGGCAGGACCTGGAACACGCTGTCGTATACGCCGATCCAGAGCATCCCAAACATGCTCAATGGGTGACATGTCCAGTGAGTATGCTGGCCATGCAAGAACTGGGATGTTTTCAGCTTCCAGGAATTGTGTACAGTTCCTTGGTTTCTGACAGTTTGTGCAGAAATTCTCTGGTTATGCTAACCGATTGTTGCTACAGCTGTTCGGGTGGCTGGTTTTAGACAATCATGGAGGTGAACATGCTGGATGTGGAGGTCCAGGACTGGTGTAGTTACATGTGGTCTGCGGTTGTGAGGCCGGTTGGATGTACAGCCAAATTCTCTGAAATGCCTTTGGAGATGGCTTATGGTAGATAAATGAACATCCCTTGCACTGGCAACAGCTCTGGTAGACATTCCTGCAGTCAGCATGGCAATTGCACGCTCCCTCAAACATTGTGACATCTGTTGCATTGCGCTGTGTTGATCTAACTGCTCATTTCAGAGTGGGCTTTTATTGTGGGCAGTCTAAGGCACACCTGTGCAGTATTCATGCTGTCTAATCAGCACCTTGATATGCCACACCTGTGAGGTGGGATGGATTATCTCGGCAAAGGAGAAGTGCTCACTAACACAGATTTAGACAGATTTGTGAATAATATTTGAAAGTAATGGGTCTTTTGTGTATGTAGAAAATGTTTCAGATCTTTGAGTTCAGCTCATGCAAAATGGGGACAAAACCGAAAGTGTTGCGTTTATATTTTTGATCAGTGTAATTATGTCACTGCTCAATACTAAGGAAATATATGGACACTGCTCAGTACCACTTCTCTAGTACTTTATGGTGGGTGTAATTCGCAGTTTCTGCTCTTTTAATATATAAAGCTAAGTGTGTGTGTGTGCATGTGTATGTATGTCCGCTAAAGGAATCCGCACCGTTGTATTTACAATCACAAAATTTGGCACACAGGTACATCAGGTGTCCGGAAAGGTTTTAGACCGATTCTCAGCTTTCTCGCATGTACCGTTCCTGAGATATTCCCCCAAAATTGCAAATATGGCACATCACATGACCTACATTAGTCAATAGAAGCCTGCAGGTCTTTCTCTTCATATGCCAACTTCATATCCCAACTGCCATACACACGGTCACATGTCCCTTATCAGCCAACAGAAGCTTGCAGGTCTTTAGTCTCCACATACACACAGTTTTACACCAGGTTTCCATAACAACCCAGCCATTTTTCCTCACTGCTGCAGGTCAGCTTTAAAGGGGCAGGGCGCAACAGTATAAGTGACTCTAGGGGCCCACCCTATAGTTTCATGCAAATATTGATACTTAAAGGGGTTGTCCGGATTCAGAACTGAAACCAGACATACTTCCATTTTCACACAGGCAGCGCGCCTGACTTGAGCAGTGGAGCAATTCATGCTCCGATGCTCTCCTTTGCCCTGCGCTAAATCGTGCAGGGCAAAGGCATTTTCAGGAGTTCCAGTGACAAACTGGGCTCTCCATGGGGCTTCCAGGAAGCCCGGTGGCATCATCAGTAAAATGGCTAGGGAAGTGCTAAAGCACGCCCATCGGAGCCTGTGATGTCACTGAACACATTGCCGGGCTGAAGCCTCCACCCGGCAGTGTGTTACTGTAAACAAAAGAGCCCGTGCCCTGTGTGATCTAGCACAGGGCAAGGGAATGGATTGGAGCATGATATGCTCCGATACTAGCATCAGGGGGGCTGCCTTGGGGAAATTATGGGTATGTCCGGGTTCAGCTCTAAACCCGGACAACCCCTTTAAGGGGGTTTTCAGATTTTCATCAACATCCTTTAAGATAATCCTTTATATGCAGTAGGAAGCTGTAGTGTAATAGCGCACATGACTAATGCAGCTAATCACTGGCCTTCTTGCTGTATACCACTGAGATCACTGATTAGTTACAGCAGTCAAGTACAGTACTAAGGCATTTTAGTGCGGGAGTCAAGCAAAAATATTATGTCCCAGCTGCAGCCTTTGCGGAGAGAACAGAGTAGTGTTTTTATTTTTTTATTTTTTATTTTAACAGCTTCTATGTAGTTTGGCCTAAAAAATTTTTAAATTAGGCACCCCCTTCAAGCTCAGTACTTAGATACCATGACAATACCATGCTCTGTGCATATATAAAGCAGCAGAACCACGCTAAGTGCATATATACAGTAACAGAACCAAGCTGCGTGTATAGATACAGTAACAGAACCAAGCTGCATGCTTATATACAGTAACAGAACCAAGCTGTGTGTATAGATACAGTAACAGAACCAAGCTGTGTGCATAGATACTGTAACAGAACCAAGCTGTGTGTATAGATACAGTAACAGAACTAAGCTGTGTGTATAGATACAGTAACAGAACTAAGCTGTGTGTATACAGTAACAGAACCAAGCTGTGTGCATAGATACTGTAACAGAACCAAGCTGTGTGTATAGATACAGTAACAGAACTAAGCTGTGTGTATAGATACAGTAACAGAACCAAGCAGTGTGCATAGATACAGTAACAGAACCAAGCAGTGTGCATAGATACTGTAACAGAACCAAGCTGTGTGTATAGATACAGTAACCGAACCAAGCTGTGTATAGATACAGTAACAGAACCAAGCTGCGTGTATAGATACAGTAACAGAACCAAGCTGCGTGCATAGATACAGTAACAGAACCAAGCTGCGTGTATAGATACAGTAACAGAACCAAGCTGCGTGCATAGATACAGTAACAGAACCAAGCTGCGTGTATAGATACAGTAACAGAACCAAGCTGTGTGTATAGATACAGTAACAGAACCAAGCTGTGTGTATAGATACAGTAACAGAACCAAGCAGTGTGCATAGATACTGTAACAGAAGTAAGCTGTGTGTATAGATACAGTAACAGAACCAAGCTGTGTGTATAGATACAGTACCAATACCAAGCTGCATGCATAGATACAGTACCAATACCAAGCTGTATGCATATATACAGTACCAATACCAAGCTGCATGCATAGATACAGTAACAGAACCAAGCTGCATGCATAGATACAGTAACAGAACCAAGCTCTGTGCATAGATACAGTAACAGAACCAAGCTGTGTGTATAGATACAGTAACAGAACCAAGCTGTGTATAGATACAGTAACAGAACCAAGCTGTGTGTATAGATACAGTAACAGAACCAAGCTGTTTGTATAGATACTGTAACAGAACCAAGCTGTGTATAGATTCAGTAACAGAACCAAGCTGTGTGTATAGATACAGTAACAGAACCAAGCTGTGTGTATAGATACAGTAACAGAACCCAGCTGTGTGTATATATACAGTAACAGAACCAAGCTGTGTGTATAGATACAGTAACAGAACCAAGCTGTGTGTATATATACAGTAACAGAACCCAGCTGTGTGTATATATACAGTAACAGAACCAAGCTGTGTGTAGATACAGTAACAGAACCAAGCTGTGTATAGATACAGTAACAGAACCAAGCTGTGTGTATAGATACAGTAACAGAACCAAGCTGTGTATAGATACAGTAACAGAACCAAGCTGTGTGTATAGATACAGTAACAGAACCAAGCTGTGTATAGATACAGTAACAGAACCAAGCTGTGTGTATAGATACAGTAACAGAACCAAGCTGTGTATAGATACAGTAACAGAACCAAGCTGTGTGTATAGATACAGTAACAGAACCAAGCTGTGTATAGATACAGTAACAGAACCAAGCTGTGTGTATAGATACAGTAACAGAACCAAGCTGTTTGTATAGATACTGTAACAGAACCAAGCTGTGTATAGATTCAGTAACAGAACCAAGCTGTGTTTATAGATACAGTAACAGAACCAAGCTGTGTGTATAGATACAGTAACAGAACCCAGCTGTGTATAGATACAGTAACAGAACCAAGCTGTGTGTATAGATACAGTAACAGAACCAAGCTGTGTATAGATACAGTAACAGAACCAAGCTGTGTGTATAGATACAGTAACAGAACCAAGCTGTTTGTATAGATACTGTAACAGAACCAAGCTGTGTATAGATTCAGTAACAGAACCAAGCTGCATGCTTATATACAGTAACAGAACCAAGCTGTGTATAGATTCAGTAACAGAACCAAGCTGTGTGTATATATACAGTAACAGAACCAAGCTGTGTATAGATACAGTAACAGAACCAAACTGTGTATAGATACAGTAACAGAACCAAGCTGTGTATAGATACAGTAACAGAACCAAGCTGTGTATAGATTCAGTAACAGAACCAAGCTGCGTGTATAGCTACAGTATCAGAACCAAGCTGTGTATAGATACAGTAACAGAACCAAGCTGTGTACAGGGAGTGCAGAATTATTAGGCAAATGAGTATTTTGACCACATCATCCTCTTTATGCATGTTGTCTTACTCCAAGCTGTATAGGCTGGAAAGCCTACTACCAATTAAGCATATTAGGTGATGTGCATCTCTGTAATGAGAAGGGGTGTGGTCTAATGACATCAACACCCTATATCAGGTGTGCATAATTATTAGGCATCTTCCTTTCCTTTGGCAAAATGGGTCAAAAGAAGGACTTGACAGGCTCAGAAAAGTCAAAAATAGTGAGATATCTTGCAGAGGGATGCAGCACTCTTAAAATTGCAAAGCTTCTGAAGCGTGATCATCGAACAATCAAGCGTTTCATTCAAAATAGTCAACAGGGTCGCAAGAAGCATGTGGAAAAACCAAGGCGCAAAATAACTGCCCATGAACTGAGAAAAGTCAAGCGTGCAGCTGCCAAGATGCCACTTGCCACCAGTTTGGCCATATTTCAGAGCTGCAACATCACTGGAGTGCCCAAAAGCACAAGGTGTGCAATACTCAGAGACATGGCCAAGGTAAGAAAGGCTGAAAGACGACCACCACTGAACAAGACAGACAAGCTGAAACGTCAAGACTGGGCCAAGAAATATCTCAAGACTGATTTTTCTAAGGTTTTATGGACTGATGAAATGAGAGTGAGTCTTGATGGGCCAGATGGATGGGCCCGTGGCTGGATTAGTAAAGGGCAGAGAGCTCCAGTCCGACTCAGACGCCAGCAAGGTGGAGGTGGAGTACTGGTTTGGGCTGGTATCATCAAAGATGAGCTTGTGGGGCCTTTTCGGGTGGAGGATGGAGTCAAGCTCAACTCCCAGTCCTACTGCCAGTTTCTGGAAGACACCTTCTTCAAGCAGTGGTACAGGAAGAAGTCTGCATCCTTCAAGAAAAACATGATTTTCATGCAGGACAATGCTCCATCACACGCGTCCAAGTACTCCACAGCGTGGCTGGCAAGAAAGGGTATAAAAGAAGAAAATCTAATGACATGGCCTCCTTGTTCACCTGATCTGAACCCCATTGAGAACCTGTGGTCCATCATCAAATGTGAGATTTACAAGGAGGGAAAACAGTACACCTCTCTGAACAGTGTCTGGGAGGCTGTGGTTGCTGCTGCACGCAATGTTGATGGTGAACAGATCAAAACACTGACAGAATCCATGGATGGCAGGCTTTTGAGTGTCCTTGCAAAGAAAGGTGGCTATATTGGTCACTGATTTGTTTTTGTTTTGTTTTTGAATGTCAGAAATGTATATTTGTGAATGTTGAGATGTTATATTGGTTTCACTGGTAAAAATAAATAATTGAAATGGGTATATATTTGTTTTTTGTTAAGTTGCCTAATAATTATGCACAGTAATAGTCACCTGCACACACAGATATCCCCCTAAAATAGCTAAAACTAAAAACAAACTAAAAACTACTTCCAAGAATATTCAGCTTTGATATTAATGAGTTTTTTGGGTTCATTGAGGACATGGTTGTTGTTCAATAATAAAATTAATCCTCAAAAATACAACTTGCCTAATAATTCTGCACTCCCTGTATAGATTCAGTAACAGAACCAAGCTGTGTGTATAGATACAGTAACAGAACCAAGCTGTGTGTATAGATACAGTAACAGAACCAAGCTGTATGTATAGATACAGTAACAGAACCTAGCTGTGTGTATAGATACAGTAACAGAACCAAGCTGTGTATTTCTACCGCCACTCTTTTCCACCCATACTTCTACACATGATGGCATTCTTTTCCACCCATACTTCTACACATGATGGCATTCTTTTCCACGCACACTTCTACACATGCCGCACTCTTTTCCAGAAAAGGCATGGCACTCGTAGTTATTTTGGTGGTGCTTGTTGTGCTGACTTCCCAGCCAGAATAACATAATTAAGGAGAAACAACAGCACTCTGCAGATAACTTATTTTTAGAATTTTTATTATGCAAGGCAACTTCACCCGAAAAGGTGACGTTTCAGTCGTAAGACCTTTATCAAACACTGTGTGACAATAGAACATAAGCAATCCATAAGTATAATAAACAACATCAAGGGTGAGCACACACGATAACAAATGCAATACTTATACTAGCAAACCTTACAGGTATAGTATACATCGTTGCTAGGTACAATCAATACATATAAGAGAAAAGGACGGCACTCACCCCTTCTTTGCGCTAAATCAAATCTTCTTTATTTGCAGTGGTGAGCGGACACAAACATAGGAATGCAACCAGGTGAATGGGCAACGGCCGTTTCGCACCGAAGTGCTTCCTCTTACTAGGTACAATGTTTATTACAGTGGTATACCCGCTGTCTATATGTTAAAGTTAATAAACATAATCTGCTAACCAGAGACCGGCATATATCTACTAATATCATAAACCGACCGGCAAGTACAGGGATCTATATCTGGAGGAAAACATTCAGGATAAACAGTAAACATATGTGGATGACTAGCATTCCTACATGGTATTTACTCTGCGTATCAAAAATACTGAAGTTCCTGAGATAATGACAACAATACCTAAAACGACATCTTAGCCAGAGAAAATAATAATCAAAATAATATAAAAGGAATAAAAAAATGAAATAAAAAAAAGAAGGAAAACCAGGTGGCCCCATGAGACCAAAAACACTTACCAAGTTGCCGGAGAAAGGATGAATAAACAGACTATATGACAGTCAAAGCTGTGCTGAGCTAATGATGGTGTATCCACACCCATATGATAGCTCACACCATTAAGTGTGGCACTGTTTAAATACTATTGACCCGGAAGAAGATGGCTGAAAACCGGATGTGTACATGCGTTCCACCCTGGAACGCATGTGCCACAATCTGATCGCAAAATTAGAGTAGGAAACTATAATGCTATATGAGATAGTGGGGAATGTCTATATGTCCTCGCAATGTGTTGTATGAAGAAGATAGAGATGTCTTGTGAGTGGTCACCTCCGGCTGCGTCTCAGTATGGAACGCAACCGGAAGTGCGTCACACTGGCCAGAAATTCACTCAGTGCGCTCACAGCCTGGAGCGCATCGGATCGCACAGTGCGCATCAGCCTAGAGCGCAACGCGAGGCTGATACTGAACTGGCTATCAAAGGAGAAAGGAGGAGTCATTGCTTAGCAGTGTAATAGAAGATATCAGAGGAGAAGTTATAGCGATTTCTATGGCAATTAATATTATAGTTGGAACAGGGGATAGAATGATGTTATGGCTATAGTGAGATGACCATACACTTGTGGAATTGGAATAGAGAATATAAGAGAAAAATGACAGATATAAAACGAAGGTATAGAAAATAAAGAACAACACTAGCAATAGTTAAAAACCAAGAAGAAAAAGAAAAAAGAGGAAAGAATGTGTCTGGAAATATGATATACACCCAGAAAAGGATACAGTGAAGACGGCAGACAAGGTGGGGGTCCGGTTCTTAATGCATCTGTAACAAATAGAGACAAATGATTAGTAATATGTAAGAATACAACCACTTAAGTCAGATGAAAGATGATAATTCGTATTCCCTGTTGAGTCCCTTTGGTTCCAAGCCCTGTAATCTGTGTATCCAGTAGGCCACACATTTCTTTAGCACTTTCTAACAACACTTATTCACCATCTGACACAGGGTACTATTAAGGAAAGAAACTGTGAAATTCCTGACCAATCCATACCCCATTACTCCTGTATTTTATGTACTCCCAAAGATTCACAAAACTCTCACTAAACCCCCTGGTCGGCCCATTGTTGCCTCCACTGACTCTATTCTGGCTCCTCTCTTCATCCTTTTTGGAAAAAGCTCTTACCTCACTGATTAAAACCACTCAGTCATTCTTGCTAGATACATCAGCTTTTCTTAATCTGATTCGATACACAGGCCCTCTTTCTAATCAATGCCGTCTTGTCACATGGGACGTGAATAGTCTTTATACCTCTATTCATCACACTTAAGGCATCAAAGTCACCAGACTTCTATTGTAAGAAGCAAACACACCCTCCCAACTGATTGATTTCTATTTAGATGTACTCACCATTGTACTACAGCATTTTTTTTTTAATGTTTGAAGACTCTTTTTATGTTCAAAAGCAAGGGACCGCTATGGGTTCCCATGCAGCGCCACCTTACGCTAATGGTTACATGACAAGATTTAAAATTGAATATTTATATCCACATCCTTTATTTTACCAACATGTCAAGGTGTGGAAAAGATATATAGATGACGTCTTCTGTCTATGGGAAGGTTCAGAAGACGCACTTCTGACCTTCCATACTTACCTCAACTCCATCTACCCAGAATTGCAATTCACGATACATCATGACCAACATACTATCAGTTTTCTCGATACCTTGATCCTGAAACAGGAGGATGGCTCTCTACTCACAGACCTTTACCGCAAACCCACGGATCGAACTAATTTGTTTCATTACAACAGTTGTCATGCACCCCCCACTAAAAAAAATCACTACCTAGATCTCAATTTGAGCGCATCAAGAGAATAGTTACCTCAGAAGAAGATAGGCAAAAAAGATACTTAGAAATGACTCAAAAATTCCAGCAAAGAGGTTATCTTATGTCCATCATCTCACGAAGTTCAGAATCTATTACACAAAATAAAGATGGGACCCAGAAAATAATTCCTTTTGTACATACTTACTATCCATATTCCTACAAAATAATAAATATTCTCAACAAACATTGGAATATACTTTCCCGCTCCTTTCCCAACATAGAAGAATTCCATACACGGTGCCTACCATGTAGTAGAAGACCAAAAATCTGAGAGATTGGTTAGTTAGGGCAGACACAGGCCCGAGCAGAACCACTTTACATCAACGTCTAATAGGGAAAGCAAGACATAGCACATTCCATTGCCTACAGTACATTGTGCCCAGTGCTCAAATGTTATGAAGGGAGATAAAATTTACCACCCACAGACGGGTGAGTCTTTATAAATCAAAGGGTTCCATACGTGCCAATCCAACTATGTGGTCTATCTCCTAAAATGCCCTTGTGGCCTGATGTATGTTGGGGGAACCACCCAGAGTGTTAGGGATAGAATTTGTCAGCATAAGTCCACTATTGGTTGTCAGAATCTATAACTTCCGGTCCCACACCATTTTTACGAAATGAAACACAATGTATCCCAAATTAAATTTCAAGTGAAAATACTGTTATATTTGCCACGACGAGGCGGCAACAGACAACAAATGCTAAAGAAGCGTGAGGCCTACTGGATACACAGATTACAGAGCTTGGAACCAAAGGGACTCAACAGGGAATACGAATTATCATCTTTCATCTGACTTAAGTGGTTGTATTCTTACATATTACTAATCATTTGCCTCTATTTGTTACAGATGCATTAAGAACCGGACCCCCACCTTGTCTGCCGTCTTCACTGTATCCTTTTCTGGGTGTATGTCATATTTCCAGACACATTCTTTCCTCTTTTTTTCTTTTTGGTTTTTAACTATTGCTAGTGCTGTTCTTTATTTTCTATTCCTTCCTTTTATATCTGTCATTTTTTTTCCTCTTATATTTTCTATTCCAATTCCACAAGTGTATGGTTGTCCTGTTCTCACAACATGTACCCCCGGGGTCTGTATGCAGTTCAACAGGCAGATATCACCATTCTACTAGTTAATAATATGAGACTTGTTTCTGTAGTCTGTGGTTTTTATTAACCGGCAGTAGATAAGGTAAACTATAGGAAAATGAACATACAAGAACTGAGTATACAGCACAATGTACACAAAACCAATACAAAACATAAATAAATCCCTTACCGACGATGCTTTAGTAAGAGACACACAACGTGCAGCTGCTCCTTCCATGAGGTGAGGAGAAAAGGAAGCAGGAGCCTGTCTCTTTCCCAGAAAGCACTGTGAGCAGGAAGTCAGGTGACCTAATGAATATGCATAACTTAAAAAGGCAGAAGATGCACTTACAGCTAAAGGTCACTAGATGGTGCTGAAGACACACACATGAGCACTCACATTAACAAACTATGCATAGAAGACAGTACACTCCCCGCTTGACATCAGCCGATGTCACTATTAGAGTCCTCAACAGATAACAGTAGGATCCGTTCGGAAGTAGGTCTGATAAACAGTTTGGTCTCATTTTGTTTGAAAATCTTGACCTCAACTTTACGGACATGTCCGTCTTCACTTGGGAACACTTTAGTAATGAGGCCCAAAGGCCAATGATTTCTTTGAGCCTGAGAGTCTTTAACAAGAACAATGTCATCAGGTTTTAGGTTGGGCTTAACTGTGTGCCATTTGGTTCTTGTCTGTAAGGTGGGAAGATATTGCCTCTTCTACCTATTCCAGAAGGTATCGGCAAGGCCTTGCACTTGTCTCCATTGGCGTTTGTAGAGATCTTTGGTGCCAAACTCTCCAGAAGGAGCACTCACTATACCAGTCTTTTGGGTAAGTAGAGAGGCAGGCGTAAGCAGTATTGGATCTCCTGGGTCATTTGATATCGGAGCCAAGGGTCTGGCATTGATAATGGCTGAGACTTCGGCCATAAAGGTTGTAAGTAGAGTTGAGCGAACACCTGGATGTTCGGGTTCGAGAAGTTCGGCCGAACATCCCGGAAATGTTCGGGTTCGGGATCCGAACCCGATCCGAACTTCGTCCCGAACCCGAACCCCATTGAAGTCAATGGGGACCCGAACTTTTCGGCACTAAAACGGCTGTAAAACAGCCCAGGAAAGGGCTAGAGGGCTGCAAAAGGCAGCAACATGTAGGTAAATCCCCTGCAAACAAATGTGGATAGGGAAATTAATTAAAATAAAAATTAAATAAATAAAAATTAACCAAAATCAATTGGAGAGAGGTTCCATAGCAGAGAATCTGGCTTCCCGTCACCCACCACTGGAACAGTCCATTCTCAGATATTTAGGCCCCGGCACCCAGGCAGAGGAGAGAGGTCCCGTAACAGACAATCTGGCTTCATGTCAGCAGAGAATCAGTCTTCATGTCATAGCAGAGAATCAGGCTTCACGTCACCCACCACTGTAAGAGTCCATTTTCATAAATTTAGGCCCAGCACCCAGGCAGAGGAGAGAGGTCCCGTAACAGACAATCTGGCTTCATGTCAGCAGAGAATCAGTCTTCATATCATAGCAGAGAATCAGGCTTCACGTCACCCACCACTGTAACAGTCCATTTTCATAAATTTAGGCCCAGCACCCAGGCAGAGGAGAGAGGTCCCGTAACAGACAATCTGGCTTCATGTCAGGAGAGAATCAGTCTTCATGTCATAGCAGAGAATCAGGCTTCACGTCACCCACCACTGCAACAGTCCATTTTCATAAATTTAGGCCCAGCACCCAGGCAGAGGAGAGAGGTCCCGTAACAGACAATCTGGCTTCATGTCAGCAGAGAATTAGTCTGCATGTCATAGCAGAGAATCAGGCTTCACGTCAGCCACCAATGCAACAGTCCATTGTCAGATATTTAGGCCCAGCACCCAGGCAGAGGAGAGAGGTCCCGTAACAGAGGATCTGGCTTCATGTCACCAGAGAATCAGTCTGCATGTCATAGCAGAGAATCAGGCTTCACGTCACCCACCACTGCAACAGTCCATTTTCATAAATTTAGGCCCAGCACCCAGGCAGAGGAGAGAGGTCCCGTAACAGAGGATCTGGCTTCATGTCACCAGAGAATCAGTCTGCATGTCATAGCAGAGAATCAGGCTTCACGTCAGCCACCACTGCAACAATCCATTGGCATATATTTAGGCCTAGCACACAGGCAGAGGAGAGAGGTCCCGTAACAGACAATCTGGCTTCATGTCAGCAGAGAATCAGTCTTCATATCATAGCAGAGAATCAGGCTTCACGTCAGCCACCAATGCAACAGTCCATTGTCAGATATTTAGGCCCAGCACCCAGGCAGAGGAGAGAGGTCCCGTAACAGAGGATCTGGCTTCATGTCAGCAGAGAATCAGTCTTCATGTCATAGCAGAGAATCAGGCTTCACGTCACCCACCACTGTAAGAGTCCATTTTCATAAATTTAGGCCCAGCACCCAGGCAGAGGAGAGAGGTCCCGTAACAGACGATCTGGCTTCATGTCAGCAGAGAATCAGTCTGCATGTCATAGCAGAGAATGAGGCTTCACGTCACCCACCACTGCAACAGTCCATTTTCATAAATTTAGGCCCAGCACCCAGGCAGAGGAGAGAGGTCCCGTAACAGAGGATCTGGCTTCATGTCACCAGAGAATCAGTCTGCATGTCATAGCAGAGAATCAGGCTTCACGTCACCCACCACTGCAACAGTCCATTTTCATAAATTTAGGCCCAGCACCCAGGCAGAGGAGAGAGGTCCCGTAACAGAGGATCTGGCTTCATGTCACCAGAGAATCAGTCTGCATGTCATAGCAGAGAATCAGGCTTCACGTCAGCCACCACTGCAACAATCCATTGGCATATATTTAGGCCTAGCACACAGGCAGAGGAGAGAGGTCCCGTAACAGACAATCTGGCTTCATGTCAGCAGAGAATCAGTCTTCATATCATAGCAGAGAATCAGGCTTCACGTCAGCCACCAATGCAACAGTCCATTGTCAGATATTTAGGCCCAGCACCCAGGCAGAGGAGAGAGGTCCCGTAACAGAGGATCTGGCTTCATGTCAGCAGAGAATCAGTCTTCATGTCATAGCAGAGAATCAGGCTTCACGTCACCCACCACTGTAAGAGTCCATTTTCATAAATTTAGGCCCAGCACCCAGGCAGAGGAGAGAGGTCCCGTAACAGACAATCTGGCTTCATGTCAGCAGAGAATTAGTCTGCATGTCATAGCAGAGAATCAGGCTTCACGTCAGCCACCACTGCAACAGTCCATTGTCATAAATTCAGGCCCAGCACCCAGGCAGAGGAGAGAGGTCCCGTAACAGACAATCTGGCTTCATGTCAGCAGAGAATCAGTCTGCATGTCATAGCAGAGAATGAGGCTTCACGTCACCCACCACTGCAACAGTCCATTTTCATAAATTTAGGCCCAGCACCCAGGCAGAGGAGAGAGGTCCCGTAACAGAGGATCTGGCTTCATGTCAGCAGAGAATCAGTCTGCATGTCATAGCAGAGAATCAGGCTTCACGTCAGCCACCACTGCAACAGTCCATTGTCATAAATTTAGGCCCAGCACCCAGGCAGAGGAGAGAGGTCCCGTAACAGACAATCTGGCTTCATGTCAGCAGAGAATTAGTCTGCATGTCATAGCAGAGAATCAGGCTTCACGTCAGCCACCACTGCAACAATCCATTGGCATATATTTAGGCCTAGCACACAGGCAGAGGAGAGAGGTCCCGTAACAGACAATCTGGCTTCATGTCAGCAGAGAATCAGTCTTCATATCATAGCAGAGAATCAGGCTTCACGTCAGCCACCAATGCAACAGTCCATTGTCAGATATTTAGGCCCAGCACCCAGGCAGAGGAGAGAGGTCCCGTAACAGACAATCTGGCTTCATGTCAGCAGAGAATCAGTCTGCATGTCATAGCAGAGAATGAGGCTTCACGTCACCCACCACTGCAACAGTCCATTTTCATAAATTTAGGCCCAGCACCCAGGCAGAGGAGAGAGGTCCCGCAACAGAGGATCTGGCTTCATGTCAGCAGAGAATCAGTCTGCATGTCATAGCAGAGAATCAGGCTTCACGTCAGCCACCACTGCAACAGTCCATTGTCATAAATTCAGGCCCAGCACCCAGGCAGAGGAGAGAGGTCCCGTAACAGACAATCTGGCTTCATGTCACCAGAGAATCAGTCTGCATGTCATAGCAGAGAATGAGGCTTCACGTCAGCCACCACTGCAACAATCCATTGGCATATATTTAGGCCTAGCACACAGGCAGAGGAGAGGTTCATTCAACTTTGGGTAGCCTTGCAATATAATGGTAAAATGAAAATAAAAATAGGATTGAATGAGGAAGTGCCCTGGAGTCCAATAATATATGGTTATGGGGAGGTAGTTAATGTCTAATCTGGACAAGGGACGGACAGGTCCTGTGGGATCCATGCCTGGTTCATTTTTATGAACGTCAGCTTGTCCACATTGGCTGTAGACAGGCGGCTGCGTTTGTCTGTAATGACGCCCCCTGCCGTGCTGAATACACGTTCAGACAAAACGCTGGCTGCCGGGCAGGCCAGCACCTCCAAGGCATAAAAGGCTAGCTCTGGCCACGTGGACAATTTAGAGACCCAGAAGTTGAATGGGGCCGAACCATCAGTCAGTACGTGGAGGGGTGTGCACACGTACTGTTCCACCATGTTAGTGAAATGTTGCCTCCTGCTAACACGTTGCGTATCAGGTGGTGGTGCAGTTAGCTGTGGCGTGTTGACAAAAGTTTTCCACATCTCTGCCATGCTAACCCTGCCCTCAGAGGAGCTGGCCGTGACACAGCTGCCTTGGCGACCTCTTGCTCCTCCTCTGCCTTGGCCTTGGGCTTCCACTTGTTCCCCTGTGACATTTGGGAATGCTCTCAGTAGCGCGTCTACCAACGTGCGCTTGTACTCGCGCATCTTCCTATCACGCTCCAGTGCAGGAAGTAAGGTGGGCACATTGTCTTTGTAGCGTGGATCCAGCAGGGTGGCAACCCAGTAGTCCGCACAGGTTAAAATGTGGGCAACTCTGCTGTCGTTGCGCAGGCACTGCAGCATGTAGTCGCTCATGTGTGCCAGGCTGCCCAGGGGTAAGGACAAGCTGTCCTCTGTGGGAGGCGTATCGTCATCGTCCTGCCTTTCCCCCCAGCCACGCACCAGTGATGGACCCGAGCTGCGTTGGGTGCCACCCCGCTGTGACCATGCTTCATCCTCATCCTCCTCCACCTCCTCCTCATCCTCGTCCTCCTCGTCCTCCAGTAGTGGGCCCTGGCTGGCCACATTTGTACCTGGCCTCTGCTGTTGCCAAAAACCTCCCTCTGAGTCACTTCGAAGAGACTGGCCTGAAAGTGCTAAAAATGACCCCTCTTCCTCCTCCTCCTCCTCCTCCTCCTGGGCCACCTCCTCTTCCATCATCGCCCTAAGTGTTTTCTCAAGGAGACATAGAAGTGGTATTGTAACGCTGATAACGGTGTCATCGCCACTGGCCATGTTGGTGGAGTACTCGAAACAGCGCAACAGGGCACACAGGTCTCGCATGGAGGCCCAGTCATTGGTGGTGAAGTGGTGCTGTTCTGTAGTGCGACTGACCCGTGCGTGCTGCAGCTGAAACTCCACTATGGCCTGCTGCTGCTCGCACAGTCTGTCCAGCATGTGCAAGGTGGAGTTCCACCTGGTGGGCACGTCGCATATGAGGCGGTGAGCGGGAAGGCCGAAGTTACGCTGTAGCGCAGACAGGCGAGCAGCGGCAGGATGTGAACGCCGGAAGCGCGAACAGACGGCCCGCACTTTATGCAGCAGCTCTGACATGTCGGGGTAGTTGTGAATGAACTTCTGCACCACCAAATTCAGCACATGCGCCAAGCAAGGGATGTGCGTCAAATTGGCTAGTCCCAGAGCTGCAACGAGATTTCGCCCATTATCACACACCACCAGGCCGGGCTTGAGGCTCACCGGCAGCAACCACTCGTCGGTCTGTTGTTCAATACCCCGCCACAACTCCTGTGCGGTGTGGGGCCTGTCCCCCAAACATATGAGTTTCAGAATGGCCTGCTGACGTTTACCCCGGGCTGTGCTGAAGTTGGTGGTGAAGGTGTGTGGCTGACTGGATGAGCAGGTGGAAGAAGAGGAGGAGGAAGCCGAGAAGGAGGAGGTGGCAACAGGAGGCAAAGAATGTTGCCCTGCGATCCTTGGCGGCGGAAGGACGTGCGCCAAACAGCTCTCCGCCTGGGGCCCAGCTGCCACTACATTTACCCAGTGTGCAGTTAGGGAGATATAGCGTCCCTGGCCGTGCTTACTGGTCCACGTATCTGTGGTTAGGTGGACCTTGCTACAGATGGCGTTGCGCAGTGCACACTTGATTTTATCGGATACTTGGTTGTGCAGGGAAGGCACGGCTCTCTTGGAGAAGTAGTGCCGGCTGGGAACAACATACTGTGGGACAGCAAGCGACATGAGCTGTTTGAAGCTGTCTGTGTCCACCAGCCTAAATGACAGCATTTCATAGGCCAGTAGTTTAGAAATGCTGGCATTCAGGGCCAGGGATCGAGGGTGGCTAGGTGGGAATTTACGCTTTCTATCAAATGTTTGTGAGATGGAGAGCTGAACGCTGGCGTGTGACATGGTTGAGACGCTTGGTGACGGAGGTGGTGGTGGTGGTGTTGGTGGTACATCCCCTGTTTGCTGGGCGGCAGGTGCCAACGTTCCTCCAGAGGCGGAGGAAGAGGCCGAGGCGGCAGCAGCAGAATAGGCCGAGGCGGCAGCAGCAGAAGAGGTAGCAGGGGGAGCCTGAGTGACTTCCTTGGTTTTAAGGTGTTTACTCCACTGCAGTTCATGCTTTGCATGCAGGTGCCTGGTCATGCAGGTTGTGCTCAGGTTCAGAACGTTAATGCCTCGCTTCAGGCTCTGATGGCACAGCGTGCAAACCACTCGGGTCTTGTCGTCAGCACATTGTTTGAAGAAGTGCCATGCCAGGGAACTCCTTGAAGCTGCCTTTGGGGTGCTCGGTCCCAGATGGCGGCGGTCAGTAGCAGGCGGAGTCTCTTGGCGGCGGGTGTTCTGCTTTTGCCCACTGCTCCCTCTTTTGCTACGCTGTTGGCTCGGTCTCACCACTGCCTCTTCCTCCGAACTGTGAAAGTCAGTGGCACGACCTTCATTCCATGTGGGGTCTAGGACCTCATCGTCCCCTGCATCGTCTTCCACCCAGTCTTGATCCCTGACCTCCTGTTCAGTCTGCACACTGCAGAAAGACGCAGCAGTTGGCACCTGTGTTTCGTCATCATCAGAGACATGCTGAGGTGGTATTCCCATGTCCTCATCATCAGGAAACATAAGTGGTTGTGCGTCAGTGCATTCTATGTCTTTCACCGCTGGGGAAGGGCTAGGTGGATGCCCTTGGGAAACCCTGCCAGCGGAGTCTTCAAACAGCATAAGAGACTGCTGCATAACTTGAGGCTGAGACAGTTTCCCTGGTATGCATGGGGGTGATGTGACAGACTGATGGGGTTGGTTTTCAGGCGCCATCTGTGCGCTTTCTGCAGAAGACTGGGTGGGAGATAATGTGAACGTGCTGGATCCACTGTCGGCCACCCAATTGACTAATGCCTGTACCTGCTCAGGCCTTACCATCCTTAGAACGGCATTGGGCCCCACCATATATCGCTGTAAATTCTGGCGGCTACTGGGACCTGAGGTAGTTGGTACACTAGGACGTGTGGATGTGGCAGAACGGCCACGTCCTCTCCCAGCACCAGAGGGTCCACTAACACCACCACGACCATGTCCACGTCCGCGTCCCTTACTAGATGTTTTTCTCATTGTTATGGTTCACCACAACAACAAATATATTATTTGGCCCAATGTATTGTATTCAAATTCAGCGGGATATAAATTTGAGGCCTAGTATTTAGGCGCTGGGTGACCGGTATGGATTTAGTGACAGAATTAGACTTGGAAATGCACAGAAGCGTGTGTGTGAAGTTATTCTGAATGACCCTATGTGCACCTTGAATATTATATACCCTTTTTGGGATAGATTTCAAATAGCTCTGATATAGCAGGAACCACTAAATTATGAAATTGCTAAATTGGGAATTGTATTTCAACCCAGAACAAAAAATGTGCTTTGACGGACACTAAATATCTTGCCCAGCAACAACAGTACAGCGGTAACGAGAGATTTAGCAGGATATAAATTTGAGGCCTAGTATTTAGGCGCTGGGTGACAGGTATGGGTTTAGTGACAGAATTAGACTTGGAAATACACAGTAGCGGGTGTGTGTGAAGTTATTCTGAATGACCCAATGTGCACCTTGAATATTATATACCCTTTTAGGGATAGATTTCAAATAGCTCTGATATAGCAGAAACCACTAAATTATGAAATTGCTAAATTGGGAATTGTATTTCAACCCAGAACAAAAAATGTGCTTTGACGGACACTAAATATCTTGCCCAGCAACAACAGTACAGCGGTAACGAGAGATTTAGCAGGATATAAATTTGAGGCCTAGTATTTAGGCGCTGGGTGACAGGTATGGGTTTAGTGACAGAATTAGACTTGGAAATACACAGTAGCGGGTGTGTGTGAAGTTATTCTGAATGACCCAATGTGCACCTTGAATATTATATACCCTTTTAGGGATAGATTTCAAATAGCTCTGATATAGCAGAAACCACTAAATTATGAAATTGCTAAATTGGGAATTGTATTTCAACCCAGAACAAAAAATGTGCTTTGACGGACACTAAATATCTTGCCCAGCAACAACAGTACAGCGGTAACGAGAGATTTAGCAGGATATAAATTTGAGGCCTAGTATTTAGGCGCTGGGTGACAGGTATGGGTTTAGTGACAGAATTAGACTTGGAAATACACAGTAGCGGGTGTGTGTGAAGTTATTCTGAATGACCCAATGTGCACCTTGAATATTATATACCCTTTTAGGGATAGATTTCAAATAGCTCTGATATAGCAGAAACCACTAAATTATGAAATTGCTAAATTGGGAATTGTATTTCAACCCAGAACAAAAAATGTGCTTTGACGGACACTAAATATCTTGCCCAGCAACAACAGTACAGCGGTAACGAGAGATTTAGCAGGATATAAATTTGAGGCCTAGTATTTAGGCGCTGGGTGACAGGTATGGGTTTAGTGACAGAATTAGACTTGGAAATACACAGTAGCGGGTGTGTGTGAAGTTATTCTGAATGACCCAATGTGCACCTTGAATATTATATACCCTTTTAGGGATAGATTTCAAATAGCTCTGATATAGCAGAAACCACTAAATTATGAAATTGCTAAATTGGGAATTGTATTTCAACCCAGAACAAAAAATGTGCTTTGACGGACACTAAATATCTTGCCCAGCAACAACAGTACAGCGGTAACGAGAGATTTAGCAGGATATAAATTTGAGGCCTAGTATTTAGGCGCTGGGTGACAGGTATGGGTTTAGTGACAGAATTAGACTTGGAAATACACAGTAGCGGGTGTGTGTGAAGTTATTCTGAATGACCCAATGTGCACCTTGAATATTATATACCCTTTTAGGGATAGATTTCAAATAGCTCTGATATAGCAGAAACCACTAAATTATGAAATTGCTAAATTGGGAATTGTACTTCAACCCAGAACAAAAAATGTGCTTTGACGGACACTAAATAACTTTCCCAGCTACAACAGGACAGCGGTAACGAGAGATTTAGCGGGATATAAATTTGAGGCCTAGTATTTAGGCGCTGGGTGACAGGTATGGGTTTAGTGACAGAATTAGACTTGGAAATACACAGTAGCGGGTGTGTGTGAAGTTATTCTGAATGACCCTATGTGCACCTTCAATATGATCTACCCTTTTAGGGATAGATTTCAAATAGCTCTGATATAGCAGAAACCACTAAATTATGAAATTGCTAAATTGGGAATTGTATTTCAACCCAGAAGAAAAAATGTGCTTTGACGGACACTAAATAACTTTCCCAGCTACAACAGGACAGCGGTAACGAGAGATTTAGCAGGATATAAATTTGAGGCCTAGTATTTAGGCGCTGGGTGACAGGTATGGGTTTAGTGACAGAATTAGACTTGAAAATACACAGTAGCGGGTGTGTGTGAAGTTATTCTGAATGACCCAATGTGCACCTTGAATATTATATACCCTTTTAGGGATAGATTTCAAATAGCTCTGATATAGCAGAAACCACTAAATTATGAAATTGCTAAATTGGGAATTGTACTTCAACCCAGAACAAAAAATGTGCTTTGACGGACACTAAATAACTTTCCCAGCTACAACAGGACAGCGGTAACGAGAGATTTAGCAGGATATAAATTTGAGGCCTAGTATTTAGGCGCTGGGTGACAGGTATGGGTTTAGTGACAGAATTAGACTTGAAAATACACAGTAGCGGGTGTGTGTGAAGTTATTCTGAATGACCCAATGTGCACCTTGAATATTATATACCCTTTTAGGGATAGATTTCAAATAGCTCTGATATAGCAGAAACCACTAAATTATGAAATTGCTAAATTGGGAATTGTACTTCAACCCAGAACAAAAAATGTGCTTTGACGGACACTAAATAACTTTCCCAGCTACAACAGGACAGCGGTAACGAGAGATTTAGCGGGATATAAATTTGAGGCCTAGTATTTAGGCGCTGGGTGACAGGTATGGGTTTAGTGACAGAATTAGACTTGGAAATACACAGTAGCGGGTGTGTGTGAAGTTATTCTGAATGACCCTATGTGCACCTTCAATATGATCTACCCTTTTAGGGATAGATTTCAAATAGCTCTGATATAGCAGAAACCACTAAATTATGAAATTGCTAAATTGGGAATTGTATTTCAACCCAGAACAAAAAATGTGCTTTGACGGACACTAAATAACTTTCCCAGCTACAACAGGACAGCGGTAACGAGAGATTTAGCAGGATATAAATTTGAGGCCTAGTATTTAGGCGCTGGGTGACAGGTATGGGTTTAGTGACAGAATTAGACTTGAAAATACACAGTAGCGGGTGTGTGTGAAGTTATTCTGAATGACCCAATGTGCACCTTGAATATTATATACCCTTTTAGGGATAGATTTCAAATAGCTCTGATATAGCAGAAACCACTAAATTATGAAATTGCTAAATTGGGAATTGTACTTCAACCCAGAACAAAAAATGTGCTTTGACGGACACTAAATAACTTTCCCAGCTAGAACAGGACAGCGGTAACGAGAGATTTAGCAGGATATAAATTTGAGGCCTAGTATTTAGGCGCTGGGTGACAGGTATGGGTTTAGTGACAGAATTAGACTTGAAAATACACAGTAGCGGGTGTGTGTGAAGTTATTCTGAATGACCCAATGTGCACCTTGAATATTATATACCCTTTTAGGGATAGATTTCAAATAGCTCTGATATAGCAGAAACCACTAAATTATGAAATTGCTAAATTGGGAATTGTACTTCAACCCAGAACAAAAAATGTGCTTTGACGGACACTAAATAACTTTCCCAGCTACAACAGGACAGCGGTAACGAGAGATTTAGCGGGATATAAATTTGAGGCCTAGTATTTAGGCGCTGGGTGACCGGTATGGATTTAGTGACAGAATTAGACTGGGATATGGCCAAAAAATAACCACACTATTGCTGGTTAAATGCACTTGGTGACGGGCGCAGCTTGCCCCTGATGTAGTATATGGCCAAAAAATGAACAGACTATTGCTGGTTAAATGCACTTGGTGTCACAGCTTGACCAACCACACTACTGAGGGTTAAATGCACTTGGTGACGGGCGCAGCTTGCCCCTGATGTAGTATATGGCCAAAAAATAAACAGACTATTGCTGGTTAAATGCACTTGGTGTGACAGCTTCACCCTGATGTAGGCTTTAGCCAGAAAACAACCACACCATTGAGGGTTAAATGCACTTGGTGACAGGCGCAGCTTGCCCCTGATTTTGTATATGGCCAAAAAATGAACAGACTATTGCTGGTTAAATGCACTTGGTGTGACAGCTTCACCCTGATGTAGGCTTTAGCCAAAAAACAACCACACCATTGAGGGTTAAATGCACTTGGTGACAGGCGCAGCTTGCCCCTGATTTTGTATATGGCCAAAAAATGAACAGACTATTGCTGGTTAAATGCACTTGGTGTGACAGCTTCACCCTGATGTAGGCTTTAGCCAAAAAACAACCACACCATTGAGGGTTAAATGCACTTGGTGACAGGCGCAGCTTGCCCCTGATTTTGTATATGGCCAAAAAATGAACAGACTATTGCTGGTTAAATGCACTTGGTGTGACAGCTTCACCCTGATGTAGGCTTTAGCCAAAAAACAACCACACCATTGAGGGTTAAATGCACTTGGTGACAGGCGCAGCTTGCCCCTGATTTTGTATATGGCCAAAAAATGAACAGACTATTGCTGGTTAAATGCACTTGGTGTGACAGCTTCACCCTGATGTAGGCTTTAGCCAAAAAACAACCACACCATTGAGGGTTAAATGCACTTGGTCGCAGCTTGTGCTGGCGCACCACAAGACACAAAATGGCCGCCGATCACCCCAGAAAAATGTGACTGACAAACGGTCTGGGCAGCCTAAAAACAGTGAGCAATTGAGGATCAGCAGCTCAATGATCCACAGCTGCAGATCGATCAGTTAATCAAGTCCTTTGGAGGAGTTAATCTGCCTAATCTCGCCCTACTGTCGCAGCCGCAACCTCTCCCTACGCTAATCAGAGCAGAGTGACGGGCGGCGCTATGTGACTCCAGCTTAAATAGAGGCTGGGTCACATGGTGCTCTGGCCAATCACAGCCATGCCAATAGTAGGCATGGCTGTGATGGCCTCTTGGGGCAAGTAGTATGACGCTTGTTGATTGGCTGCTTTGCAGCCTTTCAAAAAGCGCCAAGAAAGCGTCACAAAAGCGCCAAGAAAGCGACGAACACCGAACCCGAACCCGGACTTTTACGAAAATGTCCGGGTTCGGGTCCGTGTCACGGACACCCCAAAATTCGGTACGAACCCGAACTATACAGTTCGAGTTCGCTCATCCCTAGTTGTAAGGCATTCATGAGAGAGTCTAGCATTACCCACTTGTAGGAAAATAGAGTTCAAGATTCTGCGGGCTATGTGTGCTAAGCAGGTGATAGCTCGCACAAGTGACTTCCAGGTGGAAAACCTGATGAAACGGTGACTACCGAGCTGATTGTACGAATTTACAGTGAGTAGTACAGATACCTGGGGGCGGATTTCTTTGTCAGAATCTGCATCTAACAGCTCATATGAGTCACAGGCTGAAGAATGTTCTGAGTTGTATAGAAAGGCAGGACCCGTGAACCAGACTGTGTTCTTAAGGTGACTGGCAGCAACTGACCTGGTTGCTAAGTCTGCTGGGTTATGGTCAGTCGGTACAAAGTGCCATTGCTTTGGGATAGTGGACCTCCTGATTCTTAACACTCGGTTGTTAACGTAAACGTAAAAACGCCTAGTTTGGTTGTAAATGTAGCCCAGGACCACTTTACTGTCTGTATAAAACTCGGTGTCTCGAATTTCTAGGTTTATCTCTGATGTAATTAATTCCGCTAGTTCAACGGCTAGTACAGCGGCACAGAGCTCTAGCCTGGGTATTGTATGTTCGAGAAGTGGTGCGAGTTTTGCTTTGCCCATGACAAACCCTGTGTGGCACTGACCTTTGTTGTCTATAGTTTTAAGATACGCTACAGCGGCAATTGCTTTGACGGACGCATCAGAGAATACATAGAGTCTTTGTGTTTTTACTTCTGTGGATGGCACAGGAGCGTAAGAACGTGGAACATGCAGGCTAGATAAAGTCTTTAGGGAGTTTCTCCACTCTATCCATAGGTTTCTTTTTTCAGGGGATAGTGGGTGATCCCAATCCAATGTTTCCTGAGTTAAGTCTCTAAGTAGTGATTTGCCCTGGATTGTAACAGGGGCAGTCAATCCTAAGGGATCATAAAGACTGTTTATGGCAGACAGGACACCTCTACGGGTAAAGGGCTTCTCTTCCTGGCTGACTTGGAAGGTAAACGTATCTGATTTTAGATCCCAGAGGATACCTAGGCTACGTTGTATAGGAAGGGAATCAGTCCCTAAGTCTAAGCTCTGTAGGTCATTTGAATGGTCTTGAGAGGGAAATGCTTCTATCAGCTGCTTACTATTGGAGGCTATTTTGTGGCGTCTCAGGTTTGAGCATGCAAGCATTTCTTGAGGTCTCTTAAGGAGACTTATTGCATCCTCAACAGTGGGTAGTGATTTTAGACAGTCATCTACATAAAAGTCTCTTTCTACGAATTGTCTGACGTCTGACCCATATTCTAGTTCGCCTTCCTGAGCAGAGTGTCTAAGACCATAAGTTGCAACTGCAGGGGAGGGGCTGTTACCAAAGATATGTACCCGCATGCGGTACTCCGCAATATCTTTTGTGGGGTCATTGTCAACAAACCAAAGAAATCTTAAGAAGTTTCTGTGTTCCTCTTTAACGAGAAAGCAATGAAACATCTGCTGAATGTCTGCCATGAAGGCAACAGAGTCTTTGCGAAAACGAAGCAGTACTCCTAGGAGCTTGTTGTTAAGATCAGGACCTGAGAGCAGGACGTCGTTTAAGGAGACGCCTTCATATTTTGCACTAGAGTCAAACAGTACTCTAATTTGACTCGGTTTCTTTGGGTGGTAAACCCCGAATATGGGTAAATACCAACATTCTTCTGAGTTTTCAAGGGTAGGAGCTACCTCAGCATGACCATTCTCAAATATTTTCCTCATGAAAGTAAAGAAGTGGTCTTTCATTCCTGGTTTCTTGTGGAAGCTACGCCTTAGAGAGACAAAACGTCTGTAGACTTGCTCTCTGTTGTTAGGCAAACGTTGCCTTTGAGGCCTGAAGGGAAGGGGTGCGACCCAACTATTTGTTTCATCCTTAGTAATTTCCTTTTGCATGGTTTCTAAAAACAATCTGTCTTCGTGGGACATTGCTACCCGATTGTCCTCCTTGGTCCTTTGGAACACTGAGCAACCTAGATGGTCTTTGTCACCGTCACAAGCTATGTCGTGGTCTACAGAGTCTATGAAAGAACAAGGTAGTTGAGTGCTATGTGGCAATTCCTTTATGAGGAAGTTGTTTTTACATGGTTGGAAGATAGAGGGACGTCCATTATCTAATGTGCTTGTAAGCATGCTATTAATGGAAGTTGGTTTGTGTATGCTTCCTAAGCAGACATCTCCTACTATGACCCATCCTAGGTCATGCCTTTGGGCATAAGGAGCATGATGAGGGCCATTAATCTGCTCTCTAGTTTTATGAACTTGTAAGATATCTCTCCCTAGGAGTAGGATTATCTGAGCGTTAGGATCAAGTTTTGGTAAGAGATGGGCTATACGCTGTAAATGGGGGTGATGTATGGCTACCTCTGGTGTAGGGATCTCGTGTCTATTATCAGGAATTTGGTTACATTCAGTAATAGTTTGTAAGGAAAGACACGTTTTACCATCTATGGATTCGATTAGATAGCCACTAGCTCTCCTCCCCGCTGTTTCTACAGTACCTGCACAGGTCTTTAGGGAATAAGGAGTGTTGGGCCCTTTGATGCTGAAAATGTCAAAGAAAGTAGATTTGGCTAGGGACGCATTACTTTGGTCATCTAGGATGGCGTAAACATTGATGGCTTTGTCTCTGCAGCCCTTTGGGTATACTTTTGTTAGGCAGATTTTTGAGCAGGACCTGCCGCCTATGAGTCCTTTACAGACTTCAGTGCATTGTGAAGTAACTGCTGGTGGGTTAGCTTCAGAGTTACTTTCCTCCCCGCCATGCTCTCTGGCACTGTTACTCTGTGATGAGGTCCATGGGGAAGGCCCAGGATGTAGGGCCGTGTTGTGATCAGAGTTGTTGCATTCTGTGCATTTTACACTAACCTGACAGTCTTTGGCAATATGTGATGTAGATGAGCAGCACTTGTAGCAAATGCGGTTCTCCTTGAGGAAGGCTTTGCGATCTCCTATGGACATTTCTCTAAAGGCTCTGCACTTCAGAAGAGGGTGTGGCTTCTTGTGTAGAGGGCACTGCTTACCAGGATCTTTGACTGTTTCGTGGCTGGCGGAGCTGTAATGCCTGTAAGAATCTGCAGGTGAAATGTTAGTTTTGTGCACTGCCACTGATCCTTTGTGTGGTCTGTGGTCATAGGGAGTGGCACAAGACTGTGATAGATCAAAGCTAGGGTCATTACGAATATTAGCTTCTAGCCTTACAAAGTCAACAAACACACTGAAAGGAGGGAATGGCACATTGTAGGTATGCTTGTACCTTGACCCGTGGGAGACCCATTTCTCCTGCAGGTTGTGGGGAAGCTTTAATACAATAGGCTTGACACCTCTGGCAGTGTCAAGGAAAGCAAGCCCCGGTAAATCCCCTTCGGCTTTGGCAACCTGTAATTCCATCAGTAGATCACTTAAATCCCTAAGTTTCTGGAACCCTTTGCTAGATATTTTAGGGAATTCGTCAATTCTTTTAAACAATGCATCCTCTATGACCTCTGCAGAACCATAACATTCATCAAGTCTATCCCAGATCATTTTTAGGCCAATCTCTGGGTAGTTTATATTAATATCCCTGATTCTCTTGGCATGTTCTACAGAGTCTTTTCCAAGCCGATCTACAAGGAAGTCTATCTCCTCACTGTATGACAGACCCAAGTCTTTTGTAATGTTATAAAAGGAGGCCCGCCATGCTCTATAGTTTTCAGGGCGATCGCTGAACTTCGCCAGTCCCTTTGTAACAAGCTCTCATTTAGTAAAGAACCTGGCAAAGTCTATTGTGCTCTGGTTACTACTAAGGTTGGTTGGAGGTGGAAAGTCACAGTGAGAGTGTGGTGTGCGATCATACCTGTATGGAGTCTCTGACTTAGGCCAGCCCATGTCATACCGTCTTATGGGATGCGGTGGCTCTGCAGGCTGGACTGGAAGCTGGCTTCCTTGGTGTGCAGGGAAGTTAGCTGGAGTTTTGTCACGTGGCTCTGGGTTCTCTTGTTTGTAGGACTGGGTTCCGAGTGTGACTCTTTCTTTTGGACGGTATGATTCTTCTGTGGCATAGGTGACACCTTCGGTTCCTGGGAATGGATCAGCATTGCTGTTTGGTCTGGAGTGTTGACGGACGTACTCTGAAGTGCGTTGTACAGGATCTTGCTGGCCGAGTTCTGGGCTAAGCACGCTGCGGCGACTTCCGGTTTTTGGGTATTCCATTGCCTCCAAGAACTCTGCTTCAGCTATGGCGGCTGCCATTTCTTTCTCTACGGCGAGTTTCTCTAGCTTTGCATCTAAGAGGACCTTTTGCATGTCTATTGAAGCCTCTAGCTGTGCCTTTTCTTCTTTCATCTTCATTTCCAGCTGTGCCTTTTCTTCTTTCATCTTCATTTCTTGTTCGGCAAAGGCTGCTTTGACCTTCGCGGCTTCTGCCTTTGCGCGGGCAATGGCAGCCGCATTGCTAACAGAAGACGACTTAGTGGAACCATCCTTCCCTGATCTTGTCTTGTAGCTTGATACTGTGCTACGCGACATGGTGTTGATGAAGACACTTAACCGCGTGGAGACTACTGTGTGGTGGAATGCCGGTCGCTGTGCTTAGAGAGCGGTCACAGTATGCAATCAAATGTGTCTACATTGCTTGAAGCGGCTATCCCCTTGCAGCACTGGACTGTATAGAAGTCGCTGTGGTGTCCGTTTGCAGATATTGCGTGGACCGTAACAGACTTCTGTGTAGTCAGGTGTGCTTCTCTCGCTAGAAGTCGTCGTTTACTGTCCTGTTCTCACAACATGTACCCCCGGGGTCTGTATGCAGTTCAACAGGCAGATATCACCATTCTACTAGTTAATAATATGAGACTTGTTTCTGTAGTCTGTGGTTTTTATTAACCGGCAGTAGATAAGGTAAACTATAGGAAAATGAACATACAAGAACTGAGTATACAGCACAATGTACACAAAACCAATACAAAAACATAAATAAATCCCTTACCGACGATGCTTTAGTAAGAGACACACAACGTGCAGCTGCTCCTTCCATGAGGTGAGGAGAAAAGGAAGCAGGAGCTTGTCTCTTTCCCAGAAAGCACTGTGAGCAGGAAGTCAGGTGACCTAATGAATATGCATAACTTAAAAAGGCAGAAGATGCACTTACAGCTAAAGGTCACTAGATGGTGCTGAAGACACACACATGAGCACTCACATTAACAAACTATGCATAGAAGACAGTACAATGGTCATCTCACTATAGCATAACATCATTCTATCCCCTGTTCCAACTAAAATATTAATTGCCATAGAAATCGCTATAACTTCTCCTCTGATATCTTCTATTACATTGCTAATCAATGACTCCTCCTTTCTCTTTTGATAGACAGTTCAGTATCAGCCTCGCGATGCGCTCTAGGCTGATGCGCTCTAGGCTGATTTTCCGGCCAGCGTGACGCACTTCCGGTTGCGTTCCATAATGAGATGCAGCCGGCGGTGACCACTCACAAGACATCTCTATCTTCTTCATACAACACATTGCGAGGACATATAGACATTCCCTACTATCTCATATAGCATTATACTTTCCTACTCTAATTTTGCGATCAGATTGTGGCACATGCGTTCCAGGGTGGAACGCATGTACACATCCGGTTTTCAGCCATCTTCTTCCGGGTCAATAGTATTTAAACAGTGCCACACTTAATGGATACACCATCATTAGCTCAGCACAGCTTTGACTGTCCTATAATCTGCTGGCACTCTTTTACACGCATACTTCTACATACGCCAGCACTCTTTTACATGCATACTTCTACATACACCAGCACTCTTTTACACGCATACTTCTACATACGCCACCACCCTTTTACATGCATACTTCTACATACGCCAGCACTCTTTTACATGCATACTTCTACATATGCCAGCACTCTTTTACATGCATACTTCTACATACGCCAGCACTCTTTTACATGCATACTTCTACATATGCCAGCACTCTTTTACATGCATACTTCTACATACGCCAGCATTCTTTTACACGCATACTTCTACATACGCCAGCATTCTTTTACACGCATACTTCTACATACACCAGCTTTCTTTTACATGCATACTTCTACATACACCAGCACTCTTTTACACGCATACTTCTACATACGCCAGCATTCTTTTACACGCATACTTCTACATACACCAGCATTCTTTTACATGCATAATTCTACATACACCAGCACTCTTTTACATGCATACTTCTACATACGCCAGCATTCTTTTACATGCATACTTCTACATACGCCAGCACTCTTTTACATGCATACTTCTACATATGCTGGCACTCTTTTACATGCATACTTCTACATACGCCAGCACTCTTTTACATGCATACTTCTACATATGCTGGCACTCTTTTACACGCATACTTCTGCATACGCCAGCACTCTTTTGCATGCATACTTCTACATACGCCAGCACTCTTTTACATGCATACTTCTACATATGCTGGCACTCTTTTACATGCATACTTCTACATATGCCAGCACTCTTTTACACGCATACTTCTACATACGCCGGCACTCTTTTACATGCATACTTCTACATACGCCAGCACTCTTTTACATGCATACTTCTACATACACCAGCACTCTTTTACATGCATACTTCTACATACGCCAGCATTCTTTTACACGCATACTTCTACATACACCAGCACTCTTTTACATGCATACTTCTACATACGCCAGCATTCTTTTACACGCATACTTCTACATACACCAGCACTCTTTTACATGCATACTTCTACATACACCAGCACTCTTTTACATGCATACTTCTACATACACCAGCACTCTTTTACATGCATACTTCTACATACGCCAGCATTCTTTTACACGCATACTTCTACACACACCAGCACTCTTTTACATGCATACTTCTACATACACCAGCACTCTTTTACATGCATACTTCTACATACGCCAGCATTCTTTTACATGCATACTTCTACATACACCAGCACTTTTTTACATGCATACTTCTACATACGCCAGCATTCTGTTACATGCATACTTCTACATACGCCAGCATTCTTTTACATGCATACTTCTACATACGCCAGCATTCTTTTACATGCATACTTCTACATACGCCAGCATTATTTTACATGCATACTTCTACATACACCACCACTCCTTTACATGCATACTTCTACATACGCCAGCATTCTTTTACATGCATACTTCTACATATGCTGGCACTCTTTTACATGCATACTTCTACATAGGCCAGCACTCTTTTGCATGCATAATCCTACATACGCCAGCTCTCTTTTACACGCATACTTCTACAAACGCCGGCAATCTTTTACATGCATACTTCTACATATGTTGGCACTCTTTTACATGCATACTTCTACATATGTTGGCACTCTTTTACATGCATACTTCTACATACGCCAGCACTCTTTTACATGCATACTTCTACATACGCCAGTCCTCTTTTACATGCATACTTCTACATATGCTGGCACTCTTTTAGGCCTTCTGTGCGACTGTATCTGTTTTGTTGTATGCACAATCTTTCACATGCGCTGTGGGTTGTAACTAGGTTAAGATCACATGTACAATGTACGACACATGATCCCGGAAGACCATGGAGCGCTGGCCCAGAAGCAATATTTAATGAGGGACAGTTAAAAAGTTGTTAATCTAATCAAGGTTGGAACATGATATAAAAAATAAATAGCATAACCCCTTTAAGGCTGCACCATAATTTTGCAAGCAAGGATCACAGCGACACTACGGTACATTGAAGTGAGTTAAAATGAAAGGTGTCATATAGGTGCGACCTGTACGTTTCTTACAATCACAATCTGAAAGTCACAAGAAATCCAGTAGGTTGGATTTTGTGTGACTGTGCACGACCCAATTTCCTTTTACTAGTTGCGATGTAGTATAGCGTTGCTGCAGTCTTTGGCTGCACAATGTGTGTGGCAGCCACAGCCACCTTGTAGTACTAGCCCAACACACACTGTTTTTCATGCAGGCACTCTTACATACACGCACTGTCTGTCATACATGCAGGCACCCTTACATACACACACTGTCATACAGGCATGTACTCTTACATACACACACTGTCATACATGCAGGCACCCTTTCACACACACACACACACACACTGTCATACATGCATGTACTCTTACATACATGCACTGTCATACATCCATGCACCCTTTCATACACACACTGTCATACAGGCATGTACTCTTACATACACGCACTGTCATACATGCAGGCACACTTTCACACACACACACACACACACACACACTGTTATACATGCATGTACTCTTACATACATGCACTGTCTGTCATACATGCAGGCACCCTTTCATACACACACTGTCATACAGGCATGTACTCTTACATACACACACTGTCATACAGACATGTACTCTTACATACACACACTGTCATACAAGCAGGCACCCTTTCACACACACACTGTCATACATGCATGTACTCTTATATACATGCACTGTCATACATGCAGGCACCCTTTCATACACACAGTCATACAGACATGTACTCTTACATACACACACTGTCATACATGCAGGCACCCTTTCACACACGCACTGTCATACAGGCATGTACTCTTACATACACACACTGTCATACATGCAGGCACCCTTTCACACACACACACACACACACACACACTGTCATACATGCATGTACTCTTACATACACACACTGTCATACATGCAGGCACCCTTTCACACACACTGTCATACATGTATGTACTCTTACATACACGCACTGTCATACATGCAGGCACCCTTTCACACACACTGTCATACATGTATGTACTCTTACATACACGCACTGTCATACATGCAGGCACGCTTTCATACACACACTGTCATACAGGCATGTAATCTTATATACACATACTGTCATACATGCCGGCACCCTTTCACACACACACTGTCATACATGCATGTACTCTTACATACACGCACTGTCATACATGCAGGCACCCTTTCATACACACACTGTCATACAGGCATGTACTCTTACATACACGCACTGTCATACATGCAGGCACTCTTTTAATCCAATTACAATACATGTAGATTCCTTCTTCACCTTATGGCCCTCTGTATTGATAATTGTGTCCCCAGGTCCTGAGCCAGACTCCTCCCCCTCACAGCAGCAGGGCTAGGCTCCAGACTGATCACACAGGCAGCAGTCCTTCTAGCAGAGCTGCCTCATTGGAGGAGAGGTTGTCAGTGCTATTGAGTGACAGGTTTTAGACCAATCAGCACTCCTGGTCACAGTAAGGCTGTTTCCACATAATCAGATTTACATGAAATCAGCTTCAAAATGCATTTTTTTTTTGCAGTAATTTTATGAAAATCAGATCATGTGGAAACAGCCTCACTGACCAGGAGTGCTGATTACACAAAACTTGTCAGTTCCCATGAATCATCGCTGGTATGGAGCCTTTCCTTCTCATTTAGGATGAATCACAGGCAGTATGCATTATACTGTTCATGAGTGTACAGGGGGGAGGGCAGGGCTTATCACAGACAGCTTCTAACCAAGGAAGCTCACTTGCTGGTTCGGGACCCACTGAGGATTTCCCCAGCTCCCCAGTGGGCCAGTCCCAACCTGGAAGGGAGGGTGACTTTCTCCCTGCAGCTCACACTCAGACAGCACAGTGCTGCTCTCTGAGAGTGAGCTAGTTCAAAAGAACATCCCTGTGTCCGTCCTGGCCCTGCGCCGGACAGAGGACAGGGAGTCTGAAAGCCGGACTGTCTGGCCTAAAACCGGACCTCTTGCCACCCTAGCGGCAGGCTGCTGTGGAAGTCACAGTTAAGGGGACGGTCCGCTATGGAGGTCAGTGTTAAGGGGCAGATTGCTGTAGAGGCCACTATTAAGGAGACAGGGTGTTGTGTAAATCACTGTTAAGTAGATGGGGTACTGTAAAGGTCACTAATAGAGTTGAGCGAACACCTGGATGTTCGGGTTCGAGAAGTTCGGCCGAACATCCCGGAAATGTTCGGGTTCGGGATCCGAACCCGATCCGAACTTCGTCCCGAACCCGAACCCCATTGAAGTCAATGGGGACCCGAACTTTTCGGCACTAAAACGGCTGTAAAACAGCCCAGGAAAGGGCTAGAGGGCTGCAAAAGGCAGCAACATGTAGGTAAATCCCCTGCAAACAAATGTGGATAGGGAAATTAATTAAAATAAAAATTAAATAAATAAAAATTAACCAAAATCAATTGGAGAGAGGTTCCATAGCAGAGAATCTGGCTTCCCGTCACCCACCACTGGAACAGTCCATTCTCAGATATTTAGGCCCCGGCACCCAGGCAGAGGAGAGAGGTCCCGTAACAGACAATCTGGCTTCATGTCAGCAGAGAATCAGTCTTCATGTCATAGCAGAGAATCAGGCTTCACGTCACCCACCACTGTAATAGTCCATTTTCATAAATTTAGGCCCAGCACCCAGGCAGAGGAGAGAGGTCCCGTAACAGACAATCTGGCTTCATGTCAGCAGAGAATCAGTCTTCATATCATAGCAGAGAATCTGGCTTCCCGTTACCCACCACTGGAACAGTCCATTCTCAGATATTTAGGCCCCGGCACCCAGGCAGAGGAGAGAGGTCCCGTAACAGACAATCTGGCTTCATGTCAGCAGAGAATCAGTCTTCATATCATAGCAGAGAATCAGGCTTCACGTCAGCCACCACTGCAACAGTCCATTGTCATAAATTCAGGCCCAGCACCCAGGCAGAGGAGAGAGGTCCCGTAACAGACAATCTGGCTTCATGTCAGCAGAGAATCAGTCTGCATGTCATAGCAGAGAATGAGGCTTCACGTCACCCACCACTGCAACAGTCCATTTTCATAAATTTAGGCCCAGCACCCAGGCAGAGGAGAGAGGTCCCGTAACAGAGGATCTGGCTTCATGTCACCAGAGAATCAGTCTGCATGTCATAGCAGAGAATCAGGCTTCACGTCACCCACCACTGCAACAGTCCATTTTCATAAATTTAGGCCCAGCACCCAGGCAGAGGAGAGAGGTCCCGTAACAGAGGATCTGGCTTCATGTCACCAGAGAATCAGTCTGCATGTCATAGCAGAGAATCAGGCTTCACGTCAGCCACCACTGCAACAATCCATTGGCATATATTTAGGCCTAGCACACAGGCAGAGGAGAGAGGTCCCGTAACAGACAATCTGGCTTCATGTCAGCAGAGAATCAGTCTTCATATCATAGCAGAGAATCAGGCTTCACGTCAGCCACCAATGCAACAGTCCATTGTCAGATATTTAGGCCCAGCACCCAGGCAGAGGAGAGAGGTCCCGTAACAGAGGATCTGGCTTCATGTCACCAGAGAATCAGTCTGCATGTCATAGCAGAGAATCAGGCTTCACGTCAGCCACCACTGCAACAATCCATTGGCATATATTTAGGCCTAGCACACAGGCAGAGGAGAGAGGTCCCGTAACAGACAATCTGGCTTCATGTCAGCAGAGAATCAGTCTGCATGTCATAGCAGAGAATGAGGCTTCACGTCACCCACCACTGCAACAGTCCATTTTCATAAATTTAGGCCCAGCACCCAGGCAGAGGAGAGAGGTCCCGTAACAGAGGATCTGGCTTCATGTCACCAGAGAATCAGTCTGCATGTCATAGCAGAGAATCAGGCTTCACGTCACCCACCACTGCAACAGTCCATTTTCATAAATTTAGGCCCAGCACCCAGGCAGAGGAGAGAGGTCCCGTAACAGAGGATCTGGCTTCATGTCACCAGAGAATCAGTCTGCATGTCATAGCAGAGAATCAGGCTTCACGTCAGCCACCACTGCAACAATCCATTGGCATATATTTAGGCCTAGCACACAGGCAGAGGAGAGAGGTCCCGTAACAGACAATCTGGCTTCATGTCAGCAGAGAATCAGTCTTCATATCATAGCAGAGAATCAGGCTTCACGTCAGCCACCAATGCAACAGTCCATTGTCAGATATTTAGGCCCAGCACCCAGGCAGAGGAGAGAGGTCCCGTAACAGAGGATCTGGCTTCATGTCAGCAGAGAATCAGTCTTCATGTCATAGCAGAGAATCAGGCTTCACGTCACCCACCACTGCAACAGTCCATTTTCATAAATTTAGGCCCAGCACCCAGGCAGAGGAGAGAGGTCCCGTAACAGAGGATCTGGCTTCATGTCACCAGAGAATCAGTCTGCATGTCATAGCAGAGAATCAGGCTTCACGTCAGCCACCACTGCAACAATCCATTGGCATATATTTAGGCCTAGCACACAGGCAGAGGAGAGAGGTCCCGTAACAGACAATCTGGCTTCATGTCAGCAGAGAATCAGTCTTCATATCATAGCAGAGAATCAGGCTTCACGTCAGCCACCAATGCAACAGTCCATTGTCAGATATTTAGGCCCAGCACCCAGGCAGAGGAGAGAGGTCCCGTAACAGAGGATCTGGCTTCATGTCAGCAGAGAATCAGTCTTCATGTCATAGCAGAGAATCAGGCTTCACGTCACCCACCACTGTAAGAGTCCATTTTCATAAATTTAGGCCCAGCACCCAGGCAGAGGAGAGAGGTCCCGTAACAGACAATCTGGCTTCATGTCAGCAGAGAATCAGTCTTCATATCATAGCAGAGAATCAGGCTTCACGTCACCCACCACTGTAACAGTCCATTTTCATAAATTTAGGCCCAGCACCCAGGCAGAGGAGAGAGGTCCCGTAACAGACAATCTGGCTTCATGTCAGGAGAGAATCAGTCTTCATGTCATAGCAGAGAATCAGGCTTCACGTCACCCACCACTGCAACAGTCCATTTTCATAAATTTAGGCCCAGCACCCAGGCAGAGGAGAGAGGTCCCGTAACAGACAATCTGGCTTCATGTCAGCAGAGAATTAGTCTGCATGTCATAGCAGAGAATCAGGCTTCACGTCAGCCACCAATGCAACAGTCCATTGTCAGATATTTAGGCCCAGCACCCAGGCAGAGGAGAGAGGTCCCGTAACAGAGGATCTGGCTTCATGTCACCAGAGAATCAGTCTGCATGTCATAGCAGAGAATGAGGCTTCACGTCAGCCACCACTGCAACAATCCATTGGCATATATTTAGGCCTAGCACACAGGCAGAGGAGAGGTTCATTCAACTTTGGGTAGCCTTGCAATATAATGGTAAAATGAAAATAAAAATAGGATTGAATGAGGAAGTGCCCTGGAGTCCAATAATATATGGTTATGGGGAGGTAGTTAATGTCTAATCTGGACAAGGGACGGACAGGTCCTGTGGGATCCATGCCTGGTTCATTTTTATGAACGTCAGCTTGTCCACATTGGCTGTAGACAGGCGGCTGCGTTTGTCTGTAATGACGCCCCCTGCCGTGCTGAATACACGTTCAGACAAAACGCTGGCTGCCGGGCAGGCCAGCACCTCCAAGGCATAAAAGGCTAGCTCTGGCCACGTGGACAATTTAGAGACCCAGAAGTTGAATGGGGCCGAACCATCAGTCAGTACGTGGAGGGGTGTGCACACGTACTGTTCCACCATGTTAGTGAAATGTTGCCTCCTGCTAACACGTTGCGTATCAGGTGGTGGTGCAGTTAGCTGTGGCGTGTTGACAAAAGTTTTCCACATCTCTGCCATGCTAACCCTGCCCTCAGAGGAGCTGGCCGTGACACAGCTGCCTTGGCGACCTCTTGCTCCTCCTCTGCCTTGGCCTTGGGCTTCCACTTGTTCCCCTGTGACATTTGGGAATGCTCTCAGTAGCGCGTCTACCAACGTGCGCTTGTACTCGCGCATCTTCCTATCACGCTCCAGTGCAGGAAGTAAGGTGGGCACATTGTCTTTGTAGCGTGGATCCAGCAGGGTGGCAACCCAGTAGTCCGCACAGGTTAAAATGTGGGCAACTCTGCTGTCGTTGCGCAGGCACTGCAGCATGTAGTCGCTCATGTGTGCCAGGCTGCCCAGGGATAAGGACAAGCTGTCCTCTGTGGGAGGCGTATCGTCATCGTCCTGCCTTTCCCCCCAGCCACGCACCAGTGATGGACCCGAGCTGCGTTGGGTGCCACCCCGCTGTGACCATGCTTCATCCTCATCCTCCTCCACCTCCTCCTCATCCTCGTCCTCCTCGTCCTCCAGTAGTGGGCCCTGGCTGGCCACATTTGTACCTGGCCTCTGCTGTTGCCAAAAACCTCCCTCTGAGTCACTTCGAAGAGACTGGCCTGAAAGTGCTAAAAATGACCCCTCTTCCTCCTCCTCCTCCTCCTCCTCCTGGGCCACCTCCTCTTCCATCATCGCCCTAAGTGTTTTCTCAAGGAGACATAGAAGTGGTATTGTAACGCTGATAACGGTGTCATCGCCACTGGCCATGTTGGTGGAGTACTCGAAACAGCGCAACAGGGCACACAGGTCTCGCATGGAGGCCCAGTCATTGGTGGTGAAGTGGTGCTGTTCTGTAGTGCGACTGACCCGTGCGTGCTGCAGCTGAAACTCCACTATGGCCTGCTGCTGCTCGCACAGTCTGTCCAGCATGTGCAAGGTGGAGTTCCACCTGGTGGGCACGTCGCATATGAGGCGGTGAGCGGGAAGGCCGAAGTTACGCTGTAGCGCAGACAGGCGAGCAGCAGCAGGATGTGAACGCCGGAAGCGCGAACAGACGGCCCGCACTTTATGCAGCAGCTCTGACATGTCGGGGTAGTTGTGAATGAACTTCTGCACCACCAAATTCAGCACATGCGCCAAGCAAGGGATGTGCGTCAAATTGGCTAGTCCCAGAGCTGCAACGAGATTTCGCCCATTATCACACACCACCAGGCCGGGCTTGAGGCTCACCGGCAGCAACCACTCGTCGGTCTGTTGTTCTATACCCCGCCACAACTCCTGTGCGGTGTGGGGCCTGTCCCCCAAACATATGAGTTTCAGAATGGCCTGCTGACGTTTACCCCGGGCTGTGCTGAAGTTGGTGGTGAAGGTGTGTGGCTGACTGGATGAGCAGGTGGAAGAAGAGGAGGAGGAAGCCGAGAAGGAGGAGGTGGCAACAGGAGGCAAAGAATGTTGCCCTGCGATCCTTGGCGGCGGAAGGACGTGCGCCAAACAGCTCTCCGCCTGGGGCCCAGCTGCCACTACATTTACCCAGTGTGCAGTTAGGGAGATATAGCGTCCCTGGCCGTGCTTACTGGTCCACGTATCTGTGGTTAGGTGGACCTTGCCACAGATGGCGTTGCGCAGTGCACACTTGATTTTATCGGATACTTGGTTGTGCAGGGAAGGCACGGCTCTCTTGGAGAAGTAGTGCCGGCTGGGAACAACATACTGTGGGACAGCAAGCGACATGAGCTGTTTGAAGCTGTCTGTGTCCACCAGCCTAAATGACAGCATTTCATAGGCCAGTAGTTTAGAAATGCTGGCATTCAGGGCCAGGGATCGAGGGTGGCTAGGTGGGAATTTACGCTTTCTATCAAATGTTTGTGAGATGGAGAGCTGAACGCTGGCGTGTGACATGGTTGAGACGCTTGGTGACGGAGGTGGTGGTGGTGGTGTTGGTGGTACATCCCCTGTTTGCTGGGCGGCAGGTGCCAACGTTCCTCCAGAGGCGGAGGAAGAGGCCGAGGCGGCAGCAGCAGAATAGGCCGAGGCGGCAGCAGCAGAAGAGGTAGCAGGGGGAGCCTGAGTGACTTCCTTGGTTTTAAGGTGTTTACTCCACTGCAGTTCATGCTTTGCATGCAGGTGCCTGGTCATGCAGGTTGTGCTCAGGTTCAGAACGTTAATGCCTCGCTTCAGGCTCTGATGGCACAGCGTGCAAACCACTCGGGTCTTGTCGTCAGCACATTGTTTGAAGAAGTGCCATGCCAGGGAACTCCTTGAAGCTGCCTTTGGGGTGCTCGGTCCCAGATGGCGGCGGTCAGTAGCAGGCGGAGTCTCTTGGCGGCGGGTGTTCTGCTTTTGCCCACTGCTCCCTCTTTTGCTACGCTGTTGGCTCGGTCTCACCACTGCCTCTTCCTCCGAACTGTGAAAGTCAGTGGCACGACCTTCATTCCATGTGGGGTCTAGGACCTCATCGTCCCCTGCATCGTCTTCCACCCAGTCTTGATCCCTGACCTCCTGTTCAGTCTGCACACTGCAGAAAGACGCAGCAGTTGGCACCTGTGTTTCGTCATCATCAGAGACATGCTGAGGTGGTATTCCCATGTCCTCATCATCAGGAAACATAAGTGGTTGTGCGTCAGTGCATTCTATGTCTTTCACCGCTGGGGAAGGGCTAGGTGGATGCCCTTGGGAAACCCTGCCAGCGGAGTCTTCAAACAGCATAAGAGACTGCTGCATAACTTGAGGCTGAGACAGTTTCCCTGGTATGCATGGGGGTGATGTGACAGACTGATGGGGTTGGTTTTCAGGCGCCATCTGTGCGCTTTCTGCAGAAGACTGGGTGGGAGATAATGTGAACGTGCTGGATCCACTGTCGGCCACCCAATTGACTAATGCCTGTACCTGCTCAGGCCTTACCATCCTTAGAACGGCATTGGGCCCCACCATATATCGCTGTAAATTCTGGCGGCTACTGGGACCTGAGGTAGTTGGTACACTAGGACGTGTGGATGTGGCAGAACGGCCACGTCCTCTCCCAGCACCAGAGGGTCCACTAACACCACCACGACCATGTCCACGTCCGCGTCCCTTACTAGATGTTTTTCTCATTGTTATGGTTCACCACAACAACAAATATATTATTTGGCCCAATGTATTGTATTCAAATTCAGCGGGATATAAATTTGAGGCCTAGTATTTAGGCGCTGGGTGACCGGTATGGATTTAGTGACAGAATTAGACTTGGAAATGCACAGAAGCGTGTGTGTGAAGTTATTCTGAATGACCCTATGTGCACCTTCAATATGATCTACCCTTTTAGGGATAGATTTCAAATAGCTCTGATATAGCAGAAACGACTAAATTATGAAATTGCTAAATTGGGAATTGTATTTCAACCCAGAACAAAAAATGTGCTTTGACGGACACTAAATAACTTTCCCAGCCACAACAGGACAGCGGTAACGAGAGATTTAGCGGGATATAAATTTGAGGCCTAGTATTTAGGCGCTGGGTGACAGGTATGGGTTTAGTGACAGAATTAGATTTGGAAATGCACAGTAGCGGGTGTGTGAAGTTATTCTGAATGACCCTATGTGCACCTTGAATATTATATACCCTTTTAGGGATAGATTTCAAATAGCTCTGATATAGCAGAAACCACTAAATTATGAAATTGCTAAATTGGGAATTGTATTTCAACCCAGAACAAGAAATGTGCTTGAACGGACACTAAATAACTCGCCCAGCTACAGCACTAGGGACAGATTTAGCGGGATATAAATTTGAGGCCTAGTATTTAGGCGCTGGGTGACAGGTATGGGTTTAGTGACAGAATTAGACTTGGAAATACACAGTAGCGGGTGTGTGTGAAGTTATTCTGAATGACCCAATGTGCACCTTGAATATTATATACCCTTTTAGGGATAGATTTCAAATAGCTCTGATATAGCAGAAACCACTAAATTATGAAATTGCTAAATTGGGAATTGTATTTCAACCCAGAACAAAAAATGTGCTTTGACGGACACTAAATATCTTGCCCAGCAACAACAGTACAGCGGTAACGAGAGATTTAGCAGGATATAAATTTGAGGCCTAGTATTTAGGCGCTGGGTGACAGGTATGGGTTTAGTGACAGAATTAGACTTGAAAATACACAGTAGCGGGTGTGTGTGAAGTTATTCTGAATGACCCAATGTGCACCTTGAATATTATATACCCTTTTAGGGATAGATTTCAAATAGCTCTGATATAGCAGAAACCACTAAATTATGAAATTGCTAAATTGGGAATTGTATTTCAACCCAGAACAAAAAATGTGCTTTGACGGACACTAAATATCTTGCCCAGCAACAACAGTACAGCGGTAACGAGAGATTTAGCAGGATATAAATTTGAGGCCTAGTATTTAGGCGCTGGGTGACAGGTATGGGTTTAGTGACAGAATTAGACTTGGAAATACACAGTAGCGGGTGTGTGTGAAGTTATTCTGAATGACCCAATGTGCACCTTGAATATTATATACCCTTTTAGGGATAGATTTCAAATAGCTCTGATATAGCAGAAACCACTAAATTATGAAATTGCTAAATTGGGAATTGTACTTCAACCCAGAACAAAAAATGTGCTTTGACGGACACTAAATATCTTTCCAAGCAACAACAGTACAGCGGTAACGAGAGATTTAGCAGGATATAAATTTGAGGCCTAGTATTTAGGCGCTGGGTGACAGGTATGGGTTTAGTGACAGAATTAGACTTGGAAATACACAGTAGCGGGTGTGTGTGAAGTTATTCTGAATGACCCAATGTGCACCTTGAATATTATATACCCTTTTAGGGATAGATTTCAAATAGCTCTGATATAGCAGAAACCACTAAATTATGAAATTGCTAAATTGGGAATTGTACTTCAACCCAGAACAAAAAATGTGCTTTGACGGACACTAAATAACTTTCCCAGCTACAACAGGACAGCGGTAACGAGAGATTTAGCGGGATATAAATTTGAGGCCTAGTATTTAGGCGCTGGGTGACAGGTATGGGTTTAGTGACAGAATTAGACTTGGAAATACACAGTAGCGGGTGTGTGTGAAGTTATTCTGAATGACCCTATGTGCACCTTCAATATGATCTACCCTTTTAGGGATAGATTTCAAATAGCTCTGATATAGCAGAAACCACTAAATTATGAAATTGCTAAATTGGGAATTGTATTTCAACCCAGAAGAAAAAATGTGCTTTGACGGACACAAAATAACTTTCCCAGCTACAACAGGACAGCGGTAACGAGAGATTTAGCAGGATATAAATTTGAGGCCTAGTATTTAGGCGCTGGGTGACAGGTATGGGTTTAGTGACAGAATTAGACTTGAAAATACACAGTAGCGGGTGTGTGTGAAGTTATTCTGAATGACCCAATGTGCACCTTGAATATTATATACCCTTTTAGGGATAGATTTCAAATAGCTCTGATATAGCAGAAACCACTAAATTATGAAATTGCTAAATTGGGAATTGTACTTCAACCCAGAACAAAAAATGTGCTTTGACGGACACTAAATATCTTTCCAAGCAACAACAGTACAGCGGTAACGAGAGATTTAGCAGGATATAAATTTGAGGCCTAGTATTTAGGCGCTGGGTGACAGGTATGGGTTTAGTGACAGAATTAGACTTGGAAATACACAGTAGCGGGTGTGTGTGAAGTTATTCTGAATGACCCAATGTGCACCTTGAATATTATATACCCTTTTAGGGATAGATTTCAAATAGCTCTGATATAGCAGAAACCACTAAATTATGAAATTGCTAAATTGGGAATTGTACTTCAACCCAGAACAAAAAATGTGCTTTGACGGACACTAAATAACTTTCCCAGCTACAACAGGACAGCGGTAACGAGAGATTTAGCGGGATATAAATTTGAGGCCTAGTATTTAGGCGCTGGGTGACAGGTATGGGTTTAGTGACAGAATTAGACTTGGAAATACACAGTAGCGGGTGTGTGTGAAGTTATTCTGAATGACCCTATGTGCACCTTCAATATGATCTACCCTTTTAGGGATAGATTTCAAATAGCTCTGATATAGCAGAAACCACTAAATTATGAAATTGCTAAATTGGGAATTGTATTTCAACCCAGAACAAAAAATGTGCTTTGACGGACACTAAATAACTTTCCCAGCTACAACAGGACAGCGGTAACGAGAGATTTAGCAGGATATAAATTTGAGGCCTAGTATTTAGGCGCTGGGTGACAGGTATGGGTTTAGTGACAGAATTAGACTTGAAAATACACAGTAGCGGGTGTGTGTGAAGTTATTCTGAATGACCCAATGTGCACCTTGAATATTATATACCCTTTTAGGGATAGATTTCAAATAGCTCTGATATAGCAGAAACCACTAAATTATGAAATTGCTAAATTGGGAATTGTACTTCAACCCAGAACAAAAAATGTGCTTTGACGGACACTAAATAACTTTCCCAGCTACAACAGGACAGCGGTAACGAGAGATTTAGCAGGATATAAATTTGAGGCCTAGTATTTAGGCGCTGGGTGACAGGTATGGGTTTAGTGACAGAATTAGACTTGAAAATACACAGTAGCGGGTGTGTGTGAAGTTATTCTGAATGACCCAATGTGCACCTTGAATATTATATACCCTTTTAGGGATAGATTTCAAATAGCTCTGATATAGCAGAAACCACTAAATTATGAAATTGCTAAATTGGGAATTGTACTTCAATTCCAGAACAAAAAATGTGCTTTGACGGACACTAAATAACTTTCCCAGCTACAACAGGACAGCGGTAACGAGAGATTTAGCGGGATATAAATTTGAGGCCTAGTATTTAGGCGCTGGGTGACCGGTATGGATTTAGTGACAGAATTAGACTGGGATATGGCCAAAAAATAACCACACTATTGCTGGTTAAATGCACTTGGTGACGGGCGCAGCTTGCCCCTGATGTAGTATATGGCCAAAAAATGAACAGACTATTTCTGGTTAAATGCACTTGGTGTCACAGCTTGACCAACCACACTACTGAGGGTTAAATGCACTTGGTGACGGGCGCAGCTTGCCCCTGATGTAGTATATGGCCAAAAAATAAACAGACTATTGCTGGTTAAATGCACTTGGTGTGACAGCTTCACCCTGATGTAGGCTTTAGCCAGAAAACAACCACACCATTGAGGGTTAAATGCACTTGGTGACAGGCGCAGCTTGCCCCTGATTTTGTATATGGCCAAAAAATGAACAGACTATTGCTGGTTAAATGCACTTGGTGTGACAGCTTCACCCTGATGTAGGCTTTAGCCAAAAAACAACCACACCATTGAGGGTTAAATGCACTTGGTGACAGGCGCAGCTTGCCCCTGATTTTGTATATGGCCAAAAAATGAACAGACTATTGCTGGTTAAATGCACTTGGTGTGACAGCTTCACCCTGATGTAGGCTTTAGCCAAAAAACAACCACACCATTGAGGGTTAAATGCACTTGGTGACAGGCGCAGCTTGCCCCTGATTTTGTATATGGCCAAAAAATGAACAGACTATTGCTGGTTAAATGCACTTGGTGTGACAGCTTCACCCTGATGTAGGCTTTAGCCAAAAAACAACCACACCATTGAGGGTTAAATGCACTTGGTGACAGGCGCAGCTTGCCCCTGATTTTGTATATGGCCAAAAAATGAACAGACTATTGCTGGTTAAATGCACTTGGTGTGACAGCTTCACCCTGATGTAGGCTTTAGCCAAAAAACAACCACACCATTGAGGGTTAAATGCACTTGGTCGCAGCTTGTGCTGGCGCACCACAAGACACAAAATGGCCGCCGATCACCCCAGAAAAATGTGACTGACAAACGGTCTGGGCAGCCTAAAAACAGTGAGCAATTGAGGATCAGCAGCTCAATGATCCACAGCTGCAGATCGATCAGTTAATCAAGTCCTTTGGAGGAGTTAATCTGCCTAATCTCGCCCTACTGTCGCAGCCGCAACCTCTCCCTACGCTAATCAGAGCAGAGTGACGGGCGGCGCTATGTGACTCCAGCTTAAATAGAGGCTGGGTCACATGGTGCTCTGGCCAATCACAGCCATGCCAATAGTAGGCATGGCTGTGATGGCCTCTTGGGGCAAGTAGTATGACGCTTGTTGATTGGCTGCTTTGCAGCCTTTCAAAAAGCGCCAAGAAAGCGTCACAAAAGCGCCAAGAAAGCGACGAACACCGAACCCGAACCCGGACTTTTACGAAAATGTCCGGGTTCGGGTCCGTGTCACGGACACCCCAAAATTCGGTACGAACCCGAACTATACAGTTCGAGTTCGCTCATCCCTAGTCACTAATAAAGGGGCGGACGCTGTGGAGGTCACTGTTAAAGGGGTTGGCTGCTGTGTACGTCACTAAAAAGGGGCTGGAATGCTGTGGAAAGCACTGTTAAAGGGGAGGGTGCTGTGGAAGTCTCTGTTAAGGGGAAGACTATGGAGGTTACAGTTAAGGGGACGATCCGCTATGGAGGTCAGTGTTAAGGGGAAGATTGCTGTACAGGCCACTGTTAAGGGGACGGGGTGTTGTGTAAATCACTGTTAAGAAGATGGGGTACTGTGGAGGTCACTAATAAAGGGGCGGCTGCTGTAGACGTTACTGATAAAGGGGGGGACTGCTGTGGATGTCACTGTTAAGGGGGCTGGATGTTGTCGAGGTCACTGTCAAAGGGGCAGGTGCTGTGGAGGTCTCTGTTAAGGGGATAGGGAACTGTGGAGGTCACAGTTAAGGGGACAGTCTGTTATGGAGGTCAATGTTAAGGGTTGGGGTTCTGTAGAAGTCACTGTTAGGGGGGCGGGGTGTTGCGGAGGTCACATTTTAAGGGAACAGAGCTCTGTAGAGGTCACCGTTAAAGGGGCGGGTTATTGTGGACATAACTGTTAACAAGAGAACTGTGGAGGTCACTAATAAAGGGGAAGCCACTGTGGAGGTTACTGTTAAAGGGGAGGGCGCTGTGGATGTTATTGTTAAGGGGGCAGGCCGCTGTGGAGGTCACTGTTAAAGGGGCGAGGTACTGTAGATGTCACTATTATAGTGGATAGTGTCGATATCGATATCCAATTGCAATACATGTAGATTCTTTCCTCCCCTCCTGGCTCTCTGTATTGCTAGTTGCATCCCCAAGTCCTGAGCCAGACTCCTCCCCCTCACAGCAGCAGGGCTGGGCTCCAGACTGATCACACATTAAATTAAATAGATGAAATATACCCGTGCAAAGTCGGGTCCTTCTGCTAGTATTCTATATACAGTTGCAATAAAAAGTATGTGAACCCTTTGGAATGATATGGATTTCTGCACAAATTGGTCATAAAATGTGATCTGATCTTCATCTAAGTCACAACAATAGACAATTACAGTCTGCTGAAACTAATAACACACAAATAATTACATGTTACCATGTTTTTATTGAACACACCATGTAAACATTCACAGTGCAGGTGGAAAAAGTATGTGAACCCTTGTGTAACGGATCTCCTAGCACCCCGACCGGGTACCTCCGTCGATAGATGCTCCTAGTGCTTTCCGAGGACTCCAAGCACTCCACTTGACACCGTACGCCCTGCAGACCCCACGAACCGCCGCAGCTTGGTTGGGGTCTCACCGTCCTCCACCCACGCTGGACCTACGACAAGGCTCCAGGCTCCAGTGGGTGAACCTCTCCTACAGCCAGAGAGCAGGAACAGCTCTTACAAGAGCTAGTAGTTATGCCAGGGGAGTATAGCAAATCTTCAGCGTATAGCAATCCCCCAGTTTGATCAGTTATCCAAACACCAGTCTCAGCATGATGAAGGATAAAACAGGAACACTTTATTGAGGGCTACCCGCCCATATTTATGCAGGTCCCCATCTGGTGGCCACGCCCTTAGGGGACCAGAATGGAGACTGCGACACAGGACAGATATGCAGAAATTCAGGATACACAGACACAACACATCCCCACAATGCATCATGGTTTCCTCCTCTCTGCCTAGCGACAACCGAGGAGCAATCCAATTATGTCTCAGGACAAAGGGAAAACACCAATACACACGTGGAGACAACAGGACAGGAATCACCACCCAAACACACAATGGCACACCCTCCCAGCAAACACAGACATTTAACATATCCCCAGATAGCTCAAGTCTGAGTGCATATCATTAGGTGAATGGCACTCAGAATACACGAATACAATAATATTAGCTATCTGGGTGCCCTCACATAACATACAATGTAACCGAACGCATAATAACATAAAACACAATTCCAAAGACAGATTTAAGCTGTGCGGCCGGCCTGTTTTCTTTAAAGTTAGTATGGGCCATAATCCTGAGGCAAGAGGCTAGCAACCAGCCCCCTCCAAAACACCGTGGCGAGGTTGGTTTCGTCACACATCTCCCCCTTCCAGGGAAGACTAACCAGATACCTGACCTCACGGTCAGTACCTGAGTTAGTCTGGCAGTCCAACCACAACCCCATACTGGACCTGTTGAATTTTGGGGCCTGGCTCTGTTCCGTATGTCCCCAGCTGTTGAGTGGGCATCTGCGACTCCTTGCTGCCTTGTGGTTCTCCAGCTTGGAGCTGTAGGTACTTGGTGGGCAGAGGCCGACTGCGCTCTGCCCAGATGCCAACTCTTCCGCGGGGGTAGCCTGTGGAAAGTCCGGCTCTGAAGAAGAGGGTAGGGGAGGGCAGAGGCCGACTGCGCTCTGCCCTGATGCCAGCTCTTCCGCTGGGAAGAAATCAGTGGGTAGCGCAGGCTCATCTCCTGCCCCCAGAACTCTGTTGGGAAGTAGCTGGGAAGGGGAGGGCTCGCTTACCTCCTCCTCCTGGTATCCCTGCGGAGATGGATGGGGATCTGGACCGACTGTCCAGCATCCCTGTAGGACTGGCACCAAGCCCGCGGTCTCATCTGCGCCCGTGTAGAGGGGTTTGTGTTCCCCTTTTCCCGGTATCTCCGGCTGCTGGTGGAAGGTGAGGCCGGTTACCTCTCCTCCCCAGGACTCTGGTTGCTGTAAGGCAGAGCGACCCCACATCTCCTCCCCCTGGAACTCAGGTTGCCGCTGGGGAGAGAGACCGGTTGTCTCCTCTCCCTGTGATATGCACTGCCGCTGGAGATCTGGGCAGGCGGCCCAGCATCCCTGTAGGGCCAGTAGAGAGACCTCAGTCCCATCTCCACCTGCCATCTGTGGGTCCTCCCAGGACCAGTCTGTGAGGTCCCTCAACATTTGCGAGTCAGGATCACCTGCGTCCACACCTGGCAACTCCGGCTGCTGCTGAGGGTCTGGGCCAGCATCCCAGCATCCCGGTGGAGAGCCCTCGGTCCCGTCTCCACCTGCCTGTTGTGGTTCCTCACAGGACCAGTCTATGAGGACCCCTACCTCTGTAGCTGGTACTGAAGCAGAGGATACTTCAGTCGGGTCTTCCCAGCTGTAGGGTTGTAGGTCTGGGACTGCCACCCAGCTCTCTGGCAGTGTATATTGGGACCGAATTGAGCTGAAGAAGTATTGGTAGTCCTGCTCCAGCTCCCACTCCTTTGTCACTAGAGATGCCAGGTCTTGTCTCACCTCTCTCGCTGTTGCCCAATCATGCATAGCTTCTCTGTAGTCATAGATATCCCAGAACCGGGACCCTCCAGCATCTCCGAACTCTGGTTCTGCGAAGGCCTCAAACAACAGGCCAGGGCCATCATAATCCTCACCCTCGGGTCTGTCGTGCTCAGCCATCCAGGGAGAGTGCCGAATCACATACCACCAGAGTGCCTGGTAGGCGTCATCTAGCCAAAGCTCCTTCCATACCAGGCTCTCCAGTTCTGTCACCCATTCATTCAGGGGCTCCTCTCCCAGAAGGGGCATTCGCAGGGCCACTCGCATCCGCAACTGCTGCTCCTCACTGGGGAGACACTCGCCCCGCCGACGCTGTACATCTTCCAGGGCCTCGTGCCAGACGCCTTTCCGGACTGCATCCCTCCAGTCCGGGTCATCATCCTCCTCGTAGTGGAACGCTGTTCGAAGACTAGCCGATTCCATCCTACTGTAGCCAGGGGCGCTGTACGGATATTAGCGTTGCCCTCAATATACTCCACGAACGGTGTCTCCGAGCTGCTTCTCCTCACACTAGGACGCCATCCCACTGCTTGCCACCAATGTAACGGATCTCCTAGCACCCCGACCAGGTACCTCCGTCGATAGATGCTCCTAGTGCTTTCCGAGGACTCCAAGCACTCCACTTGACACCGTACGCCCTGCAGACCCCACGAACCGCCGCAGCTTGGTTGGGGTCTCACCGTCCTCCACCCACGCTGGACCTATGACAAGGCTCCAGGCTCCAGTGGGTGAACCTCTCCTACAGCCAGAGAGCAGGAACAGCTCTTACAAGAGCTAGTAGTTATGCCAGGGGAGTATAGCAAATCTTCAGCGTATAGCAATCCCCCAGTTTGATCAGTTATCCAAACACCAGTCTCAGCATGATGAAGGATAAAACAGGAACACTTTATTGAGGGCTACCCGCCCGTATTTATGCAGGTCCCCATCTGGTGGCCACGCCCTTAGGGGACCAGAATGGAGACTGCGACACAGGACAGATATGCAGAAATTCAGGATACACAGACACAACACATCCCCACAATGCATCATGGTTTCCTCCTCTCTGCCTAGCGACACCCGAGGAGCAATCCAATTATGTCTCAGGACAAAGGGAAAACACCAATACACACGTGGAGACAACAGGACAGGAATCACCACCCAAACACACAATGGCACACCCTCCTAGCAAACACAGACATTTAACATATCCCCAGATAGCTCAAGTCTGAGTGCATATCATTAGGTGAATGGCACTCAGAATACACGAATACAATAATATTAGCTATCTGGGTGCCCTCACATAACATACAATGTAACCGAACGCATAATAACATAAAACACAATTCCAAAGACAGATTTAAGCTGTGCGGCCGGTCTGTTTTCTTTAAAGTTAGTATGGGCCATAATCCTGAGGCAAGAGGCTAGCAACCAGCCCCCTCCAAAACACCGTGGCGAGGTTGGTTTCGTCACACCTTGGATTTAATAACTGGTTGAACCTCCTTTGGCAGCAATAACTTCAACCAAACGTTTCCTATAGTTGCAGATCAGACATACACAACGGTCAGGAGTACTTCTTGACCATTCCTCTTTACAGAATTGCTTCAATTCAGCAATATTCTTGGGATGTCTGGTGTGAATCTCTTTCTTGAGGTCATGACACAGCATCTCAATCGGGTTGAGGTCAGGACTCTGACTGGGCATCTCCAGAAGGCGTATTTTCTTCTGTTTAAGCCATTCTGTTGTTGATTTACTTCTATGATTTGGGTCGTTGTCTTGTTGCAACACCCATCTTCTGTTGAGCTTCAGCTGGTAGACAGATCACTTTAAGTTCTACTGCAAAATGTCTTGATAAACTTGGGAATTCATTTTTCCTTCGATGATAGCAATCCGTCCTGGCCCTGATGCAGCAAAGCAGCCTCAAACCATGATGCCCCCACCACCATACTTCACAGTTGGGATGAGGTTTTGATGTTGGTGTGCTGTGCCTCTTTTTCTCCACACATAGTGTTGTGTGTTTCTTCCAAACAACTCAACTTTGGTTTCATCTGTCCACAGAATATTTTGCCAGTACTGCTGTGGAACATCCAGGTGCTCTTGTGCAAACTGTAAACGTGCAGCAATGGTTTTTTTGGACAGCAGTGGCTTCCTCTGTGGTATCCTTCCATGAAATCCATTCTTGTTTAGTTTTTTATGTATCGTAGATTCGCTAACAGGGATGTTAGCATATGCCAGAGACTTTTGTAAGTCTTTAGCTGACACTCTAGGATTCTTCTTCACCTCATTGAGCGGTCTGCACTGTGCTCTTGCAGTCATCTTTACAGGACGGTCACTCCTAGGGAAAGTAGCATCAATGCCGAACTTTCTCCATTTATAGACAATTTGTCTTACCGTGGACTGATTAACAGCAAGGCTTTTGGAGATACTTTTATAACCCTTTCCATCTCTATGCAAGTCAACAATTCTTAATCGTAGGTCTTTTGAGAGCTCTTTTGTGTGACACATCATTTACATCAGGCAATGCTTCTTGTGAAAAGCAAACCCAGAACTAGTGTGTGTTTTTTATAGGGCAGGGCAGCTGTAACCAACACCTCCAATCTCATCTCATTGATTGCACTCCAGTTGGCTGACACCCCACTCCAATTAGCTCTTGGAGATGTCATTAGTCTAGGGGTTCACATACTTTTTCCACCTGCACTGTGAATGTTTACATGTGTTCAATAAAAACATGGTAAAATTTAAATCTGTGTGTGTTATTAGTTTAAGCATACTGTAATTGTCTATTGTTTTGACTTAGATGACGATCAGATCACATTTTATGACCAATTTGTGCATAAATCCATATCATTCCAAAGCGTTCACATACTTTTTCTTGCAACTGTATATGGACAGTGCACATTACCACTTCTCCTGTCCTTTAAACTGCAAGTAATTCTTACAATCTGCTCATATTCTGTATATCTGGACACTGCACAGTATCACTTCTCTTGCCAGTTGCCCTGTATACTAGGTGTAATTCTCAGTATCTGGCCTTATTCTGTATATATATATATGGAGAATGCACATTACCACATCTCTAGTAATGTACAGTACAGACCAAAAGTTTGGACACACCTTCTCATTCAAAGAGTTTTCTTTATTTTCATGACTATGAAAATTGTAGATTCACACTGAAGGCATCAAAACTATGAATTAACACATGTGGCATTATATACATAACAAAAAAGTGTGAAACAACTGAAAATATGTCATATTCTAGGTTCTTCAAAGTAGCCACCTTTTGCTTTGATTACTGCTTTGCACACTCAGGGCATTCTCTTGATGAGCTTCAAGAGGTAGTCACCTGAAATGGTTTTGACTTCACAGGTGTGCCCTGTCAGGTCACTAAATGGGATTTCTTGCCTTATAAATGGGGTTGGGACCATCAGTTGCATTGTGGAGAAGTCAGGTGGATACACAGCTGATAGTCATACTGAATAGACTGTTAGAATTTGTATTATGGCAAAAAAAAAAGCAGCTAAGTAAAGAAAAATGAGTGGCCATCATTACTTTAAGAAATGAAGGTCAGTCAGTCCGAAAAATTTGGAAAACTTTGAAAGTGTCCCTAAGTGCAGTCACAAAAACCATCAAGCGCTACAAAGAAACTGGCTCACATGCGGACCGCCCCAGGAAAGGAAGACCAAGAGTCACCTCTGCTGCTGAGGATAAGTTCATCCGAGTCACCAGCCTCAGAAATCGCAGGTTAACAGCAGCTCAGATTAGAGACCAGGTCAATGCCACACAGAGTTCTAGCAGCAGACACATCTCTAGAACAACTGTTAAGAGAGAACTGTGTGAATCAGGCCTTCATGGTAGAATATCTGCTAGGAACCCACTGCTAAGGACAGGCAACAAGCAGAAGAGACTTGTTTGGGCTAAAGAACACAAGGAATGGACATTAGACCAGTGGAAATCTGTGCTTTGGTCTGATGAGTCCAAATTTGAGATCTTTGGTTCCAACCACCGTGTCTTTGTGTGACGCAGAAAAGGTGAACGGATAGACTCTACATGCCTGGTTCCCACCGTGAAGCATGGAGAAGGAGGTGTGATGGTGTGGGGGTGCTTTGCTGGTGACACTGTTGGAGATTTATTCAAAATTGAAGGCATAATGAACCAGCATGGCTATCACAGCATCTTGCAGCGGCATGCTATTCCATCCGGTTTGCGTTGAGTTGGACCATCATTTGTTTTTCAACAGGACAATGACCCCAAACACACCTCCAGGCTGTGTAAGGGCTATTTGACCATGAAGGAGAGTGATGGGGTGCTGCACCAGATGACTTGGCCTCCACAGTCACCGGACCTGAACCCAATCGACATGGTTTGGGGTGAGCTGGACCGCAGAGTGAAGGCAAAAGGGCCAACAAGTGCTAAGCATCTCTGGGAACTCCTTCAAGACTGTTGGAAGACCATTTCAGTTGACTACTTCTTGAAGCTCATCAAGAGAATGCCAATAATGTGCAAAGCAGTAATCAAAGCAAAAGGTGGCTACTTTGAAGAACCTAGAATATGACATATTTTCAGTTGTTTCACACTTTTTTGTTATGTATACAATCCCACATGTGTTAATTCATAGTTTTGATGCCTTCAGTGTGAATCTATAATTTTCATAGTCATGAAAATAAAGAAAACTCTTTGAATGAGAAGGTGTGTCCAAACTTTTGGTCTGTACTATATATATATATATATATATATATATATATATAGGGAAATAAAGATTTGTATATTAAATTATTATTTTATAATATATCTAATAAATGTATCTAATAATAAAATATAGATATTACCATAGGTAATAATGGGAATAGGTTATGAACTAACTATATATATATATATATATATATATATATATATATATATGTTAATAGAAAAAAATAATTATTAGTACTTATCCTTGACTGAGCAGCAAAAAAAGAGGAGGTATTTTACCTGAGGGGTCATTATATTCACCTGGACTGTACCATTATTGTCCAATTACTGAACCATACATGACAAAACATTTTTTTTTTCTTATTAACTGTTGATGTAACCTTTTGTTTGATATCAAATCAGTAAAGAAAGATTAGCATAATGTGAGTCTCTGTCTTGTAATAAAATCTAAATTATTGTTGCACTGATCATAAAGTCTTTAGATTATTGCTGCTTGCCTTCCCTCAAAGAATTTGCACAGGGTGCCAGAAATCAACATTATTGTAATATATTGGCATAAACATAAATTCAAAAGAGCCAGCTTAGCTTAACAAGGTTTACTAATCAAATATGCACAAAGATTTTGCCATTAAGTTGAACAATAAAATCACATACATTTATTGCCAAATATTTGAATTTGTATTCTCCCAAACAAATTACACTCAAGATGTTTAAACAACACATAATTCCATCAAAGCCAGGAGAATCATGTATGTTTGCATAGATTTAAAGTGAAAATGATTTATTGTAATAAAGCACTAAATGTTCCATGAAGCATATTGACATATACATTTCTTTGCCAATAGCTTGCATGTTTCACACTTGAATATGAATGAGAGCTGTCACATTCTTCTGCTCTACTAAAACAAATCTCATACTACAAGAATCATTAGGGCTTCAATAAAAGGGATGAAAAAAACTCATTCAAGTTTAGGTTAAGGAATGGAGGAAGGAATATTGCATAGATATTCATGTGTCAATGATGGCAGAACTCTTTCAAATATTAGTACATTTAGAACTAGTTAATATCAAATATTTTAAATACTGTTTGTTTACTTTTTCCAGAATGCAATATTGTAGCATTATTGACTCCCTAAATTTGCTTACAGCCCAGTAATCACTTGAATAGAAAAATGGAAAAAAAAAGTGATTGGTTTAAATTTTTTAGCACAACGTGTTGACAAATTACTTTTTAGAACGGTGGCCCCTTTTTCATATGAAGAACATATAGTTTATGGTCACTGGGTTTGGGACTAAAAGCTACAGTGTGAGCTAGTGAAGGAATTTTTCCCACTTGTATTTAATCTTTTAACTTTATATACAGTATATAAATATATATAAATGAGTTTCTGTCTGGACGTATGTCTGTCTGTTTGGACGTCTGGACATCTGTCTGTTCTTTATGTGCGACCAAACAACTGGACCAATCTTCACCAAATTTGGAACACAGGTGCATCAGGTGTCCAGGAAGGTTTTAGAGCAGGTCTCAGCTCTCTAGGACGAACCGTTTCTGAGATATTTACAGAAAATGACCTGCATTAGCCATCACAAACCCCCAACTGCCATGCAAACGGTCACATGTCTCTTAGCCAATAGAATCTCGCAGTGTCTTAGTCTCCACATACACAGTTTTAATCCAGGTCTCCATAAAACCCAGCCATTTTTTTTTCACTGCTGTAAGTAGAGATGGCCTTGCGGTTCCCCTAGCAGTTGTTTCGCGACAAACTTTGTGATGTCGGCTGGCGCCATTTTTTTTTTACATTGTGAAGAATTAAGACCCATGACACATTCATCAGGTGGTACAGGACAGCCAATTGAGATCTTTCAGCACATGGACATACCTCCTACCTTATAAATAGACCCGATCTGGCCACCATTTTGCAGTCAGTCTTTTGCCAGGGTAGGTAGAGGTTGCCATGTGGAGCAGGGACAGTCTGTTAGGAACACCAAACGCTAGCTAATAGGGCCACAAAAGTCCTTTTAAGAACTGGTATAGGTGTGCTATCGATCGGTGTGACTTGCTGAGGGGTGTAATATACTTATAATATACTTTCGAACATGGAAAGTATATTATAGTGCATTTGCATTGTGCAGCATTTGTTACCGCCGCTACACAAAGTGACAAACGCTATTGGAACAAATAATTTCTACTGGTGTGATATACCAGTAGCCCCCAGAACAAATAATTAAAGCAGGGGTTAATATGCCAATAATATACTTTCTAGATTGTGCATTTGTGTAGTGCAGCATTTGTTTGCGGTTTTGCTGCATTACCGCAGCTACACAGAGTGACAAACGCTATTGGAACAAATAATTTCTACTGGTGTGATATACCAGTTGCCCCCCAAACAAATTCATTGAGGCAGGGGTGTTATGGACCAATTATATACTTTCAATATAGTGCATTTGGGTAGTGTAGCGTTTTTTTGCGGTTTTTCTACGTTACCTCAGCTACACAGAGTGACAGACGCTATTGGAACAAATAGTTTCAACAGGTTTGATATACCAGTTGCCCCCCCAAAAAACTGATTGAAGCAGGGGTGTTATATGCCAATAATATACTTTCTATATAGTGCATTTAGGTAGTGCAGCATTTGTTTACGGTTCTGCTGCGTTACCGCAGCTACACAGAGTGACAAACGGTATTGGAACAAATAATTTCTACTTGCTTGATATACCAGTTGCCCCCCCAAAAAACTGATTGAAGCAGGGGTATCATATACCAATAATATACTTCCTATATAGTGCATTTGGGTAGTGCAGCATTTGTTTAAGGTTTTGCTGTGTTACCTCAGCTACAAAGAGTGACAAGTGTAAAGGCCGATTTATTGGCCTGCATTTGTGGGAGGGGTGTAGCTGCCTTTATATCCGGCATACGCCCCTCCCTCAATGAACGTCTCGTCTTGTTTCTACCTACCACACGTGCAGGCAGGTGACGGCAGCGTTCCTGGCTCACGAGTCTGCGGTCAAAGGTGAGTATGCTGCCTCATCCAGCAGCCATGTCCACGTAGTCCGGCCGGCGGTGTTTCGGCTCCCCAAGGTGAGGGGGAGCACCACCGCACCGGAACGATCGGCAAGGGAGCTACGTGCGGCTCCCCACGCGGCCATTCATCGCAGGGTTACAGGGGACAGCGTGTTCCCAACTTCGACGCAGCCATAAAGTCTTGCACGGGCCGCCATGCAGTTAGATAGGAAGGTAGAGAGTCTGAGCTGGAGCAGGCTCGGTGGTCTATTAGTCAGGTCTGCCTGCTCCAGCTCAGTGCACAGGTCAGAACCCTGCTTGCTGGTAAAGATTAACCTCTTAGTGACCAAGTGTTTTTTCATCAATGTACTTGTATGAGGTCTTATTTTTTGCAGGACAAGTTATAGTTTTTAATGCACTATTTTAAGTACATGTACTGATTGATTAAAGCAAGCTGTTTTAGCTAAACCCTCCTTTGTTTAAGTCAGTGAAAGGCGTATTAATGGTCACTAAGGGGTTAAAATAAAATATTTAGTATATAAGGGGGGGGGGTACATATGTGGTTTAGGCAATTATGTTAAGCACCCCTTTTGTAGTTTCTCAGCAGGCTTCTCTTTAAGTTGCAGCACATTGTGTCATATTAAAAAAAAAAAAGAGGCTGAGGCTGTTTGTGTAGGTTAATCAGGATTTATTCTCAGTTTGGTACTATATTATAGTACTGCTACACAGCTAAACTGAACAGGATCAGGGAAGTGATACACAGGTTCACGGTTACTACTGTGACCACTAAGGCTGAGTTGCAATCACTGTTGGGCATGCTGAACTTTGCCATGCGTATAATCCCACAAGGCCGGTCCTCCATTTCTCGTCTGTTGACACTCCTCCCCTCAGCACCTTGTCAGGACAGCCCGATGCACTTAGACAGTCTGGCTCTAGCGGATCTTCACATGTGGGATCACTTTCTCCACCAGTGGAATGGAATTTCCCTTTTCATTCCCGCAATATGTAGTAGTTCTCCTGTAATTTTTTCTGACGCAGCTGCAAGTTCAGGGTTTGCAGCCATTTTTGGCACCCATTGGTTGGCAGGCGAGTGGCCAGTTGAAGTCAGACGAATCCCGGGTTTCTTGCAGACCTCAGCACTATTTGAGTTGTATCCCATTGTCGCGGCCGCCCGTGTTTGGGGTAGCAATTGGTCTAATTGCTCAGTTTTGTTTGTAACAGATAACGTAACTGTTATCGATATTTTAACCAGCGGTTTGTCTAAGTCCTTACATATTATGAGTCTCCTAAGGCGTCTAGTACAACTTTCATTAATGCATCATTTCCATTTCAGTTGTTCACACTTGCCTGGTACACAAAACATGGCAGCGGATGCCTTGTCACGAGCTAATACCTCCCTTTTCTTTCAGATCATGCCAGAAGCGGACATCACAGGTGCCATGATTCCTCCGCACGAGTCACTAGTCCTGGTCTAACTGAACACCTAGCTACTGCTCACATGTTGCTTGCTAAATCCGTGTACTCAATCAGTTACTGGCAGCATT